>NC_143437.1:76920000-77520000 GCF_987193195.1 Phasianus colchicus
GGCATATGCATAACTCACATCAGTGTCAATGGGAGTTAAATATATCCCTCTGGAGAGGAAGAAATAGAAACCACTGTGTATTTCACTGCAGCATCTTTGACTTTGCAAAATGGAAACAAAGTGGTCCAAAACTTAATTCCCAGAGCAAATTCCTCCAAGTTTGAAAGTGGACCTGTGTGAGGATGTAGAAATACCAGATGCTGTAACAGGACAAAACAGGGTAGCTGATGTTCTTATTCCTAAATCAAAACACCTCAGTTGCCGTGAATTCAAGTGGTAGCAACTCAAAGAGAAAAATAATAAAATTTAAAATATATCTTCAGGTTATGATCAATTTATTTAATCTTTTTTTTTTTTTTAATGTACAAGATAAGAAATATTGTGAATTAAGGTCAGAGTCCCTTCAAGGGGCCCTCTTCTATTTGGCCCCAAGAATGCCATCTTTGCCCAGCAGAAATGAAGATGTTCAGTGCTGTATTTTCTTACTGCTGGTTGGGTTTGTAATAGCAAAAGATGCCTTGTGAGTTTTGCACTGGTGAGAGGTTTGCCAGATCCAGAGAGCTAGCAGTCACCAGCTAACACCACACACTTCCCAAGGCACCTGGGGAAGTTTGTGCCCATGTAACATCACCGAGATGGTGAAAGCTGAGTGTGTGCAGCCCAAGAAGAACTGCAGCCATCCAGTGAGCCATGGTGAGATGTGGAGGTGGCAATCCCAAAGATCCTATTATATCCCTGGGATAAATGGGGATAGAGGAGTAGAACCCAAACAAACACTGTACTGAAGTTCACCCTGGCACAGAGCTTCTCGCTGTGCCCTGCTGCCAGGAGGGTTCTCAGCCCCCTTCCATTCCAGTCCAGTCCATTCCTTGTCCCTTTAGGGAGGCTTCTCATGGATCAAATGGTGGATTTATGGTTGACTGCTGAGGGTTGACAGTTGTGGTTGGCTACCCTGCATATAGCAGGGGTTTAAAACTAGATGATCATTGTGGTCCTTTTCAACCCAGGCCATTCTATGATTCTATGATTCCATGACCGAGCATGGTGAGAACTATAAGAGTTTATCCATCCGAATACATGGGCAAAATTCAGCACTCACTCCCTCCAGCAAACTAAGATCCTGCATGTTTATGTGTGCATATCTGTATATTTACAACTCTATATAAAGTTGTATTTCTGCACTCCTGGGGAAGGTCCTGTGGGGCCCCAGCAGCACAACACAACAGGCAGGCAGGAGTTGGGCCCTCCTGATGGCCGCTTTGCTTCACTGGCATTTAATGCGGGCTCTGATCTGGTGCAATAATCAATAACCATCCTTCAGTCTTTGAACACCAGGGGGCTGAGAGGACTTTTCAAGACAAATTCCTCAGGCGATGATGTATACTTCACACTTACTGTGCACTTTCCACTGAGAAAATGAATGAGAAAGAAATAAGGGGGAAAAAAAAAGAGAGAGAGAGAGAAAATAAGAAGAAAGAGGGGGAAAAAAATTTAAAAATGAAAAAAATAATAAAAGAAGGGGAAAAAAAAAGAGTAAAACAACAAAGGAAAGTATTGCATTTATCTACGGAAGTCAACAACGACTGCAAGAATCCAGACCACAAGGCGTGTCGATGTGTAATGGGGAAGCTTTCATCGATAAATATGCATGCGCGTGTGTAAGTTTCTATACGCATACACATCTATCTAAATACAATGTATGGCTGTATATGCTTATGCACGGACACATTTGGTTGTTTTTAGAAAGGCGCCGAGGGGCTCCGCACACGCAAAGCCGAGAGGCGAGGGGCTGCAAAGCGCGGCTCTGTGCCACGCAGCGGGACCCCCCCGCGCCGCCTCGCCCCGCTCCCCGGGTAATTACAAGCAGAACGCTCGCACCGTTTTTAATAACTGTCTCCCTTTCAGCACATCGAAAAAGCAATATATTCCAAAGATATATTATGTATGCAACACTTGATAAAGGAGCTCGGGGGAAATGATCTCCTGGATGTTCCTCGGCACGTATTTTGCTCTGTCTGATGGAGGGGGAATTGAATTTCGGCCGCCAGAACCCCTTCCTCCAGGTGATTCGGGGCTCGCCCCGCTGCTGCGGGTGCTGGGAGCCGGTGCGGTGCTGCCCAGCTGGAGCTCGGCTTCCTCCTCCATCAACGCGTCTCCTCGCCGAGACGGTGCGGGCTCTGCTCCGCGCTCCGGGGCCGAGCTGAAAATCCGAGCGGGGGGCTCCGGGCCGAAGGGTTGGGGTGAATGTGCGCTTCGGGCAGCGAGGCGTTCCGATTCCCCCCGCCTATAAACACGGGAACGGCCTTCCGAGGAACTCGGACAACTTTGTAAAACACTCTCGGCTCACACGTTCACACTGAGAAGAGCAGTAAAAGGGGATGAGTGTAGGGTCTGGATTTTATATTTTCCCATCCTCTGGGGTATGGTTTTAGACACAGGGAATTGCCTCGGTTTTTTTTATTTCGGGATTTATTTTTTTTTCTTCTCGTTGTGGGGAGGGGTTCAACTTTCAAGCCGACACATACAGGTGCTCCCTGGATTCCGCCCCCTCCCAGCTCGGCGAGGACAACAGCGAAAGGGAAATCACCGCGCTCAGAACTCAGACAAAAGACTCTCGGCTTTCCCCACCACCCGAGCCCTCGGCGAGTGGAAGCCGCGAGCAGAGAGGCGGTCCGAGGCGGCCGGGAGGGAGCTGTCGTTTAGCAATCGATCAGCTCTCGGAACACGAAAAAAAAAAAAAAAAAAAAAGAAAAGAAAAAAGGAAAAAAAAAAAAAGAATAAAGAAAAAGAAAAAAAAAAAGTGACTTTTCCCTTCACTTTGCGATGATTTCGCTTTCCAGCGATGAGGAAATGCCATCTTTTCCCTCCCCTCTCTGGAAACGGGAAAAGCTCTGGGAACACTCTCCTGGAGGAAGAGAAGCGTTTCTGTCTCTCGCAGAGCCGGGGCCCCGCAGTCGGAGCGCGGCCGTCGCTGCCCCCGGCCCGGTCCGTGTGCGGGAGCGGCGTCGGGGCGGTGCTGGAAAGGGGCTCCGTGGTGCGGGAGGCTCTGCGTGTCCTGGAGGGAAGTGGGGCTGAGGGAGCAGCCCGCGAGGCTGGTCCGGGGCCCTAAGTCCTTACGTAACCTCGCAATTTAAATAAAATAAACTATAATAATTAAAAGAAGCTTTCTTCGACTCGGTTCGGTAATAAAATAATTGGGGGGGGGGAAAAAGAAAAAGAAAAAAAGGAAAAAGAAAACAAACCCGAAACTTCTCCTATCCGAACGCTCTAAGAAGTTAGCAATTAGCTACAAAAATCCCTGCGTGAGCTAATGAGTTGATCAGTGAGGAACACATGCACTGTCCTTCCTTCTCCTTTTTTTTCCTTCCGGCTTTTTTTTTTTCCTCCTTTTTCCTCCTTTTTTTTTCTTTTTTTTTTTCTTTTTTTCTTTTTTTCTACGAAAACGTCTCTATTCATTTGCTCACAATGTACCAAAACTCTGATCGCGACGCTTTGCCACACAGTACGCAAAGAAGGGAACCCCCTCGCTCGGATACGGCGGGCTCTGTAACTATCGGCGTTGCCAATAGATGGCACAGTGGCCTTTTCCTTGCTCGGAAGCTCCCGCTCCCCGCTTATTTACCTCGCTTGTTTGTTTGGCTCGCAGCAAGTTTTTTGACGCATAAACGTCTCTTTGCGTTTCCTTCCCCGGGGTACAGAAACCCTAGGTATCTTTACAAAGGTATATTGCAAAAATTAAAATTACAGATGTAATACATACTGTGAAACCTATAAAAATGCGTTTACAATGGTTACTTAAAAAAGAAATTTATAACTTTCATATGTACCTTACTCGCGCAATATGCAACTGCCATATGTTTCCTAGTGCCATAATTCAGTTTTTCCTGGACAGCTGGAGCAGGTAGGACTTCTGAAAGTACATTTCGTGTAATATGAGAACCGGCCCCGACTAAAGACCGAGGGCTGCCATAAAAAGACACAAGCCTCGCTTAACAAACGCTGTTTAACTACACACCGTTTCTTACAATGGTTCGATATAAACGTTCCCGTAGCCCCGCGTTATGACAAAACGGGGATATGCTGATTCTTTTTACTGCTGAAATCCCAGCCTCGCAAACATAAATATTTCCAATTAGTGGCTCTACTCTAAACTACGGTGATTTAAAGCTACCTAATTCAATTTAATTCCATACACGTTTTCATATTTTTCCTGAGACAATAGTGAAAATAAGAGTTAAATTTATAGGAAAGCAATAAAGAAGTAAAGCCACAGGTTTCTTCAGCCCTCATTTACCGTTTGCAAACTTTTATTTTGAGACTGCGGCCATGAAAAGGTTCTTTTTAAAAATCGTTTGTCTGAAATGAGCAATGAATGTAAGTGGGAGAGTCATATTAAGGGCTGGAGATTTTCTTCAAAATGATTCATGTTCGTGGCTGCATAATTCCGAATTAAGGTAGTAATTTAAACGCTATAAAGCACGAGCACCAGAATATCTACAATTTTAACACGGGTGCGTTTGAACTGTGTTTTCAATTCCTTCATGCAATTCCTCAGCATTTTCACCCGTCTGGAAAGCCGAGAGGTCGGCTGCACGTTTATTTCCGTACGCTGATTTTATTTACCCTTCAGCAGCAGGAGAGCGAATGTTTCTTTCCGCAGTTTTAAAACGAGACCTGAGGCTGCGGGGCAGCGGCCGGTAGAGGCGGGAGGCCGAGGGGCTCGGCGGAGAGGGCAGGGAAAGGCCGTCCGCCCTCGCGCCGGGCGCGACGCGCAGCTGCCGCCGGACAGGGCGCGACGTCGGCGGGCAGAGCGGGCCGGCCGCGACCCGTTCGCCCGCTCCGCACCGGCCTCCCCGGCTGAAGTCGGGGCAACGTGTTCCAGCAGCACCGAGATGCCCTCCTCTAACCTCGCTCACGGAGTCTGTGTGAGGGCCACCGTCACGCCGCGGTGGCAGCACTCCCGGCACGTTGGGCTTGGCTTGGGGGTGACAAGGGATGCCCGCACAATTGCTCCCCGCAGCCCCAGGATAACCCTGGGGTCACCGCAGGCGACTCTGGGCTTCGTGAGCGGTGAGAGCGATGAGGTTTGAGGTTTCCCTCGGACCCCCCGCCCCCCCCCCCCCCCCGCCTGGTTCCCAATTCTAGGCTCCCGGACTGGGAGCAGCGGCTTTAGGAGTCTGGGGTCGGGCCGCGGATTTTAGGATGCCCTCCAGGTGCAGAAAGCGGCGGGGGAGGGCCGGGCCCCGGGACGAGCAGCGGGGGCTGCGCGGGCCTGAAGCCACCGCAGCGCTGGGTGAAGCCGCACGGTGCGCGCCCGCGGAAGGTGATGAACGTTCGTAGCAACGAGGAGCCCCGCGGCCGCTCCGGCCGGATTTTAGCCCCTCTAGGAGGCGGCTGGGGACTGTGGTACCCCGCACGTCTGGCGTCGCGGAATGGCTTCAGTTCAGTCAGAGCCACTCTTAACTTTATCTCTGGTCTGTTGGGACAGAGAGCTGCAGCTCCTTGAGAGCCACTCCAGGTTCTCTGCTCATCCCGGCAATGGGAAATCTGAGGTGCTAATTCAGCCCCATTCCTTCCTCTCACCGGCTACGGGTGAGAAACGGGCAGAGGTGCGCTCGGGACGCACAAAAACGCGATTTGCTCGCGAATCTCTCGCTACCTTCTCACTGTACTCGCTGTACTTTCTCACTGTGTTTGGCTGAGCGGCCCCGTCAGCTGCCCGCTGCTGTCAGTGAGAAACGATTGAGCTCACTGGGGAAAAAATGGATAATGATATAAATACGTTTTCCTCAGTGACCGCTCCTCCGCTCCCCTGCTGGGAAGTTACAGCACACGGGGCTTTAAAAGAGCGAAGCGCTCCGCGAACATTCTGTCCCTCTCCGAGTAACGCTCGGAAACATTTGCAGAAATCTCACTGCGAACGACGATGCACGGCCGTAAGGATCTCCTAAACAGCACCCGACATTCTCGAAGGCAGAAGAGGAAAATAAGTATCTTTAGGGCGAAAAACGGCTTCAACATGTTTTTATTTTCGAAAGCCGCGATGTGCGGCTTTCCTGTATCAAAGGCGCAGCGCCTCACCCGAGTGTCCGCAGAGCCGCACCGCATGTCACCGTCCGGGAAGAAAAGTAACCCCGGAAAGGTGCTTTGAATATATGCATTATTCCATCATTAGATTGCTGGATAGAAAGATTCTTCTCTCTTTCAGCATCCCGTAGGAAAAAAAAAAAAAGTCTCACAGACATATGGAGCGCACGTTGTTTGGTATATTTAATTTTATCCCGTTTGGGTTTGTTTAAAAAAAAAAAAAAGAGAGAGAAGAAGAACAACAACAACAAAAAACAAACATAAAAAAAAACAACAAAAAACCTAACAATAACAACAACAACAAAAAAAAAAGTCAAGAAATGAAAACAACGCCACACTGAATCTACAGAATTCTGTCTAGAAAAAGATAACCCAACAGCAGCCAGCGCCCAGCCTCCCGGCATCACCACTACCAACGCGAAATAAGGTGATGCGGCCATTCTGCGTGATGCAACCCGCAGGGCCCGGCTCCCCCCGCGGCCATCCCGCCGTTCCCGCTGTCCCCGCAGCTCCCGGAGGGGTCCCGACCCCCACCTCCCCCTCCGTTCCTCCGCGCCGGGCCCCTACCTGCTCCGCCGGCCCCGCCGGTGCTGCAGCAGCGGAGGAGCGGAGCCGCGGAAGGCGCCGTCGGAGCTCGGCGGGCGGGCGGCTCGCGGAGCGCCCTGGGGCAGCCCGGAGCCATTTCCTTCCTACCTCCCCCTATCGATCCCAGCCCCAGCGCGAGGGCGGTTCAGCTCCTGCGGGATCCTCGAGCTTAACACGCTCCGACCCCTCTAGCACATGTGATTTCCTTCGGATTCGGTTGCGGCGGGGCCGAGCAGCTCAGACAGGCTTCAGCCCGCGGTGCGGTGAATGCGTCCCGGACGGAGAACGCAGCGAGAGAACCCCGCGGCACCGGGAGCTCCCCGCAGCCCCACCGACCCGCAGTGGGATTTTGTCGGGGTGTAAGGCACAATCCTTCCACCGTGGTGGAGGGATTTTTTTTTTTTTTTCTTTAATCGATTATCGATCTGACACTCCCTCGCGCTTCGAAAGAGATGTAAACAATTTAATCGCCGGTAACGCTACGTGAGGTAACTCATCTCTGAGTGTGTTTAGCACTCAGCCCTTCCCCGACGAAGCAGCCCATCCGCTATTGAAACGGGGCACACACCGCGCGCTGGGGATAGGTGAAACCCTACAGTACATTTCACGGCTCCTTCTCCCCGGGGTGCCATCACCGGATCCCGTTCCGCAGCCCGGAAACAAACGAACAAAACCCCCAAATTCAAACACTCAAAGAGGAACGAAGGGAAACAAAACAAAGATCCCAATAGCTTTTCCCTGGGAACGCACGGCAAAGAGTGACTGCCCCAGATCTGCAGCTTTCCATCGTGTTGCTCACGGGAAGGATTTCGGAAAGGCTTTCCCCGTGCATACGCCGTGCACCTGAATGTGGCCGGTGGTTACGTCCAACGATCGGCGTCGGAGCGGCTGCGCCCAAACCCCTTTCGCAGCACCGCGACGGACCCCCGACAGCCGAGCGGCGCTCCGACCCCCCCCATCCCGAACCGGGCCCGAACGGAACGAAGTCCCGCGGCAGACCCCCCCCGCCCTTCCCGTTGCGGGGGTCGCTCCCGTTAACCCCCACCGCAGGGTGCGGCGATGCCGGCCGGGCCCCCCCCTCTCTGCTCGCCGCCGCGGGGCCCCGCTCGGGCCGGGCCGGGCCGGGGCGGTGTTGCGGCGCTGATTGGGCAGCGGGAGGCCGTGCGGGCTCAGCCCCCGCCCCGCGGCCCCGCCCGGCCCCTCCGCCCCGCGGCACTAATGAGCGGTCCGTCCCCGCGCTCTCCTGCCTGGAAGTGCTGACAGATCAAGGCAACAAATTTCAATTACAAGCCCTAATTTGTGTCCGCAGAGCGTTTGTTACCCATGTCAGTCCTGTTGGGCCCATCAGACGGGGCAGAGCGAGGAGGAGGAGGAGAAGGAGGAGGAGGGGGAGAAAAAGGGAGCATCTGCAAAAAGGAATAGAGTTTTTTTTTTTTTTTTCCTCCCCTTGAAAAAAAAAAAAAAAAAAAAAAAAAAACTTGGCTGATAACTCGGATTTAAAAAGAAAGGCGAGGAAAAGCCCCGGCCCCAGCCGGCGCGGTCGGGAGGACGGGCGGGCGGCGCTGGCTGCAGGGGGGGCATGGCCGACAAGCGGCGGGCCTCGCCCGGCACCACCATGAGCCTGAAGGCTCACGCCTTCTCGGTGGAGGCGCTCATCGGGGCCGAGAAGCAGCAGCCGCCCGCGCCGCCCCCACGGCAGCCCAAGCGGCGGAAGGTGGGCGGCGAGGACGAGGCGGCGGACGACGAAGGGGGCAGCGGCTGCTGCGCCGGGAGCCCGGCGGCCACCAGCGGCAGGAACGGCGGCGACATGGAGCCGGGCTGCGCCCGCGGGCCCGCCGGTGAGTGCCGCCCCGGCCCGGGGAGGGGACGGGGAGCGGCGGGGAGGGGGAGAAGTTCGTAACGTTTGCGTGCGGGATGCGCGCGGCTATCGGTATCTCTCTGCATAACGCGTACGTACGCGCGCGGAGGGCTGAGCGAAACGCACCCGAACGAAAGTCGCGCGACGGAGCGTCCGGCGCGGCCCCGGCCCTTTGGCTTCCTCTCCTCTCCGCTCTCTCCGCAGGCGCCGAGGAGGGTTTCGCGGCGGCGTCCCCGCCCGCCTCGCCCGGTGGCGGCTCCCCGAAGGGCTCCGGGCCCGCCTCGCCTCTGCCCGCGCCCCAGGCGCCGCGCGTTGAACTGCAGGGCGCCGAGCTCTGGAAGCGCTTCCACGAGATCGGCACCGAGATGATCATCACCAAGGCGGGCAGGTAACGGCACCCGGACAGCCGAGTAGCCCGGGCCGAGCCGGGGCGTCTCCGCGGGCGGGATTGCGCCGAGGAAGTGGATGTACGGCGCAGGGAGACGGCCCCGGCTGTAGGCACCCCGCTCGTTGGGGTGAGGTCTGCGCGCTGTGCCCTTCGGAGGGGAAACTTTTCCCCTTCCCAGTGCGTACAGATGGCCAAAACCTGGATAGTATAAGCGGATCTGAACTTATTAGAAATTACAAAAACATATTTTATTGGATCCATATGCTACCTTCTTAGTGTTCAGAGGGGCTCTATTAATGATGGAAACGCAGTCTCAAGCAGCACAAAGCAACATTTGTCTTAGGAAGCCCGGGCAGGGGGCTCTTTTGTACCTTACAGGTGCATCACAACGGCAGCGTGCTGCCCGATGGTGGGCAGTTACCCTCGGGGTTTTCAGAAATAAAAGACATGGGGCTTTCCTTTCCAGTAATGACTTTTAATTGAGTGGGTTTTTTTTTTCTTAAAGAGCCGCAAATAATAAATCAGAAGGGCTTTCGGGCTGATAGGGCTCATACAAGTCATTCCCTTTGCTTGTAGTCAGCGCAGTGTTGCAATGTTTTCTTTGTTAGCATCAAGAATGAACTTTCTTGATAAAAGTCGTGCCAAGCACAGGCTGAAATAAGAAATGCGTTTTTATACTGAAACGACAACACCAGGTAATTACTCCATTTTCTCTCCAGAAGGATGTGGATTGCAAACGTATTTTTTTCAGAGTTGCCCGTACGCCCGTTTCTGCTTCCAATAAAGAAGTTTTACTGTACCTCTCAAAGGCAGAGCAGCCGTTGCGCTTTACCTTAGCAGGCTGCAGACAGGAAGTCCGTCTCAATAAAGACCATATTGTTCGGTTATGGCATAGCACATTGGGCTTATAACTGCATCCTCACAGCATTCGGGCTGTGTCACCGCAGACCCAGCTTTGCGATGTGCTGAGGTCCAGTGCGCCGTTTGCTGCTGTCAGTTGGCACAACTGGCAGTTTGTGCTGCTTTGAGCAGCGGTGCTCCAGAAATACATTTCTAGCTAACGGGCTTCGAGTGTGCGCAATGCTGAAGTGCAGCCTCAAAACAAAATGATTTACTGTCTAACAATAAAGCTGAAATGATGTGGTAATAGTTGTACTCCCAAAGCGTATCCCAAAACATACGGAGCATTGTTCAAGTGAATGCACTTCTGAAATCTGTTTTGACATATCGAATGGGCCGTTTCATGGCTGTGTAACTGGAATCGGCAGAAAGGACTCAGTGGGCTAAAGGGAAGAACGAGGAAAATCCCACGAAGCAGTTCCTTGTCCTAAACAGCCCTTCCCCACTCTGTTTCGCATTAAAAGTGACCTTTCTCTTTCCATGTTCAGGCGGATGTTTCCCGCAATGAGAGTGAAGATCTCAGGGTTAGACCCCCATCAGCAGTATTACATCGCCATGGATATTGTGCCAGTGGATAACAAAAGATACAGGTACGGTAGCTTTCAGGTAGAAGATCTATGATGTGCGCCGTGGGGATCCTAGCTATTGCAAGGCAATATTAACAGCATATAAATTAGCAGAAGGTGGTGTTCAGCTCTCCTTCAGATTCCTGTTGTCAAACTGGGATGTTAAAAAAAAAAAAAAAAAAAACAGTGTGCCAAGTATGCAGAATTAACTGGAGTGTTGCTGGAGCTCTGCGTACCTTTGGCTCATGCTGTACGTGTGCTGTGGGCAAGCACTCCATCCTTTGCTTTCGCAGTTAGTGCTTGTGGTACAGTTATCCTGTTCTCCTGTGTTATTCCTCACCATGTCACTGGGAATTATTTCCTGTTAACACACAGATAGGAAAATGCTCCATTTTCTAGCGTTAAATGGCAATAACAAGAAAACATTCTAGCATTAACCTCTGACTGAATGGCGATAGAATGTCATGCGCACGAGCTTTCTTGGTCGTGCTTCAAAGTGATTCTTTCATTTACTTCAGTAGCAGCTTATCTCTAAAATATTTGTCTGCTTAGATTCACAAACAGTAGTGTTTCTAATTACTATTAAAAATAAATAAATAAATGGCATAGTTGTCTGAAATATAATGTGATGAACAAAAGTAGTTGTTCTTCCAGCATTTGAGAGTAGGAGCGATGTACTAAAGCTCTGACTGCTGCAAAGGCAGCTGTAGTTCCAGGGAGCGTGTTGGGCTGTGTTGAAGCCCTGCTCCTGTAGCAATGGTAGCAGGATCAGGCCCTGTGATCACTGTGACCTGGGGACATTTGTGTGTTGTGCTTTACAAACGTGCTCCCACTCTCCGTGCAGCCAAGTGGTTCAGTGGAGGCAGGAGTGGGCCCCTGCCAATGCTGTTTTGATTGTTTCAACCCCATACTTAGTGTAATTTATGGGGAACCACTGCCGATTTAATTGTAGAAGTCAGAATATTTCAGACTAAGACTAAAAGGTTGGTTCGTCAGGAATGCCTCCTTGTTTCCTAAACAAACAGCACCCTATGTTTTTTGCATGTCCTTACCTCACTGACTGTAATTTGGCCCTTTTCTCATGCAGTATGTAAGCAGTTTCTTACTACTGCTTTTGATTTTGTTTTTCAGCAAGGTGCAGGTAGAAATGCTGAGCGTATCCAGTGCACAACACTTCTCTGGCTGTGTCGTAGGGGACAAATGGCTTTTCTGTTTTTTTCCTTCCCTTGGAACAGAGCAGTGCAGCTGAAATAAAACTTAGTGTTGCATTTACTTAGTGATCTAAGGATCTCCTTCCTAGAAGGTCTGAGCACCTTCTTAATTCAGAGGAAGAGAAGCTAAATAGATCAAAATGAACAAAAACGTTCATATTAAAAAAGGTGACGCTGAGTATGAGTTGTTTAGAGTGAACTGTGTTTAAAATAAATACTTTCATGCTGGTCTGCGCTGTCTGCACAATGGGGTATGTGGTCCCCAGATAAGTGAAGTAACTTAATGTTGTGCGCTGGGCAGTATTTTTGTAGTCGGCAAACTTAAATTTCTGCAATCACATTTGAGTACCATGTCTTTAGTTTTCCTATTGGATGTTACTGTTTTTCTTGATTCCCATTCTCGTTGTTTGGTATGCAGTCTATACATTCATCTATTTCTGCCTTATTTAACTTGTGCTGCTCATATGGCTTTGAAAGCCGATTGTCTTGCAGATGCAATAGCAGCCTTACACTGAGCCTAGACTTCAGCTGTCATAGCAGATAGCAAAACTACACAGGAATGAAGGAAATTGAACCTAGGTCTATATTTCTAGCAAAATTGAACCTCATTGTAAGTATCAGGAAGCTTAAACTGTTGTCATAAACATAAAATACTCAGAATATTATTTAGTTTTGTGGGAAAAAAATATGTATGTTGTAAAACAACAAATATAAAATAAATGGTGAAATGTCACAACAGTTGACTGCGTGGTTTAGGATTGAGAACTTGTCTCCAGATAGGATCGGGGGGAGGATTTTACCGCTGTACTAGATTTTACTTTTACAGCTTGATAGGAGCTGTATGAAGGGATGTGTGCATTGGGTCATTTTAACTTCTGATCGTTGTTTAGCTTTTTCTACTTTGGAACCAAATTGTACAAACATATGATACTTTTTCATGAATTTTTTAAAAAAATATGACTGATTCACAGGAATTTTACTGTAGTTGGAAAAAAAGACCTCAGCATTTTTATTTAGTGCTTTTTAAAATTGCCCTATGAAGTATCTGCCTTCAAAATAAGTTTTCCACCAAAGCAGGCGCTGCTTATATGAGAAAGATTTTGTCAGCACTGCCCTATCAAATGAAATACAAGCTGTGTTTTTTCATTTTCAAGCCTTTCTGTGATAGTATTCAGGCAAAATAAGATGGTCTTGCAGAAATATCTGGAGCATAGTTTGACATAGCTTCATTGTTTTTCCTGATCATAATGTTCTTTCCCTTCAATATTTTTATTTACAGACTCAACATGTTAAATCTTCCAAATATGGAATTTCTACTTGATTTGATAAATGAAGGACCGTATTCTGCCCTGTTTGCTGATGCTTTTTTGGATTGGAGCTGTAGTAGTCAATGACTTGACACCAGCTTAAACCTCTGCATAGAGGCTAGCATAAAGGCTATTATGAGCTTTAGGAAGACTGATTTTTAATGAGAGCACAGTTTTTTAACCTTCCTCTGTCACATACCGGACCTGTCTTTCGGAACTAAAATAATCACATTTGTTTTGCTTTCATGCTAGTTAATTGATGGACTCTTGCTGTAGTTGTATGGACCTTAATGTGTTAATTCAGACTGGGTCTGATAAATAATTCCAGATTTTGTGGTGACAGATGTTTGCTTTCTTTTTGCAGGTACGTTTATCATAGCTCCAAGTGGATGGTGGCCGGCAACGCTGACTCCCCAGTTCCACCCCGTGTTTATATTCACCCCGATTCACCTGCGTCCGGGGAGACGTGGATGAGACAAGTGATCAGCTTTGACAAACTAAAGCTCACCAATAATGAACTTGACGATCAAGGGCATGTGAGTACTTGCTCTTTTACGGCATGATATGTAGATGCATTGCTCAGCCCTGCAGGACTCTGACATACAGCTTCAGGGTGCCAGAAATAGGCTTGACTTTTCAAAGCTGTTTTGGAACTTTACTGTCCAGATCTAAAATCTGCTTACTTTCTACTCTGATAATTAACTGCTTATTAGAGCCTGCTGTTTTACTCCCCCCTCAAAAATAAAACTCCTTCTGCAAAGTCAGACTTTACAAGGCTAAATTGCCTAATACGAAGGGGCAGAATTGCTCTCATGTTTTCCCACCAAGCGTGTTACTTGCAACTTCTGCTCTGATCAAAAAGTACGTTTAAATTCACAAGTGGCTAGGAGAAACATTAATAGCGTGTAATAACTTCATGTGAATAAAAATACACTTAACTATTTTCTTAACCTAAACATTTGTGTGAAATCCCATGAGGTGTTAATAATTGCAGTCAAAAACGAACAACATGGGAGCTGGGTTCACTCCGATAATGATTTATTGCATACCTTATGAAGCGAGACCCTTTCACAGCTGAGGCTCATTACTTCTGAAAAACTGGCGAAGACGTATGCAGTATGAGTGTTCTGTTTGCAAGTTCTAAATTGTTTAGTTATGACATTATCTAATGTGACAAAATGTGTTATGTTAATATTTCCTTTTCTCTTCAAAACTGTTGAAACATGACAGATGTAAGCCAGTATCTTTCCAGCAATCCCTAAAATAGTTTCATTTGACACCTTAGGAAATAATTAAAAAATGAGAATTGTTTTTAGTCAGAGCGAGGGCTTTAATTTTGGAAAAATCCAGTAATAAATCTCAAACGTAGGCTTACTTTCAAAAGGAGCATTGAATTCCAAGTGGTATAGTTTTGAGATCTAAGAGGCAAGTTTTGAGACAGGATGTGGATTCCATTGCCCTTAATGTAGTGCAGTTTATTAAGTAAGTGGGATGCTTTCCCCTTCACAGACGGGAGTGAGAGAAAACATACCTGGCACAGGGTGCAAAGATACTGCACGCATCTTCCAGTACAGTTGAACTCTGACATTTAGCCAAGTATTTAGTGAATGCATATTCTGAGTATGAAACTTGTTTCCCCATTTCTGCTTGCAAAGGAGATTGTCTTGAAACTGTGGTCAAATTGTGCATGAGTTTGAACTTTTAAGTTACATAGCCAGGAACATGGGAGACAGGCTAGACTGAGCGAACTTGAGTGATAGTGAGCATGAAGAGTCTCCCTGGCATGCAGTGCTGTTGATAATTGTGTTACCCGTATTCTTAGAGGAAGAGCATATTTATATCTTTTGAGTTAGTGGCACTTTTGTTCAAGATTGTAGAGAAGATATTGTGCATCGCTTGTTTCCAGAGTTGCAGTTAGGGAGTCTCAATTGGCAGCGTTTAAGTCTTCGCACAGATAGTCCTGTTAGTTTTGCAGTGACTGTGTATTTGTATCACCTTCCTTGGGTGAGAGTTGCATTCTCTGAGTCCAGGGTTTGTTGTAAAGTCTTCACAAACGGAAGCAGATGCGAATGGGTAGAATGTTGCTTCTCCAGTGGAGAGCTGGTCCTTGTACTCGATGGTCGCCAAGCAGCAAAATATGGATGCAGGAGTCTACCCATGCATATGCAGCCGCGGAATACTCCATTATGAATTCTAGAGTAAATAGAAAATTGCATTTTTATATGCTTCCATCCCAGATCTAAGCTTTATTTTTGTTCAGAACTGAAACCTGCATAGCATACACAGCACGCTATTATTCATAATGCAAGAGGATATAAATTTTCTGGCCTTTAGTTAAGTGTTTCGATTTGAAAATGAGTGAAGCAAAGCTCTAGTGCAGTGATTTGGGACACATTGAACTGATTCAAAGCTACGGCAGCGCCCCTCCTCCTCAAAATGGAAATTTAAGTATTAAAATAAAAGGACAAAAGAAGGATGACTGCAAAATAATTTCATATTTCTTAAATCTGGGAAATTGCAAACATGTCATTCATAATTACCAGAAAAGGCAAAAGCAGAAAGCAGAAAAGTGTCTTTTCCAATGGGTACATATTTTCTTTTAAAGCTATGGCAGTGTGGAATGCTGTATTGAAAAAGCTATGTAGACTCCGAACGCCTCCAGCAACAATGGAAAACGAATAATCCTATTTTGTGATGAATATAAAAAAACAATTGTTTCTCATAAGCAGGAAGGAACCGTTTTTCTCAAGAGGTTACCAGAGGAGGAATGGTGGATTAGAGGAACTGGGGTCAAGCCCATACTGTCCTTAGAATATTTGTTTTTACATCAGGTGCTCTGACTCTCCCACCTCTATTGTGGGAGGTGGGGTGTGTTTAATGTTACTAGAAAGCTTTCTTTTTTCCCTCCTGCTTAAACAGAATGGCTCAGGAAGCCTCCATGGGTGCTCTGCACTCTGCCTTCCTTTCTCCAGTGGCACAAGCAGTATCAGGATTTAGCTGCTCTTTCGGTATACGTTCCATGCTGCCTGGTTCTGGGATTTCAATCCTTGCTGAAATCTTTCCTTTATTCTCTCTATGCTCCCTGAAGGTGTCAGTTTTTGCAGAGTGTTTGTGTTAAAATCCTAGGGCTTGGTTTTGACCTTGCACATGTGAATTTCCATTGAGGTCAGGAGTTTGTTTGAGCTCAACCCAGAGCCCTTTTACCGGAGCATTAACTCCCAGAGCCACTGACAGAAGTGACTCATGCTCATGGGAACGGTGGCTGTGTTTGCAAACAGATGCTCAGGTAGTATTTCTGTGTGGTATTTATATGGCGGTAGTAACTGACGGCAGCCAGCTTGCCTCACGCTGCACGGGCCCTGCGGCAAATGGCCCCGTCGGCCTGGTGTTAGCTTCTTGTTCAAAGAATTGGCCATTTCTGAGGCAGCTCGCTTGGCTGCTCAATCACTCTTTGGGCTTCTTGCTGCCTTCTGCTGTTTGCGTCAGTGTTTTGAGTGGGAGTTTGCGACGACAAGATTTTATAGTGCTGTTCCGTGGAGGGATTTTGAAGTACATCTGCCCGTAGGACGTTCTGATACGTGAGTTCCCCTTGCAGGCTGAGGAGATCAAGCAGGATTTGTAAGGAGATGTTTTCCTGGTGTATTTTTGATCTCAGAAGAGAGGCCCAGAGAGAATTCCTACTTCGGAAAGATTGTGTGCCTATACAGATGTTAAAGCCAGATCAGATCATTGAGACACGTACAGTATGGCATTCTTGTCTTTTGTCTGAGTTGTTAAGATGTAAGTGAAAGAAAGTAAAGAAAGTAAAGAAAGAAAAGTAAATCTGTGCCTTGCAGCTGATGTTGAGATTGGGTCGCTCACGGTTGGGTGCTTTTTGTCTCGTGAGTTAGTGCCTCTTGCCTCCAGACTGGGGAATAACTGCTGTGTTATAAAATAGGTCTCTCTGTCTAATTTGAGCTGGGCAATTTTTCTGTTTTAATGCAGCTTTATGGCTGAATTTGAGCACAGGGCAAAAGCCACTATTTTGGTATTTTTTTCTGTGCTTTTCAACTAAATGCTTTATGATGCTATAGAACATCTAACTTTGAGTGAAAATAAGGCTGTTAGTGTGTTAATTTTTCCACGGATGTTCAGTAGATTTTTTACCTCCTCAATTTGAAAGTGGGGTTAGGCTGGAGGCTGTGGTGGGATCTTGCCCTTCCTGCCTGTGGCATTGAGCACCAAGCTCTGCTTGCTGTCGTTGGGAACCTGTGGCTTGTCACGGTGAAAAGCTGGAAAATATCAGCACTTGCAGTTCCTCTTTGTGAGGAGAAAATTATTGTTCCACACATCTCCCTGACTGCATAAAGCCTAACTACATGGGCTTTGCTTGATAAAGAGAGATTTTTGGAGACCACAGCAGTGAGGTGAGGACAATGCCACCATGCCATAGAACTGAGCCCACTGATTCTGGCTGTGACGACTGTCTCGTGGCAGCATCTGAGGTGAGAGCCAGCACTGAGGCCTCATTGTGGTAGCTCCTTTCCATACATCTACTGTGAGGTGACTCTGGACAGATGAAGTTTTGTGTGTCTGTGAGTGCTGTGTCCGTTACTCCATGCTGCTTCCATATTGCTGTGGCCTTCACTCTGCAGGGCTTCTGCCTCCTCCTTGAGCCCAAGCCAATAGTAATATCAGGACAACTGCCATGGTCCAAGTGCCACAACTCTGAGGACTTGCACTGTCAGAGAGGTTTACTGTCCTGGGAAGTGATGGCATGGTGCCGGTGGGCAACATCCCTCTTGGCTCTCACTGTGCTGTTTGCCCACACCTACTGAGGAAAGGTGAAGGGCTTGAGTGTGAAGCCTTGATATGTGTGGGAAAGAATGGCTGCTTTATAGCAGTATGGGAATGAAGTTTGTGTTTGATAAACAGGAATTTTGCTTGGTAAGTATTAGGGCATGTTAGAAAACAGCCCACTTGCTGTTGCTGCGTGCTTAGGGAAGCTGCCAACCCCTGAGTAAGGGGTAAAATGTTGCTGTTCTGTCTGGAGCAGCTCAGAAAAGAGCCTGAGACTTCCTCGTGACAAAACCTTTTCCTGTGCTTGTCCTGGGAGGGAGGAAGCCATACTTAGCGTCCCTTGGTTGTGGTGGTGTAGCTGTGTGGAAGGCTGGAGAGAGGGAGCCTCACGGCCTCAAGGCACTGCTCTGCTCTGTGTCCCGCCTGGGCTCAGCTCTGCACCAGGCTTTCAGAGTCTGCATAGTGTTACTGCTCTCCATGTGGTGTTCATCCCCCTGCTGCTGTGACTTTGCTTGTTCTGATACATGAACCAAGTTGTTCGTAGCTGCCTGGATTATCACTGCATAGAGGCAAGTGTGCATGCTCGGTTGTGCACGGGTAGATGGCAAGACACAGAATAGTGATGAACTCAAAGGCTGGAAAGGGGTTTTCTTGATGGATTTTTTTTTCTGTTGCACCAGTATCTTCCTTGGTATCACTGGGTATTCACAGGAAAACAGGATCAAGATGTGTTACCCTCACTACATTTTCATTTTGTTGATCTTTGCTCGCACAGAACTGAAAGCATAGTTGTAAAAAGAATGCACACTTGCTTATGCAAGATTTCAGAACCTAGGAAAAGGCCTCTTATGAGAACATCCACTGGGCACTCCCTGAGCAAATTAATTGAAGCCTGTGATGTCATCATCAAAACCTTGCATGCATGCTAATAAAAAACATGATTATCCAGAAACTTGGCGTATCTAAAACAGGGTCATGTCTTTTGGCCAGGACCAAGTGTATTAAACTAGCCAAACCCTAGTTTAGCCAAATGAATGCAGTGTCCTCTATGTCATTTGGATGAATGAGCTTCCATAGTATCTGGCATTCAGGCATAAAGGCTCTGTCAAGTGCTTGAGCACATACATATTCTGAGGCTACTCATGGAGCAGGAAATGAAAAAATTTCCCCTGAGTTTTGATTAGGGGTTGCACAGGCCAGTAGCCATAGGGCTACTTATTTATCAAGTTATTAATTTATTAGACCTTCCAAAAATAATAGCTGAGCTTCAGTTCTTTTTTTTTTTTTTTTTTTTTCTTGAAACCTTTTTGGTGTTTTTAGCTGGAAGCGGAATAGAAAAAATAGAGGAAAAAAAGATGTGTATATTAAATCTTCTCTAAAATTTGGGAACAATACCAAGAACTATTTTTGCTTAACTTTACTCACTATGAGTTCGTGTAGTCCTTGTTTATCCTTTATTCTTACTTGAGCTTTTATATGCTGGGAGGGATTTGGGTATTGATGTTCATTGTCTGTATAAGTATTACAAACCTAGGGTTATTAACACTTCAGAGTTCTGGGTTTTGGTGTTATTTTACTCTGCATTTCTGCTGGTTCAGAGTATGAGAGTCTCAGAATATGTTCAAAACAAGACACATTGCCAGCCTTCTGCATATCAGGAAGAAAAATGCTCTAAGCATGACCTGAGGGCTCTGAAAACAAACGGCAAATGCTGCTGTTGTTAATCGTGTTAGATCAAATCCAGGCTCAAGTGGGGGAAAAAAAAAAGCAGTGAAACTTTCCTAATTCCAGTGGGACCAGGACTTCACTCCCCCCACTTTTTTTAAACCAGTTTCCTGATTTTGCAGTTCCCAAGTCATATTTTTTTAAGTGCTTGGAGTTGGCAATAACATAAATGCACAGGGATTAGACTACTGTAATAAGAACCTTCAGAGGTTAAAGAAAACATTTGATTTCCAGTAAGTGGCATGGTAAACACATGCCTTAATCTGTTCCAAAAAACCATTAGTCCTGGAGCAGCAGGGTGTCCTTTCTAATAAATGTTATCTTTTCCTTTCATTTTGACTGCATAGATTATCCTTCACTCTATGCACAAATACCAGCCTCGTGTCCACGTCATCCGAAAAGACTGTGGAGATGATCTGTCCCCGATCAAGCCTATCCCTTCGGGAGAAGGAGTCAAAGCATTCTCCTTTCCAGAGACTGTTTTCACCACTGTCACAGCATACCAAAATCAACAGGTAACTTGGTCTTTCTGCTTAGCACTTGACAGGCTTTTCAGAGTAGACTAGAGAAATGAGAGACCGGAAAAAAGAAGATATGTTGCTTATATCACCAAGAAGCATTGTCTAAACTGCTTGTTATATTACAAGCAACTTTCACTTGTAGTATTGCAGCAGCGCCCAGAGGCAGTAGCTGAGATTTCAGTCCATATGGGCTAGATGATGTGTATAAGAAGTAATTTTTTTAATGATGATCTCACAGTTTTAAGTTGACAGCATTAAAATTAGTAGGGTCTTAATTATAAATGTGGCACTGAAACAGAAGGTGAGGAGGAGTCTGAATTTTAAAGGTACTTCTAAATGTAGATAAGTGATCAGAGGTTCAAGCATTTTGAGCCTGACTCCAGTTATGTCAAAAGTCTGTCTGAATAGGGTGCCCCACAGTCTTAAGGGGGAAGCTGAGGTCTGAAAAAAGCTGTCATTAACTGGATTCAGCAGACATATTATTAACGTATTATTTATCTGGGTCCATACACACTCAAAGTTGAAACTAAATTGCAGTTTGCCTGACTGCAGCGTTTGGCTCTTATTACTACTTGTTTAAGTATTAATATACAGAGTGACACTGTGTTTAGTGCTGTGATATTTATTAACTCCATATAACAAATTACAATATTTGTAATTTTGGGAAATTATATATGCCTTGTCATCTTTGCAAAGGGATAACCGTGTAAATAGACTAAAATAAATAATGAAACTTAATTATTTGGCGTATACCCTGTTTATTTAAGTAAATTACAAGCATCTTTTTTTTTTTTCCCCCCCATTTTATTTTTTTAATAGAACACAACAGCCTAGTGATAATCTCTCTTTTCACATTTCCTTCTTGACCCACATGGAAATAAAATTTAATTTAAATTTTATTGCAATTAGGCAATGTACTCTCTTAGGTGAAGAATGACATTTGCCAGAAGATTTTCCTTAAGAATTCCAACCTGCCATTTAGTAGCATTAAATACCTATTAGCTTCTCTGGGGATTTGCAAAAATAATGGCCAGAAGACTTGGCATTATTTTGCTGCCTTTCAAAAGACCTGTCTATAACCATGCAAATGGTAAGATGTTTCTGCTTTAAGTGTCAGGAGCTAGGATATTTCACTGTCAGAAGAGTCATTTTTTGTATTACTTACCTGAATTTGGGGATGTTAATTTCTTTAATCATCGTCACAGATAACTCGTCTGAAGATTGACAGGAATCCATTTGCCAAAGGTTTTAGAGATTCAGGACGTAACAGGTAAGTGCTGGGGAAGGAGTGGGCTTGTTGTTGCTGACAGAACCGGTTTGTGAAGGCTGGTAGTAGATGTCCTTCCTACTGAGAGGAGTACCTGTATTTACGGACAAATTAATCTGAGGACTTGGGCTCCCTGAGGGAGCACTTAGGCTTCCCATTCATGTTCTCAGTGGTGGCTTCCTGTTCCTCCTCCTCTGACTCTCTAGATCATGAACTGATTGGCACGTGGCTTGACACATGTACTCAGGTATCCTTTCATTGGAAACTGCAGCATGCTGTGAAGGCTGAACATAGAATTAATGCAACCTGAAGTCTGTGATTTTTGAAGTTAAGACCAGAGTGTGCTGCAGGACAGGTGTAGGGAAGTATGTACAGCCAAGGGAACTGTGTCACTGTGGTGCTGGAAGCTGTGATCTTTGAACATGGCAGCGAGCGTGTAGGTAATAATACTGACCTGGGCATGGGAATTATCCAAAGCCAGCAGACAAGGGTAGGGAGGGAGTGCAGCTGGCCAGCAGAAGAGGCTGCTCCTGAAGTCTCCCTCCTGGCTAGAGACACAAAATGAAGATACGAATATCCATCACCTGCATGTGAGTGGTGGTAGGATAGAGTGGTTCCTTTTCTCTTAAAGAGGGAGAATCTTGTTCCCCTCCTGCAGTAACCTGATGTTTATTATGCATGCTTAGGAGGCTGGAGGCGCGTGTCAAAGCATTTCTTTTGCTTAAAGAGTTTTAAATCCACTGCCCAGGTGAATGCTTACTAGGCTATAGATGACCTTGAAGCGGACCCGGTTTTCACCTTTTCTGTTCCAGTTGGACTGATTAATTGCTTGCTCTTTCTTGATCCACTATTCTTTCAAAATAGCAATAGGGAATCCGAGTAGTGCAAAGTGGAGGCTTAGGTTTAGTGTCTGCTGCCAGAACTGATGAGGTATTTTATGCAAAGATTGTTCAATGCAAAATACTTAAGCCTGTTACGAATTGCGTGTTCAAGCATTTCAGCTAAAAAAAGCAGCATTTAATTGCGGTGCATAGTATACATCAGTTCCAGTGACCACTTTGCATTTGCTGTCTACAGCTGCTATATTTATGATCTAGCCTTCCAGAGAAGTGAGCAGACTGTGCTCTGGTAGGAATGTTCAGAGAGTATCTTTTGTTGGCTGCTTTACTGAGCTTTTCTTTCAGCAGAGGCTGCAGCTTTAAAGACCATTTTGTTCTTCCACCTGAATTAACTGAATGCTGAGACTGGACAGCAAAGAAGATTATGTTTTAGAAGATTAACATTTTTAGAAGGGATGGGGTTATAAAAATTTATAGGAGTCCACTGCAAGTATCTTCACAGTTTGCTGTCCATATTTGCTGCTTTCTAAGATTTTCGTCTTCTATCAAGAAACAATTGGCCATACCCTATCCTGACGCCTGGAAAGAATATCCCAGGCCCTGGCATAAACAGACATTCATCCTCTTTTGTTACTTTCTATTTTGCATTTAAATTAGCAGTAACTTCCAGAATAAATAGAGTGACTGAAGAAGCAAAATTTGGTTTGTGTACTTGGGTAAGAAAAAAATTGTTCTGCATCTGCAACCGTGCAAATCTAGTTACTGTACTGAGGCTGTCCAGAGATGTTTTTTGGTTTAGCTTCTAGGAATCGTTTGGGTTCAGGCATTAAAAAGAAATGTGTTTTTGAATGGAAAAACAGTTATAGTTGATTTCTGTAAACTATGAAGCCTGTGTTGAAGAAGTGTGTTTTGGAATTGGCTTTAGTTAGATAAGGTCTGAAAGATTTTAACGTAATAAATGCACTCATTTTGGAAGTGTCTCTGCATACTCTGTTACAAAGAGACATTATTTTCCTGAAATCAGTATTGCTGTTTTCATTGATAGGCTTCACAGCACTGAATAAATATGTTTGCGCATGCAGCTTAGGTTTCAAATTTTTGAGGAAAGCACTAGTTTACTCAACTGATTAATAGTTTACTCTGTTACCAAACACAAAAATTACAAGGTCTGCCGCAAAAGTAATGCCTCCTATTTTATTATGTTGACCCATGATGTCAGAGGCCAGTGGTGGGGATATGGCATTACAGACTGAACCTTCCCACCAAAACTCCATTGCATTTTGTTGCCCTGCAATAGATTGCAGCAAAGAGGCAGTCTGACAAAATGGTGTCTGACATGGAATTGTGGATGAAGCAAAGGTGTGGAGCTGAATTCCTCCATGCAGAAGACATAACACCCATTGACATTCATTGGTGCTTGCTGAATGTTTATGGAGACCAAACAGTGGGTGTAAGCACAGTGAGGTGGTGCATTTCAGCAGTGATGACAGCAGCATGAAAGTCAAGAAACCCTTTGGGTGGCTGTCATGCCACAAAATGGAGAACATCTCAATCAGCTCACCCACACAAATTAGTGGGTTATGACCAGAGAACTGTGTATGGAGCTGAATATCCTTTTCAGTGCTCTGTAAACAATGGTGGCAGTGATGGAATATCACAAAGATTGTGCCAGGGTGGTCCCTGCTGAGGCTGAAGGTGACAGTTTCCTGAATTGCATTGTTACCAGTGATGAGATGTGCTGTTACCACTATGAGCCAGAGACAAAATGAAAGTCCGTGGAGTGGTGGCATAAAGAAGATGTTCAAGATGCAGCCCTCAGTGGCTGAAGTGATACACACTGTTTTTCTTGCAATAGGAAAGAAGTGATCCTTCTGGATTTCCTGGAACCCCGGTAAACAGTCAACTCTGACTGCTATATCGTGACAGTGATTCTGCTGAAGGCTCCAACTTCCAGTGTAAGGCCAAAGAAGAAGACAACCTTTCTCTTGCAACACAGTAACACCAGGCCCCATTACAGTCTCAAGACCATATAGCACATTGCCAGTCTTGGCTGAACAATCCTACCATACCCACCATATAGTCCAGATTTGGCACTTTGTCGCTTCCATCTGTTTGAGCAGAGGAAAGACGAACTGTGTGGGCAACATCTTCCTAGCACCAGTCTTGGCTGAACAATCCTACCATACCCACCATATAGTCCAGATTTGGCACTTTGTCGCTTCCATCTGTTTGAGCAGAGGAAAGACGAACTGTGTGGGCAACATCTTCCTAGCAGCAATGCCATCGTAACAGCTGTGAATCAGTGGGTTACCTTCACTGGTGCAGATTTGTATGAGCACAGCATGATGGCTCTTTGGCAAAAATACATAGATAACGGTGGTGACTATGTTAAAAATGGTGTTTTATAGCTGAGAATTTTCTCTGACAAATAGTTTTATTGTTTTCTTTGTTGTAATTTTCATGGAAATAAATAGGAGGCATTACTTTTGGAGTGACTTACATGAATATTAAGATTTCTGTCTTCATAGATCTAGCTGTTCTACTTCTCATCTACGCATTTTAGTTTGCGAGAAAAGTAGGGAGTGCTGCACACCACTATATTTAACTTTTCAAAGTTGCTTTAGTTATTGTGACTATCTTACTTAATTAAAAATATTCCCTTTCAGGTCATTCTCTTTTATTTCTACAGGCTTTTTTTACAGAAATCAGTAGCTTCACCTTTTAAAAGTGTTCCCTGTACATTTGCAAAGTGCAACAGAATTTATGTGCTGAGAATTGCTTCATTCTTCAGTTAGGCCGTACATTTGACCCTATAAAAACTTTTACTCAGGAAAGGTCCAGAATTTCTCTCTTTAAATGCTTCAGGAAAAACATAACTGTTTTGTTAAATAAACTTGGGTATTTGATAGCGCAAATTAGAGTGGTGATAAAATGTGGAAATTGTTCGAAAGCATCTTGTGTAAATTATCACCTTGGCTACACTCCTCCAGGAGGTGGCTTTTATCTCCACTTTAACTAGAATTGAAAATTCACCATTACTGCAGAAAATGAAGGCTATCTTTTTAGTCGAGGTTAAGCTAATAAATGCTTTATAACCATTTCCTGGAATACATTTGTGATCCTGCTGGAAATGCAATGTGGAAGAAGCAGTATCAGAAGAACTTGTTAGTCGCTTCAAATTGAGCTGTTTGCATAATTCTAGCTTACAAAGTTTTGCTGCTCTAAGGCAGGCATTCATAGTTGGTACGTACCCGGTGTTGACACTTAACAGGCCTTTGGGGCTCAAAAGCCAAAAATAATTGCAAAACTATAACTTGCAGCTGCATTATGTACAAAATTCTGCGAGAAAGCATATGAGCCTTTATTTTTTGGACATAGAGGTTCTTCTAAATATGATCTGCTGTGACTATGTAGGTAGTTACTTTTGTTTTGTTTTGACACCGTTGAAGGAAAATTATTCAAGGTCTTTCGTTTCTGAAGGCATTTTGCCCAGCGCCTTATGACTGAGAGACAACATTGCTTTATATATTCTAGTTGCAAAAGAGCTATACACCCATGCATTGCTCACAATGATTCTCCAACTCATCAGAAAAGACTGGAAGTCCAGTTTCAATAATTGTCAGTTGATCACCTTTGCTCTAATCAGAAATAGGAGATTGCTTCTCTGGCAATTAAAGCAGCTGCTTTTAAGGAAATGTCATGGTAGGAAAACCTTTAATATCATTGCAGCCAGCTTCACTCAAAAAAAAACACAGTATTCCAAATAAAATCAAAATAGAGGAGTGGATTGTGGAAATGGGAAACTCTTTGCAGGCTATTAGTCCAATGATTGCAGATCACAACAGTCTTGTGGGTTAGCATGTAAGACACTTTTAAAAAGCAAAATTAACTTGAAAATAATGAACTTATTCTGAAACGCTGATTTTTCTGTGTTTTTGAGATAAAGTATACAGAGGAAAGTGACAAAATACAGCTTTCTGTTAAGATGCCATGCTATTTTTTGTTCTAAATAGAATGGGACTGGAAGCTTTGGTGGAGTCTTACGCCTTCTGGAGACCTTCACTTAGGACGCTTACATTTGAAGATATACCTGGGATACCTAAACAAGGTAATAGTCTTTGTGTCATTTCCAAAACAAAAGTGCATAAAGACAAAATTCTTAACATCATCATTCCTTACTAAAAGCAAGATGAGTGTGCCACCTACATAAAAAGTGGCCAACTAACCCCACTGGCAGCCATTTCCTCTCATTGGAATTAATTGAAGTTACAAAAAAAGCGCTAACTTAAGCACTGTGGCAGTAAAAGTGTTAGGTCATAAAGATAAATCAGATCACACATGGAGGAAGATGACATTTACTTAAGGGCAGAATAAACTCTTATTTTAGGATTATGCTCTAGCTATGTACACAAGGCAGAGTTTATTTATGGGTGAGTTAGACTGTAAATATCAAAACTCAAATATGGGAATTATTTGTGTGTTTAAGATTTTAAAAAATAATAAAAAAAAGGAATGAAAGAATAGGTGTTATCTGTCTACTGAATAAATACTTCTAAGTTTAATTGTGTTCTTTGGAAAGCCTTGATTCTTAAAGACCAATTGTTTAGTGAAAGTCCTACAAACTTTTTTTGCATCCTAGAGCTTGAAAATTTTGCTTTCTCCTGCTCTCTAGTCCATAATCTCTTGCCTTTATCTTTCCTATCGTAGTGCTGTGGAGGAGAGATGGGCTTTTAATGGCTTGTTTGGACACAGAGAGGTATCTCTGTACTCTTTTCTGAATTCTTGTATTTCCAGGGTATACTTATGCATATGTAAACCTCTCAGTTTTTTCTCACCTAAATCAGATTTGCTCTTGGTTTGTTACTTTTCCTACTATCAGATTTACAAACATCCTACCTACTTTCTTGATAGTGCCAGAACATCATCTGAGAAAAAAGAAATAATAAAAGGAAAAAAAAAATACAGAAAACACACTGCAAACAGACTTTTCTCAGCTTCTCCTTAGTCCGCTCCTTTGATGAATCTTCAGCATAATTGCTTGATATGAGCAGTTAAAAATAACTTTTTGTGCGAAGTCACAGATACTTGGTATGAATATGGGCAAATTTTTAGGCAGAGGGTGGGGGTGAGGGCGCATTTAAAGGGTGCTTTTTTGGGGGGGTGAGGGGGGCTGCTTTTTTTTTTTTTTTTGTCAGTAGAAAAGCAAGCAGGAGGCAGACTTCACTTTAAACTTACTTTTCCTTTTTTTGTTCACCTATCGTGAAAAACCTGTTATCTTACTGGCAGCTTGTATCTCTGCATCACAAGTGGTCTGATTGTTAATGTGAATCACAATCAGGAATGTCTTCTTTGTATGTGACTTTGGCCTGGGAGGCTGTAAAAGATCCAAATCCATTTTTCTACATTCACTTTCCCAGGAAATATATTTTTTAAGACAAAGATTTTCTTGCAGCTGGGAAACTTTCAGTCCTCAGCAGCGACTTCACCTTTAGCAAACAGTTCATTCTTAGGAGCACTCAGTGCTTGTGTTTGTCATGTAGAAAGTTCTGATACCAGTAAATGAATATTTTGTCAGCAGTTTGCTGCCAGCAATAAAATAGCAATGCACAATACACAGCCAGTGCATTTTATGACGTTGTTTTAGTTGTGGGATCTTCTGTCATTTGAGGTAAGGATCCAGTCCCTTATGTGGTGCTCTGACAGTGGCAGACACAGAGGGATGCTTTACTCATCATAGCAAGGGTTGAAACCCACTCTGGAGCGTAGCAACAACAGAGACCACACAAAATTCATAACTTTGAAGAAAGCTTACTGTGGTGTGGTATTTGGATGGCTGCATTGTTGCTACTAAGCAGTTCCCTTGCAGGGTCAAATGAAGAGTAGCTAGCCTTTTGGTCTGGAGTTGAAAGGCTGGATGTATTGAGTGATGGTCATAAGAACATAGCTGGTGTTCCATTCTAGGACAGACCATTTATTTAAAAACATGCATGAGCCATGCACACACACCTTCACATGTATGCACTTACATATTTTCGCACGAATTTGTTTCAAGTGTTTCACATCAAGGGTTATTATAAAAAACAATGGTCTTGATCTGTCACCTAGAAAATGAGCCTTTCTAACATGCTTCTTACACTGTCATATTCTCTTCCAGGAAATGCAGGTTCTTCTACCTTACTCCAGGGATCTGGCAGTGGAGTGCCTTCTACCCACCCTCACCTTTTGCCGGGTTCCCCTTGCTCATCTCCAGCCTTCCATCTCAGTCCCAACACTAGCCAGCTCTGTAGCCTTGCTCCTGCTGACTACACAGCTTGTGCCCGCTCAGGTTTGACCCTGAACAGATACAGCACTTCTTTGGCTGAAACCTACAACAGGCTCACAAACCAAACCAGTGAGACATTTGCACCCCCAAGGACTCCCACTTATGTTGGTGTGTCGAGTAGCACAACTGTGAATATGTCAATGAGCGGCAATGACGGGGATGCATTCAGCTGCCCGCAAACTGGCTTATCTATGCAGATTTCGGGGATGTCTCCACAGCTCCAGTACATCATGCCATCCCCTTCCAGCAATGCCTTTACCACTAATCAAACCCACCAAGGCTCCTACAACACATTTAGACTGCACAGTCCCTGTGCGCTGTACGGATATAACTTTTCGACATCCCCTAAACTGGCTGCCAGTCCTGAGAAAATTGTTTCTTCCCAAGGAAGTTTCTTAGGGTCCTCGCCGAGTGGAACCATGACGGATCGGCAGATGTTGCCCCCTGTGGAAGGAGTGCACTTACTTAGCAGTGGGGGGCAGCAGAATTTCTTTGACTCTAGGACCCTAGGAAGCTTGACACTCTCATCTTCTCAAGTGTCTGCACATATGGTTTGATGAAGCCTTTAAGTAAAAGTACAGTATGTTTGGTGTCTACAATGTATTTCTTTCGGAATATGAAGGGACAATCAATGTAGCTTGTAAAGTGTGTGTATATATAATATGAGAGGAAGTTTCACTGAATTTTTGACTTGTTTGCAGCCAGATTATTCTCCTTTTTTGAGCTACACGGAGTTTTCTGTGGTGCAGACTGCTTTAGTTTTCTGGTATAATACACTTAGTTGTGTAACACGTTGGGACATATGCAACAAATTAAGTAAGACTTCCTCCCCTTTCCCGCTCCTCTGTTCTAAGCCCTTTAAAGAATGAAATGACACTTAGAGTATTAAACGACACAAACAAGCCCACTTACATTGCCTGTAGTACTAGTGAGATTCTTTAAAACGTTCATGCAGTGTTAAGCTGATGCACCAAAGGCATTTTACAATCTTCTTCTCTGTTATAAGGGATATGAAGGGTATTTGGACTTTCAAGTGTTAAGTATCAAGCATCCAGCCTAAAATAGAAGTTTAGCTAATGGATTATTTACAAAGTAAACAGAAAGATTAGTTTGCCTTCTCATGATACACTGTTTTTAGCTTATCAACGGCACAGCATTCTTACTAGGATTTTTTTTTTCTGCATTAGTCTAGATTTATGATTAGGAATTTGAAGACAAATAGTGCATATTCAAATTGTGGTGATGTGAGTGATTTAAGCGAACAGCCGAAGAAATGGCATTCCTTGGTACAGAATGAACTTTGGGGTGCTTCATTTTTGTCAAAGGAAGGGCTTGACGCATCTTTTTTCCATCATAAATATTGCCTATAAGACATTTACTGAACAGTAGGATATTCTAATGTATCTTTGTTTTTATATTTATACTTTTTTAAAGCCAATGCAGGTTTGATTTAGAAAAAGTGCACAGGACAAGAAATTCTGTTACTGGTTTTATCCTTTTTTGTGTGTTGTAATTCCCCTCCCCCCCCCCCCCTTTATTTTTTTTTTTTAATAAGAACAAAAAGTCCTCATTATCTCATAAATTGTATGTATGTTGCCTGCAGCCATTAGGTGAGTAATCCAGTTTGCCCACAAGTATTACTGGAAGCAGAACTTTCTTCTAGCTGCCTCCCTGTAGTGTGGCCAAGTTGGCACCGGGATTACAATAGGCAAAATTCCTTTAATAGTTTACTTTGAAAGGTACTGCGTAACACCTACCGCCTATTTCCCTCCCTCCAGGGAGCCCTCTGTCTTCCGTTCTTGTTCCTTTCTGTCATGGGGCTACTGCTGCTCTGTTTCTCAAACAGTCTTCGCTGTGGAATTCCCATCTCTGGTTTAACAGACATTCGCAAGAACGGAATGCAGATCAAAATCTGCTCCTGATCAAGCTTCTCCAGAGTGATGAGCACACGGGGAGATACTGGTCCTGGGGATGCTTCTGTCCTCATCTGTGCCTGCACCTCTGTGGTGTGCACGGCTGTGAGAGATGCCTTCCGGCTGCATGCCTGTTGGAGCTGAAACACTGAGGGTATGGAAGCGATTTTAATGCTTGAGAGAATGAGTCATCTTCAACATTGCTCTAAGCCTCCTCTGTACTATGCAGGTGACATAAAGGTGTCATAAAGTGAGTGCAAATGTAATTGGAAATGCTTCCCTGTTCAGCATTGAAGGAGAAAAAGGCCTTCAGATTTTACATTTTTCAGTGAAACTCAATTGTTACATTTTGCAAGAGTTCTAATGTCCTTCCTGGCAAACAGTGGGCTTAATGTTTTTTCAGTAGATTAGAGATAACGCATACAGAAGCAGCCCTCTCTCTATCTTTTCTTAGTACTTAGGGAAAGAAGAGAGACCACAACTAACTTTAAGCTGGTGCCTGGAGAAGGCTCTATTTCGATTAGTTATATTTTGTTTATGTTAAAGAAGACACTTAGAAAGTTCTCACTAAAGCTGGAAAGATAAGAGGGTGAGCCTGCCAAGGAGGAGATGAGTTTACTTCTTTGCTGTCACAAGCTTCCCAAGTGACCTTGTGCAATTCACTCAGCTTTTTTTTTCTTCTGTAAAATGTGTTAATAGCACTTCTCTGCCTCATTAGGAAATGCTGACTGTACATGAAAGGTGAAGATGATCTTTACAGCTGATGTACAGTGGGCAATACATTCAGGGTGAATGGTTGGGTAGTGCCCATGTGTGGGGATAACAAAGAGCATTCATGTACCTTGCATCTGTTGCTAGTTTCTGGCATTGCAGAGTCCTTTGATGCAGACCTACAATGCCAAAAACATTGTTCAAAAAACTCCCAATAATAATTTGTGAAATGGTTCTAAGATGTGTAGAAGATGGGCGAATTTTCAATGATGTGAATTGTCATAGCTCTATTGGTTTCAGTTAACAAGAGTTATGCATAGTAATTTCTGCTCCAGCCAAAACTTTGAAATGTTGCAGTTGGACATAATGCTAAATGAGAGGAATGGTACAATTAATCTGTACGTGAAAAGGAATAAGCAATATAATTATCCATGTCGTCTTAAAGGCTGTGACTGTATAGAAATGTGGAAGAGCTAAGTCATGTGAGTTCCTACAAGGAGGAAAAGTTGATTGTGCATGGATGTACACGGAGGTGCCCCCAGCAAGAGTATGTACTTTGTCACCTGGGAATTTTTTAGAACTGTTCTCATATTTTTCCTGAAATTATTCCTTTCATATAACCGCACAATATGTTTTGAAACATTTGTTCCTTAAAATTTGAATCATATTGTAAATACTTACTGGTGTGCCGTTGTGAAAAGTCTAGCTTTTTATTAACATAGTAAATGCTATATATGCCTTATATCTATAATTATATATCTGTATTTTACAAAAATGCCACAGAAAATATATTAAAGTGTGTATCTAAACACTTTTTTCTACATTTGGAAAATTAAGGGACTTAAGCCTTTTTTTTTTTTTTTTTTTCCTCCACATCTCCAGTAAAAGCGAAGTGACTCTGAGGTAAGATTTGAAACTCAAAGACACTTCAACAAGCTGCAGGGATCTAACTAGCCCATAGTCCTTCCATGTTTCAGCTGAACTATCATGGACACTATCACTTGCATGAAAAGGTTGGGGCAGGCGTTGCACAAGACAGCTGGCGCTGTAAGGAATAGGGAGGAGTGAGTACCTTGCCATGATGATTTTTCATAGCCCAATGCATCCTGGCTGCCAAGACAAGTTTTGCTGCCCCTTATCAGCCAGATCTGGGAAGTTAACACTTCTGTATGACCAGGTGCTTGCATGAGAGCTCAATGCCTTGCATATCTTCTCTATGCTCTTACTTTGGTCGTTCACTCTCCCTTCTGTTTATTCCAAAATCCGTGGATTCCCAAGGCAGAGTTTACACCTAATAAACAGCTGGGTATGCTGTGATTCTATTCAGCAACAAGCAACATTTATCCCCACAGAAATACTGCTATCCATAGAGGCCTTATTTCCCATTGTACTGCAGTAAATGATTCCATGTGACATAGGGCACAGAGCCTGAAAATATGATTGCTTTGGAATACTAGGGTTTCGTAGTCACTTAACACCAGCATTGTTGCAAATGACCAGAATTAGGGCAAAAGAAGTAGGCATGAAAATGCTTGATCATAAATATCAGGCGTCTGGAGAGAATGAGAACTTCTGTTTTTAATAAGAGAGAAGTCTTTTTTGGAATGGTGCAATCACACACTGAGAAGCCTCATTTCTGCTTGAACAGAGGGCAACGGGAGAAAATCATAGAAAGGAATGGCATCAATGTTAGCAAGTCTATTTTGTGAGCAGCTCAAGATGGGGAGCTTAAGTTATCATGAGAAGTAAGCTCACAGATTCTGTGGGTATTTTTTCCTGTAAAGATAATGGATCTAATTAGTCTGTACAGAAGATTGCTTCTAAGGGCTGAAGACTTTTAGAGATTTATATATCCATTTCAGAGATAAAATTACCATTGTTTCACTCTTCTGAATATGCTGTCAAACTGTCCCAGCATTATTGTTTATGTTTACTCTGAAGTCCAAGTTTTAATCTCAATAACTGCGATTATCATAAGGGAGTAAGTAATCCTTGTGGGCTGTCTTTTCACTTCAGCTGCCAACTTGTTACTTGAGCTCTTTGATAATATGACTGCAGATACACTGTTTCTCCTTGTTTTTCACACAGTGGTGCAGATATAACAATTTAGTATATGCAAAACTGCATTCAAATTCACGTTCTGCCTCATTTTCCACACTATTCCTCATTTGCCTATTCATTCAGAACACTAACATACCCAGATGACATGCAGTTTTAACAGATGGTGACATGTCAAGGAAATAACATTTCCAGAGCATTCAACTTGCTTTAAATATTTTTCATCAGTGTTGTTATGCTCAGACACGGAACAAGTATTTGTTACTCAGAAAAGGAAGTTTCCTATGCAGCCACTACTTTTGCACAGTGATACCAAATTGTCTGAACTGACAGCAGACAGACTCCAGACAGAGCAGTTCCAACAAGTAAGAATCTGAATCTTCTGGATGTACATGGAGAGAGAGATGGGCCTGAATTGTGAATAGTTTCTATCCATTGCTTATGTTAAACCTGAATCCTCTTCATCTGAAAAGGTTCAAGCTAAAGCTTTTAACAAAAGTTTTCTTTAACTTTTCCTTGCCAAATAAGCAGGTTTGAAAGCCTGTTCCTTCTTGAAGTATTGTCACTGTTTGATCTGTTCACGCTCATTATCTACGTGCTCATATCCGTTGGCTTGTAGAAGCACTAGATGAAGTTTACAGGGTAAGAGTACTTGGTACACTATTAACTCTTACCCTGAAGTGCGTTTCCACAGTAAAGACTCATTACGTAGCCACAGAGAAGTGTTCCCTGCCATTTCCTGCCTTTCCCCACTCCAGTTCTGCTGCAGGGATTGGCTGGAGGAATGGAAAGAGCAGAAATGGGCACCGCAATCCTACCACGTGCTTCAGCAATGTATTATTTTAATGTAAGACATGCGTGTGGTGTGGTGGCACCCATGAGTTTTGGCTCTGTCAGAATATATCTCAGTGCATCTCATGGGAAAAGAGTAAAGTATGACGTGAAAGTACTTGTGCTACCTGAATGCTGGGCTGCTGCAGTGAATGCCCAGCACCGACCTAGCTACATCAGCACTGCTGCAGTTTTAGGTATGCCTTGCTCTGATGTTTGCATACCACTGGGTTTACTTGGACGCTATAATAGGGAGCTAAGACTTAATTCAGAGCATATTAGAGGAAACCTGCACTCCAATGTGGCTGGTGATAATGCTGCCATTAACTTGAGAGAGTTTTCACCCATTGTGCTTTATGGGTTGCACATTTTCAGACCCCAAGCCATCCTGCCTTCTGTTGCTGAGTGTGTCTCCCACACAGCAGCTGCATTTGTACTGTTTTCAGGCACATTCTTCTGGCTCTTCAAGGTGTTCTGCAGGTGGATAGCTGTTAGGCATTTCACATGACCATATTTTGTTTTCAAATCCTGCCCTTTTTGAGCCACAGTCCGTCCCACACCGAAAGATAAGAAAGGCCTGAATTTTGGTATCCCTCTCCAGACCACTGCCAATGGATGTTGTGTTTGCTTCCACTGCAGATAATTGACTATATACTTCCCACAATGTTTTTATTGTATTTTACAAAGAAGAGCAATAAAAATAGAGGCTATATCGCACTCAAAGCAGTGTTTCCATTCCTCAGGCAATATTTTTCACTAACCCAAAGGAAAACACCTCCCCACCCTTTCCTGGTTACTATGCTTGGTGTATGGTTCTCAGTAAGAAGAAAACCAGATGCCATTCTTAAATGTAAGATGGTAGAAACCAGAAAGGCAGAAATAAAATGATCTTAATTCAGAGAAATGTTCCTGTATTCTTTGAAGTGCAATATAGGCACTAACGCTACCAGAGGCATCTGCAGAGGCGCTTTGATGCATCACCAAGAAGACAGCAGTTTGGTAGGACTGTGTGTATGTGTGATACATGCCATGTTAAAAATGTATCCCATACTTACTGTCGCTGCTACACAAAGATATGTGAGCAAATGCCGTGTAGGCGGTTTTGATAATCCTTCAGATAAGTTTTGCTTCACAAGTGTTAAGCAGACCCCAAAACTGTGTTAAGGGACCCCATCTCAGGCAGAATTACGTGCCAAGCCCATGCAACCCAGTACATCCTTGTGGTGTTAATTAAAGAGCATCTTACAGTGAATATAAAGCAACTAATCTAGGCAGTCATTTATTTCACTTTGCTGTAACCGAATCATAGAATCATAGAATCATAGAATCATAGAATCATAGAATCATAGAATCATAGAATCATAGAATCATAGAATCATAGAGGATACGTTAATTTTCTCAACATTTCAGAAAAAGACCAAATACCTGGGAACCCTGATATTGAGTGGTTTAGCTCCATACGATGATGATGACTATTATTATTATTAAAAATGAAGGGCCTTGGAAAACAAACTTTAAATCTACCGAAGGCAAAAAAGCTGGTATATGAGCAAACATCCTCTAGACCTCACAGTATACAACCTCAGATGCCTAGAAATGATCTGCCTGGCCTCATGTCCTTGTACTTTGCAGAGAGAACTGTTGTATTAAGCAGAGAAGTGATCCATGGAGGTACCCTTAACTTATGAAGTGTTGGGTAGTATGAGGGCTTTTGTTTGGTAAGTAAATGCTGAACTACTTAAAAAGATCTACGTTTGAATATCTGCCATTTTAATCCTTTAACATTCTGATTTCTGGTTTTTGTTGTTATTTTTTGGAAGATACTCTTAGCAAAGATGAGATGACGCTTAAAAATTTCCAGCCAGATGTGTCTCCAAGCTTTCCCAGAGATGAAGGATATTCAAATATAGTTTGAATCCAACCCATTTTATAGATAAGTTTTGTTTTATAGCTGGCCACAGCTGTGAAGTTTGGATGCAGATCTGTAACTCTTCTAAACTTTGAAGGCCATGGTCTGTGGTTTTGGATTTGAATCTCCAGGGGCTTGTTGCATCAGACTGCCATTCACATCTGTTTCACCAACAGCGCGGTGCAAATCTCCAATACTGGTTTCAGATTCTGCAGAGCTGAACATCAGAAATGTCCGTTCTCAAGCACAATGCAGCAGATGAGCAGTGACAGCAGCATGTTGCAGATCTGCAGGCTAACAACTCTCTCCATGCCACCTAAGGGCCATCAGTGATCCACCGCAGAGCACGGCTGGGGGTCACAGATTGCTGGTCACAGATTCCATTCTACAAAGTATGATGTACGTACTTCCTTCATATTATGTTTCCCTGTAAGCGAACACTGCAGCTTCTCTCAGTGACATTACATGATCATGTAGAAGGTGAGAGCATCTGCGTAATTGCAAATGAGATGAGGGCTGGTCCTTGGACCACTCTCTGAGAGCTTATCCATGATGAGTGGTTGCTAAGAAATGAAGTAGAAAGTGAATTTACAACACCTCAGCTCAACAGGTGAGTGGCTCTCACATGCAGTCAGCCAGAGGGAAAGTCCTCCTGCTGAAATAAGAGGAAGCCACGCCACAGAAGGGATGCTGCTGCAAAGACAGTGCTGTAAGGCTGAGCTCCTGCCATTTCCCTCTTGTTTGCTCTACAGGCAGATTTCAGCTGCACTGTAACAAATGGCAAGCCACAAATGTCTATCTGTGAGAACGTTACTGGTTGTCACTGTGGCATGGACTGCCTCACCCACTGGAGTGACAGAACCACCCATGGTAAACGCCGGACAACTCCTCTGACCTGTTAATAGTTGGCAGAGTATTTGATGACAGTTGCAAGAATCTGATGCACAGCAGTATCCTTTACAGCAGTTTAATCTTTGTCATCAAATCCCCCAGCAGCCATGATTAATAGCAGCACTTGAGCTTGTTTTGAAAGTTGTATATTTGGCAGCTATGAACTTTGATCTATGGTTTCGCTTTAAAGAATCATGACACAAACTTTTCCTGTAATCCTTCCATCTAATTAAACCACACACAAATACTATGTGGGGAAATATGATGCTATTGATATAAGCTGTGTGTTTATTACAATATTTTAGGCACTTTATTAAAGTGGATAGTTGTTCCCAGCAAGATAATAGATAAGGTCCCTAAAAACAATAACATTGTCCAGTATGAGTATATAAGAGAATTTCCCAAGGCCAAATTCGATTAGAAAATTTCTTTGTTGATTAATACTGTGCCCTTGAACCCGGTAAGGGCTCAGATGTTTTAACCTGAGCTAAAATTACTAGCATTTAATGAACCCAGCCTACTGGTGTGTACTTTTTTTATGAAAAGTTTGCCTTTGTTTCAGACAGTCATAAGACATCAGTGGCTAATATGATGGCGTCTCTCTTCTAATAGTAGGCTGTGTAATTTCCAATTCAATGGAAACATTTTCAAAGAACCAAGAAAATGTATCTTTGTATAAATATGTAAAACCTTCTTTTTGTAGCTGGATCAGCTATAAGCCAGACATTTCTTGCTGTTGTGTCGTGAAATTCCAGTCAGGTAGATAAAGCTCATCTTTTCAAGCCAAGAATATGAATTCTGGATCAGAGTCTGAGCAGAGATTTTTCTGGGATTAAGGTGTAGGTCTCCAGAATCCACACTGAGTTGACATTGTTGTGCACTGGATCTCCTCAACCTTAGAGTTTGTGCAGAAGAGAGTTCTTTCCTCTACTGTAGGCCATGCAGGCTTTGAGCAGCAGTTTTATGGAGCTCTGCAGTTTCTCCTAATTGACCCAAGTATGATCTGAGCATTATAAAATAAAGATAAGAGAGGTGTAAATCAACAGCTTGAGGTTCCTGCTGCTGCCAGGTCCACCAGTATTTATATTTGCTGATCACCATCTTTTCCCTGTTTTCTGAGTGGATTTCTAGTCAACTGGCTTTTGCCTAAAATCTGACTTCTGTCAGTACTGGCTAAGCCTGGTGACCATGAGTCAATTGGAAAGGAGGCAAAGTATTGCATGTAGTAACTTTCCCAAATTGCCTCACAGATTTCCAAACTTCATGTAAAAGTAGGGCTGGTGTAGCAACATGAATGAAGCCTTAGGGAACTCACAGTTGGGCACCCTCAAGCAAAAGGAGTAGATGCCCATAGCCACTCTCTGGACTTGATCATAAAGTAATAAACAGAACTGCCCTAATGCAATTCCATTTCTTGTGCCAGGTTCATTGCTCTTCGTATTGATCCCCTGTGACATGCTATGTCCAAGACTGACCAGAATTAGCAGGGACATTTGGCATGTGTCCATTGTCATGAGGGAGGTTGAGTCAGTGGCCAAAAATGGACTTGACCTAACCTGCTACTGAATGACTGGATGCAAGTTACTTGAGCAATCACCCTCTCTCTAGTGTAAAGCAATGTACAAAACTTGTTCGGGGATCCTGAAATCCCGCCTGCATCTGCATAGCTGGGGCTTTGAGTGACAGTAATTGGCTGGGCAGAGTGAAGGTGTCACATTATTCCCAACCAGCTTCAAAGTCTTGTGGGTGGATATAGGGTCGAAATGCATTTCATATACAACTGGAATAAAGTTTTGTGTAAAGACCTTATAAAACCTCGTAAGAACTTTTTACTAGATCAGAGGCCTCCTATTTTCTTATTGAACTCAATGGGAATTTTGCTACTGACTTCAAAGAAAGTTGAAAGGAGTCACGAGGGCTTGATTTCCACTAATACATGTGTGCTTCTGCACACCAAATTTGCATCTGGAGGGGACTGTTTTAGTTATTCTTTGTTGCTGTAGTTGTTGGGGTTTTTTTGCTACTTGAGAGTTTCTGTAAGCACAAGATCTGGTACATGTAAATTGTCTGCACATATGAGCAGACAAAGTTTGTTTCTTTGGAGAAAAATCACCCATATACTACGCATTGCACACATGCTTTGAGAAAAAATGGATTCATTAAACTATCTCATCTAAGAGGCATCCTACTCCCAGGAGATCAAAATATTTCCTAAGCACATAGTGGCTGGTGAAGCAGATTCTGTTCTTATCTCTATCAACAGCATAAAACCAAATCAAATATAAATGAATCCTTTTCAGGTCTTTTCAGGAGCTATAAAATTGAAGGGTTCAGCTTCTGTTCTATAAACAGTAGTAGAACAGCACAGAGAACAGATTTAAGAATTCAAACAGTTGTCAGAATGGTTTAAAACTTACTTTGACTCACACCGCTTTTGAGTGCAGATTTGTCCATTCCTTTTCTGCAGCAGTTTGAAAATAATTAGTTTTATCAAATACACCAAATCTAACACTACATTAGATAAGAGGGCTTCTTACAGAGCAGTACGAGTTAAAACTTTGATGTTTCAGAAATAGGCATGAAGCTGTAGTCTGGGAGCACAATTTGAAAAATAGTGACTCACTATGAATAGGAGACTAGCCCTGCAAATGCCTACTAATTCTGTAGAAAATTGGTACATCCTAGAGATTCCTAGGGACCCAAGCAAAGTCAGACTGAGCTTATCTCCCTGTCATTAATGAGCTCATCTCCCTGTCTCTGTCTTCTTCACTGTTGATTGAGACCTTGCTGCTGAGAACTTTCCTTGAGGAACAATTTCCCAAACAACAGATCTTCATGCTAGGGATAACTCTTGCATTGCACGCTTCAATATTTATCATCCTATTCTTTCTAGTTATACGTTCTCTGTGAGTCTAGGTAATTTCACTATTTTCTGGATTTTTATGTACTCCAGATATCAGAAACCATTATCTTAACTTTCCTCAGTGATCCTGTTGCCAAGTGTTATGCATTTAATTCCTTCAACTTTCCCTTGAGGGATGATGTGAAAGAGCCCAGATGAAGAGTTGAGGCTGTATCTGCATCTCTGAGTAAGGGTAGAGCAGAAAGCAGAGAGATGAAAACCGCTCTGCATGCACTTTCCCTGATGCATGATTCTTTCTATGCTATGCGAAGGTTGGGAATGGAGCAGAAGATTGCTGAAGTGTCATAGAAGGTTAGTTTAAATTGGTGAGAATTCAGGGAGTTGTAAGATGTAGTAGGTAGGAGAAGACTGTAGGGAATAGCAAGTAAGGTGGTTTGGTGAATAGCATTTGGGTAGTCCCATAAGGTATCAACACCTGATTGCTGATGGAATAAAACCAGTTTTCTAAGCTGACTGATGTTTCTGTCTCCTTCTCGAAGAATATATACTTAGGAGTTCACACTCTGAAACTAAGCCAGCCAACTTTCCAGAATAGGTTTAATATCTTTTGTTGTATTTGAGGTCAGAGGGCTTTGCTGCAGCTGCAGCTCAGCCAAATAATCCGGACTTGCTGCAGAAGTTACTAGTCAGAGCTCTGATTTGTGTCAGGTGTAGGTTTAAACCAGATGTGACAGGGATACTTTCTGGTGTTGAAAGCTAAGGAAGGTGTCCCACACTTCCTGGGAGATTAGCCTTGGGCAGTCTATACCGAAGAAAGTAGCTTTAAAAGGCAGACAATAAAAAAGTGACACTGGGAACAGAGATATAATTCATCCAATAAACAGTAACATCCAATAGCATGGCTGCAGTGGTACCTAGTGTTGATTTCTTTATGCTTTCTGGAAGACTTGCTTTATGTTCAGGATTAGCTTTTTCAACATCCAGCGCTGATAAAGGCTTTTGAAAGGATGTAGGTAGCAAGCTGTGAGATAAAGGAACAGAGCAGTTAGCAGATCTCTTTTTGTTAAAGCTATCATAGCTGCCAAACCAGAGAAGGACTGGGGACAGGCGTAAGCCTGATTTGGAGATCCACATCTCTTAAAGGATGGAGTCTGAACCATGAAGGAATCCTTTTTGGTCAAGAGGATATAAGTAGATGGAAGGGATATCTGTGCATGTAAGTCACTGATACAAGCAGAGTGGAGCTGAGGGGGTGACAGCTGTGCTGGGCTTGCCTACCATTGTGATCTGCAACCCTCTGTGCAGAGTGAACAGGTAGGGCCTTGGTGCTGGTTTACACCACCCATTCTGACCCAGTAGGCAGATGTTCTAGCCATAGTGTTCCATACTGTTTAATCACAGGTTTATGCTCACAGGTCCTGATCGGATCTCATAGCTTCTCACTTTGCACTGACAGCAGTGTTTCAGTGTACAGTAGTCAGCAACTGAGAATATGCTGACAGACAGTTTAATTGTGATAATTAACAGCAATTTTCTCACCTTGATTAAGTCACATTCTTTTCTATTCTAAGCTGCTGAGGCCACTTGCCTTTCACTGAGGGTCCAGTACTGCACCCTGTTTCCCTAAGTGTCAACAAAAACAAGTGTGTGAAATACCTATGTGTTATCGTCTGCTCCTTGGAAACTCAAAATACTCTCTACAGATGCAAGAGTGCAGCACAGCTCTCTTCAATAAGCAAAACGACAACACATGTATTTAAATATCAGAGCCTGAATGGAGTCTGCTTCTTTTCCCACACCTCTGTAAAATCAAAGTTTGAAACCCTGTAGGAGCTCTTTTAAAATATCCTGGCTTCCTTGCTGCAGACCATATGTTGTTTCAAAAACCAGGGCTGCAAACTCAAATAATTGCATGACTTGCACTCTATCACTGCAGACTGTGCTCCACTGGCTTCAGCTGGCACGGTTTGGTAGCTGTTACAGATGCCACAAGTCATTGCTTTGAAGTTTGCACATTTAAAAAAAAAAAAAAAAAAAAAAGGAGGAGGGGAGAAAAGGGGGAAAAGAAACCTTTCAAAAGATTTGCCTGACTTTCTGCTACGAGTAAGTCGACATTTTGCAACATCTGTCATTGCCCTTGCCACTTTAGCTTCCTCCATCTGATCCTGCTCATGTTTTCCATGCTCACACTGGAGCAGCTGTGGGCTCCTGCCTTGAATGAGGTGCGGTGGGGAAGGCAGAGAAGCCCCGAGATACTGTCTTGCTCCTGGGGGCAAACTGTCATCACAATGCTTAGCAAAAGCCTGTCCCTGTGGAAGGGGCTGAGGTCCTCCTGAAGAGCCTATGGGGGCCCCAAATGTTGGATATTAGGATATTTAGATATCAGGAAAATTTTCTTCTCTGAAGGAGTGGTGAGGCAGTGGCACAGGCTGCCCAGGGAGGTTGTGGAGTCACCATCCCTGGAGGTTTTCAAGAACTGTGTGGATGTGTCACTGAGGTACATGCTTAGTGGCATGGTGGGGGTGGGCTGATGGTTGGATTAGGTGATCTTAGAGATCTTTTCCAACCTTAATGATTCTACGATTTTGTAAAAGCACCTCCTAGCAGTGACCCTTTCTGCTGCTCTGAGCAACGTGCTGTGGGTGGTTGTGTCCTGCAGCAAGGGGTCCTGCAGAAGTACCTGCCTCCTCTTCTTGCTGTTTGAAGGCCCAGAGCAGTGGGTCCGTGTCCTATTCAGGTGTTAGCATCAAATAAAATAAGTCTTCCCTGTGCTGTTTCTTTGGTTATCAATTTTCATCTTCCTAGCTGCAATCTGTATAAACTCATTCAGAAGTTAAATGACAGCACTCAGAGCAAAAAGTGCATCCTCAGTGGACTTGCAACCAGCTGGTTTTAGTTAGTTTTTGGAAATAAATATTGCCAGCAGAAGACAGCGGTGATACCAGTGATAAGATCGATTTTGACTTACAGTACTCCAACACTGAGGAACAGCACTGGGTGCCTTCACTTTGACAACTCCAGCTGGCTGTTCAGAGAACTCACAGCCACAAACCTGATGCCAGACCCCTTGGCACACTGCTCACAGGGCTCAGCACATAGTGCTCATGCCTGCAGAGGTGCCCTGACCATCCTCAGGGCTCTGGCTATGCTGAGCACTCGCTCCCTTCATTCAAGCTCTATGGAGAGTAATTCCACTCGGCTTGTTTTCAGGTCTGAATTTGGGGCTGGAATTCATCACCTTGAAGCTGCTTCCCCCAGTTCAGTGGTGTGCTCAATCGCAGGCATCTGTAAGCCTTGTAATCCATTTCACCCCGCTTGCCTTTCACGGAGAGGACGGGATGAGAAGCGGTCCCACTCCATAAAAGCATGCAACACTGCCTGTAATCCTTTTTAAAGGCCAGAGAAAGGTGTCCTTGAAACTATTAAGAGGAACTATGTGACGACTCCTTACAGTATTATTTAAAGTATATGCTTCAGCTTCCTTATTCATTTCCTACGTATCTTTGTTTTGCTTTGTTTTAATTTGGTAATAATATCCTGAGCACAGCACTCATCTGGTTTAGTCAAGGTGGTGCTACTGAGGGCTTTTTCCCCCCTTTATACTGTTGGTCTGTTTTATAGAACACGGGAAAAGGGTCAGGGCACAGATAATTAAAATGCCAGCACGTGAGCAGATTTTGTCCACATGTTCTTAAGATCTTCTTGTTCTCGGGTTTGCCATTTCTATGCACCAGGTGTTAAGATCAAGTTATGTTAAAGGAGTTTCATATTAAGGAAGTATATTTGATGTGGTATATTATTAAAGTCAATGTAGCTGGCAGCAGTGCTGTCATCCTACTGGGGTGAAATGGAAAAATTTGGCATAGAGCTGCACTTTGCAGTCTTTTACAGTGCGAAGCATTCAGGTTTTGGGAAAATGGTTGCACTTTGGCAGACACTGTGTTCTCTTTCTCCTGCTGTCATGAACTGAGAGGGTTTCTAAACCTTTGCCACTTGAAATCCCATTAAGATGAAACTTGCCCCAAACTGTTGCTTTTCTTAATATGCTGTTCATTAATTCCTTATCCTCTGTTGTGCTAATAAAAAGTGGCAAAAAAAAAAAATAAAAGGAGGGGGGAGGAGAGGAGAGGAGAGGAGAGGAGAGGAGAGGAGAGGAGAGGAGAGGAGAGGAGAGGAGAGGAGAGGAGAGGAGAGGAGAGGAGAGGAGAGGAGAGGAGAGGAGAGGAGAGGAGAGGAGAGGAGAGGAGAGGAGAGGAGAGGAGAGGAGAGGAGAGGAGAGGAGAGGAGAGGAGAAGAGGGGAGGGGAGAGAGGAAAGAAAAGAGAAAAAAAAAAGGGAAGGGAAGGGAAGGGAAGGGAAGGGAAGGGAAGGGAAGGGAAGGGAAGGGAAGGGAAGGGAAGGGAAGGGAAGGGAAGGGAAGGGAAGGGAAGGGAAGGGAAGGGAAGGGAAGGGAAGGGAAGGGAAGGGAAGGGAAGGGAAGGGAAGGGAAGGGAAGGGAAGGGAAGGGAAGGGAAGGGAAGGGAAGGGAAGGGAAGGACATTTAAAAAACTGCTAAATGACAGAATTCTAACCAGTGGTAATTTACAAACTTTGCAAAATTTTAGCTACACTGAAATACATATTTTACTTCAATAATTAACATTGTTAATGAAAAATATTGTGAAACCTTGAGATATTGATGTTTGTGAAAATTAATTGGAATCAGGTTGTATTTTTCATAAAAGATGTGTTTGTCTCTCATAGTACTTGCAAAGAGTTCAGATTTAAGTTTCCAATTATCCAGGATGCCATAATTAATTAGGAATCAATACAAGAGCCAACATGAATGGAAAAGCAGTTAGTGGTAGAAAGGTGTGTTTTTCTCACATAAAACCCTTGAGCAGAAGCCACCTTTGCTCTCACTCTGCCCTTTTCAGTTATCAGAATTCCTGGAGTGGAGATCAAAGTGCCACACAGAAGTGATGCTCTGGGCAACCAGAGCTAGGGGCTCAGCTGTGGCAGTGTTGCTGTCTTTCCTGTACCTTTCAGAACACCTTTGAGTGCAGAATCCAGGCAGAGTAGGAAGGGATGAGGATGGAAAAATGTAGACATCGAGTGAAATGAGAATGTACCACACATGCCTGAATATATCGTGCCTAGCTCACGTCACTTTGTACAATGCAGGATTTAACCAAGAAGGGAAACATGAAGTGAGAGGCCACCATTTGATAAAGACTGGAGTCTGTGCATATACACTGGCTTTATTTATATTCTTTGCAGAAATCCACAACTGGTTGCCGAGTCATTCCTTTATAGCCAACAGCAATCTTGCATTTCTAGGTTTTCATTCATCTTTATTCCCCCAGTGTATAAACGTGATCAGACAGATTACTTTTTATAAGCATCCCTAACTTTCCCAGAGTTGCAAAGCTTAGGTGTCTGCTCAGATGGAGCATGCAGAAGTATGCAATTAATTAGGGATGAATCTTACTTAAGATCATCTTGCTAAGGGCTCTGACTCCTTTTTGTGCATCTCTTTGCGTACCGGCAAGCATCGTGTGCAACACGTGGCAGCCCTTGCTCACTGTAACTCTGCTATGCTGTAACGGCTGTTCACGAGGGTGGATAGTGATAGGACAAGGGGGAATGGTTGTAAATTGAGACAGGGGAGGTTTGGGTTAGATATTAGGAGGAAGTTTTTCACACAGAGGGTGGTGACACACTGGAACAGGTTGTCCAAGGAGGTTGTGGATGCCCCATCCCTGGAGGCATTCAAGGCCAGGCTGGATGTGGCTCTGGGCAGCCTGGTCTGCTGGTTGGTGGCCCTGCACATAGCAGGGGGTTGAAACTAGATGGTCATTGTAGTCCTTTTCAACTCAGACCATTCTATGATATGATTCTATGATTATCATTTTTCCAAGTTCTGCTCCTTCCAGCCTTCTGGTTGCTCCTCTGACACACTTTGCAAGGTGCCACCCATGTGGTTGGGTGACACCGATATCAGTGCTCAGAGCTACAACCTGAAGATGAGAAACCTTCTGTTTCTTCCTCAAGCAACTCTGAAATCATTTTCTCTCAGGGCTGAAGGTGCACAACCATCTGCTCAGAAATGGAAAACCTGAATATTTTTAACATCAACTGAGAGTTAATTCTTCAAATACACCTCTGGAAAATCATGCTGAGAACAGGACAAGCTCAGTTCTCAAAAATGGGTCTTGAGAGCTGAGAAGGGCCAACATTTCAGCAAAGTTAAATTCCCTTTCCTTTGAAAAAGAGCTCAAAGAGCCTTAATATAACAGAAAATTAGGTGTAGGTCTGTCCCTCTTTGCTTTTTTTTTCTTTTTTTTTCTTCTCTCTTTTTCAAAGAGCCATGTCCCCCTCTGTGCTGACACCAAATTGTTTTGTTACCAACATCGTGAAAGTTAACAAAAAGCGAAAACCTGTAATTTCACCTGAGCTGAAATAACACTACAGCAGTTACGTCTGTCATAGCTGAGACTGAAAAAAAAAGTCCAGTTACATATCTATCCATTTTTATATCTAAATATAATGTTCTTAATCTCATATAATTTTTGCTTGGCTGAAACATTGTATTTGCACTCATTTGAGAAAAGCGTTAATGGTTTTATCAGTCATGAGTAATGTAGTCACTTCCACTTCATACCAATATCCACACAGTCTTGCCTTCATATTCTGTTTACATATATAACTTGTTATTATTTTATGGAAGTATATACATACATATTTATGCACACACACACAGACACATAAACTGATAAGGAAAAGTATTTCAGTATTCGGCTTTCAAAGAATTATGAAGTTAGAACAGAGTGAAAGGTTCACAATGAAACTTAAAACTTTACTGGCTATAAGATTTCATTACTAACACAAAACTCAGTTCAATACTCTACTCAGGCCAGGTCAATTTATTTTTAGCAGGGAGGATGGTATGTAGTTAAAATTAAGGTTAAGGTTTGATTTTCACTGCAAATGGTTTGCGCTACTCTACAGAGTAAATCCTCAGGGAAAAAAAAATATATAAATATATATATATATATAAAGAATTAAAGAATAACATCTGCTGATTGTAAAGAATGTAAGCTTGCTAGATTCCATGCAATTACTTCTGATTTGCCTTGAGTTGCTATGTATCACAGAATCACAGAATCACAGAATGGCCAGGGTTGGAAGGGACCTCAAGGATCATGAATTTTCAACTAACCTCCTCATTTAATGCTAGACCAGGCTGCCCAGGGCCCCATCCAATCTGGCCTTGAACACCTCCAGGAACGGGGCATCCACAACCTCTCTGGGCAGCCTGTTCCAGCACTTCACCACTCTCTCTGTAAAGAATTTCTCCCTGACATCCAACCTAAATCTTCCCTCCCTCAACCTAAAACCATTTCCCCTCGTCTTGCAGTTATCTACCCTTTCAAAGAGTTGATTCCCCTCCTGTTTGTAGGCTCCCTTTAGGTACTGAAAGACTGCAATGAGGTCACCCCGCAGCCTTCTTTTCTCCAAGCTGAACAAGCCCAGCTCCTTCAGCCTGTCCTCATAGGGGAGGTGCTCCAGTCCCCTGATCATCTTCGTGGCCCTCCTCTGGACCCTCTCCAACAGCTCCCTGTCTTTTTTGTACTGTATTCCAGATGGGGCCTCACAAGAGCAGAGTAGAGGGGAACTACCACTTCCCTGTCCCTGCTGGCCACCCCTCTTTTGATGGAGCCCACGATACCATTTGCCTTCCGAGATGCAAGGGCACACTGCTGGCTCATGTTAAGTTTTTCATCTATCGAGACCCCCAGGTCCTTCTCCACAGGGCTGCTCTCAAGGACCGCTCCTTCCAGTCCATATGGATGCCTGGGATTCCTCCAGCCCAAGTGCAAAGCTCTGCACTTTGCCGTGTTGAACCTCATCAGGTTTACGCGGGCCCACCTTTCTAGCCTCTCGAGGTCCCTCTGAATGGCATCTCTTCCTTCAACCGTGTCAACCACACCACTCAGCTTGGTGTCGTCAGCAAACTTGCTGAGGGTGCACTCAATTCCGTCATCAATGTCATTAATAAAGATGTTAAAGAGCACTGGTCCCAAGACAGACCCCTGGGGGACGCTGCTCATTACCGGCCTCCACCTGGACATAGAGCCATTGATGACCACCCTCTATCTGCGGCCTTTCAACCAGTTTCTTATCCATCGAGTGGTCCACCCATCAAATCCACATCCCTCCAATTTAAAGATAAGGATGCGGTGGGGGACCATGTCAAAGGCCTTGCTCAAGTCCAGGTAAATGACATTGGTCGCCTTCCCCTTGTCCACCGATGCCGTCACTCCATCATAGAGGGCTACCAGATTGGTCAAGCATGACCTTCCCCTCGTGAAGCCATGCTGGCTGTCAGGGATCACACGCCCATTCCTCATGTGATCAAGCATGTCATCCAGGATGATCTGTTCCATGATCTTCCCAGGCACAGAGGTGAGACTCACTGGCCTGTAGTTCCTGGGGTCCTCCTTGCTCCCCTTCTTGTAAATGGGAGTGACGTGACCCTTCCTTCAGTCATCCGGGACCTCACCTGACAGCCATGACTTTTCAAATATGATGGAGAGTGGGTCGGCAACCACCTCAGCCAGCTCCTTCAGAACCCTTGGATGCACGCCATCCGGCCCCATAGACTTGTACACATTCAGTCTCATGTATATGGAAGGGATCTATGAGTTTGCTCCTTCATTTTGTTTCTTCCACTGCACAATACTTTTTCTAACACTGCAGGGAAGAGGTGAGTGTGAGCTAGCTCTTAAATGCAGTCACAATGTACAGCTAACTTAATTTAACAGACAACCAACACACTTTTGAACAACAATCAACTAAGGAGCAACAAAGTCATTTCTAAGCTTTATTTGTAAGTAGAACCTACTTTCAAGACTTGTAAAAGCATCAGGTAGTTATAAACACAGCAGATCAGGCTGTCCAGAGAAGCTGTGGATGCCCCATCCCTGGAGGCACTCAAGGCCAGGTTGGATGGAGCTCTGGGCAGACTGAGCATATGGGGACACCCTGCTCATGGCAGGGGGTTGGAACTGGGTGGGCTTTAAGGTCCCTTCCAACTCAAGCCATTCTGTGATTCCATGATTCTATGATTCTAGGTCATTGAAAGGCAAAAACTGAGGAGAAGCAGGTATCTTTTCCCCTGTTGATTACTCAGCACTTTTGACCAAATAATTTATTGTTATGAAAAGAAATATATAGAGCTAATAAAAGTTGATGACTTTGCTGAAAGACATATGTGAAAACTGAGAAGGGAAAGTGTGTCAGTATCTGTCATGCAGTAAGGTCTCAAAACGTTCATAATCAGGAATTAGGTTGTTGCATCTCTGAAGCTGTTACATGGCATGGCCCAATGACATGTTCCTCATAAAGATTTTGGAAAATAAAATATGTGCACTGAAATTTTACACCTGCCACCAGTTCCCTCCCCAATGTGCAGGGAAAACAACGCTTTGTGAGCAGAGACATTTTAAGGTCCTTTTATAGAAAGACCATCATGCCCTGTATTGTACTAATATTTTCTTAATCTGAGCAGATGTTTAAACAAAGTTATAAGACTGCAGCATTTGTGGCTGCTGGGAATTGCAGTTTACATCCCTGTTCCAAGGCAGAATCATGGAAAGTTGCCACAAGGAATTATTCCTCTGAGAAAATGAAGCGTAGGTTTGGAGGTGACAGGCTCCCCATGAGGAGAAACAAGGAACCCCTGGAGAAGTTCTTTTCTTTGGCACTCAGCTTTATACAAGTCAGAAGCCCCCCTGGATCTTCTGCAATTTTTCCAATGGGTGGGAAACGCAGTTAAAATTTAGGAAAAGCAATTTCTGACTGCCAAAACTGCAGTGTCTGACAGTTTTGCATCCAAGCAGAACTGATGAAAATCCAAATATTTGCGGATTTTGCTTCAGATGCAAATATTTTGTATAGCTCGAATCCCAAGTCAAAGTCCCAAAGGATTTTTGATTAAAACTCCTGATATTCATACTTCAGTGTTTCCCTCATTTCAAATAATATCAATCTGAATCTTTCTTAATAACTTTCTGAGTGGATATACATGTCAAAAATGTTTTAGCCTTGTACATGTTTATAAAGCAATTTATGTTTTTTCAAAGCCAGCTTCGTGAGGATTTTTACGCGGGGTGTGTTTTATGGCTAAAATAACAAGCAGAAAAGATGATTATTTGCCAGGAGGTATCATTCAGACAACCAAACCGCACACTTACTGGTCATGGGTCAATTGTGCTATCGATTGCCTTCCACAAAATCAAATTCTGGAGCAAAAAATGTCACTGCTTAAAACAATGGTCAAGCTTGTTGTGATACCATTTGGAAAGGCACTGCCAAGGCCAAATATGTACTGCTGTCTTCTGTCAGCCAAGCAGACAGGGCAGAATGTTTTGCTGTAAACAGAACTGTGTGTGAATTGGCCTCAATTTTTCTTTCATATCTCTGTATTTTGTTTGATATATTCAATGACTCCAGATGCAAGCCTTCTTACCAGTTCTTGTAAGCACACAGATGAGGTAGATGACTGAGCTGTTTTGTCCTAGTCAAAATCTTTCAGCAAGCTTTTCTCATCAGTGCCAGCTATAGAAACTGAGCTGCCACGTGATGGGAACCAAAACTCTGACATGACTAATAACTGATTAAGAGGTAGGACAGAGAAGATTAGGAACAAAAGGTGGTGGGAAGTCACGAGTGAAATCCTGCAGGATCTGAGTTCTGGCCTGAGATGTTCAATGTGTTCATAAGTGATATGAAACAAGGAATGAATTATGAGGTAACAAGGTGCACTGATGATAGTAAGCTATTTAGGGTGGTAAGGATAAGGGCCTTTTCATGGTTGAAGAAGGGTCTGACCAGATTAAGAAAGTGAGGAAAAGACAAGATTAAATAACTGTGTGAATGAAAGATACTTGAGGTAGGTAAACATGCAAATATATACAAAAGAAAGAAATGATTTCATTTTGACCTATTCAGTGGTGAGCTCTCAGGTCTGCCATCACTGCCTTTTTAAAATGAGATCTCATTGTCACAAAACACAGTTCCATGAGGATAATACCCCAAAATACAGTAACAATGAAGAAAACAAATCAGATTCTGGGCACTGGTGGGCAAGAAGTCCACATGATTATAACGCCATACAGCCCATAGTGACCCAGTCAAGCCTGAGCAATGTAGGCAGTTTTGTCCTCTGTCTCTGCAGGACTTTAACAGAGCTGGAATAAGGTCTAGTGAAGAGCAGAAAGAACTATTAAGGTAGGGTTCAGCTTTTGTGAGGAGTGTGGATTGAGCAGAGCAGCAGACAACTGATGAGGTACAGATCTGCTCTGTAAAATCATGCTTGCCCTACAAATAGCAAATAAGAAATAGATACCCATTGTCTCTTCCAAAGCAGAGCCATCAAAACAGAATGAGACCTTATATGAAACTAATGGATGAAATGTCAAGGAAACAAAGGAGTTTTTTCCTCCATAAATCATTGGTAAACTATAGAAAACCCCATGACTGGGTAATTTGGATGATAAAAGTTACTGACTGGACAAAGAAATTAAATAAATCCTACTGAAGGCATGAAAACACTCAGAGGAAAAAGAAACACAGAAAAAAAACCTCAAAAGACTTAATATTCAAATACTTCTCAAGCTGCAAATAACTTGGGACTGAGGTTGCCTTTTGGGTAGCTATCACTGCAGGCTGTTTCTGTTCTTCTTGCCTGCCTTACACATCTGCTACTGATACGCTGGAGATAGGATGCTCAACTGGATGAATTTCCAGTGTGAGCCACTAGAATTACACTTATATTCTTGTATTCACTTCTCATGATGTGAGTTTTTTTGGTTACATCCCTGTGGACAAGTAAACACTTTAGTAGGAAAAGAGAAAAATTGTTGTCTTACATACCCGCTCCCCCTCAAAAAAAACTTCCCCTCAAAAAAAAAAAAAAAACCCAAATATTCTGATTATCTGAATAACTATTTACAATAAAAAATAGCTTGATGGTTAAAATTGCATTTCAATTTCACATAGAAAAATGAAGTCAACTACTGTAAATCAGTCTTTCTCTGCTCAATAAACCCACTGTAGTATTTCTGTTCTGATCACTCCTGTGCCTTTAATTTTGCCCTAGGATAAGGCCCAAGAATACTTCCATGGGTCACTGTAAAAACTTTTGTTTCTTTCCTTTTGCTTTTTTTTTTAAACTAAAATAAAAATGTCTTGTATGTCAGACTACTTTGAGATGCACTGTTTAATCACATCACAGAAAGCTGCAGCGAGGAATTAGTTAGGCAATTTTCCTTATCGAATCTCTACAAGCCTCTCCCCTGTATGAAAGGAACTTGACCTGGCAGTCACAGAGCACAGAGAGATGACTCAGTCCTGGAGAGTGCACAATAAACAGGAACAGCAGCACTGCTGTCAATCCTGACAAAAATAAGAAATTCAGAGTTGTTGAAATGATATGGACACTGTTGTTGCAGATGAGATAACAACTCCACCAACCAGAAAGAAGAGCAGTGAGAGCAACCGTTGCTAAACACAAGTATTTTTGACAGGCTGTGATGATAAGGAGTTCTCAGCTGGCAGGCAGACAAAATGTATCCCTGCAGAATGTCTTGGAATCAAGGGAGCCAAAGTGCTTGCAAAACAACAGTGTGATGCGAAATAAGAGAGAAAGACAGAATTCACATGGCATAAACTATAGAAGATGCAAATTTTAAAAAAGAACATTACTTTATGTCACTGTGAAAAGTTGAACTTTTCCCAATCAAATTTGTCTGCTGCAGCAGAACATGTTCCTGGCATATCCGATGTTTCATTTATGTGACTGTGCTGCCACTCACAGAAGAACTCTCAGCAATTGTTAAGAAAGCCTGGACTTTGAAGCTTCACTCCACTAGTTTAATTTCACTGTCATCAATGGGAGACGTTTGCATGTAGTATTTTTTCAGCTGCAAATGCCTTTTATTGCAGTTGAACATAATCCAATACCATTTTCTTTCAGATGTTGATTGAAGAAAAAAATTATGATATTCAGCTTTTTCCTTCTGCATTAAAATGAGACAATAATTTGAAGGTCTTGATATTTTTCAATATAAGAAAGAGTGAGAAGGAAAAGCAAAAAATACCACTAACAGGGTCACTTGATTACAGTCCACAGGGAATGTAATTCTAGTAAGGTATAATGGAAAACTCAAATAAAATGAGCTGAAAGACAAAAGCCTAGAACTGACCACTGAAATAATCAATGTGATAACGGTTATCTTCCAGAAAATTGTAAAGCAAGAGTAAGTATTTCTCTCAGACACACATTTGATTCCTCCTTGAGCTTGAAGGAGGAATTCAGTCAGGAAAGTCCTATATCACTGAGGGCCTGAAAAGCATGGTTATCCTTTTACAGCCAGAGGAAAGTAGAACCCTGAAGCAAGTCACAGTGATCAGGAATTGGCATTCAGCCTGGAAGAATCTGCTCTTAAATTGGCTTTCTGGGAAGAGGCCATCTTGAGCCACCCTTTGGGCTCTCAGGCAACGCAGACTTTCAAAAACCATTACTTTATCTCCTTTTTTTCAGGCATCACAAGGACAACCTTCTGGACACCTGGATATCAGCTTGATCAAATTGACATGAAGGACTCCCTGAAATCATAGGAAGTTGGAGTCCAGATCCTCTTTCTTGGAGAAAACAGTATGTAATGTAATAGGCATTCAATGATAATGATTCCAAATTCTGCATTGCAAGGCCAAGTGTGGGACATAAATGACTTATATATGCTCTTAAATTGTTTTTGTTTGTGAATTTGTGGAGGTATGGAGGACTGTTCTGGTGCAGAAGAATCTGTGATTAAGATAAACCTACACAATTACTTTTAGATATCTCTTTGCCTTGTATCTCTTCTTCATCTTTTCTTCTTTTATTAAAAAGAAAGGGAGAAAGAAAAAAGGAAGGAAGGAAAGAAAGGAAGGAAATAAGGAAGGAAGGGAGGAAAGAGAAAAAAAAGAAAGAGAAAAAAGAAAGATGTAAAAAAAGAAAAAGAAAGAAGGAAAGAACAGAATGTATTGCAAAATTCTTGCTTTTAAAAACTAAACATTTACAGAAATTACATCTGAAGAGGCCACTGGGAGATGCCACTGAGCTCTTCTAACGTGACAATAGCTGTTTGATCTTCAGCATTTATCAGCAGTTCAGTTGAATCCTCCGTAATTCTGAAGATCAGTTCACTCTTCCACTTCCCATGCAAAAAATAAGCACAAAAAATTCCGTTCAGAAGAAGGATATGATGCTGGCTTCCTAGCATCACAGCAATGTGCTAGCTTCAGCAGGGCTCAGGCCACTGTGCTTAAAGCATGTTGACATTTGCTGGTGCCTCTGCGTGAACAACTGGTGTGATCTGTAATCTGCTCTGTGGGCAGGTGAATGGCAGGCGAATGCAGGCTGTGCACTTAGCTGGTGGACGCCTGTCCTTGCAATCTGAATCCCTGGCTGATGTAAGAGAGACAGTGTATTACCATTTCTGCTGCCTTGGCTTCTGATACCACCACCTTCTCAGTTATTTTTAGTTGGGACTGAGAGGGAAGTGTCACAGTGGGTTACCCAGCAGGTTTGCTTATAGTTTGCCACCAGACTATTTCTTGGGGCTTGTTATGCTCAATATTATGTGCTAATTGCTATATTACAAAAGAAGGAAGGAAGGAAGGAAGGAAGGAAGGAAGGAAGGAAGGAAGGAAGGAAGGAAGGAAGGAAGGAAGGAAGGAAGGAAGGAAGGAAGGAAGGAAGGAAGGAAGGAAGGAAGGAAGGAAGGAAGGAAGGAAGGAAGGAAGGAAAGAAGGAAGGAAGGAAGGAAGGAAGGAAGGAAGGAAGGAAGGGGAGAAGGAGGAAGCTAGAAGAAACATCACTAAATGTAACTTTTCAGATCTAGGTTCTGGTTCTCTGTATTGTAATACTAATATATAAGCAATTCCATTTCACAGTCAGTATGTATGACTAGATAATGTATTCATTCCTTTTCAGCAACTTTATGCATGTAGTTGCCTTCCTTGGCCAGAAGTCTTCATGTGTGGAAATCAAAGAAAGGCAGGAAAAACAGAAACAAGTATGATATGGTCCACCCCCACCTTCATCACTTCTGATTTCTTTTGCAATCGTCAAGAAGAAGAGGAGACTTTGAGTTACATTCCTGAACATTTTCAAAATGTTGAATTCACTGAATCTGGATTGTGTTTGGGGATTCTAAATGTGTCATAATGTGTCTGAATTTCACAAATGTTGGCTTAGTTTCAGAGACTCGGAACATGAAATACAAAACTATGCCTAGCTGTATTAGCAACAAGTTTCTAAGGACATATTGAGAGTCCACAGCAAGATGAGCTTGGAAGGGAATCATTATTTCCTCTTTTCTGGTGCTGAAATGGATGAAGTCTTTGAGAGTAGGAAGCTTGCTATTGACATCTATTGCTGAAGAGAGAGAAAAGCAGCTCAGCCTGGCCTGAGATGATCACATATGAGAAGATGGCTAGGGTTGGAAGCTGTTTGTGAGTATCTGCTGGTGAACAATGGGAAATAGCTAAAACAGACTAAACTATTTTTCATCTCTTTTTTTTTTTTTTTTTTTTTTTTTTTTTTTTTTGGCCTTCTGTGCAAAAAGCGCTTCTGGGTAAGAATTCATTCTGACAGTTTGTTTCAATTCATAAGAATCAAACTTGAAGATCAGACCATAAAAAATCTATTTACAGTTAGCTTTTAGCTTTATGGATATAATGTTGTGTTCTGTACACCATTTTTATTCTCCTAAGATCATCACCTCTTATTCTGAAATATTATACCATATAGTAGCACTATCTTTTCCCACCAGAAATTCAAATCATGTAAGAACTAGCATTGTGATTTCTCAGCACTTACAGTGTTGTCATGTAATAGTTATATATATACATAAATCATGGCTGTCATTGTGTGAAAACACACACAGGAAGGAAGGAAGGAAGGAAGGAAGGAAGGAAGGAAGGAAGGAAGGAAGGAAGGAAGGAAGGAAGGAAAGAAGGGAGGGAGGGAGGGAGGGAGGGAGGAAGGGGAGAGAGAGGAAGGGAGGAAGGGAGGAAGCTAGAAGAAACATCACTAAATGTAACACTGAGTGACCAGGAGATCATTTTCACATGTAGTTAGATATTTGCTACAGCTCTCTCATTAATGTCAAAGTGTGGTTTTAGTTCATTTGCCAATTTTTCATCTTTTCAGGAAGAAACACAGACAGGAATTGCCCTCAGTTGCCCATTTGTAGTGAAACCATTTGTGCTATGTCATACAGTCCTTTAATACACATAAATATGATTTCATATGCATGCATGTTTTCAAAGAATATCGCAGCTCCATAGAGAAGGGAATCAATCTGAACATGCTTCCAAACACAGAGTGATCACAGTTTTGTTGGGTTTGACTGCAATTATTCTCAAGTAAATAAATTTGCCTCTACTTAAATCAGGTCTGAATTTTGCCCTATGTTTTCTTGGAAAGAACAAACAAATCCCAGCAACAACAGCAAAAACATGCCTGAATATATTTAGCAGCTATTTAAACCATTAACAATATAAGTTTTCTTGTGCATCAACAGGGATTTAAGCTTCCCGCAACAGCCCTCTGGGATGGATGGCAAAGCATCTGTGTTAGCTCAGCTGGCAGGTCCAGCACCTTTATGGAAAGTCATGCACCTTTCCTGATATACAATAGTTCTTGCCTGGCTTGGAAAAGTTGGAAGGGAGGAAGCAAGCTTCTCAGGTCAAATGAAGGAAGACTTTGGTTACTGCCCTTTAATTGTGTAGATCTAAGATGTCAAGGCAGTGCACTCTCACCTAAACTCAGAAGACCACCAACAGAGGCAAGGTAAGAGAAGCAGGGCATATGTGCAATTAGCGAGTCCACAGAGCAGACAGAAGCTCAGACTGTTCTCTGTTCTCTGCCTACCTCTATTTTTTTTTTCTTTTCTGTGTCTAATGCAGTTTCACTGTTTTTCCAAGGCTAAATAAAAAGGAGTAAGTAGCAATAGCACAACAGAAGCTCTCTCTTGAAGCTTGTATAGCAGGTTTTGTGAAGAATCAAATTTATACATACCTTGATGTGAAAACATTGGTAAACTTCATTCACCATCTTCACCGGGGCTCACAAATCAAGGACATTTAAGTACAAAACTATTTGGGTTCTGTAGGAACTAAAATAGAAATTTGATAAAAACATCATTATATTCTGCCCTACTGTGAAACCTTCAGACTTTCTTGAAGTTAAGAGAAACTATCTTCTCTGAGAGACAAACATATTCCTTTACAGGAACTCTGAGGAGTTTGCTGCAATATTGACAGAAGTTGACAATTTCCTTAGGTCCTACTGGTCCCCTTTGTGAACACCAGATGTTTTATGTACATGTTTCTATCTGTATGACATTGTAACTAGACAATGAAATAAGAAAAAAGAACTCGGGCCACCTATTGCTCTTGGATGCAGCACTGGAATTATAATGTTCTGTGTTTAATCCATTAGCAGAAGAAGATAACTGCCTCTTTATTAAAACCTAGCAATCTGTTTCATATTAATATAAACTCTGAGAAGAAGAGCATAAATCCTAAGTGAGCAGTGCTCCAAATGTGCATTAAAATAAAATGATAACTCTTCAGAGAAGTAGATTGTATTTATATATTTTGGATAAAATGCTTATATATTTTGGCAGGCCCACACATAGAATTTGCATGTTAATATGCTAGTATGGATACGCTCTTTTTAAGTAGCACACATAAGAACTTTTATTGTTTTCCTTCAAGTCCCCACTTCAACATCACTGACTGCAGGAGGATGGGGCCTTTAAAGCGCAACACTGTTGAGCTCCACAACTTCTAAAACTTACTAAGTACTAATCTGTGTAAAATTTCAAAACAGCTGAAACATTTAACAGCCACGGCGACAAGAATGGAGACCTAGGATGGGATAAGAAACAGTGACAGATTCAGATTTGGCTATCAGTTAAGTCTATAGATAATGAATTCACAGTATGTTTAATTGCCATTCATGCTACTGTCCAAGCAAAGAAAAAACATACTCTGAGACAGACAGAATTCTTCTAATGGCGTGTTTATGAGGTATCACTTCTTATATTTATTAATCCTTCTCATTAAAACTCTCAAGTTTTCTTCTTGGAGTCCATTTCCGAAGTTTCTATTTCTGAAGACAAAAGGATTCAAGGAATTTGAAAACTCAGAATATAGATGTATATTACTGCTTTCTACAGAACTTACTGCAATATATTAATCACAGCTGTGTTTTATTTTCTTTTTTATTTGCTCAGATATTCACTATTAATAATACTAACAGTGAAAACACTCCTAGCTATCTTCAGATCATTTACACGTAGTCGTGGCCAAAAGGGAGATTTTGACTGTGCTTCCCAAAAAAATAACAAAAACCTGTAAATGTTCTGCACGTGCTTCAGCCGGGAATGCTGAATTTGTTTTGTAGAATACCTTTGAGATCTGCCCATCAGAAAAGTTAGATTTAGAAGGATATATTCAGAATGAAGAAATTGAATCAGCTACTTCCTGCAGGTGCCTTAGAAGCGTTCTGTTTTTGAACGAAGCCACCATGCCTATGAAGTTCATAATCACACAGCTGATGCTTTGATGCACTGGCAAGAGCATGAGCTTTGTTTTGTGCCAGGTACCTCACCTGAGGAAGAATTACACAGGAGAGAGCCACTTCCTACAGCAGTGGCTTCCACTATAAGATACTGCTAGGAGTAATATCTGAGAGATGTAGTTGAGAAGGCATAGCTTCTAAGGCAAACAATGAAACATTCTGAAATTAGGACAGGAGAAGGAAAGGAAATTCACAGATCTGAGGGCCAACGTTTTTCTTATAATATATGCATGCAGTTTTGAATTATTCAATCAGACCTGAAAAGCTCTCATTTAAGGGAGGTAAACTTCAGGCATTAGAAAATAAGCACCAAACTTCTGAAAGAAATGCAGTCTCCATAGTCAGGCACAGTGGAGAGAGAGGTGCTCAGTGATTACAGTTCTTTCCCCTTAGGGGTCTGGTGAGGGGTTTCAAGGAGTCCCCTGGCCCCTCATGCACTGCTTGGCACCCTTTCATACAGTGGAACTCTTAAATGCAGACACTGAAAAAATAAGCAGCATCTGCCAGCCCTGCCTGCCTGCTACCAAAGCCCTTGTCCACAAAGTAGAAATTGAATGTGAGGTTCAGTGCACTTCTCAGTCTTTATGAGCTCAAATTTCCATATCCCAAGAAAGCATCCTAATCATGAATAGGGAGGGAGTTACAAATGTGAACAGCTTCTGAGTAAGAGGAATGAAGATTCTGGATCCTAATCTGCATGACTCCAGTCATGATTCATATATCATTGAGGGAAAGAGGGAGAAATGATGCTAAGGTCCTCTCATCAGCAGGAATACACACACATCACTGGCCCTATGGGGGTGATGTGTTTGAGTATCTGGGGTCAGACTGGAGCAGGAAGGAGAGACGATGCAGGTCTTCAGGGTCCTCCCACAAAATTACTTCTATCCCTGTGCGATGTCAGAATGAATTGCCTCTCGCAGTAGATTGTGCAGCTGTTCAAACTATGATTGTGCTGCCCTTTGGCTGCATGCAGCTTGGCTCTCTCTCATGCTGAACATGCCTCTGAGCAAGAAATTCCCAGATAATAGTAATAAGATAACATGTCAAAGTAGTTGATGCTATTTTTTAAAAGGTTTTATCCCTCTTCTCCTCCCTTAATCTGGTGGCTAACATCTTATATATTGAGCCACTTGGGGCAAGGCCCATGTCTTCCTATTTTTAGAATGTACCCAGCACATTATAGGCCTGATGCAAGCCAAATATGTTATTATAAGCCAGTATTGGAAAAAGGTTGTTGTTAAAAGCAATACACTTTGGAGGTTGCCAAGCAGGCTGTGGAGACTGCTGGATGGTATAGACATGATTCACCTTTTTCCACCCATCTGCCTCTTTCCACCTCTCAGAAGCTTTGACAGTTACACTCTGCTGAAGATATTTGCTATGTGATTTCATGCCTGTAAAACTTTATCAAAGCACTTATCCCTTGCCATCTCCTTGAAGCTAGAGCAAAAGCAATCACTTGTATCCTTCTTAGAATCTTCTTCCTTTTCATCAACCTGGCAACCACAGATTAATTGCCTGTGTGTCTTTTTTGTCTGTCATAAAAGACATTGACATTTGTTCAGGGAGTTGCTTCAAAAATTACTTTATGAATTCTATTCCTTCAGAATGTCCTTAACAGCAAACCAGCAGTTTTTTTTTTTTTCAGTAAACTCATTTTAGACTAATGCAAAGCCTCTCTCAACAGGAAATGGATTTATTTATTTTAAGTTCTTTTCATTAGGATTCTATCAATTCTGTCTATCAGCATATTAAGAGATATATTGTTATTCTACATATCCAAAAACTTCTGAGAAGCAACTCTGACCATTCTTAATAGAGGAGACTAATAGTGATCTTTTCCAGGTCTCCTCTCTCACTGTATCACCCAGTGTTATCTATTTTGTACTTAGATACATTGAAGAAAATGTACCTGAGATGTTTTAAAGTGGAAGTAAGAAAAAGAAGAATAGATATGTTCACATGCTTTTAATTTCTGATCTACGTCTTTGTGCCAGAATAAGTTTACAGAGTTGAAAACTACCCAGTCAGCAGTCTCCATAGAAGAGGAGAGAGAAATAGAATTGTCATTTCTACCTCTTCAGGACATTGCTTTCCAAAGGCTGGAAGATGTAGCAATGTACTTCTAATATTCCAAGTTCTACTGGTTCCACTCAAAACCAAAGGGAAAAAAATAATCAATTAGTATTGCATTATATCTATAAGCTTTTAATATTGACACTTCTCTGAAGTTATGTCTGTGATATCCACCTCCTTTTTTTTTTTTTTTTTTTTTTTTAATTTTCTTTTTTGCTGTGTTTCTCTTCATGCTTCATAAGATATGCTTCATCTGGATGAGTAACTGGTGCTGGTTTTGGGACTGTGTTCATTAGTATTTCCATATCATTTTAATATCTCCTATACTAATACGAAAGGAATTCTAAAATATGCATGTGTGTATATATCACATTGTGTTCCACTTGGCTTTGTTCTGTTACATTTTCTCTGTAGCAACTGGACGTGTCTGATCTACTTTTACTGTGTAGGTCTGGGATACGTTACATCTGAAAGATTGTTGCGTGAAGACAAAAGCCAGTGAAAGCCGCTATCATTCGTTCTAATTTCTCTGTCATTATTTGCAGTTATATTAAGTAAAGCTCAAGTGTAGTTGATCAAGAATTAGTAATTCCTAGGATCTAGAAGTTGAGTATAAACCTAAGTAGGGATATGTCTGCAGAGTATTGAAATAGTGTCTTAATCTCACTCTACAACAAAAGTAAAATCAGATTTTTAAAACTTTGACTTCCAAGAAATGCGGAGTGTATTTGCTACACATGTTCCACGTTTCTGTTGGATCTGATGGCCACAGCCACTGAAATATGTAGGGTCTTCTCAAGGAATTGAGCATGAACTTAGTGTATATCTGTGATAGGATCTGTTTGACTTCCTTTCTTCAAAAGCCTTTTATATGTAAAAAAATGTAGATGATATCCCAAGGCAAAGTCAGCTCTGCACTGTGTATTCTGGAATAGATTGCAGTGTAAATAGAAGAAAAAATGAAAATAAAATTCCAGCTGAAATACTTGTCCAGGAATAGTCTACCCAGATTTAAAGGTTATAAAAAGCCAAAACCAAAGAAGTCTTTTCAACACTAATCTTATTTTCAAATTATTAATGTCTATCCAATAATAACATTGGTTTAAAAATAATAATAATATTTACCATCCCCTAAGTGCCAGAAATCAAACTCTTTGGGCTATTCATTTTTAGTTCCTAAGTGACACATGGCAAGATAATATTACCTGCCAAAATTTTCTGTGCCTGGGTTGTTGGATCAAGTAGGTCTGCACCCTCGAGACTATTGGGAGCTGTCCCTGGGATGTGCCAAAAGTCTGTTACTCACTGTTGTTTCTGTTAGATACTGCTATGTTGTGCCACTGTTTAAATACGTCATTAGCACATTATAGAAGTGAAGTAGAAAGACAAGGCAGGAAAGGTTTGGGATCAAGGGTAAATACATATCTTGGAAAGTATCCATCATTTCTTTTTTCTTCATAAATATAAGTAAGTTCTACAGTTCCTTGTAAAAATGGGTCTGGGATTTGCTGCTCAGATTCACTATGAAACAACGGGAGGCTCTGAGAGTAGGCATTTTTGGTAATGTGAATGTCACTGTTAGGAACTGGGAGTGAATATGGGGATGTGTGTTGTTGCAGATCCACGTGTGACCTCCGTTTTTATGAACACGGAGAGTCACACGTGAACAGAATTACAAGAAATCATTGAAATCTGCCTTGCCTGTTCAGACTTTTCTGCAGGGCAAAAGCAGAGAATAAATGCATTACACTTGTCAAAGATGGGAAACCTTAACAAGGAAATCCTCTTGGAGTGAAGACTTGGAAAAATCCTTCCTGTGGATTTTGCAACATAGCTTTTAGTGATTCAGTGTCTGATTCCAAAGCTTCTGAAACAGCTTTTCTCAGCAACACTCAAAGCAAGCTGAATTTCAGCAGGAATTAATTGGGCTTATGGCAAGTTTGAGAATGGCAGTTAAGTGGAGAGGAAATTCTCTTACATCCTTGTAAAAAAAATACCTGGAGTGGATCTAACAAATAAATAAAGATAGAGAAACTGAAACTGATGGTGGTTTTACGTAAGCAATATTACTTGTGGTTTGTCTTTATTTGTTAGTTGTTTCTAAACATCACACAAATGGTCATAGTTGCGATTTCAGAGTGAATGGTGACTCCAATTGTCAAGATCAGAAAACAAATGACTAATCAAACATTTTCATAGCAAATATTAGTAATTATAGCAACAAAAGCTGGATTTTTGAAGGACTCTTAATTTTCTATTCTTCAGATCTGTACATTCAACTACAAAATTATCTTCTTTAAGTGCTGCTGAACAGCTCTCTCAGCTTGATATATTTTTTCATGTTTTATCTTTACATAAAGGTCTGGGACAATCTTACCTCATCCTGGTACTGGTACTTCCAAAAGGTACAGACACAAGCTCCTCTTTGCCACCCAGGTAGACAGTTGCTATGCTGACTTGCCAATCAAATGGAACTGGCTGCCCTGAAAGCTGGGGAAATTTGTTGTAGTTTGTACACTTGTACAGTGTTAAGTGATTTCAGTCACTGTGGCTGGAGATGATGTGAGGAGTGATTAGCACGGCACTTGTCCAAGACACAGCAAGGGTTATGGCTGCCCTTATGGTCAGCAACTGCACAAATATGAAATGGGCTGAGTTTGTGGAAGTAGGTTCCCACAAATTATTTGAAGTGCGAGGCTACCTCCTATCTCTATTTATTATTCCAGTTCTTGGTGTAGCACTGATGAAAAACTCTGTTTACTTTAAGCTGTTTCCATTATCGGAACCGTGTTAGAAGCATTTCTCCCCAATGCTGCTTCCACAGTAAAGCGCTGGCAAATGTGACATTGTGACAACCTTGTTTAAAAATATTCAGCTTAAGACGAGGAGTTGTATTTGTTCTGTAAACCTCTTGGTGTTTCAAAAAACAAACTTGTACGTCTGTCACCTTTTGGGCCTAAACTATCCTGCCATAGGATCTAAGGCAAATAAATATTTGTCCATTGTGTGTCATGGGTTGGGCCAGAGCTGGGAGCAGATATGAGCCCTGGAGGACACTAAGAATGACCCCCAGATTGTTGAAGCCTCTCTTGGCATGTGTGCACTATTTGGGAAAGTGGCTCCTGAGAGTTTCAGACAGTACAACGAGAGCACCCGTCTGGGAATCTCTTTGTGTGAAGTTATGGGTAAGTCTAACGTGTTCAGCCCATGCTTTCATTTCAAGCAATACTGGTGACAGATGAAGACATACAAAGAAACTCATTTAGACAGGCTTTACTACTTCAGTGGTCTGATGTGCCTCCTCCCTCCAGTCACGATAGGCTTGGCAGCCAAAAAAAAAAAAAAAAAAAAAGGAGGTTCAGGAAGATTTTACTGGTTTGTTGTCACTGTCAATAAGTAATAGCTCTGTTTTTAATAGCCAGCCTCTGGGTAGCACAGCCTCCACCCGCCGCCCAGCAGACATCTGAGTAAGCGCTTTTCACGGAGGCGGCAGATGGATGACTGTATATTACATAACTAGCTGCTGCCAAGTTCTGCACAGTTCCATGTGTGACACTTTAAGCAAAGTTTCAAATAAGTCCACAAAATGTGCATGCTTGCAGATTTGGATCTGGCTGTAAGTTTTGCCAGATGCTTACTGTGCCCTACCACAAGCAATGCCTTCGCACGTGGTGCCAAGCTGTGGTCAGCATGGCGCAAGGCGCAGTAGAGACACCTCTGGCCTTGCTGAGAAGATGGTCATGTGTGGGCCTTGCTGAGGAGGTGGCCACTCCTGGAAGTCCCTGGGGAGGCGGCCTGGCATAGACCTCAGTGAGGCAATGGCCACACACTGACATAACTGAGGGGATGGTTGCTTGTAGGCCTCACTGAGGAGATGACAACATATAAACCTCACTGAGGAGATGGCCACACAGACTCCACTGAGGAGATGGCCACATGTGGATGTCTCTGTGGAGATGGCCGTATTTAGACCTCCCCCTAGGTCTGTCTGATTCATGGAGAAAGCTGAAAAGACACGCATGGGTAAGGAACTATTTGGAAAGGGAATGTCTCCTCAGAGCAACTCAAAGGAAGAGAGAGTGGAAATGTTGGAATGGGAATTTTCTCAAGGGTAACTTCTCGCTTACTTGGGAAAAGACATACTGCCATCTGGAGAAAGACAGAAAATGAGTATCACACCAGGAGTTGCCTGAACCCTTGTTCAACTGGAAAGAATATGTAACAAGAGGTATCTGCCAGGGGCCACCAACTAGCAAGAGCTGGGTCACATCTTCAGCATAGGTGGGAATCTAGCTGCAGTTGCTAAAGGTGCAATAGGGTGGAACATTTCTTGATTAAATTAATTAATAGATCAAAAAAATCTTAGAGTATTTCATTAGGTATATGTCAAGAGTACAGATTACCTGAAGAAAGTACCTAGCCCTTACAGAGTCTTTAGAAAGTTTATAATGAGAGAGGAGGAAGAGGCAACCTTTCAGAGAATCCCTGACAGCCGTGTTACTGCTCTAGGAAGACTACTCTTTGAACAATGAGTACCAACAACTGTGGACTTTGAAGTGACCATAGACTTGTCTGGTTTTATGTCAGTCCTACTTGCCGAAACAAACTCTGAGAAGGAAAGTGGTCTTGTGTTCTTCTGCAAGTTCCATGCAGGTACTGTAACTTCTCGGATTACAAAGAGTGCTTGAATACCATGCTGAGGATGATGACAGAGGAATATGAACAAACTAACAAATTCAGCTAAATGTACGGGACAGAGGCTAGGATAGCTGAAGAACAAGTCATGCTGGGTTATGACTATAGCACTGTCCTACACAGCTCTTCACACATGTACTTTAATGGGGATACAAATAAGTGACTCACGCAATGCTGTAAGTCACTAGATCATGATCATGGCATAGCTCAGTTTCCAGCTAAGAAACACTTCATTCAGCAGTCAAGTAAGCTGTTATCTGGCAGTCATTATATCTGTGATTTACAAGGAACATACAGATCTGCATTACCAGTGTCAAAGACCACCAATATAAAATACAGCAAATGGGATTTTTATCTTTCAGCACGCAGCGAGAGTGGATGCATGAGCCACACTTTTCAGGCTGTATGTAATCAATCTAGTGTAAGACATTATCTTCAAAACAGAAGAGTAAACTTAGGACTGCTTTATATGTCTTACCTTTGGATACATTTGACAATCTGCTCCTCCAGTACCTCACAAATTCTCTGTGGCCACTACAAGATGTTCATCACCAACATGAAATGGTTATTGATGCAAAGTTAAACTATTATGTCAGAAAAGACTGCTGACAGGCTAAGGAGCCAACACTTAACAAAAATCAAAGTCCGTTGCTACTTAGTATTTTAAATCAGCTTCAGTAATCTCTCAAGATGAGAAAAATATGCACAGACTAGAAAAGCAGGCAGGGAGCAAATGAATATCTCACAACAGAAACAAGAAAACAGTAAAACCAGAAAGTTAAAGAACAAATGGAAGACTTAGTAGTGACTCTGTATCTTTCATATTTATCAGTTATTTTCTAATAAGGAAGAATCTTGAGAGTGGGGAAAGAAAACTGTGTATCTTAAATTTTGCATCTGGAGCAGAAAAAGGGTATCCTTAGAGCAAATGATTTCTAATGCTGTTTTTCAGAAAGTACAAAGCTTCGTAATTGTGTTCAGGAAACCATCATTAGTGTAAAATTTGGGCCAAGGCTGCTCTCCCTCAGTTTCAGACAATATGAACAATCAAGAGACTCTCAGACCTGCTGGGCACCCTCAGTGGGAAGTGAGAACTCAAGACCTAATGACACTTGGATCATTTCAGTCACTTAGGTGGGCTCCAATCTGGCAAGCACTTGGGATGTAATGATTCGGGCTGTGTAAATAAATGGAAAATTTTAGTTTTGCTATTATTTCATAATTTTGCTTCAAAATGAATCTGAAAAAAACACACTAAATAAAACATATAATTATGCAAAAAAAAAAAATCATCTCAGGTACATGCAAGTAAACTATAGGAAACAGAATGTATGAAAGTCAGAATAATTATTATCTCCTTCTTTTCTACAAAAAATCAAGCCAGGCAAAATATTTTCACAGACAAAACTATTCAACATTCTCTTCCCTCTTCTCTCAGCTTGCAAATGGACATGAGATGACCAAAACCACATGTTCTGGGGTTCCTTTAAAGGTTGTTTTTACCCAATTTTTGTGCCTAACTTATCATTCAGACAGTTTATTTGAATGCAGTGTGGCTATTCCAACCTAAAAGAAGCAAAATATTTGCCACATGTAGCCTGTACTTGTGTATTACAGTGTATATTGAGATTTTTGAGTCCATTTGATTGTGAGTAATCATATAGATATTGAGAAGGTAATTTTACAGGAATAATTCATTCTGGCTTTGCTGTGTTTATTGATAATAATTTTTCTCTATTTGTTAATGTGACAGGACAAACTTAGAATCAAATGGATTTTAATTTTGGGTGACTTGGATTTAAATGTTCATATCTCAAGCAGATTTTTCAAATGTTTAGTGCCAGAGCAGGAAATTAATGCGTCCTGTGATCTCTCTGCTGTGTATTTATTACTTGGGTTAAAGGTGATATCATAAACCTTCAGAAAGTCCTTGTATACAGAAAAAACAGTGAGGGGGAGATGACTGCTGACCTCTCATTCACATCGAGAATGCTCAACCATAAAATAAAAGGTTGGTATCAGTGTTTTTTTTAAGTCACAAATTTCCCCATGTGGTGACTCTGTGATGAGATACATAGTGCTATTGTTTGGAGATAAGGGATTAAAATCCCTTGTAGGCACAGGGATTTGGGATTTGATACTATTGTAAATAGTTCTCTCTGCAGAAGCTTGGGAAGGAGAAAGGGATGAAGATAATAGAATTCCTTCTCAAATTGTCTTACATAGGTAAGAAAAAGGGAAATTTGCTCTCTGCCTTTCAAGGAAACAGGCTGTGGAACTTGCTGTAGCCCAGCAACTGGGAAGTCAAGGTCCTTCATTCCTTGTATGTTTACTCCATGGCTCCAGTAGCAGTAGAAAAAAAGGTATGTTATCTTCCTCTGGAAAATTCAACAAAACTATACGTATGTGTGGGCCACTTCTACCATTTCCCAGGAATGACCTGCCCCACTGTTTCCCAACACACTCTTCTCTTTCTCCCATTTTTGCCCAAGTTAACAAGTCTGGAAATAATTAAGAAATCCAGTCAGCTCTCTAGCACTATATAATTCAATTTACTGCTCAGTGTGTGAAAATTTGAGCTCAAGGCAGTGTTTATCTGTTATAAAAATGCTTTCTTGTAGGGGGAAAAACATTCCTCCTGGTTGCTTGTGGCTCAGAGCCACTTACTTAAATCATTAAAACCGCAGGACTAATGATTATATATAACTTTTTTTTTTTTTTTTTTTTTTTTTGCTATTGCTGTTGCTGTTTTGGAGTACGTGATACTTCTTGAAGCGCAGAACACACACACACATACAGAAAACAAAAGCATAAACAAAACAGAATGTTGCAATACCTTTATCATCATTCAGTCCTGATTTAAGAACGGACACATTGTAATAGCCCCACTGTGTTAACGTGAATCAAAAGGGCAGATTCTTGAATATTATTCTTGAAGAATAATATGAATAAGGAAAGGTTAAGAAGAGATGCTACCTCACAATATTCTTAGACCCATGCAGTGATCCATGCAGACCTCTGAAACTTTATGAGAACTGAAGAAAATCTTTCCTTTTTAAAGAGATATGCTATGTCACGATATTACCATTTTCACAGACTTCTGCATACTTGATGCATACCCAGTACTGAAACTAGAAACACAGGAGTGTCAGAGCTTGCTAATACACAGTAGTGTGCAGGGAAGGAAAGGGCTGATTTAGAAAGGGTTATGTGCAGACATCTTCCTAGCTTTCCTGGTTAGAAAAATAAATGTTTTTTAGAGTAATACATTCCATTCCTCCTGCTTTCATTTCTGGTGAGGCTTGTGTTAGGACTGCCCTCATTGACCACGTCCATGCTAGCAATTTAAATGTACCTGGGACCATTCCCTGGCTGTGAGACCAGATGGCACAGAGCACTCACAGCCATAATTATTAACATCCTTCTGGGAATCATAGAATCATAAAATCACAGAATGGTTTGGGTTGGAAGGGATCTTTAAGATCACCTAGTTAAACTCCCACACTGCTATATGCAGGGACACCTCCAACTAGACCAGTTTACTCAAAGCCCCATCCTGCCTGGCCTTGAATGTTTCCAGAGAGGGGACATCCACAACCTCACTGGGCAACCTGTTCCAGTGTCTCACCACCCTCACAGTAAAGAAAGTGGTGAGACAAAATAGTCTCTGGCCTATGCTAACTCCCATTGCTGCAAAACACAGGCTGTAATTATGCCTTGGACCATACTAATCATTTAAAATATAGACAATTGAACCTACCGAATTTATTTTAATAGTTAATAGACTAATATTTAATTTGTGAGTATAGTTGTAGAAATTGCATTGTGTGCACAAAAGAAAATGTGCTTCTTTCATGTGTGTCTCCATAATCTTCTTGATGTGCAGGACAGGTAAGACAAATGATCAGTATATGGAACAGGAACAGCCACATCTGAAAGTGGGTGGGATGGTGTTTTCTTGCTTGCAATCCCCAGAGCTTACAGAGCTGTGCAGAGTGGCTGCGGGCCACTTGACATTTGTGGTGACATAAGAGTAATTCGAAGTACAAATATTTACTGGAGATGGCTTTCTTAAAGCTGTAGATACTAAATTTTGAAAGAAACCACATCTAACTAAGCTGTCTTTTCCTTCTGCTTGGTTAATCAACATTTTTTCATGACTTCCAAAGCTGCTAAGATATAAAAGATGGTAAAAAAATAATTTTGTGTACAACTGTTATCTGTAAATTTTTTTCATTTTGCTTAGGCCATTTTTATCTGTCTACAGAGTTTGCACATTTAACAATAAGATTTCAGGTTGCGGTTCATTTATAGAATATAAAGATTCTGAGGAACTTGTGTTTTTCAGTGTCTCATTCAGCAATGCTGTGGCCTCTCTGAGGGCTGTTATAGTATGAACTGCCTGACTACAGAATTTCCTTCTAACGGTTGGACAAGATGCCTATGTTTTTTGCACTTTGCTATGAAGCAGTAGGAAGGATGAGATGATAAGTCACTACTAGAAGTATTGATAGGCTTAATTTATTTTTATTATTTCCCCAAAACTTTTGAAGGAGCCTGAAGCCTTGAAAAGAGTTAGCTGGGAATATTGAAGTCCTAATAGGAATCACAAGCAATCCATGGTCTCATGAGATCTGCAGTTGCTGTCTGGGCAGGGAAAGACAGACTGTCTTCGACGAGGTGAACCTTCTGAAGGCACTTACTGCTCTTTCCTATGCTCTCGAACATATAAAGCTTTCAGAACATTGTGAGCATGACACCAACACCTCCAGACATCAAACCCACCCTTCTATCACCACTGCCGTTCTTCTGGGGTGCTGAGTAATAGCCAGTCTTGTAGTGAGGGTCATTAATGGTAAGACAGTCTGTGTTTCACTCACCTGCCTATCAATCAAATTCCTGAAGGCCAGAGTTCAATTAATTGATGACACCCTTGAGGCAACCCAAGCAGTTAACAAGTCAGTGAGACTTGGTAGAAAAACAAGCAGTAAGTTAAAAAAGAAAGACAACAAACCAACAACAAAACCTCCCATAACTCTCATTTGCTATTTTACCTCCCTCTAATTTGTTTTTCCACTGCAACCCCACTTAATATGACAATGCATAATTTTCTTTAAAAAATCACAGACTAGACAAACAAGATGTATTTCAAAACCAAACATCCTCTGTGCCACAGATAGACTAATGACCTTAATAATGCCAAAGGGAACTGACATGAGTTTGTCCCAGTCCTACTAGCCAATTTCAGCATGTTTTTATCTTAGCTGTTTTGAACTATTTTGCCATACTTGCAAAGTTTTAGAGAGGTATGTTTTGAGTCTCCCTTGTGTAGCATTTTTTTTGTGTGTATGTGTTGCTTTGTTTTAATATATTTGTAATTTGACTTTTGATAAACTCTGATGTAAAAGTTTATGTCACTGTTACGACTCTTCCAAGAAACACTGAACTATGTAAAGACTCCTCCCAAACACAAAATCACCTTTTTTTGGCAGTAATAAATCAGAGAAACATGGTTTAAATGACAAACAAATCTAAAACAGTGATATCAGCTTGGTTTAATCAAAACCATTTCAGTTGTCCTTACCAAAATGAGCTTGCATGCTGATATATAATCTAGATAGTGTAGAACTTACTGTTTTTGCTATGTAGATGTGTTTAAATAATGTAATTAAGCTTAATTGTGCACCACTTTGCACCAAGCTTTGCTTTTAGATGAAAAGAAAGGTTTCATTGGCACAGCAGAATTTGATATGGCCGTATATTAAAGTTACTCAAATCTTCTTATTTCTTCTGTTATGTATATAACTATACTGGATGACTGTGCTAGAAAATGTTTCAAATAGAAGTAAATCTTCTGACAGACCTGGTCTGGCCTCAAATTTTATAATCAAAAATGAACCTGGCAAGTTGTCCATGGTTTGTTTCTGCTAATGTTAGAGTGTGTGTTTTCTGTGCAACAAACAAAATGTACTGGCATTGTACCTTAGCTAAGGCTTTGCTTCTCACAAATGATTTGATTCTGGCTTCAGATTGATGAAGGAGTAGGAATCTCTCCATTTTCCGTATGTATTTTGAAGCAAAGGGAACATAGATTGCTAGCACCATTTACTGAGTGAGAACTGAGGCAGATCTGCTGCTCAAACTGATCAGAATATACAAAATATTTTTGGTGTAGTTTGCATCATGGACTTCATTTACAGAATGTTGTAAGGGGTGTGTTGAACTGGGAGAGGCCAGAAGTTTTGTTAATTTTTTCACCATCAAATCTCATGGAGCTTCCCTAACCTGTCTACTTTAGCTGCGTGGAAGGACCAAGTTTTTGAGTTGAGAGAGCTACTTAATATTAAATCTGTCTGTGTAAGTCTAAGCTTTTAATCCACAGAACTAGATATAAATAAATAGTTTGGATATGTATGTTTATTGTTACAAAACTGCTACTTTGAGTTTACTCTGATAAATGGGATTAGCTACCTACTTGTTTATAAGTTGAAATGCAGATCTCTATCTGACTTCAGACAGAATGAATTTTGATGAGTCCATACATAAGTCATGCAGAATCATTGAGCTCTCTTGGGTCCCCTTCAGTCAGTGGCTTAAAATCAGCTTGATGTGACAGCCACAATTCTTCTGGTCCCTTATACCTGTTCCATGCTTTGGAAGCTCTCCTCTCAAGAGCGGAGAGGTAGAAGCCCTGAAGGCCAAAAAAAGTCAACTGCCTGAAGATCCTTTCACAAAGGATGGTATTATAAGGTGAGAAGTGATGCATGAAGTGCTGTTGGGATGGAGATACTGTGTGATATTTGGACTAGTATCTAGCTCATAAGACAGCTTCAGTGTTCTGTTTTATCTTAGCACTCCATAGCTGTCCATATGATGCTGAAGTTCCAGAGGAAACCAGAATTTAGCAAGCACAGAATTATCTAGTAAGCCCCATCTCTCCACCAGCTTCTGAGTTTTCAGTTTCATCTCAGAGGAGATATGCACTTTTAACAGCTGTTAAATGAATCATGTTTGCTTTCAGTTTATTAGTAGCAATTAAAATATGCCACGGAGACACTTCAGACAATGTAAGTTGTAAGTCCACAAGAGACTATCTGTAAAAAATTTTGAAAACTATTTCTTTATCACTGTTCTTATTTATACCATCTGAATGAAAACTTCAGTAAACCAGAGGTAGACTGTGAAGAGGTAGGTTTGTTTCAGTACAATCCAATAATTTTTATGGTGATAACTTATTCCTATGTTTGGACAAAATTCAGACAGACAACAAGGTACCACACTGACTCCAGTCAAAATTTATTGTTTTTGGAAGACACAATAAACACAATAAACAGTGTTGTGGCAGTCAATGCAGTATATTTAAGAAAGTTTTTCTTCCGAGAATTCTGTCAGAAGTTTGAAATATGACTGCAGTCCTTGAGTCCCTGAATAAAGCAGAAATTAATAAAAAAGCAAGTAAACTGTATGGTCCAAGCCCCTCTTCCAAGCTCATCATACATGGAGACATTCCAAAGAATGTTATACATTTTGGACGCCACAGAACTGTATCAACAAAATAGAAACAAGAACTCGGGATCAATGGGAATCATAACTGGAACTAGGATAGAAAAAGAATAGGCAAATGTAACCTGCATGGGAAACATGTTTGGAGATACAGAAGGGGAAAAGCAGACGAGAATGTCTTCTGAGCATGCAAATAATCAGCTAGTCTGGAGTCCAACCATCTTTATGGGTGAGGCATGCAGGAGCAAACACCTTTTATCAGTGAGACAGGAATCCCAAAATTCACTTCCCTGGATCTAGGGCAGCAATTTTGATGCTACTGAAGAAGATAAATACCTAAATAAACTTATCACAAGTTCTTTGAGCTTGGAAGGAAGGAAGCTGGTGTCTTTGGACAGCCTGGTTACAATCTGCAACCTGAATGTAATTAATAGGACTGGATTTTTTTGAACTGCAAAAAGAAATATTCAAAACCACAAGATCAAAGTGAAAATAATTCAGAGACTTTCAGATAAAGTTCATTACTCTGGTACAGTTTGATAGATCCGTCTGCGAACTTATGAAGACTAATAATAGTAAAGAGTAATAAAGGTAATAGTGAAGAGAAGACTCAGGTAAGGGAAAATTCTCTAATAGTTAGACCTGTCACAAGCAAATGAGTAAGGCAAGACCACGTATTGATATGGCTCCTGCAGTGGCTTCTCAGAGGACTGCTGATGTGGGACTACGTAACAGCAGTGGATGACAAACCTCTTGATCTCTGAGTGCAGCACACGTGTATGAGTGTGTTAGTAAATGTAAGCAAGGCAAGCAGATTCCAAGGCTGCTTCAAGAGCTTTGTGAAGACTTACTCTAATGAAATGTATTGCTTTGTGACAGAAAACCTTTGAAGAATTCTGTTAATAGCAGACATGGTACATGGCTTAGAAGTGATAATGTATCTGCAGTACATTTTCCTTCTGCTTTCTCACTTTCAGGAATACACCATGAAATAAAACTCCTGAATCTTCAAATTAATGAGAACAAATATCCCGGACTGAAATATATAGAGTTTTTTTCCCGGCTTTCTTGGGGTCACACATTTTTATGAGGCAGAAGATCTCATAAGCTTGCTAGTGCACCAGATGTGGGAGTTTGCTTTTGATTCAAAACAAAATCATTGGGTAGAGTCCAGCTCCCGAGTTGGGAAATGGCTGGGTTTGTTTTCTCTGACAGCTTTGAGTGTTTTCAATGTGCTACCTCTACTTGTAAGAAGGCTGGCTTAGGCACTGACATCTCTGACAGCACAGAATGGAAAACAATGAACTAATACTTTCCTACTTTTTTTTTTTTTTTTTTTCCTTCTCATTTATGAGCTCATCTGCTTTTACTAGTCAGCTAATTTGCTACACACAGGATGAAATGATCAGCTCCATCCCTAGACATTTATTCCCACTTGACTGGCATCTCCAACTCACAAACTATTTGGCATATATGTAGTGAGTCACTGTGGCTACCAGGGAAGACAGAAACGAAGAAGTAAATTCTTATTTTCCACAGGGTGCTTATGATGACTTTAATATTGGCTTTATTCAGGTAGACTCTGCATACCACTTTGGGATCTCTAGTCATTCTTTTTGTCTCTGCTATTAGAAATTGCATTTCTTTAGGAAAGATATTTCTTTAGCTAGATATATTTAAGGTGTTTTTGTTTTTATTTAATTTTATCTTTTTTTTTATTATTTGCACCTTAGACCTAGGTGCCATCATTTCAGCTCATTGTAGGTCAGTTATAAAACACATCTAAACATGAGTACTTGCAAAACAGTTATTCCCACCCAAACAGGTTACAGTATATTTAGTAGATAAAGCTGAAAAATAACTTTAGAATAGGCAACTAATTTCTGAAGCTTTCTTAGCAAAATTCAGCCCTATGGAGAAGAAATACAGAAGAGCAAACTGTACAACATGAGAGGTGAGAAGATCAAAACTGTGTGTTTCTTCTTTTATCTTAGAGAAATAATGTAGAATTAAATGAGTTGCCCTTTCTAAGTATGTTCAGTGCCCTGCTCATGGACTGCAAATTTTGCCCAGCATGACCCATTTACGATACAACTTTCTTGAAATACAAGTCATTTCTGTTTGTGGACAAGGCCAGTGAGGCTCTATCCCAAACTCATCATTTCGTTAAGTTCCCACAGACTTGCAGCCTTGACCAAGAAAGCCAAATCAAAATATTTCCTGATACTTTCTTGCACAATTTAGTTTTTAAAGCACTTGCACTAGATGATTGTGCTTCATTTTAGTTCATATAGTCCAGGTATTGCATACTGCATTCACTTTCCTATGAGTGGCAGGCAAACATAATTCTCTGCTCATTACTACAAACAAAACGCTACAACCATAGATACTAATCATACCTCCGAACATTGTAATTCAAATTGTTTTGTTCACTTTTGTATAATGGCAGGAGAGACTATTAGTCTAACTCTCCATTTATCATTCTCATTTTCCATGTTCTTTAACTAGGACACATAGTAACTTATTCTGAGCATGTTGTTTGTTTTACATTTCCACTCCCATTGCCAAAATTTTATCCGCTTTTATAGAGTTCAAAGGTAGACTTTCTTGGCGCTGTGGAAAACGGAACCTAAAAACTAACAAAGGCTTTTTCCACTCAAGCAATGAATGCTTGTACCTTCAACCAAAACTAAAACAAAGGCAATTTCTTCTGGGTATAACAGGACACAAGTAATCTTCCCGTCTCAGCAAAAAGTAAAAGAACCAAAGCAGCATTTGATTATAGGACAGTGCCTGCTTCAGCTGACCTTGGCAGGCTGAAGCTGCATGGGACAACCTGCTTGCCTTTGCACCAAGCTGCAGTCATTCGGAAGAAAGGATAACTTGTTCCTGCAAATGGGCAAAATTACTGGGAACAGAGAGGTGTAGCACTGAGAAAATGGAGATTCTCAGGTTTGTGAACCATGTGGAGATGGCCTAATTTTTTTTTTTCCTATGTACATTTGTTAAAAGAAAATTAATCCCATCTGTTTCATTAAAAACTTATTTTCTTGGCTTTGGAAATAAAAATTAAGGATGCTTGCTTTTAAGTGATTCTTTAATTTTGGATTTGAAACATGCCTAGTTTCTGAAGATCTTGTCTTTGTTTCTTTTTAATTTTCCTCCTTTTTTCTCTCTCTTACGATGATTTTTAAATGTTGAAAGAAGCTATTATTTTCTTTTACTATTCTTTTAAATTCATTTACATTTTACATTATCTTTATTTCTAATAATCCATTTTTATTTTTATTGTAACTTAATTGTGTTCAGGAATGGGATCCAGCAGAAGAGGGGAAGAGAGCTTTGTTTCATTTTTTAAAAAGGGCATGTTGTTTCCCTAAGAATTTTTAAACAATTCGTTACATTTATCGAGGAGCAAAAATAAGATTTCAAAATGGAAATGATGGAATTTTCTGATATTTCATTAACAAGTCTTCCATGTGAATAATTATTTGCCATTATTTTCCCATTTTAAAACAAATCTGTGCAATATATATAAATAAAACATAAACGTAAACATAAACATAAACAAATAAATAATGCAGCAGTTAGTGTGCAGCTAAACCAGTCCTCAAGTATTTATACTGAAGTGTTAGCTAACTGTTCTGGACTTTTTTACATTCTTCTCAGAGTCTATTCTGAGACTACTTAGGGACTGTTCAATTAAAACATTGGTTCTTCCTCATTTCTGCTAGGAGAAATGTATGTTTTTGCCATGTAATGAAGTAGAAAAGCAGATGCTGCTCTTTTATCTTGTACCTTCCTGCCTGCTGACCACTAGAAGCAGTAGAAGCAGGGACACTGTGACGTGCTGTAATGCACGGATGATAGCACACCATTATCTCAAACGCTGCCTCTCAACCTGTACCCCGGCACATTAGCTGAGATCAGCGGTGCCACGCTCACTGTCAGTTCCTGAGGTCAAACACTCTGAAACTGGTGAAAGGGCTTTCTCAGTTAGGGGCCACCACTTTGAACTTTCTCATGAGCAGTGAGACTTCTAGTATCAACCTGCCCTTTGTATCTGGGCCTCGGCCAGTGCTAGAAGAGTCTGCCCAATGCAGCCTTCAGCTAGCTGATCTGACTCCTCAGAGCCCAGTCTTGTTTTTCAGTGCATTTACACCAGTTTGCATTTTAAAATCTTAATGAACACCTGTTTTTTTGTTTTTTTTTTCTTGGCCTGATATAAGAAGGATTCAAGCACCAAATGGAAAGGAACTTCAGTTCAAGAGAAAACTCTTATCAGTATGTGCTCAACACTGGGAATCCTATGCCTCACGTCAGATCCCACAGTGTTTGATGCTGTCTTTTCTTTTAGGCTGAAATAGAAAACCTGATCTAGTGGGTGGCAACCATGCCCATGGCAGGGGCTTGGAACTGGGCTTTAAGGTCCCTTCCAATCCATGCCATTTTATGATTTTTTGATTCTATGCTGTTGAGTGGGGAATGGCCAGATGCAGTAATGCTTTCACTAGCAGCCCTCCTCACCAGACATGCTCGCTGAAAGTTAGGTAGCTTCAAACTACCTACTGTTTTTCTGTCTTAGAAGCAGTAGAAGTATGATCGTTTTGTGTGGACATCTGACACCAAAACAGCACAAAGTAGCTTCATAAGGACTGGAAGTTATTCTTTGGATCTTTTAGACAGCAGCTCAAATAAATATTATTCATATTTTTTAATCAAAATGTAAATGATAATTTTTGGTAGAGATTGATTTCTCTACCCAAAAGAGAGTTGAAAATTTACTCTTTAAAAGGCAGAACAGCAGTGATTTGATGTCTATCCTTCCTTAAAGCTGGGCAACAGCGTCACCCTCCAGTGATGTTTTCTTCCCTCTCACTCCCTTTCCACAGATACACATCCAGTCAAACATTTTCCAAATCCTGCTTTGCAAATGAAAGACAGAAAGGCTGTTTCTCCTGGTAACAAACACACTGCTGATGAAATGATGTTGTCAGTGGTATTTGCAGAATCATTTTACTTGAACTGTGTCAGTTTGATGCATGATATTGCTCTCTTCATTTTGCTAGCCATACAGTACTGAGAATAAAGAGCAGTAAAAAACATGCTCTCTGGGGAAAAAAAAAAAATTAGTAAGAAGGTGCCACTTTTATAAAGTCACCTGTGCAGGCAGAATTATACTTCAGTGTTGCTTTAAAGCCAGTTATATTTCCCCAAAGGCCAAAAAGAAAATTGTGGAATAGTTAAATATTGCAAGACCAATGAGTTTTAAGCTAGTGGAACAGAAATAGTTCAACTTTTAGGCTGCAGCTCAACTCAGCTCATCTCCCAACAATTTCTCTTCCTAATAAAAATATTTTAATGTTACCAAGCTGTAGCTGTTTAGATCCTTTCCATAAGCCAGAGAGTTTGAGATGCCTTATTATTGCTGGCAATTTTAGCACTTCCTTCCTTCTGCCGTAATAGCAGTCTGTAAGGTTCCTCATTAACAGACGAGTGCCAGATACTGACAGAGTGCAGAACTCAGCCCCAGGCTGCTGAGGCTTGTCCCTCATTACTGAAGCAGAATGAGTGAATTCTCAAAGATTTACTTAAATAGTGCTAATGCAGTTGAAGTGATAAACTTTCCAAAGTGGAATGATTCTCACTCAGCACACTAGAAATTAGGGAGAACAGGGCAGTGTTAATAAGCTCAATTATCAGATGTAAAAATGCCCTGCTTTCCTCTGAGAGAAGCTGCAATCAGATTACTTTTTCCTTGCAAACAGGAAAGAAAAGATTCCTTCTCTTATGTCACCTCACATATCACGCCCAATGCAGTAAATGACTTCCCCTTCTGTCTGTTGGGGCTTAGCCTTAAATGGGTTGATTAATACAAAGTCAAATGCAGCAAAAGTGTCCCTCCCTTTGCAGTAAAACCTCACCTTGTGTCTCACCAGTGTTAAAGAAGGAGGTTGTAGCTGACTATAGGGGCTTCTCCATATTGGTCTCCCCATACTTTTTGGTCCTCCCCCAGACAAATGAATTTGAGAACAGAAATCATCCGTGTACGCCTTTATGAAATATGTGACCTAAGGCTCTTTGATTTAAAGGATACGGCCCACGTGTGCCCATAATCTCATCTCACTCACAATTTAAAGTGTGCCTCATCACACATCCATGTCATGTGTGTGCTACAATCATGTTGCCAAGGTTCTAATCTATTCTGCAAATGCCTTGGGAAAAATCCCTCCAGACAGTGAGGTAGCGGATGTGTAAGAGATGATGGCACACCAGAAAATGCATTCAATTAGCATTTCTGTGCAATGATTTTGAGCAGACCTGGGTACTGAAGAATTGTGTTGTGATAAACTGTCAATCCATTACATCTCCATCCCGGTTTGAAACCGAAACCTCTTACCATTAAGGAACAGCGAATATTTGATTGGTAGGCATTAGGCCTACATGAGTATCTGTTATTTATAAATAAAGCATTTGTCAACATTTTGTCCACAGTATGTAGCACTGGAAAACAATGTGACTACTTTGTTCGGTGATGATTTTCTGTTTGTTTTTAATGACTAAAATCTAAAACATTCCTTATTAGTTTGCATAATCCACCATGCTCCTTTCCTCTGAATGGTAAAGGGTATTAATGAAAGCCAAAAGATGAGAATCTGTAAGCCCACGAGCAAAAGACTCCACTGGCAGGCACATTCCCTTAACCAGAAGGGTTAAGTAATGTTGTTGTTGGTTGGATATTGACTGATGGACCATGGAGGGTGATGATTTAATTAACTTCCCATGAGACCCATCAGACACTATTCTATTTTTGTCAACTGTGAAATATTATTGCTTCATATGGGTTTAACTGAGAGGTTTGCTCTTGGAAACCACTCCTCCTTATTCATCTCCTCATCAGGATAATGAAGTTGACCTGCTTGTAATAACAGCATGAGAAGAACATTTATTCACTATCTACTGTGAAAAGCTTTGATGATTTTTCCTCAGATGAACAAGTTTTTGCAGAGGCTGTAATACATCAACTGACTCAAGAGGGGATCCTTTACATGTCACAAACAGCTTGATCAGACCCTCACAGTCAGTGACTTAATATGAAAAATGTACTGCACTCATCCTACCAGACCACCAGCAGTGTTATGTTCAGAGCAGACAGAAGAAAACGCGGGATGCCTTCCCGAGCAACATCCGTCTCCCCTGTGGAAGTAGGACAATTAAAGTCCTCTAGTGACTACAGTCAGATCGGGAACAGTGTCGCTAAACTTCAGCAGAGAAGGACAAAAAGAACTGCAACAGATACGCAAAGTGCTCAGGCATTCCTTATAATTGTACAGTTGGGATTCAAGCTTTAATATGGACATTAAATAAAAGACAGGAAGATCGTAGCAAGTTCCTTCATAACAGATGATGAATCATTATGTTCTGCCTTACTGTAGTAAGGGGCAAGGTGATGTATGAAGGCCATGAGCCTTACTTTCTGCTTCTGATTTAATTTTCCTGCAGATCTGAATGTACAGTCCCCTGTTCAGATGGGGTGGATCAGAGAAGAAAAAGAAATTGTCACTGCCCACTTGTGACTTGATTTACAATACTTTAAAAACAGCAATCCATTCTAAACTAGAGTCAGCAGAATGAGCTGAAAGAATTATCTGCTGGTTCAGTTGTATTTTTTTTTCTTTTCCTTTTCATTTCGTGCAGAGTGTTTGGCACAAGGTTAAGCATTTTTAGATCAACACTGGACAACAGGCTGAGACTGCCACTATGTTTCATCCATCTCCTCATTTGCACCAGCAAATACCACCGCTCTCCTGTCTCACAGAATAAAGGAGAAGCAGGCAGATTCCTGCCTTATTTACACAGAGAAGTCAGAGGTGTGATGAGACCCTGGAACTGGCATCTTGCCAGGGGAATGCTCTTCCCCATGACCTAGGAGGAATGGCTCCACAGTATCCTTATCTTGAGCACTTCAGAAATAAAAGGGCCAAATTAGAGGGTGACAAAGTAGCTCTGCAACTTGTGAGATGGGGTAAGTGGCAGTAGCGAGTAGCTCATACTGATGGCTTTCAGTATCTGTGGGATTTTTGCCTCCTCTAGTATTTTATACTAGAGGAAGTCAATGTAGTCTAAGCAAAATGCAGCTTTTCTTTAGCATAAAGTATCTCCTTCCACCTGTACTGTATTTGAATATGTTGGTCACAAAAAACAAAGTTTTAGATATATTTAAGCCTCCTTTACTGTCCTTCTTCAGGCTCCTACTTGAATAACTTTGAGATTTTTTTTTTCACATTCCTCTTCTTGTTTCTTCTTTTCACCTCTATCTATGGACAACTTTTTCCCAGGAATTCTGGGACGATCTATTCAGCACATTTGCAAGTTAAATATTTGGTGGAATACTTTTCCCATTATAATAAATTATGACTTTAATGTAAAGCAAGCACTACTGTTGGCTCATTCATAATTCAGGCCAAAATCATTAGTGAAGTCAGAAGCTACTTAAGTCTCAGGTTGGGTTCTTAGTAACGTCCTGCTTGTGGAGATGCTCAGGAAATAGTTTCAGCAGTATTTGTGTGACTGATTCCTAAAGCAGGAAAATCATATACGAATACTTGGTCCAGTGAAGATAAGGCATAGATTTAAAGGCCTAAGTATCTCTTGTACAGTATAAAAGCCCAGTGCTCATGTAATGCATGTGTATGTGGGCTGTACTTAATAGACGAGCTAATGGCAAACAGCAGGACCATTTGTGATATGTCCATTATTTTGAGTGAGGGTGATGCAATCTAGTTTGGAAGGAAAGAGTGCTTTAAGAAGATTACCAAGAATGTATGCCTAAATATTATAGAAAGACACTCCTGCCCCATGTTAGCCAGAAAAATACTGTACTTTCTCACAGTGTGTTATTTAATTTCAGTAAGAGGAGGCAGTGATAACAGGATTATATTTATCTTAATTTCATTTTTAATATGTTGTCTTAGACTTCCATGAAATCCAGAGGAGATAAACTTATTTAGTTCCTTAAGATAAAAATAACCATAGTGAAAGTCCTTTATCGTTTGAAGTTATGGTTTACATCTTAACTAATTTAAAAGAATTTCAGATGTAAATAGGGATTTATAATCCAAGCAGAGAGTGTGAGATGCCATTCCTAGCCAAAACTTGGAGCATTTGTTCATAACAGCACAGCTGAGTGGACAGAGTGGTGTAAAATATCTTTGCTCTGTTTTACTAATTACTACATGGCTGCCAAAGATACACGCAGAGAGATAGGACTTCAAGGGATGTGCTGGTGTTAGACTGCAGAGACTCTTTCTGAAATTAGTGAACATGAAAGGAATGTGTTGTGAGTTCCTATCTACTGTTTATCTATGAGAGCCCGACAGATAGTGAGCTTGACAGTGAAATTCTAGCCCTGAAACTGATGAAATGCCAAAGTTTCCTTGGTCCCTGGGACTGCTCGGTGTATCTTTTCTTGCTTCATAAGGGAGTGACTGGTATTTGAGCACTGATAACAGCAATCTTTCTGGTGGTGTCAAGTTAGAAAAGACATTCCACAAAAATAAACATCAGAACAACTACAATTTCTTTTTTTTCCATGTGAGTGGTGACCCATACAGGAGCCAAATAATGCACCAGTTGATGGAGCAGGACAGTGAACACAGTGCAGGTTGGAACGTCCATTGCAGGACACAAACAAATTTCATTCACCATATATCCATGAAGCCATCAGTAAGCATGAGAATAGCAGGAAATATTATGAAGATTTGCTATAAAGTACCTGGTGTCTATTAGTGACTTATTTTCTATGCAATTTTAAACAGTTGTGTTTATTTATTATTTTGTGTAATTTACAAAAATCAGACCTAAGCTCTTGTCATAATTAAAAACAGAATAAATGTAGCAAAATAAATGATATAAAAAGCATTTACTACTCTTTACTACTCTGTCTTTCTCAGATGCAATACATAAAGAATTTCCTGCTGGGAACTGAAATTTCTCATCATTTCTACCTCCCAGAATTATTTTTAGGAGAAATATACAGGTAGCAATAATTATTTCAAATAATAATAATTAAAAGTAATAAGAAACAGTAAAATCATTCACACCATCCATTCATGCAAATAAATTAATATTTGATATTTTGCTTTTGAGATACATTTTTCCTCAAATACTTCCATTTTCTGATCTGACAAAATGCAATTTATTCCAATAGTAAACAAGTTTTAAATTCCTTTAACCTGGGCTCATCATCCTAAGGCCTCAGCATCACACACAGACTGTGAACACTTGGACCAAAGCTCCAGGAAGGCCCTGCTATAGCACTGACTTCAAGAACGCATTATCGCAGGCCCTGAAGTTCTGCTAAGGCCAACAGCAGCAGGCTGAGCTGGATGTTAGCTGCAAACCTAGCTCCTCACCTCCACAGGGAAGCAAAGGGTCTCTGTAAAGTTGCCATCATCTTCCTCACTGATCTACATCCCCAATATCCCCTGGGTACTAAATGAATATCATTGGGCAGATCCCAGAGGATCAGTTATGACTTCACAGCTTCTAGATGAGGAAACACAAACTGTGCTCTAGCTCTTAGAACACCTGGTTCATGCATGCAGGTACACCAGATCGTCTAAGTCTATTTTGCCAAAATGAATGATGATAGACATATCTCAACCAAATTCTTGTTCTTGGAGGAAAAACTGTCAGCATGATCTGTAGACACTGAAAAATATGTCCAGATGAAGGATATACAAAACACTAGACTCTGTTCTAGTGAAATGTTTAATGGAAATGTAAAGGATGACAGTAATGGTATAGTTTACTTCAAAATGATTGGGTCAGGTAAATGGAAAATTATACTTTCATTTTAAAAACAATTATTTATTCCAAAAGAGTCCTGGAAAAGTCTTCCAGCTTCCTATATAGGCATATCTGTCTAATACTAAAACATTAATATGCATATGTTTACTTGAAGTGTATAACTTTTGTGTTTCAACCTTTACCTATTCAGTGCAAATAAACAATACCTTGCAAATAAACAAACAATTTACTTTCATAATATAAATAGAATTCCCATAAAAGAAATATTTTTATTTTATTTGGTTACCTTTAAAGTATATTCATATATACAGATTACTTTATTGAATAATAGGTCTGACTTTATTGAGCTGCGGCCAGAAGATGCTGTGCTTTTCCGTCTCCTTTCCAGGGATGGGATCCATTCTTTCTTACCCATTCTCTGATTTGTGTTTAAATCTTGTTTCAGTACTCTTCCTACAGCAGGAGATCAATGGTTTTAGATTGGTGCCTTTGAAAACCTGTAGAAGAAGTCTTAGAGGTCTTTTCCAACCTTAATGATTCTGTGATTCCATGACTCTTTTCTACTATACGCTATTCTGGACAATGACAGTGCACACCATCATGAAGGAGAAATATTTCTTTTGGCTGAATATATTTGGAATCAAGGCAATTCTATTTAATGTAAAGATGTTTTCCCATACTAACCTCATAGCACAGTAGAACTTCATTTTAATTGGAATTGCATACATGAGCATGAAAAGGATTTGACAAATGATGCATTATTACAGCGCACAAACACTCATATGCATATCTAAGGAAAGTTACACATAGAGCAAAATATGTGTATATAATACATATATGCCCAAACGTACAACTCTGCAGATGCTGTTGTTGTTGTTACAGCTGGAAAGATTCACTGGGCCAGACAAATATATGACCAATGGAATTTTTAGCAACCAGAGATAATATTTCTTCAGATTATAGAACTTTCTTCAAATGCCTAAAAAATATGAGTTTATCAAAGTTATAAAAACCTTCATGACAGAAGAGCACCTTCGAAAAATATCTACACTGGCGAGCATTTATCACTTTCTGAGTAATGCAAGTCTCATCCCCTGGCAGACTCAACTATGTTTTCAGACAAAAAGCATATCCTTAATGCACTTGCAATTTTGCTGTGAGTTCTCCTCCTCCTTACTGATCTGTAGGTGAAAAGCACAATGATCTACAACAGCATGGGCAGTGATAAATGTCATACATTGGTTTCTTTTTACTTTTTATATTTAGAGCCTTGTATTTAAAGCAAGGTTACAGAAGAAATTTTCTAAAAAACATTAGTATATACTCATAAAGTATATATATATATTCATAAAGAAATATATATATTATTATATACTCATACAGAAAGTTACCAACACATTCACTTTGCAATTTGGGTATATTACAAGCACTTTGTTATTAAACTACAAACAGAGCAATAGATCATCAAAATGTTGACCTAAAAAAGATTTGCATAGAAAAAATTAGTCTTTCAGAAAACAGTTGCTATAGTAAAACCAAAATACAACTATTACAACTGTTACATTTGAAAAGTCTAATCCTGCAAATACAGCAGTAGAGTAAGCCCATTGCCTCCACTGCAACAGCAGTGGAGTTGATGAGTGCTTGTGATTGTGCAGTTCTGATTCATTGTATTCGTGCTGAATATTAAACTCTCCAGCTATAGAAAAATGTGGGATGAGTTAAACACAATGGGCAATGCAGTATTTCTAGAAGGATGGGAGTGTTGCAGAAAAGAGGCCAATGTTGGTGCTTTCCTTGGTATTCATTTTGCATCTGCAAGCAGTGATTCAGTGAAAATGAATCTCTGCTAAAGAAGAGCAAACTGCAGCTTGGCCTTACTCCCATGTTCAGGGATATGGTTTAATGGGGAAATATTGGTGGTAGGTGGATGGTTGGACTAGATGATCTTGGAGGTCATTTCCAACCTTGGTGATTCTATGATTCTATGTATGGACAGTGTTTTGACCTACCTTAAGGTAAGAAGACGAATTGTCCTCTTGAAATGCATTTCTCTCTTTCTCTCCACAACTAGTCTAGGTGACTGCCCAGGAGCACTTATGTGACCAAAATGTCTGAGAGTAGGCGAGATGGATCCAGCTTTTCTGGGGTTTGCAGTATTTGTTCACTGCATTCACTGCCTTTTTTTTTTTTTTTTTTTTTTTTTTTAGATTTATAAAAGAGTTTCAGCATATTTTAGCATCAGTTTTTTTTTCTTATTGATTCATATGCTATGGGGCAACATAACTGAGGTTTACTGCTCCCAGTAGCAGCAGCAGTAGACATTGAAATGATAATATATCCATTTTTTTTTTCAGAAAGGAAAAGCTGTGGACAGACGGCTATGTAAAGTATTTCAGAAGACAGTAATTCTCCAAGGGACCCTTGAAATGGCTGCCATTACCAGACATAGATTAAGGTTTAAGAAAATTACTTTGCAGTTCCCAGCCTCTGAGACTGCAATTTTTTTTTCCTTTCCACATTTGGAGTAGAAGATAAGAAAATGTGAAACAAAGTAAACATAATGAATTCTCAGGTTGTAAAAAAGAGTAAAATGAACAGATTTCTTAGAGAAGATGTCAGGTGTTTCTAAGTGAAAAATAGTTTGGGATAGAAAATACAACCTGAGTACCAGGGAAACTTGTATACTATTTCCTGCTCTGGCAGGGGCTTTCTGATTGACCTCAGTGACGTTTGTTGCATAGACTTGGCCACTGTCACAACCTTTGGCATTTTATTCAGAATGAAATCTTCTGTCAGAATGACTATTGGAGAACAAAATGATTTATTAAAAAAAAAGAAAGAAAGAAAGAAAGAAAGAAAAAAAGAAAATAGTTAATAAGTTTCAAGATTGGTCCCAACTGTTTAACTTTTTTTTTTAACTACTTCCATTAAAACTATTCTAAAGAAATGAAATTGTAAATTTTTAAGTGTTATCTTTGAAGAAGAGTAATTATTTTTAGTTTCTGCTTATTTCCTCCACCATGTTAATACATAAACATTATAGCTAGGGTGAGAAAGACATATACACATGCAAGTACAGTAGGGGTCAACAGGAGTCCTTTTGCGTGTGAAAAGTTAAACAGGCACCAATACTGTACCAGCATTCATTTATCAGAATTTCTTGTAGCAGAATGAAGGTTCTGTAGAAGTGTGAGATTCCTGTTGGCAGGCCTTCACAACCTGCTTTGCCAATTATGAAAATAGCACTGTGCTTTTAGAGTCAAGCATTTCTTCCTTGAAACCGTTAGCAAGGAGAAGTTGTTGCTGTTTGGCTTTGCTAGTTAAAAAGGAAAGTATCCAGTGTCATCGGCATTTACTGTTGGCCACTGAAAGACAACACGATGAAAATGGAGCACCTGGCCACCTTCATTCACATTAGATGAGACACGGTCCCCTGCTTCATGCACTAGGAATCGTTTAGTGTTTGTCTGGGCAGATATTCCCAACATGGCAAGATCTTTCTGCTGACCTTTTAACTGACTTGAAGTAATTTTTCTTTTGCACGGCTCCTGGCTTAAATCGTTTGATTAATCAGTCCTCTTGTACTTTAACCTTCAGGACTGTTTTATCTCATGACATACATCTCATAAGGCATCCAGCTGCCAGTAATAGATTTACAGTGGAGAGGAGATTTAATTTGCTACCCCTGCTCTGGTTTCTCCCACCCCTTGAACCTACAGAGTAGTTTACCTCTTGAGTAAAGGTGGTGTACCAGGTGTATGCTCCTCCTTGTCCAGGGCCTTCCTCTTCCTCAGGCCGTAGGGCCTTCAGTCACGTCAGGACTTCATCAGCTCCTTCTGACCCCCTACAGTAGTGAATACTAGTGGAAAGGAGCAAAGTCACTGGAAAGCATTGTCCATCTCCCTTCTTGGTCATATTTAGCATTTCTTGCTTCATTTTCATCTCTGTTTAGATTACAAACTCCACGGTGCTAAAGTTTTGTCTGCTGATAATCACTCAATGCATTTGCATTAGTATGTAAAAAATCAAACCATTGCATGTTTAATCAAAAGGAATGTTGAATAACTTTCTGAAGATTTGGCAAAGTTGAAATATATGCTTTCAAACACCCTTTGGATTTCACTGATGCCAAGGAATAGATATTTTGGTATTCTGGCTTTCATATCTAGGAGGAGAATAAGCAGAGAAGTAGTGCATTTCCATTGGCACCTTATGTCAAATCTAATGAATCCTCAGAAACAATAATTCTCCTACACTTAGAAGAAAAATAGTTAGTTATAATGGTAACTACACTGTGAGTGTTGTCTCGTTTAGGCTCAGATATCTTGCATAATCTTGTTGACGAGTGTGAATTTAAGTTCATTTCATCAATAAGAGATCAAATATTAATATCCATTAGTATCACTGTGTCACCCTCAGCCTCTCTTTTGCGTGATAGCGGACACATCTTCTGCAGCTCAGCTGTGGTTCTGGGACTTGGGCCCATGTCCTTCTGCTGTGTGTCTTCCAATGTCCCTGTTCAGATCCTGTATGGTATGGTGTAGCCCAAGGGCAGGGTCCTGGAGATAATTTCATGGAGGCAGCTTCTCCTTGAGCAAACTTAATGTTTGCAGCCTAATTCTGGACCATGCATCTTGTTCTTTTATTAATTGTTGACTTTTCATTTTTTCTTAATTAAGAGGAAGGTGTTCACCTCTTCCTCTCTCCCACAAACTTTGACACAACATTCTCAATTCACCTTGAAAATTGTGAAAATGGACTCGATCCACTTAACTCCCATGATTTCTGACTGCGTAATACTTCATCACTGCACTTACGGGACTGAAATTAGCCAGCAGTTATTGTTTGCATTATTGCAGGCAGCCCACAACTAAGGAGTCAGTATGTGGTAGCCAAAGTATGCACTTTGCCACCAATCACAGGTGGTGACAATACAGTGTACACTTCACTGCCTGCTGTCATCACTCTCAACAAGACATTTCAGTGGTGTTGAGCTTTGAAATCAGATTTCAAGGCGACAAGAGCCCTCAGGATTGTGGAATTTAAAGTCAGTCTTTATCTTCAAAGCAGCCCGCTCAGCTATTGTGCCATATTTTTGTATGTGCTAGTGCTACATCTGTAATCTGTGAGATTTGCCAAACTGATTGCGAGGTAGCCACAGGGGAAGGGAAAAGGAAAAAGAACAGAGAGATTTAATCAGGGCTCTATTCCCAATATGTTGTCTATTAAAAACAAGCTTGCCTTCTCTCCACGAGGACTGCAACATGGCAGAGTTCTGCCGAATGCTCTTGTGGCACTGACATGTTGAAAGCCACATCACAAGCATGTCAGTTCCCCCTCTCCACAGGGGAGTGAGTTCTTCCTTCAAATATTCTCTCCTTTTTGTGTGTGTGTGTGCATGTATGCATGTGCTGTTTTTAAAGGCTTTCACCTCTTCTGCTGCTATTTTCAAAGAGTGGGAGGAAAGATAGCGTTACAAGTCAGTGTGGGCCATTGTTATGATCTGGTCTCTGGTGAACATGCATTAGGGCATGGAAAACCAAGGCAGGGAAAGGAAAGGGAGAAACTGGGGCCAACTGGAGCCATGATTTTGTAATTAGTCTTTACTCACATTTGTGAGAACTCATACACAAAACTCAATCACACAACAACCATAAAATGAAATAAAAGTTTGAAGGGGTTCCATGAGAAAGAAGTAACTGCAGAAAGGACATCCTGGTTCCTTATGGGAGCACTTCTGAAGTACATTTATGTTTGCTTTGACCATATGGTGTATCATATTGCCCATGAGAGGAACTGGCCCAATGATTCCTGGTGATGTACAGATCTGTGGTGACAGTATCCACACTGGATCATGCTGTGTGGACAGTGACATCTAATCTGGATGATTCTGTCAACTATCCATCCTAGAGTAAAGCACAAGCTCAGGTGCTGAAAGATGAGTTAAGGAGTAAGGACTAAAAATACTATAAGCTTTGTTTTAAACACCAACAGGTTAATTTTGCTCAGGGTAAAAAAGTGATAAGAAGTCCATTATCTTTTTTTTTTTTTCTTTTTTATGACAACCCAATTTGGAATAACTTGGAGTATAAGGCATTTTCCTTAATCTTGTTTTACCTTTTCTACTGTCCTTTATGGGACTGAGCACGGGAGCTCAAGCTTTTAGACAGAACGTTCCACCCTATTCCGTTGTGAAGCCTAGTTCAATGAGCACATCTCAACAAGAGATTTCACTGCCAGTGAATTTCACCTACGTATCACTAAGGCCAGAAAGATTTTTCTATTAGCAGTAGTAGTAAAAATTGAGCTTTAACAGCAAATTAATGTACATCATTGGGAAGTTAGCCAAGGGGCAAACAATTGAAGAGCCTGGGCTGTTAGTGATGCGGCAAGACAGAAGAAGGTAGTCAGCAGCTGCCAAAAATTTTACTGGAGAAAACATGCAAAAGTCTAAATGTGTAAAAACCCCCTTTATCTGAAAGAGGCAAAAAGCCTTGGCACTTTGGCAATGCTCTTAAACACAGAACAGCACAGTGTTGTCCTTCACTTATCTCTGCTTCTAATTCAGTCATTTCATTTACTGTGTATTTGTGTACTGTGCATTTTTATGGGGATCCAGAGGATTTAACTGTTACTGGTTTGGCTGCTGCACTTAGTGTCATGCAGCAGCACCTCACACATGGGAATAATTTCAGATATGCTTTTTTTATACAAGAGGATTTGGCTTTTTTTGTTTGCTTTGTTATGATCTGTTTGACTCTGAGATACCAAGATAACTGGTAGTCAAGGAAGAAGTCAATCCCTCTGGTCCCTGCAGGCAGAGCTGGGCTCTGTGGTGGCCACTGGAGTAACTGGTTTGCCTTCAGGAAGCAGACAGCAGATGAGGGGCCATGTTAACTCTTCCTTCCCGAGATGCTTTGATGCACCATGAGCTCTTAAATGATTCTTCCTAAGAAACAGAGGAATGTCCCATTTAAGTGGCATTAGGTAACATAAAGCTGACTAGTTGCAGCTTCCAGGCTCAAAATTAGGCTATGCCTTCAAAACATGACCAGTGTCCTCTTGTTTAATGACAAATTATACCTGCTTTTTGTTTGACCCTTGGCTGGATGGGTGAAGCCAGGAACTAACACTACTGCCTTGCAACAGCTCAGTGACAGCAGCCGGCTCTGCAGTGGTCCCAGACCACGTTTCCTTGCAAGTGACCTTGGAGGTGAGGGCAAATAGTGATATAAAAGCCCTGGTGCCAGGTTTAAAAGGTTAAGGAGGCATTTTCACACTGTCTCAGGTTTGGCTATTGATATAAATAGCAGCAGAGTTAGGCCAGCACAGGGTGAAAAAGTAACGCTAATTTCATGGTGCCAATCAGAAGAAGACTCCATTCTTTGCTTTCCATATGGCATGCTGACTTGGGTCCTGTGTGCAGGTGTCTCTGGCCTCTGACAGTCTCACCAGTGACCTCCTGTCTCTGGTATCCCCTTCGCTGCCTTCCCATGTCCCCTGGTGCCTGCACTCCTGTGGAGAATCTCCCTGAAAAATCTGGGGTAAGCAAGGGCCAAGTCATGCACTTAGAGAATGGTGGACTGCATGGCATACCTTTTAAGGGAATGACAAGGAAAATTGGATTTGTCCTCATTAAAATCAGTGAGAGTTTGCTGTTGACTATATTGGGAAGTGCATTTTATGCTGTTAGCGTTCAACACCTGCACACATCCAAGGTCTCTATGAAAGATTTTGCCCTGAGATAGGAAGTGGCGTCTGAAAGTACAAGAGAATTTTATTTATTTGGGAAGAGACAGACAAGAGGTTAGAAATCGCAAGAATTGAAGGAAATGCCATCAGACACTTTAATGACAATTTTTTCTTGAGTCTTGATTTGCAAAGGTAGGTTCTCACCTGTGAGAGGCACATGGGGACTGTTTGGTTAAATGGAAAATGGTTAGTAGGAATCCCTCCACAAAACACACCAATACAGATGCTCCCAAAGCAGCTACATCTGCTTTTTTGAAAAACACTTCTTCCACATCCTCTGCTATGGTGCCAACACACACTCTTGGGAAATGGATAAAAGCACACTCCAGATTTTCACATGCCAAAATGGGAATAATGATTCACTAATTAATGCCTCCTTAACAAAACAACAACAGATTTAAATAAAAAACAACAACAACAAAACAGTAAACACTATTAGACTTTTCTGAAATATTAGAGAAAAATGGGAACTGTTTTAAAATTAGATGCGTGTGTGCAGAGGAATAATACTTTTACAGCACTGTGTGAGATGCTCATGGGATGAGCCTTCCTTTAATTGCGATTTGACTTTTGTATGTAATTTATTAAATAATAATAATAAAAAAAAGGAACTGGGCACAAAAATTTGCTTTTTAGCAATGTGTTTATGTTTATCTCATTTTTTTGAAATTGCTCAAGACTTACATTATCTGCAAGAAAATATGACCTTTATAATTCTTCAAGGGTCAGTGATGACGATCAGCAAAACGAATGCTGGTTGCGCAAATTAAGGACCTGGAGGCACTCTTAACTGACTCGGTCAAGTTTCTCTTCAGACTTCAAAGCATTCTGGAGAGCAGAATACATGCAACAAAACTGTTTGGGTCAGTGCTTCCTTTTTTAGTATTAATTTTCTGTCCTTCTTTTACTGGCTAATTTCCAAAGTGTGGGACAACATCTTGGAGCCTAAACACAGACTGCAAAAATCAAGCCATGCAACCCTTGCTTGTTTTGGTGTAATAGTAATGAGTTTTGTCTGGAAAAAAGAAAAGGAGAGTCTACTTACAGCAGCGTCTCAATCTATCGTGCACAGAAGGAGCAAAACAATCATCCATCTTGTTCTAACATATATAATTCATAATATATTCATGCTTTTTCTTTGCTGACAACTCTAATAAGTAGTTGCCCTACAGTCTTAAACAGAAAAATACTATGGCTTTGGGCTCAGGTTTAACCCCTTCTGTCCAGCTTTTCTGTGACAGTTTGCTTTTGGGAAAGGGGGACCGCTTGGGATAATCTCGTCCATCATCTTGTTGTTGATATCCCTACCTGATTACAAAGAAACCACCCACCAGTGTAGGCCTCTCTGCACACAGAAATTACTGGCCTGTCCATCCGTCCAGCAGAGAGGGCTGACAAGACATACTACACTCAAATGTAAAACACATGGCTGCAAAACACTTAGTTTCCTGGCAATAATTAAGAATGCTACTTGGCAGGTTGGCAGCCACATAAAACAACTGTTAGTCAGCTTTAAATTTATTACTTTCCCAGCTTATTGAAATGAAACCCATATTATAAACGTATGTATGAAACGAGGCCTCAGATGATGAAACGACATGCACATAAAGTCAAGGCAGAACTAAATTGTCTTGGGAGAACTTTAAAAAGTCACTGTGTCCTAAAGCAAACAGAGCCAAGGACGGCTCCTGGGGTAAGGCACCTGAAAGCCCACCTGCCTGTTCCAGCTGACTTCCTTCAAGCATCAAATGCTTGGTAAATTCGATATGGTAAAATAAAACAGGGAAAACCAAATTGCCCTTATATTTGCTTTTACCTTCAAAATAATCTAGGGAGATCCTTGCATTTCTAACTCCACAAAGATGCTGCTGACCAGTACCAGACTGCAGAGGAGTGCAGAGATAATGACAGGATAGACTTTCTAATCGAGTGTGTCAATCACCACAGCAATACTGGAGATCTTCCAGGAACAGGCTTTGCCAGGTCAGGCTGGTCCTCCTCTTTGCATTTCAACTGTGTTTTTGTGGAGCATAAGACCAGAGGATACTCTTTGCCTTGATTTTGACCACTGTCACAATCCTTTCATGACCCCTGTCAAGCTCAACCTTTGCTTACTTTGTCATCCATTGCTTCCCTTTGCTGATAAACAGATGTCAGCTCTGTTCTCTTATATCCTTCAGTTTTTTCTGGGTTCAAGAAATAGAGCTCTTCCCACCTCTCTGTGAGATATTCTCCATCCTGTCTTACTGAAGTGTACTCCAGATCGACTTTGTTTTTGTTGAACTTCTGAGAGTGAAAACAGACTGGGAACAAATGGGGTCTTCTGCGGTCCCACTCATGAGCTCCAGTACATGGCAGCACATGGGAACCCCCAGAATCAAACATTGGTGGAGAATCCAAACTCCTCTGTGTGTAGAGGCAGTGGACTCAGTTACAATGTAACATCATTACATAAATGTTGCATGGAATAAACCTCTTTGTTATTTTTCTGCTGGAAAACAATGGGGATTTATGATTATCTAACGCCTATTTATAAGGGTCCTGAAATGGTTTCAAAATGTAAGTCCAAATCCTGTAAACACTTTGCCATATGACTGACTTAACTTGCATGAAGCAACACCAGCGGGCTCTTTGAGGTTTCTCATAAAGGAAAGCTGTACATATGCTAAAGTGTTTGCAGAATCAGCTCCTTGGAGCTAAATTTTTTTTCTAAATAGATGCATGGCTCTCCCTCTAGCTCCAGCATCTCAGGGACATTCAGATTTCCTCTGGGATGGAAGAGCTTTGTGTGTTTGTGCTGCATTGAGCTGGTGTCACAACTTTCTGCTCTGCTAAGAAGATCAGAGCAAATCCAAATGCACCAGACTGATTTTCCCGGTGAGTAACTACTTCTCAGGGATTCAGTGAGATGACATCACCAAGAACCTACTTAAATCAGACAGTCCAGTATCCAAAAACAACATTAAGGATCTGTTTGATCACCTGTTCGTAAGTTCTTGGTGATTGTCTTCGTCTGCACGTGACCATAACAGCCATTCTGGAAAATAGCCTATCAACGTTATCAAAACCAGTATGCTTTTCTTGAATGTCTTCCCTTCAGAGCAATATAGTATTTCAAATAGAAACCGTTCCATGGATCTCCTTCTATGATCATTTCCAAACAGCAGAGCCAGCTATCCTACATTTTCCAGAAGACAATGAGCAAATCAGCATAACAGAAACATAATAGCAATCATTTTCTCCCTAAAAATGTGTTACTGTCTCTTGTAGCTCATGCTGTTACAGTATGTACTTATATATAAACTTACAGTTGAAAACTGAAAGTGAGAAGATTGAACATTAAAAGGAGCAAAGGAAAAATTACAGGGTTGGGAAAAGACAGATATAAAAAGGAAATAACAGTAAATGAGAAAGGAGAAAATAAATTTATGGGAAAGGAACAAAGGAGAATGTAAGGTTAGCGTGGAAAAGAAGGAAAAAAAAACTTAAGCTCTCAAAGCTGAAGGGCAAAAGGAACTGCAGAATAAAAGAATCACTTGAGAGAAGAAAAAAAAAGGGGGGGAAGCACAAAGGAGTCATAAACTGGTGTGCTTTTTTTTTTTTTTTTTTTTTTTTTTTCCTGAGGAAGCCTAATTCCAGGATGTTACAGTAAATAAAAAATACACAAGCATTTTCTAAAATGCGTGTATGTATTTTTCAGTTTAGATAGATACACTTACACCCAAACGGACATCTTGAGCAGCCTATAAAACCATACCACAATCCCCTCGGAAAAACCACAACTGTAAACTGTGCACATGCACACATGGTTGCGGTAAATGGAGAGCAGTCATGATAGACGTCTCTCGACTGCTTAAAAGATATTGCCCAGACGGCTTTCATCCCTTCTCATTGGCCTGTTATAGCAGTAGGGACAGGCACAAGGAAGAGGCAACAAGAACCCAGAGAGGAAAAGAGACCTTCGCTTCGGCATTGGAGGAGAGAGCAAAAATCCATCTGGAAGATTTGTCAGTGAACTTAGCTACCTGGAAACAGAACAAATGATGTGGAAGGAAGGATAAACTTCCAGAGTTAGAACAAAACTGTTCTTCTACTCTGTGTGCAAGGAAACATAGAAAGAGACACAAGAGATGAAAAATATTCTGGGAAGACCTTATTTTATGCCAATATGTAGAGCCATACATTTCGGTGATGCTGAAAAAGCAAACAAACAAACAAATGCCAGAGCATAATAAAAACGAATAGGGGAGAAATAAAGGAAATCAAAGCAGTATAAAACCAGACCATTTTCTCCCTTTTTTTTTTTTAAATTTTTATCAGATAGCAAATCTACAAGACAGTGTGGTGATATAAGGACCGCATTTCTTTGCAGTCATCTGCTTTGATTTGTGAGGGTTGTTTGCAATTTTGGCAATTTGTTCAAAATTTCCCAGTATTCCTTCTCCATCCATGAAATGAAAATGTAGATCTTTCTGATGGAAAGCATTGAAGCCTCTCTTTTGAAATGATGGGAAATAATTCCTACCATGAATATTTTCTTGAGAATCTTCATTTTGCAGTAAGAAAAAAAACAGTTATCATTAAAACTTGTCCTCCCTACATTATCTAATGTAGGTATCAACATTGTTGGTTTTTTTTTCTTTTTCTTTATTCTTTTTTTAATGGGATTTATGGATGTTGTTTTGATAGATCCCTTTCGCTATGGGGGAAAGGAGTTCTGAAACCTCCTCACCTCCTGAAATTTCTGACATCCCTGCATCTGACACAGATTCAAGGTCTGCTTTCTGGCAATTTCCCAGCTGCCAACTGAAGTCCCAGTCAATAATGGCGTTCCCTTAAAATATGTCAAGGGCAGAAGTTTTATGAAGTAGTGTATACACACGCTACTAAAAATTTGCAGCAGGGCAAGTCATTTGTAATGAACTTTTTTCACTTGTGAATTATCTGCAGACAGATTGCCATTTTTTCTTTCTTAATCTGATTTATTATTTGCAGTTTGTTTTCAATTTCCACTGGTAATTTTTGATCTGCATTTTTTCCACCCCACCATCTTTTTGTTATGAAATTCTGATCATAAAGATTTGAAATTGAACCTTTCAACTGGATGTTTGCTTTGCTTTTCTGTGACCTGATGGGAGAAGGGAAGTGCTGAAGTTTTGTAATTCTGGTGGGTACATCCACACATATGACATTGGCTTTCTGTATTACATAAAGTCTGCTTTCATCTAAGAAAAGAATAAAATTGCCTCATAGGCCCAATCAGGACCTGTGCTCATATTAGAAAAGAGGTTTGTGCTTAATTGTAGATGCAGACAGACTTTTCACAAATTGCCCAATGGCACATTATCTCCTTTTATTTTTAGTGGCTCACAGGAGCAAATCTCTCCATTCTTTAGAAGCATGAGAGGACTGCCAGAAACCTCAGGTGATGGCATTTCTTGTGATGATGTTGCAGCTCATGATGATGGAAATGTGTGGAGAAAGTTTGGGACAATCCCACTCTCCTTGTTTCAGCAACACCTCTAGAGATGCAGAGACTGTGCAGGGTGCAGTGTTCCCAAGCACTGAGGAAACATTTAATGCCAAGGCATGTTTTGTGTCAATCAAACACATAAAACACTGTTACTGTTGCTGTGACTGCGTAAGCTCATAAAGATGCACTTTTAAACCTTTAAAAGTAAGGTACCGTAATTACATCTAATAGAAGTCTCTGGGTCCCAGGAGTGTCTTTCCTTTTTTTAAGATACCCAAGGTAGATGAGGTAAAGGGGGGAAAAAAGCCTGCCTTCAAGATCTGAGGGCAGAAAAATGCAAACGCTGTCCAAGCCTACATGCAGGATCTCTCAAGACGTGATTTATTGGCTTTAATAACTGAGGGACCTCTCTCAGTGTTTTGGCTTGAGGGGCTGAAGCCATGAGGCTGTGAGAATGATTTTCTTCAGTGGCATCTGCTCCCTGCCAGTTGCTTGGGAAAGCCAGCGGCCTTGCTTTATTCAAGCTCTATGATGGTGCTCTTTTAAACCTAATTTTAAATCTAAATTCATCCTAAAGCAGCCTCACAAAAAACAGGTCTCTTCTGGGAAGCAAAAATTGCCTGTACTTTGCAGAAAGGAGTGAGGCTAATGCCATGTAATGACTTTGAGACGTGGCCTTGCTGAGCAAGAAATGGCTGAGCTTTGGGCTGGGATGCTCCATGTCCCAAAGCAGCTCAGAATGAGTCAAAGTGCCAGTTTTTGGATCAAAATAGTCATGACTCCTGACTGGGGAATAAGTGAAAGAAAGAATTTAGGCTCCCATGATCTGATTCCTGTTGGCTGCCATGTGGCTGGGGTGAGAACCTGCAAAACTGCACTTTTGCACTTTAAGTGGAGGGGTTGGAGGCAGTGTTAGAGGCATGGAGAGTAAAATGTTGACAATGCAGCTACTGGAGCCACTAGAATTTTTTCCAGGTATATTTTTAAACTGAAACAAGCCTCAGAGGTCAGAGCAGCGCTTTTTGAAATTCCCTATCAAGTGCAACTGGCAGGGAGCCATGGACCAGCTCCACAGCCTGCATGAAGATTTCCAGTGTGGGCAGTCAGCATAGGTTGGGAATTTTTCAACATAACGTTCCTGCATGATAAAATGCTGGTTCTTTATTCTTGGTATTTTTGTAAAACGAAGGGTTTCTAAGGTCTGAAGTGAAAACTCTGGACAAACCAAGATAGAACATCCTAAAATAACCTGCTAGTCAGGATGCTCAATATGAACTGGATGGAGCTGGGCTTGGAAACTGCATTTTTTATCTTACAGGTGATTTTTCACATATCAGGATATTTTAAGACAAATGTTGACTTCTCTTGTAGGAAAATGTAACTGGTAGGTCTCAGTTTTGCATTCAGTAATACATAGGTCTTTCCAAATGAGAAAAAATTCCTACCAAGTTGTCTAATAATCAGTTTAAAAAACAATTACAAAAACAAAAACAAAAACCAAAACAAAACAACCCCAAAACCTTAATTTGCACACCATGTGCAATTGTTTATCAGTGTATATGAGTATCTGTAAATAAGGGAGAGAATAGGAGGAATAAACCCTAGTCTGGCTATGCATTGTGTTAGGAGCAGTGAAATAAATAAAAAAGCCAGGAAATTCCAACCTGGGGCTCCCAGTTGACAGTACATCTGTCACTTGCATCTTGATATGCTTTTTATTTCCCATGACGGCAAGAATTTCCAGTTATGAGGATCCGCTTTAACTTCGAATTTCCTGATTTTTGTCAAGACGTGGAGCAGTTTTAATGTTACACAAAAAAACAAGCAATTTTAATCTCCTAGTTGGTTATTGGAGACCAGCCCAACACTATTTTATGTATCTCCCTACCTTTCCAAGCTTCAGGGTTCAATCACAACTAAACTTTCCTGGGCAAGCACTAATATTTTCGGCAGAGATCAGGGTGCACCCTACATCTTCACCCCTGGGGGGGCTCCTCTCTGCCTATTGGTCAGGTTTCCTCACTCCCTGCCTGCTCCAGCTTCTCAGGGTTTATTTGCAGTGTGTGGTAATCTAAATTCCTCATGAACACCTTCCATCACTCACTTGCTGATCCGTGTCCTGTTCTTCTGGCTGAATTACATTTTAAAGTCCCTCCTGGCTTCACTCGGTTGGGTCTGACACTGGCTGCTCTGAAATGACCCTTGTCTGAATGACTATCATTCATGTTTGCCCTAAAAAAATACAATGTACCTATAGTGTTAAGGCAAATAATCCACATGTCATATTAGCAAATACGTGCAGTTAAAGACCAGTAGACCAGAAAGGGCCCACCTCACATTGTCTTATGATTCATATTTAAATATTTCTTCCCTCAGAGGTGGGAACTCAGTCAGACACAGTCTGTGTGGCCCTTTCCCACCAGTCCTGAGTGACTAATAATTAATTTATACTGAATGTAATTACTCCCTTGTTAACAGTAGTTTTTCTGCACTTTCTCTTGGTTGGCTCTGGAGACATACATGTTGAGTGTGATGTATGACTCCTGGCACAGAATGAAACCCTAGTCCTGTGAAAAGACATAGATAAAGTGAGGTTGCTCCATTACCCACTAATGAATTTATAGGCTTACCACTCTTATCTGAAGTGCAGCAGAGAAAAATTCTTAGAGGCTATTAGCGTAGTCTTGAAATGAAGATATTCAGACTTGGACTTAGCCATCCTTCTCTATCCTGTCACTTCAATGGGCACTTCAAAACAACAACAACAAAAAAAGTTTTTAATCTAAATGAAGGAGAGTGAGACAGACAGCTGCTGTGGCCTGGGTTGCACATTCGCCAAGGAGCCCCAGTGCTAGAAAGGCAAGGGATAATGAAAACACTTCTCACGTGATGATTCATTAATGGCACATAGGCGTGTGCAAAGCTACGCAGTACAGCAGGGGATGAATTACAGATACTGAGCTGCTGCAGTTATTGTGTTTCAAAGCAGTAGTCATGCTAATGTGGTGCTGGCAGGCAGACGTGAGCTGTTTTGGAAGGCCCTATAATAGTTTCCTAGAAATTAAAGACAGAAAGAGGCTGGTGGATTGTATACCCTGTCCTCCTAAATACCACAGGCTGCAAGGATCAAGCCCAAGGCTGTCAGTAAAGGCAGCTTTAAAAGCTGACCTTCGTGTCAGCGACAGAAAAATGCCAGGGCCTGGCGCCTCCTGGATGTTAGTCCCTTGTAGCAGTGAGATCTGAGATTGGTTCAGCAAGCTCTGGCACTCCTGTCAGACAAACCAAGCCCCAGGCCTCAAAGATGAGCATAAAACTCCCAAGATCCAGAAAGCTTAGTCTGTAAGAAGGAACTCTTCCTCAGCTCAATATGGACATCAGAGTGTCCCTCACCTTGTAGGCAAGACTCAGCAATGGTGCTGGGAGTTTCACAAGACTTGCTATGTCCACAACCCTCCCATGAGCAAGTGGGGACAACTAGCTGAGGAGTAAATGAGAACCTCAGGAACTGAAGAGGGGAAAAAGCCCTTCCTGATTCTACAATTTGGAAAACCACATGTTTTGGCATATGTGTGGGAAGTTTCTTGAAATCCATTTAAAAAATTTGGTGTGTCAGTAGACAGCTGGTTGCTGTACAGAAACTTGTGTCTAAAAGCACAGTAGAAAATAACAAAGGCTCTGTTGCAGTCTAGTGGGTAAGAAGGAATTTATCCCAGTCAGCAGACCTCAGAGAACTTACTTGAGACTTCCACAGACCGGACTGGGTGGTTGGTGAGACCCTGAAAAAGGCAGTGGGGAGAGGCAGGTGACAAGGACTGTCAGTTTCCATGTAACAAGCTGAAGAGGGAAAACATCAGAAAATATTTGCAGATGAAATCATCAAAGTGATCACTGAGTGGTAATACAGGGGACTACCAGGAAAGGTGTTGGTGGCTCTGAGCTCTGGTAGCATAGCTTCCAGGAGGCTGGTGTCTAAGAAACTGAGGAAGAGTGGGAAGACATGCGGTCAAGGGGGAATGGTGGCACTGGCCTGCTTTATTTCAATCAGTCTTCTCTTGGGGAGATGAGGAACATGTGGCACAGTTAATTTGACAGTTTGCTTTTCAGAATGTAGGTCAAAATTCAACAAGTAGAGTGACATAAAATGGCCACATACCTGGTCATCCTCCTCAGAGCCATGCTGCAAACTCAGTCCCAAAGAAGCTGGGCATATCTGCAAAGAGGATGAAAAGGGAAACTTGGCATTATCAAAAGTTTACATCTCCACTTGTAAAATTGTTGTTTTACCCCATATTGCCCAGGTAGTTTTTTTTTGTTTTTTTTTTTTGTCCTGCAAAAGGCTGTTTAAACCATGTACTCTACCCTACATACTAAAGCATTGTCTGTGACCATGACTCCCTGATGAGTCAGGCCTTCAAGTGTATGGACACTGGACATACTTGTGAACAAGTTAGTCATAAATATGCCAAAACTCACCTTACCTTTCTGCAGATAGAAAAGCCACTCAGTTATATTTCATACAGAGTCTTTCATACCCTCGAAGCATCTTCTGAATTCTCTGAGAGTCTGACTATGTGGCCTGTCAATCCTGTAATGCTCAGCTCTGTTTCAGGTCTGTTGACTCTCCCTTTTTCTCGCTGTGTTCTCCTCCCAGTTTACCTTGAAGAAAACAAGATTTGACTCCTGTATCCATTGCTCCAGCTCATGTCAGGCTCAGGCTGGTGGGGACAGAAGATGTTAGTGGCCAGAGGTCTGAGTTCAGTGTCCAGGCAGGGCTGAGTGCACTGTAGCGGGATGCTGTGGACCATGTTTCCCTTTCTTCCTCACAGCCCTGCTTTAGTGTGTAGGGCTCTTGACTGCAGCCACGGCTTTTTTCACAGAGAACAAAGCACTTTTTATTTCTTTTTTTTCCCCTTGGAGTTTGCTGTTGGGAAGGAGTTAGAAACTATTTGCACCAGGAAACACATGCTGATGAATGACTATGTAAGCCCAAGTCCACTTGGCACAAGCATTTCTGCTACAGAAGGGAGACAGCAGTGTGTCAGGAAGCCTGCTAATTGTCAATGAAGACAAAATGAATAGCTGTTAATTAATTGGATGCTTTTACTATTGTTTTTATTGAAGAAAACTTCTTTTTTCTAGGAAAGAACTGGGGACGATGCTTTTGCTCAAGCACACATCTTTATTGGGCAGATGTTTACTAGGTCTTCTGGGAATTCAGAAAAAGGTACAGAGATGTGCAGAAATGTCCCTTGCCAATGAATCCTTACCAGTACAATCTCAGACTAATCAGTTTGCTTTTGGTGACTGTCATTATTAAGTAGCATGCAAATAAAAACATTTATTTAATGTAAAACATGAACACAGTAATGAATAGGGTATTTAGTAGAAACAGAACCGACTTTATCTGTTGAAAGGAAAAGACTTGCTGTAATGGATTGTCTCTAGTGGGCAAGGAATTACAAACCACCTCCTGGAAGAAAGTGGCAGACACAAGCAAAACATTGAGGACCACCTGCTCCTCAAAGCTTAGTTGAAAGTTTTATGCCATCTTAAGTAAAGATCAAAAGGTATCAAATTTAAAGAAGTGCAAAACCTCTTTCACTGATGGTGAAGGCCTCTGCCAAGAGAGTGCTGTTTAAAAGCAAAAATTCAAACTTTCTGCACATGTAGCAGTCACTGCACTGCTGGCTGCAAAAGATTTTGGCATCAGGACCCTAAAAGCAAGGTAGCTGCCTACAACATACGCTTTGTCAAAAGAGACCCAGTATATCTTCTTAATTATTTTATACAGACAATTGTCATTTTTTAATCTTTGCATCATTTTATATTTAGAATACCACTATTTCTGATGTGCAATTACTTGGATGGAAGAAAGGGATCATTTGGGCAACCTGGGAACCTATCTGGTGTTACTTGACATTTACATCTAATCTTAATATGTGCGCTTTTTTAAGCATTAAATCTTAAAAGAGGAAGGAAATAAAAATAAAAAAAGAAAACTTTTCCTTTTCACACCACACCAGATCTAACTGAGACTGGATACATGGAACAAATACCAAGAGTGAAATTCTAGCCCCATTGAAGTTGATGGCAATATTCCCATTGACTTCAGCTGGGCCAGGATTTCACCCTTTGAGTATTTCCAGCTCAACCAGAAGCAGGAAATACTGGAAAGCTCTTGACAGAGCCTGTTCTCATGGTATTTCCAGTCCAAATTTTCAGGCCCTGTTATTCTGCATTGTTTAGATCACACAGTAAAATAAGAAGGGTGTCAGGAATACGCTGTGCTGGAAATACATAGGAAGGTAAATGTAGAAATAGAGATGAGATTTAAATTAAAGGGAAAAAGGATAAATGAGGTGACTTCACGTAGAAAGTGATATAGTGAGTTTTGGTTTGACTTTATTAGCTCACTATTACATAACAGAATAGTTGTAACATTCTGTGGAAATGACATACGAGCTGGTACATGACATTTATATAATTTTCACTGAACATAACTCCTGCACAATGTGGAAAATGAATACATTGAAATCTTTGCCCTAAGTCGTGCTTTCATGCTGTAGTAGTGCACAAGCAGTGCCACTGCTGCAAGCTGCCTCAGGAAGAACAAATGTTGTAGAATACAGTAGTCTTTCATAGAGAGGTAATTAAAAGGAAATACAACTGCTGTGGCCTGGAGGCTTTGGGCAGGAAAGGGACTCCCTCTGACACCATCTGTTGGTGAAGAGTGGAAGGAAAGTACGCTGGATGTCTGCATTGGCGGAGATTTGCCCAGGCCCCAGATGCACACACACACCCCAGAGCAATAAGTTTTCTGCTTCCAGCTGTGGTAACACGAGGACGACATGGCAACATGGAGATCTATGCCTGCCTGCATCCCAGTTCAGAATCCTTCCTTTGAATTTGGGAGGTTTCTCATACCTGATTCAATGGCTTGGTGAATGAAACAGTTCCATCAGTGCATGGAACAGGAAAAAAAAAATCTTTTTAAAGAAAATAACTTAAAGAAGGACCTCCAGGTAGTTACTGTGCTACTGCTGTGCAGCCTCAAGGCACCCTGTGAACCCAGCTTGATTCTACAGTGTGTCAGACAGTGGCCCATTGGGTTTGAACATGGTCTCCCATTGCCACTGTGTTCCTTTTCAACATGTCTCCCTGTCTTTCCCATGGTTTTCTTCCATTCAAAGCTCAAAAATCATCTGTTTTGGCTTAGAGCTCAGAGCTGCTTCTGCAGGATGAGTGAAGTTCTTGCTTGCTTCTTGAAGTCAGTGACCACAGGTTTGGTGTTCCTCATTCTCTCTCCTACCTCTCTCAGGCAAACCTAGGAAGTGTTTGCTAGGCACAGGGATTATGCCTGTCAAAACCCACATTAGGATTCTGGCCTTGTTTACCCACTGAGAGTAAGCACAGTAGAGCTTACTGGGTGAGGACAGCTGATGATGAGGAAAAATTAACACTGTTCAGTCATATGTGGATTTGCCTCCCTTGAGCCCAGTGACTGATGCAACGTCCAGGAAAGCATCTAGTCCCAATTTAAAGATATCAAAAGAAGGACAATCCTCCGTCTTTCTCAGGACGTTTTTTTTCTGAAGAATAATTGGGAAAAGTAATTACTTTTTCCAGCTTACATTTCAAGCTACCATCAGTTTGCTCTGGCCATGTCTTTCTTGTCTTTGTTAGAATGAAGCCCTAATCAGACCACAAGCTTCTCCTGTTGAAGGTATTACTCACTCTAATCAAGTGGCTTCTTAGTCTTCTTCCTGATAACTTAAACAGATTTAATTCTTTAAGTGCTTCAATGTAGGGCATTTTCTCCAGTCTCTGAATCATTTTTACAGCTCTCTTCTGCACCTTCTCCAGTTTTTCAATATCCTTCTTTATAATGTGAACATCAGAAGCCTTTACAGAGCTGTAGTAACTGGTAATAAGTTGTAGGTAGTTTCTTGACCTGCTTTCTGAAGTCACTACTGGGTCAGCTTTCATTGTAACTGTTTTGCTGTTCTTCTCACAGACACAAGTCTTGTCTGCATGGCTTGCCATGGGCAGAGGTAGAAAGAAGTGCAGTGTGATGCTCTGACCCAGCCGCAGTAATATGCTCTGGTCCATAAGCCCTGCTAGAAGCTTTTCATGTTAGCTTGGGCTCAGGTCCAGGCTAACCTGGTGACATAGCTTTTGGGCAGAGCACAGGGAGGGCAAGCTCCCACTTGTGGCAAGTCTCAGGAGATTTGTTGGCTTTTTCTTTTTAACTGCTGTGAGCAGGGAATATCACCTATTTAGGCATTTAGTGGTAGAAGTGTTTAGGAAAGGAAAATCTAAGAGCAGATATTTAGGGAGCCTAAAAATTGTGGGCAAAGAAGTTTTTTACATCCTTTTGAGGATGCCAGTTTTATTTCTGCTGACAGCACCTGGCAAACATCTCAGAAAACCACATAATGTGAGGAGAACTGTCGATTTCTGTTGGTGGAAGGCTTGCACAAAAGGATTTGTCAATCTATGGGCTCAAACTACACTGTCAATATTTTAAAATAGTAGGGTGATGTAAATGCCTGTTTCCAAGGGCTCCTGTAGTACTCTTCACTGCTCAGATGTTTTTTGATTTTTTTATGCAGTCTCACTCTCAAAACAAGCAAACACAACACAAAATAAACAAAAAAAAAAGAGCAACTGCTTTTGTTCATTTCTCCATGTGTGAAATAACAAGTCACAGAGGCTATCAAGTTTAAACAAGTGAGGCAAATCTGTTTTTTAAACTGCACAGTTACATATTGGCAATTTACCTGGAGAACATTTATCTCATTGTTCTCTCTGGATGTGGGTGTAATGGAGCAGAGATGGCTTTGCATCACTTTTGTGCCCATCCATTTTAAGACTGACTACTAGCACGGTCTCTAAAGACCATGATTTCTCAGAACTGGGCTGTCAAATCTATTGCTAGAGACCATGGACTGAAATTAGAGATTTGACACAGTGACCTGAGAGGAGACAAGGTGATGAAGCAGCAGTGAAACAGAAATTGCTTAGGTCACAGCAGAGGCAGCTGAATGGTGGTTCTGATGATGCAGGTGGGAGTTGGGATGCTGAGTGCAGAGGGTTCTCAATGCTCACTCCAGGACAACCCAAAGGAGGAAAAGATAAAAGTACAGACAGATGGGTTGGAGAGAAAAAATCTAAGAATGTGAAGGTTCCCTGCAAACACTGGAGAGTTCTGGAGCAGCAACAGTAGTTTCAAGTTAAAAGGATTTAACAAAGAAACGTGCCTGATCAGGCTAGTAGCTTAAGGTCTGTGACTCTTGTGAGTGCATCCATTTCGTGACAACTGTAGAGATAAAACAAAGGAAGGATCTCCTTTCCTCTGCTTGAAAAATATACCATAGACAATGCTGCAGTTTAAAATATAGCCACAAACTGTGATAAAAGCAGCTCAAAGCCAACCCCAAACTCCTTTGGATGTGGAAGCCTGTAGTAACATAAAAGATGAAAACCAGAATCTCATCTGGCCAATATATTCCCCATTAAAAGCAAGTTCCAGGAAACCCCAACACTGCCCCATGCTGGGAGGGCTAGGGCTCAACATGCCTAGGTTAGGAACACAACCATGAACTCAAGAGATGAAGATTGATGTGTTTCTGGCCCTAGACACAGAGTTTAAGATGAGGGCATTTTCTTTGACCAAGCTGGTTGCTCGGCCAATGCCAGATGACAGGGGACCTGAGTACAGCTCTGCCTTTCCTGTGCTTCACACTGCAGTGCTTTGCAGATGGGTTTCTCCTTCACAGTACTCTCAGAGAAATTGCTGGCTTCATGAAATCTTCCCAAGCTAATCACTGTTTTACCTCTCAGATGTTTCCTTTTCTTCTTGAAATCATGTACCTTCCTGTTCTGGAAAAGTGTTAAATGTATTGAATTATAATCAGGACTTTCAATTTCTTGCAATGAGCCAAGTACAAGCTGAAGACGTTTGGTGGTATGCAAATAGTGCCAAGGGTTATCGTTTCCTTCATGACTAACTGAAAAACAAATACAACTGGAGGCAAGATCTGTGGTCACTGCAAATGAATCATTTTAGCAGCTCACCTCACCCTGCACCCAGGTGATCTCCCTGGATTGCTTTCACCTCTGCTATGGTCATCACCTAATAAATGAGGTGGTGGATCTGGCCTAGCACTGGATGGCTTTAAGATGCTTGGGAAATGCCTGCTGCGTGGGACCTCCAAAGATGCGTGTTGAGAACAGAAAGTTCCAGTGAGACATCATGCCTCCAGAGCAGCAAAAACACTATTATTATAAACAGCTTCATAGACTTCAGATAATAGAAGATCTCTTTCAAATCTGGGTCACTTGTTTGTTTTAGAGAGTGATTTAAACCTAATCTCTGTCAGAGTGGACTTTAAAAGCCTTATTGTTTAGAAAAATAGTTTGTTATTTTTAGTTGCATAATATTTCTGGAAAAAGATGGATTAAGAAACTTTTAATGCACTTGGTCTGATTTAGAAATAAAATTCAAAGACATCATGAGAGGCAGGGGGAATGCTTCTCTGTTAACAATTTGTAACTTTAAGAGATGTTCAAAAATGATTTTCTTTTTAGAAGAAAATGTTATTTTAACACATGCTATCGAACTTCGAAAATGATCATCAGCTCCAATGCCTGTAGCTTGAAATTAAAAAGAAAACTTTTGTTCTCTCAGGAGAACAATTCCATTTCCTAACAGCTTCTGCAGTTTGAAAAAGAAACTAACTTTTGTATTTTCAAGGAAAAGGATTCTGCCAAAACTTCAATTTTTATATCAACAAGCTCAAAGTTTAACTTGGATGGTTCTTTTTTATTATTTCTCTGAAAGAGGCCAGGTATTTTTTCCAAAAACATATGCATTGCTATGAATATTTTGGCTTTGATGCAACAGCATTTTTCAATAAAAATATCTGAATTATTCCAACAACTATTAGGAATATTTATTTGCCTCCACTTCTCCTTCATCTCTTGAACAAAAAGCTTTCAAAATTTTCTGAATGCAGAATGACTTCACAGCTGGCCTCCTCCTGCTGTTTGTTTTTAAGCAATAACATCTGAATATTGTGTTATTTGTAAGATCATCCTGCCCTATATACGGCAGATTGAGATTAGTGCTGTCACTTAACTTGGCTCCGGTGTGCTCCAGATCAACCTGAGCCCTGAAGAAGGACATGTGAAGCAATATGCAAATGGAAGTTTGCTTTTTGTCTTTTGGCTTTTGTTAAGGGTAGCATTTATTTAAATACGGATCATCTGGGAAAAAAAGCAGTCTTTTTGAGAAGACTGTGATATGTAACTGGGTGGACTTGTAGATAATGTGGTGGTTAAGTCTGTAGGCAAAGAAGGTTTTGTGCCTTTGGTTTCATTATAATTTTTGTTTCTTGCAATTTGTTTTTTAACAGGAAGACCTAAAGGCCCTGAGTTATGAAGCTATGCACTGTCTAAGTAGTGTCAGTAATTACAGCAAAAACTTGTAATTCATCAATTTAATCCAGGAAAGGTTTCATTTTATAATTATTGTGCTCTCTTTCTTATAGGAGTGATTCCCCCTGTATGCTTCCGGGACAGACTTTACTTTTTGTCTTCTGTTATAAAAATTGTGAATTGTTTTTTTAGTTTTCCAAGGAAATGCATTGTCTTAAAAGTTTGTGTCACCAGTCAAAATAACGCTATCACTTCTGAAAATATTTTCATTTTCTGACATGTACAGAGGTGCCATAAAGCGGCGCTGACAACTTCATCTCTCGCATTCCACAAATCTTATCAAGATATATCATCAGAAAACCACACGGGCTATATCCGGGCTCTGACAAACCTGAAACATGGCCTGCCAGCCACAGATAAGGCTTGAAATGTTGGTCAGTGAAAAGGTGATAACAGTAACAAGGATCAAATGCATGTACAACTTCACCTTTAGACAGCTGTGGTTTTTGGCTGAGCCTTTATACTCAAGAAATGGCTGCTCTGCCTTAGCAGGTTTGCCCACAGACCGAGCAGCGTTTGGGACAAGGCCCTTTAGGTAGCCCTTGTTTTGGGAGAAGCCTCCTGCAAATTCAAACCTCATGCATCTCTAAGAGACTCCAGGGAAAGCCTGACGCTTTGTTCAAGGGATCAAAAGGCTTGTGGCACTTTGTTGTTTCAAACGCAGAGAAAAATTGCAAAACGTGGCGACAGAAAAGGATAAATGCACTCCCACCCCTTCTCCAAGCAGGCCTTGACATCTTTTTAGCTCCTAGAAGGAAAATTTGAAACAAAAATAAATCTGAACAAAGCTGCTCCACAGAACATTGAACTAGTTACATGCGTATTTTTGGTTAATCTTGGGATTTGAACATATCACTATTATCGTAAAAAAAAAAGAGCAGTTCTTAAAACGGAATTTATAATCATTTGCTTAATGGTGCTTTCCCCATGCCATCCGTTTCCAAACAAAGCTTAGTTTATGGCTATCATAAGAGATTACGTTCCCTTACAGTTGCAGTATTTCTTCTATAATGATTTATTTTAAAGGGCTTCACCATGATAGCTCTCCAACTTTGTTCCTTCCTGTATATCACTGTTCAGGGTCAAAAGCTGGAAAAAGGGCTGGTCCCAGAGGCCTAACATATTTCACCAGTGGAGACTCTGGCTTTTCACTTCTCCTTCTCTCCTCATCACTTTATGCTTAAAGAATAACAGATGTGGAAGCATTTAGAAAAGAACTAATTGAATTTCACATAACACAATTTAGCATTGTTTGAGGAAGTACCTAAATCAACAGCACATTTTCTGCAAGGCCCAGCATTGCCTAATTAGAACACCAAATGTGTGACTAATTGGCCACACTTACACCAAAGGCTCTGTCGCAGATGAACTGCTGCCTATTCATCTTAGCTAAACTTAGGCCAGTGGTTTGGCTGAGGTAACTGTGGTTGTTTTAAATGAGCTGTGCCAAACAAAACGGGGAAACTCGGCAATGGTAGGAGAACAAATCCGTGTAAGAGCAGAGGAGTAATCAGGACGCTTACGCTCCGGCAGCACCCGGAGGATTACCAGGAGATTATCAGCACATAAATTATTGGATTCTTGGTGCTCTGTAATTGGGACACTTAATAGCCTGCTCTTTATCATGTCTACTCTATTGTCTTTAAAAGCTCAGCATCTAATTAAAAAGTAAACTGATATTATCAGGAAAGGCTCCACTCTGCCCAGCTCTTGCCATTGCTGGATCTGCTTTTTGCATGCAACAGGACCCTTTCCTTTCTTCCTTTTCTTCCTTTTTTATTTCTCTCCTTTCTTTTCTTTCCTGCCTGACTTATTTATGTTCTGCCTTTCTTTCTTACATTCTTTCTCTCTTTCTCTCTCTTCTTTTCTTTCTTAGTTTTCCTTTTCCTTTCTCTCCTTTGCATCTCTCTCTTGTTTTTCTTTTCTCAGTTTTTCCTTCCTTTCCTGTCTTTTTGTTTCTTTCTTTCTGTCTTTTCCCTCTTTTTTTTTCTTTCTGTTCTATTTCTTTCTTTTTTTTCTCTCCCTTCCTTCTTGTCATGCTTTCACCCTTTCCCTCTCTCCTTTCTCTTTCTCTATCCCTCTTTCCATTTCTCCTGCCTTTTCTTTCTTTCCTTTTATCCTCTTTCCTTATAACCTGTCTTCTTTCTTTCCTTTTCCCCTCATTCCTTATTTCATTTCTTCTTTCTTTGGCAGTCCAGAAGACTGGAAAAAATGAAGACCACTGTGTTAAACTTTTCTGCTGGAATGTGGAAGCTGTGCTTTGAGTGCGTCTGGTTATGCACATTACTTCAAGGCTGGCTGCTGAAGTTTTGGATCGTTTCCTCTAAAAGGAATTATCAGCTTGAAAATAAGCACAAAAGCAGTGGGATTTGGGGAGTAGGATTAGATGGTTTCATGCATACCTGCCAACAGCCCAAATTTTAAATGTAATCTTTGAAAGTTTTACCAATACATCCTGAGAAATCCCAGCTCTGGCACTGGTCCCATGACTACTGGCATCATTTTTACTGATGCCACTGACTGCTCACCTCTATACTTTCTGGTAACTCCGAAAAACTGAGGGGAGTTGGCTGGCAGCTGCATGCTGCAGTTGTATGTTTTGTTTGCCTGGAGGCTCAGAACAGCTCTCATGGCCTGTACAACCCTTACTGGCCATAGTACTCATACACTCTACTGACTTAAAGGAAATTTATTTCCTTAACTTGCATGTCACATAAATAAAAGAGGGGGTAGTTCTGCTGAGTTTGCTGGGGCCTCGGTTTAGTATTTCTTGAGTGGTAAATTGTGAATTGCTGTTGATGGGATTGCTCCAGAAAAGCTGAACCCTCCAGAAAATATGCAAAAAATGTTCCGCAAAATACTGGTAGTTTGAGATCAGCACAATAGCTGCCTTCCTCTGAAACAGTAGACATGCTCCACCACATCTGCTTATGTCTCTGCTTTTTCTCATGTCTGGGGTTCTTTCTTCACACTCCTCTTCCCCACACAGACTTAAGGACAATTTGTCCTTTCACAAAAAGTTGCTTGATACAGTATGAAGGCTGCCCCCAAAATAATGCCTTGTATTTTTCTCTGTTGGGCACGATGTCAGAGATGGATGTTGGTAGTATAGCAGTAGAGGTTGTACCTTCCCACCAGTATTCCATTACATTTTGTTGCTATGTGACAGATTGGCAACAGAGGGACTGACATGGAAGTACGTATGGAGAAAAGGTGTGCAACTGAATTTCTTGGTGTGGAAAATATTACACCCACTGATACTCATCAATTCTTGCTGAACATTTATGAAGACCAAATAGTGGATGTGAGCACAGGGAGGTGGTGGGTGGTGCGTTTCAGCAGTGACATAAATGTCAAGCCATGTTTCAGGCAGCCATGCACAGCTGTCACATTATGAAATGAAGAGTGTTTTTATCAGTTCATCTGCACAAATTGGTGGATTGCAACCAGGGAATTGTGTATGGAGCTGAATATTTGCTTCAATTTGTTGTAAACAATGGTGCCAGCATTGGAATTCTACAAAGTTTGTGCTAGATGGGTTCCATGAATGCCCAGTTAGGAAGAGAAAGAATACTATATGCAAGTTTTTCAGGATATACTGAAACCATATGAGACTGAAGGTTACAACTTCCTGGATTTCATGATTACTGGTGCCAAAATATGGTGCCACCACTATGAGCCTGAGTCAAAACAACAGACTGTGGAGTGGCGACATGTGAATTCCCCATTAAAGAAAAAGTTCAAGACACAGCCCTAAGTGGGTAAAGTGATGTACACTGTCTTTTGGGATAGGAAAGGGCGATCCTTCTGGATTTCCTGGAACCTGGACAAACCATCAGTTCTGACCACTACAGAATAAGATTGACTAAGCTGAAGGCTCAGACTTCCAGTCAAGCCAGGGAAGAAGATAACCTTTCTCTCGCAACGCAACAGTGCCAGACTCCAAACCAGTTTAATGACCATGGAGCATTTTGCCAGTCTTGGCTGGACTGTATATACACACCCACTGTATAGTCCAAATTTGGCATCTTGTGACTTCCATCTGTCCAGGCTCAAGAAAGATGGACTACATGAGCAACATTTTCCTAGGAAAAGTGCTGTCATAGCAGCAAAAATGTGGGTCATCTCTGCTGGTGCATGTTTTTATGAGCGTGGCATGCAGGCCCTTGTTCATTGCTGTCAAAAATGCATAGCTAACAGTGGTGACTATGTTGAAAAATAGTGTTTTGTAGCTGAGAATTTGCTTTATCAAATAGTGTTATTGTGCTCTTTGTACCTGTTGTTGTTTCCATGGAAATAAATAACAGACATTACTATCAGATTTTTATTAAAAGATGAAGGTGGTGCCAGTACATCAGTATGCATTGCTGTGGACAAGTTTTATCCAGTGGCCACAGTGAAACTGTAGATGGTGTTGGCCCAGCAGGCAGAGTCAAGGATGCTCAGAGATGCAGCCTGTGCCCAGCCAAGGGAAACGATATGCAAGAAAAACCTGACCTGAGACAATGGCTGTCGCTTGAAAGAAATGACAGCAAACTGATGTAGGAGAGAAGAATGGAGAGTCTGGTTTAGGGCAGAATCGCTGTTAGAAGGGGCAACAGCACATTTTTCCCCATGTTCAGAATGGCTATCTGTCAGAGAGAATCTGTTTATATGTGCATTGCCTACAGAAAAAAACCATGGGAATAAGAGTTTCATAAGCCAGTAAATAAGGAAAGGAATTGTAGAGATCATCTTAATAATTCTTCTGTTCCTACTTAGGTCAACACCATGAAAATATTCATTCAAAGATAGTCTATTCCAATCTAACATGTAAGAAGATTTTGTTGTTGTTGTCTATTTGCTTATTTGCTTTTGCCTGTTTATTCTTTTTTTTATTTTAATTTAATTTTATTTTTTATATATATTTAAACTCAGTCTTCCTTGCTGGTAGTTAACCCCACTATTTTAAAAAATCAGAACCTTCTTCCTCTTTGCAGCAGTGCTTTACATATTTGAAAATCATTAGCATGTCCTTTCTTCTCAAGACTAAACAAATCTATTCATTCATCTTTCTTTAGGGGTCATGTTTTTTCGAGACCTCTGGTCACTCCCTTTGCTTTTTTCCTAACTCCCATGCTAGGCAACTATGATATTTCAGCTTGTCAGCAGAGGCAGAGCCTGGAGATCTCAACCCACCCAAAGTTACTGAGGGTTTGAGGACACAGATGCCCAGCTAGTAACAAATGATGAACTAAATATCCATGAATGATGCAAACACTTACTTCTCTTCAGGATGCTTACAGCAGATTCTTATTTCTTAGTAAGAAGCTACTCATTTTTTACTGCTTATACTTTTAGCTTTTTTTTAGTATGATAAAATCTGTCAAATAGTTAAAGATGTGATATAAATACCTACCTGTGTATGTATGTATGCAAATGTCTTTATATGCAGAAACAGCTGAAAAGCCTGAAAATGAACTCTAATCTGCCTGTTTTATTCACATGGAACAGTTTTTTTTCCTTTTTGTTATTTCTGCTGTGGTAAATTGCTTACCACAAATTCTCTCCAGTTTGTGTGGGAAGAAAGTGTTGAAACATTCAAAGTGTACACAGAGGAGATAATTAGTTGCATAGATTTTGTTTCATTCCACATAACAACCGTAACCTAATACCTGCAGATTGGAGAATAACAAAATAGAGAATTTCATGTACCTGGATAGGTAGAAAACAAAACATTATTAAAAACCACATGAAAATATTGCTTATGCTTCCTTATTAACTTATTTCAGGTATTAATGATATCCCTGAGAGTGTTCCCCCATAGTCTCCAGGCAAGCAATGCATTCTAAGGGGTATCTCTGGATTTGCATTACTTGTGTTGTACATTAATACTGGGGTCTTTTTTTAAGGACATCTGGAACTCACACCAGATAGTCGTGACAAAATCGCCCAAAGCAGAGGAAAGGAAAACTGCCTCCACTGCCATTTCTGAAGCTTCTTGCCCTGTCTGTAGTAGCTGGCAAAGGCTGTGCCCGCACTCGAAAACCTGGCCAGATTTCAGTGGTGCTGCAGTGAAGAGCGGCCTTCAGCCTGCTTTTATGACTGTGGCCTCTGTCAAATTGATGCCGACCCATAAAATGCCTTTTAATTATGATGACTGATTAGTCCCTTGGTGAATCTAGACTCTGGTTTGCAGCCCAGCAAGTTGCTTTCACTTCATACAGCTAGAGCCCAACAATGCATGAATAGCCACTTGTTCAGGCACACCAGTTGCCTTCCAACCCCCTGTCAAACTAGGCCTGTAAGGTTGCCCAGTGTTTCAGGAAACACTCAAAAGCTGCTTCCCAGACCAGCAAAGATCCCCATGGCATGGATACCAATACTGCTTCTTCCTCCTCCCTCTAGAATTAGATAAACTACTCCACCCACTTCTCTTCTTATTTGAAATATTGCATCCAAATGCGAATGTATTACAGAAATAACATAAATTTATATCACTTAGCATTTGAAATTAAACCCAGCTTTCTTTTATGTAGGCTGGAGGATTTTCTTCTTTCTTCTGTGCCAGAAATAACGTTTTTTGTTATGACATGTAGTTGATACTGCAATTACTGTTGTCCTTCATAGATAGAGCTGGCACCTATGGTTATCCAAACCTTTCTTTTATAAGACCCCATTGTCACTTGCTTATTTGCTTCTGAACTTTAATCTCTTGGGCTGGAACTATCTGTGCTGAGTGTTTTTGCCTTGGGCTGATCTTTTTGAGAGAGTCTCTGCTAACATAATATCAATATATTTATAAATGAGGATAGAACAAAATGTAGTTCTGTCTAGAAAGAAAACTTCATAACAATGGTTTTGCAAACTTAGTTCTGCCGTATATCACGATGGGATATAATATTTGACAGAGACCTTGCCTTGTGGCGGAAGTCATATCTGGCATTATTCCTTTGAAGGCCTACCCACGCATTGCAAAATGGCACATCTCTGAAAAAGATTATTCTTACATCTGCTCTACCAAGTGTGCTTTACCTCATTTACACTTGAAGTCAGCTATATAACTAATCTGTTCTGTAGTGAGGGGAGAGAGCAAGAGTGGGTGTTTAAAGACCACAAATAGTGGCTTAGTCAAGACTCATAAGCTAGGAAATGTCAGAATGAGGGTGGTCCAAGCAGCCCATCCATCCCTTCTTTTGCATGGTTTTGTTTGATACAATGCTTAGTCATAAAAATATATTTTCTTTTTTCCAAACATGTCCTCGTTTGGTACTCATTAGTAGCACTCACAGGGAGAAATGGGGTTTTTCAGTGTCACTGTCTTCATCTAGTGCAGAAAATGTAAGCAGGAGAGAATGAAGAAAGCAGCTCATTAGAGATCTCACCAGCCATTACTGGTCGGTTACATTTTCTGTGGAAATTTTAGTACTTCACCTGATTCATGTTGCCTCATAGTTGGGAACTAGCTGTGCACTGCAGCTATTACATCCTGAAGTTTGAGTCAACTGAAGTCCATTTTAAAAAGTGGAGCCTATTTGAGTTGGCACTAAGAAGCTAAACTTCATACTTGCTTGGTTAGTGGTCTTGTTTGTTCTTTGATTTTTGTCCCCAAAAGTGAGAGCACATTCATTATGCATTGCTATATAAAAACAGTTGTATTTCATTGGTAGCTGCTAGTCACAGTTGTGCAGTCATGCTGTGTAGCACTGTTGTTTCCAATCAACCCTAGTCTACAGTCAAGCAAATACAGCATTTTGGAAAAATCTGGCATTGCATGACTTGAACTGACCACCCGAATCTAGACGTTTCGTAAATGTGTGCCATATGCTCTGTGCCTCAGCTTCTCTGTTGTAAAATGCAGCTAGTTATAGGCCATGAATATTCATTTCAGAGATACATTGTTTGCTGTAAAATGCAGCTAATTATAGTCCATGAATATTCATTTCAGAGAGGCACTATAAGACAAACTATTCTGTGCTAACGAGGATGTGAATGAAAGTAATGCCACAAAAAAGCCCATGAAGAAATGAGTAATGCTGCATCCCGTGCCAAGCATAGAACATTAATTTTGAGTAAATTGCATATCATATTGTGTTGCTACATGTGTACTACCAACCTAATTCATATAATTATTATAAATGAAAGAGTGGAAAGGGACTATGTAGCATTCCTTCAAAGAACAGGATGAGGGAACAAGGATGAAGCAGCGAGGAGAAGGGGAATTAAGACATAGAGGAACAGACAGGACTTCTGCCTTTCCTCAGTTTCTACCCTGAAGGACCTGGGCTTAAACACCATGAGTCCAACCAGAGTGAGTGGCTCTTTATGCACTGTGTGGTTACACTGTACATCTCACTGTCACAGTACATGTAGAATACTAAAGTTTTGATGGGTTCAAAAAGAAAATAGACATATTAATGATAAGAGGGTTCAGTAAGGATAATGCAACTTGAAAACAATACCTCGTGAAACCTCAAAGGCACATACAGCTGGAAAGTGGGAAGGTATGCTGCTGAAAGTATCAGTATATGCTCACCCATTGGTACACTCTGTTCTGGGCACCTTACTGTGGCCACCACTGGCGACAGGAGGATTATACAGAGGGAGCTCTGTCCAAATATTGGTATGACTATTTTTACATACTGTTTACAGCATTACAAGTGCATCTCAGACGCTTGGAAATGAAATAATTTTTTCTATATTAGTCACAGAAAAGGCATCTCTATGGCCCCTGTGCACAAGTCAACATTTAGTTCTTGAGGGAGATTTTATGAGCAGTGCTCAGTTCAATTTTAGAAAAAAATAGTTTTTCTTATTTTATGTCCTACTGACATGATGAAGGGGATGTGAATAGCTGGTGTTTTCAGATGAAATGGAAATGGTTTCATCTGAAGAAAAGACCAGGACCAAATTACTTGTACAAACTATGCCCAGCTCTTGTTTCTCAAGTGGAGAAATTGCAGATGTGGAGCTCCTGCTCCTTAACGTATACTGTAACCAATTGGATTTGTCTTCACTAGCAGCAGCAGATTTCAACAATGTCTCTAAACTTAGAACAGGAAAGCACTGTAAATTTAGCTATTGTTGCTGGTAATTGTCCAGAGTATATTTTCGCTTGTTCTAAAAACGGCAGATTTAGAAAGATTCCATATTTATCCAATAAACTGGAAGTGCTTTCAGATATCTGCTGCCCACTTTGAGTTTCTCTCAGAAGCATTTCCTGCAGTAAACAGAACAGATGTTACAGGCACACCCTGCATAACTGTATATTGTGACTCTGTGTTTCATGGCCTTCGTCCACCTACCGTGGCTCAGTAGAACCTCTTTTCTTCATCCCTGTTGTATAAGGTAACCGAGATCTTTAACCCATCAAGTGCATGGAGTCACGTTAAAAAATTCTTCAGTCTCATGAGCTGTAAGACTGAAGATCAGTTTGACTGCCACCACAAGACAAAACGTAATGATAGCCAACTTGAGGCCAATATTTACAGCACTTGGAACACTTTTATCTGCCGCTGAAAATGCCAATACCTGTCTTAATGTTTTGCTGATATCCAGCCTGAACTATCCACTGGTTTAACAGACTTCAACACTTTCTTTCCTACAGCAGTGTTAGACTAGAACTGATTTATGAAACAAACTTGCCTTTTACATCTTTTTTTTTCTCAATTTTTCATATTCATTGTTGCTCACACTTAACCTTTTGACTCTAATTCCTTAAGCTGAATGATGCGCACACAGTCTTTGTTCTTTCTGACAAGTCTTATCATTTTTTATCTCTGTCATCTATTTTTACAGCCATTAGCTGATCTCAGACTCTCTGTATCTATAATCTGTTTACATTCTTCTTCATTATTTAGTAGTAGTGTAATTCTTTCAGCAGTCTTTCTCTGGAGCTGTTTTTTTGTTTCTTGCCCTTTGCTTTTTCTGAGTCAAATCTCTGTGACAGCTGCTTTGTAGAGAACAGCAAAACCTTCAGTAGTAAAAATTGCTTCCAAAAAAAGGTTGCAAAAAACTTCAGACTCAGGCTGCCATCCAACCTTTGCACAAAAAATATGGAGACACACTCTAGTCCAACACAATTAAAAATGTAAAAACTTTGTCCAGAACATTTGCTGCACCTATTCATTCTTCCAGAAGATTGATTGCATTTGGATGTCAGGTGATTTCATTAACAGAATCATTCTGAAGCTTGCTTTGCTGGCAGAAATGTCCTATCAATACTGCATGAAGTCTACAAGCAAAGTACACTGTAACTCCTCTGTCTGAGTAAAAGAACCAGTGTCAGGACTATCCTGCTGGATGTTTTGCCTGTTGGAATAATTTGGCCATCTCTGTAATATTAACCTTTTATCTTCAAAATTGGGCATTTGTTTTCAAATTAGGGGGTAATGCCTGGATCATGCTTATTCCTTGAGCATCACTCCAGGGTGAAATGGGAGAACATTAGCTGGTCCAAATCAAAAAACATCTGCTAGACATACAGTGATGGCTGCATGATACAGCAGGACTTGTGCCTTAAGCCCATTTAATCTACTAGCCTAGACATAGCCTGTGTGTGAGTTTCTGGATTCTTGGTACAGTTTACTTCAAGAAAAAATAAAGGAGAAATTAATATTAGCAAAGCAGAAATCAAGAGTTACTCTGTTGTAATGAATGATGTAATTATTGTCTTTAAAGTTGAGTTTGGATTACTTAGGTGGGGTTTTTTTGGTGTTTTTTGGTTGTTTTTGTTTTTTTTTTTTTTTTGGAGGGGAGCTATATTTGTTGAGAATTTATTTATATGCTTAGTGTCTCTTGGCACAGTGCTTGATTAAAAACATAAAAATGATTTTGGCAAATATTCTGTTCTTCAATTATTATCACCTGTACCTTCTGAAGCAATAATTTGAATGGTAAATGTTTGACCTAGACTTCTGACTGAAATCCCCTTAGTGGTTCACTACAGATCTCCTCAAACAGAGTGAGGCAATGTGCATTGAACAGCATCCAACAGATGATGTTAAAAGAACACTGAGATCAGGAGACATTTATCCCCTTTAAACACCCACATGACTACACCAGGCTCACTTCATTAATATATATATATTTTTTTTAATTTTTTCCTCTTCATGAAGTTTTAGGCCATTTATTTCTATTCAGTGTTCAAATTCAAACATTTGTCTAGAAAATCGGAACCTGTTGCAAATACAATCTGATTTTCACTTCAGCCCAAAAACACAGTAATGACTAAAAAATCCTTCATTCCACAGATTGGAAATGGAGGCACACAAAGACCAAAGAGAAAGTATCCACTAATTTTGGGCATCTGTTTTACATTGCAGGAAACCAGGTCCCTGGACACACAGCAAGGCAACTATATCTCATTATGGCTTGTCTACGAAGGGGTTTTTTTGTTGACTGATGGTGGTTCTTTTTGATTGCTTTTTTGTTTGTTTTGTTTGTTTGTTGTTGCTGTTTTTTTTTTTGTTTATTGTTTTTAATTTTTTCATGAGGAAGAAAGAGGATAAATTTATGGCAGAATAACTATTCCATGACAGTTTTATGAATAAATAACCATCTGTGTTCAAGCAGAAGGTGGTGGATTTAAGAATGCTGGGACAGAGGTCTGTATGCTGGGGCTACGACAGAGACCACCTCCTGGAGATGGCTGTACCACACTTTCTGGTCCCTTTTTGGATACGTAATCTCTTCCTACATGCCATCCAGGAGGCCTCCCCATACTCAACTGTGAGCCCTTGCGTTCATGCGGTTCAGCTAGATCATCTCCCATGTACGTAACCATCTCATGCCCACGCCCTCTCCAGTCTCACCCAAAGACCTCCCAAGAGCAGCTGGAGATGATGTTGCAGTTACCGTTTTCATACAGAAAAGAACTCATACTTTCTATGAACACCTACACAGAAAAAACTGGAAACAAACAAACAAACAAACAAACTCTCCTGGCCAAAGCCCAAAATAAAATCTGTTTTTTTCCAAAGGAGTAAAAGTTATCAAAAACAAATGAACAGAACTGAAAGAAATTGTCTCTACAGAGAAAAGAGGAGCCATCTATGTGGATTTAAATCTAGAGTAACCCCTCTGTAACTATCCAGTCTTTGTTTGCACGTGTTTAGAGCTACATCAGAAATACTCCATTAAACCTCATTCAATATACCAATTGAAAGGTGAGTGAGGAGCTGGCTCTGAAGGGAGGTATAGCAGCCAGAGGAAGTTGTTGGCAAGCTTCCATTGGAGCTTTTTTTCATCGATGCATTTAGTAGCGATTTTGGCAAAAAAAAAAAAATGCTATGTATGCCAATGAGATGTATAGAGCACACAGATACAGGAGGAATCACTAGCACAGAGGAGAATCGGCGTATCACATAGGACAAACTGGGTGGCTCTGGGAGAAGGGAGAAGTGAAATAGTAAATAAGTCATGTTCATACTCATAATAATTTCTCATAAAAGCAAGAATTCTTCAGCAGGGAACAAATGAAGAGGAGAGATGCCCGGGTATTAGGACACCAGATGAATATGAGTCACCAACATGAAATGGTTGCGCCAAAAATTTGAACTGTGTAAAATATTTAAGCAGTTGCTAACATATGATGATTGAGTTCAGACGGAGTATAAGTATATAAAGGAGCTCAGGTTTATGTTTCCATCTTGCTCTTGCTGGTAGTTGCAGTTTAGGCTGGGTTAAGGATTGCAAAAGCTGAATAGGATATTACCATTTTTCAGTCAAATATCAGCCCTAAGACAAGCAGACAGGTAGGGTGTACATTGGTGATGGGCAGCTTTGGGCTGGAAGCAAGAAGGTTTGGGTCTGGTGGGAGCAATGAAGCAGTGGAGCAAAAATTCACCTTCTGCAGTCACCTTCTACATTCTACAGTTGCAGTGATGACTATGGAGTGTCTGAGATGGTGGCAGTAGCAATAGGTCTCTGGTCTGGCTGGTCCAAGACACCTGTTCTTGAAGCAGGAGCTTTTCCACTGTGAGTACGGAGAAGTATCCAAAAATAAATAAATAAAGATGACCAGAGTGCAGAGCAGCACTTGCTCATTAGCATACTCCCAGGAAGGCAGTGTATTCTTAAGTTTCCCCAGCTGTGGGGACAATTCTTTGAAAAAATTCATTTTGCATGTGTTTCACTTGACATGAATGCAAAATAATTGGCTACGTGTTAAAAAGAAGTAATATCACAGGCTGATTACTCCTTCCAACAGCTTCCCTTGTGTATTACCAAATACACACACCTACAGAATGATGACAGCTGTAAACATCTTTTTCCATCCATTCACTGATGTGCAAAACATGTTGCTTGTTCTTTCTCCAATAAAGAAGAAGGCTGAGGCGCCATCACACGAAAGACTGCTTTTTCCCTACTGGCAAATATCTATAAAAATACACTCCTACATCTCTGTGACAGATAAGAAATACTAAAGGAGCAATAATAATTAATGGCCATACAAGATGAAACTCCAGTTGCTCAGACGGCTGTCTCCACATAATCTGTATTTTATACAAAAGGAGAAAGAACTCAATGGAATTTCAGCTGTGACCGGATAAAAACTGCCAACAAAAAGTGATAAGGAAAGTCTAATGTGCATATTAATCATGTTTATAGCGCCTCATTTGCTGATATATTAGCCTAAACTCCCTTTCAAAATACATTTTTGATCACTGATAGAATAATTTAATACAATCAAATTTAAATAGACTCGATTAATGTATCCAGATTTTTATTAATTGAAAGTAATTTATTACAACAGCCCCTGTAATAAATCACTGAGCAAAAAAGTTTGAAAATACACTGTTGAATGAGGTGGATTTTTAAAAATGTGAACAAAGTTTTTGCCTCAAACTGTATTTTTATGTCTTTATTGCCTTAGTTTGCATCCCATGTTTTTATTATCTACGTATTTCTTCTTACTATAAGTTGGATCCCAAAGCAGCATATTAAGTTAAAAAGCTGCCTGCAGAATTCTGCAAACCTTATGTTTGCCACTTCCTATTTTGTCATGCGGGTAAGCAGGAACAGATAACTAAGTAAAGTGCAGAAAATCATGTCTCAATTGCACCTTTTCTTTTTTTCTTCTATTTATTTAATTTAGAATTTCATCATTTGCCTTTATCTTCTTTTCTGTTCCCAGCAGATACCCACCTCACCATGGCCCTAAGTGAAGGTAGCCCAGCTGCTTGTTGAGACCAATCTGTTAGAAGGATCCTGGCTGCTCAGTGCCCCGTCTGATCAGTCTCTTGGTGCTTTGCACAAATTTGTCTGCAATTCGTCATCTTCTAAGGCAGCTACCACTGGTTCTGACAAACATCTTCCTTTGACTTCAGTAGCCATACAGCTGGGTAGCAGGTGAGGATATTTTTGCCCATTAGCTTGAAAACTGCACCTCCTGTTTGTGTTTTCCGTGAGATGGTATAATAATCATCTGTTTCACAACTGTGCGTGGATGCTCCGTAACATTTTTCTGCCTGAAGCAAAGAAGCAAGAGAGGAATTAGCATTGCACTGAGCAGGGAGGTGGGGACCACCTGACAGGGCAGGAGAATTGAGGGCAGGAGGGGATTTTAGGCCACATATTTCTTTTCCAAGCTGTTTTTTAAAAGTCATCATCACTCAAGAGATTCACCTAAGTCTGATTTGTGGATTAAATCAATTTTTCCTCTCTTAGTACTGCACAATCCCTGCCATTGTACGTACACCTTCATTCCCAGTGGTCTAAGCTGAGTTCAATCTGTCTTGACTGTGCTTGGGCTGTGGCCAGGTGTCCCTGGTGCCCTGGCTGTGCAGAAAGCCAGTGCCATCTCCATCTGCCTCAGGGATTCCCATGAAGCTACTGAGAGTGGTCACGTCTGCTGGCTTAATCCTGCACCCAGAGGCATGCCTACTGGTATCCCAGAGAAAATCTCTGCATTTGAAAGGAAAAATGTCCTAAATGAAATGTGTTAATATGCATAGAGGGTCAGAGAGATGCTTGGGGGATGAGGGAAGTTTGTCTATGGCTTCTAAGCCACACTTGAAGACCAGCAGCGGTGGGAGCTTTGCTTGAGTATTCCATAAGTTTCCTGTGTGATTTGCAAACTTTTCCCAAAAGTTTATTTAACTGCTGCATCTTTTTGTGTCATCTTTTGATTCCCTCTTCCAACTATTAGATTTCTCTAATGGTACAGAGACTGGCCCATTAATGGCCACATTATTCTCTGCAAATAATTGCCAAATTAGTATTCCCAAATTAAGCTCATGCTAGAGAAGTAGTGCTTTAATAGTTTTTTTCAGAAGTGAATGCCTCTTATCATGCTAGATAAAACTCCAGTCATTCATTTTTCTCCTTGCTTGGAATAGTTTTTCTGCATCCCATACTTAGGAGTGTTGGTATGTCCCTGTATGTTGTCCCGTTTACGTCAATGGGTTGCAGTGATTATTCTATCACCACGTTCATGTTACAGTTTTGGACAGTTCAAGGTTATGTGATTTACTGGGTAATCCTACATGTTTTGAGAAATTAAGTGTCTCTGCTCTCCTAGCCTTTCACAGAGAGCTGCCAGATCCTGCTGCAGTGGGCCTCCCTCCCACACACAGCCAGCAAGACTTCAGATGGGTTTGCCTTTCTCTATATGGGACTCTTCAGCTGCCTTCAGCTAACTCAAACAGACCAAATGCAATGAAAAATAAATCTGTTACCCACCTCACTCACCTCCATATTCTGAAAGCTACCACATCAGGGCTCAGGCTGGGACAGGGTAAGATGTGACCTTGTTTTGAATGGTAAATTCTATGTCAAAGTCCATCTTTTTTTCTTGTCCAAAAGAAAAAATTATAATTTCACTGAATAAATTTCTAAGTAAGAGTTCAAATAATCTTTGAGTGAATTGTGTGCTAGAATATCATTCTATTCTTGAAATATAAGCTCCATCAACTAGAATTTTAGTTGGAGCTTCAATTTTCTACTGAGTGCATGAGCATATGCATGTAATCAAATGTTCAAGTTTGCAGATGCTCTAATTTAAGGAGAAAACTAAACTTTCTTCTCAATTTTGCTGCTTTACGTTCCTAAGAATGTCACCATTGTATGGTTCATGTACACAGCTATATAATTTAACAAATGACAAGCTTTTCCCTAGATTCCATGACTTCATTCATTCAGTTATGTTACTTTTCAAGTGATAACACTCTAATTAGCTGCTGAACTTTGGTATCCTTTGCATACCCTTTCCAGTCCAAATGTTCACTTATCTCTCCAAAAGTGCTACATGACATCCTTGTTGTTTCAGGAGAACACAGTTACCATTCACTGACTGCTCCCACACTATCTAAGATAAGTGTTATATGACACATCTTCTAATTCAGAGCAGTGCACAGACAACAAAAATCTTTCCCCCCACACAAACTTCTTGGCAGCAAACTCGAAACACTACCATCTTACTGAATATTGAGTTACTTTGCTACATAAGACTTCTGAATATTTAAACCTGGTCTGGGAGAGCCAAGGATTCCCTTTCTCTCACATTTACATTATTTGTTTAGGTTACGCTGCTGTTTCTGAGCAGTAGTAACCTTGTAGTCATGTTGTATTACGCTCGATGGTTTAGCTGCTACAGTCCTGAGCCATAATTACCACCGAATTTAGATTGGCTCACAGGAGGAATTTATACCTTCACAGAACCCCAGTTTGGACACCACAACCTTGTCCTGTAAACAAATGGTTTGGTGTTAATTGGGTGTATGTAACACACAAATTTTGCTCATTTTTCTCAATGAAAAGTTCTGGTTCCATTTTATTCCCTTCTTTCTTTGCTGTGCCTTTCCCAGGGATGGAAAGAATTACAGGAATAAGTCTGTACTGCACAGAGTAACAAAGTGCAGATACATGTAGTCTTAGAACAGAGCTTCTCAAGCTCTTTCATGCTCTTCTCTGCATCCTGTTTAACAGCTCTTAACCTCCTTAGAGATAAATTAATTCAGATTCCCACAATGCTTGAAAAAGTCTGATACTCATGAAGAAGCACTTTCAAACATTGCTGCGTGAACCCTGTTTTCTCATTGGGATTCTCCCAGTCCTTCACAGGAGAAAAGCAAGGAAGGAAGACACCGTGTTGGAGGTTTCAGTGCAAGGAATGGGAAACACATTAGTGGTCTTCCTCTGAAGGATAACTACTGGAGACCTCTTTGCAACATGCCACCCAAAGATTGAGAACTTCTTGACAGTGATGTAGCTTATGAGAAGGATCTCAAAAGGAGTCTTCACAACAAGACAAGAGCTAGCAATATGTCAAATGAATTCCAGCTGGTGAAAACATATGGTAGATTCTCAGTTTTATCTTCACTATCTTTGTTTGCAAACAAATGTGCATTTGTTCTTCGTTTGTTTTTTTCCCCAGTGACTTCAAATGAGCATCATTTTAACTATAAATCCCTGCTGAACATACACTCCTATAAAATCACACCAAATTATGTGTCAAGTATTTACAGGACGGTTACAGAGAGGAAGGGAACAATCTGTTCTCCACATCCATGCTTTACAAAACAAGAAGCAATGGGCTTGCATTGCAGTAAGAAAGAATAGGAACAAACATTAAGAACACCTTTCCAAGAGCAAGATTTAAAAGTCCTGAAATAGGTGGCCTGGGAGGTTATATTCTCCATGCCTGGAAGTATTCAAGAGTCTATTAGACCAAGATCTGTCAGAATTGATATTAGTACTATTAAGCATGCCTTTCTATAGTTTTATGGTTCTCCTTTGAACTTAATTAATCTCCAAAGTTTTGGAAAACCTATATCTAGCTGGAAAATAAATTACAGCTCAATAGCATGGTATTTAAGAAGAATTACACTTCTGGAGCAATTAAGAAGTGGAAGAATAAGTTCTGTTTTAAATAGTATAGCTAGTTGTTGAACTGAACGAATAAATAGCTATTCTATACCCTACAGTTGGGAAAATGTCAAGTGCTGGAATATGTCACTCTTCTGTTGCTGGTAAGCCCTGGATTCTTACTGCTCCTCCAAAAATATCAAAGCCTCAATTAATACTGACATTTGACTTTTCCAGAGAAAAGGAATTCTAAGAAACTCGCATGCTAGCTAATGAAATCAAGTTGTAGTAAGACATTTGCATAAAGAGCTTTGAGATTTCAGGCTTTTAGAGCTACCATTGGTATACTCACCAGCACAAGTTATCTCACACCAGCGCCTGAAAGACAGAATAGCTTTGGTGTATCTTGATGCTGCTGATATTGGTTATTTTTTCCACTTTCAGAAGGTGAGATCTCAGTAGGCTTCTCTACTGCATCCTAGCAGCCCCACTAGAGGATGAACACTATAATTTTCTGTTAGTGGCACAGAGCACCAATTCTGCAAGTAGATACAGAGCTAATGTATGTGGAGTATGTGCATATGACTTCCTCAATGTGAGCAGAGCTATGAAGTGAGGACTCATGGCAGAAGTTGTCCACATACTCAGTCCCACAGTATGGGAGTGCAGGGTTGAGCCCTTACCTTCCTCAAGAGCCAGGAAAGGTCTGGCATCACCACGACCTAGCAGTGGATGTTTTTTCTTCACCTACACTGGTCATTTGCTTCAAATGTACTTTGCTAACCTAACAGTCCGCCTGGTATTTGGTGTGATAAAGTGTAACTTGGAAAGAGTCCTGGAACAATAAGAAACTGCAATAATCCACAGCTAGAGTTTTTAATAGCATAAGATCAGGATGTGTATTCTCACCGGTTTTATTTGTGGGATTCAGAATACCATTAAAGTGGTAGAAAGCGGGAGAGAGAGATTGCTTTGCTTTGCTTTGCTGTTAAGGGTGGATTGGTTTATTACTGCATTCGTTTTAATTAGAATTCCATAATATACCCACATAAAGGTACATGCCACAGTTTAGCTGATATTTTTCTTGCTTTATTTATGGCCACATAAAATATGGTTTCCTGGACATAATCTCCAAAAGCTCAGGGATTTAAGCTCCACCCCATTTATATTTCTTAAACACTACATGCAAAAGTAATTCCTTTGGCTCCTCTACTCACACTCCACACTTAGAAATGGTTCAGGCCAAAGGTTACATGCTGTTTCCTATATGCCAAGTACAATTCAGACAGCATTAAACAGTTGATTCTGTATCTACTATTAAGATAACAAAGTAAATACACATTTGATTTGAAATTCCTAAAGCTCAAAAGCAAACCAAGGAGAAATTTGGATTTATAAGTTTGGGAACAAAAATATCTTTGTTTAGGCACATGGGATGAGAACTGTAAACACTTGTGCATAGATAACAGCAGAGGTAGTTAGACATCTTTTTTTCCAAGGCACAGGATCAAGAGATGTTACTAAGATATCTGCTTGATTTAACAACTTCCTAGAATCCGCCTAAATAGCTATTTTCAGTGCCAAGTGCTCATATACATTAACATTTTTTACCCCTAATCAAGTGAAAGTCTTCTGTGGAGCTGAGGACTGCTTCATCCAGTGAGAGAGAGAGGAGCTTGTGATTCCAAGAACTCTGCAAACAAGGCTGCCTAGATGTGATTTTGGAGACATACATTATTCATATGGAATTTGGACTTAATGTTTGTCACTGAAAACTTCTAATCTTTATTATTTCCTAAAATTTTCTTGGCAGTGAAAGCAGAATTCTACTCAGTTGTAAATCAGTCTAGGGATCCGAAGTATAATTGTGTTCTCCCTCTATGCATAGGGTATCCATTTACACAGGGGAGCTAAGTGAAAAACATCTGGAACAGAAGGGAACTCATTTTCGTGCACTCGTGCCTGGTAGAACACTTGGCAAACAATTAGAAAAACGACTGCTAATTTCGCAGAAATGCCCGAGACTTGTTTCCCCCTGCTCCTGTTGTAGGATGGCTTGCTCACAGCACAGAGTTTGGAATGGTGGAGTACACAACAGCTTGAAGTTCTCGAGCAGTCCTACAGAAAGGCTGTGAGTTCTCTGTGAGATTCTTGCAGGTTTGATATGACTCTGAGACCTGATGTTTTAAGACCCAAAACATTTTCCTTCCATTTGCAGAAGACCCATGCAGCAGAAGAGCCTAAGTCATTCACTAGAGGCAGGAAGAAAAATCCTTCCACGTGATAAGCACTGGAGTGTTAGGCCATGGAATAGACTCCCCAGGGAGGTGGTGGGGTCACCATCCCTGGATGTGTTTAAAAACTGTTTGGATGCAGTGCTCAGGGACATGATTTAGTGGAGGGTTGTTAGAATTAGGGTATTTTGGTTAGGTTACAGTTGGACTCGATGATCTTTAAGGTCTTTTCCAACCTGAGCTATTCTATGATTCTATCAAATAATTTGGGAATGCCACCCAAATAAATTAATTTTTTACAGTTACAGATGGTAACATCCAGCTATGCTGCAAGACTGAATGTCTGAAACTTGTTTACTTCTCTCATGCTTATATGTGAGATAGGCAGTGCTGTGCCCTACTTTTGGGTTCTCAGTGTAGTACCTGAGTTATTAGTAAATCTGTGTATGTAACCTCAGGAAATTATTTCCAATTTGATAAGAGGATATTGACAAATTAAATAGGTTCAAAGAACAGAAGGTAAAGTGATTTCAAATTTGGAAAACTAAACCTCTTGGGAAAGCCCAGATTAAAACATGGCCTTTATTTTAGCAAATAGAAAGCAACAAAGAGACTTAACTTCTCCTTTTACTCTATATGGGAGATAGATGATGGCAGAAAGTGCTATAAGCCAGGCAAAAGCTTAGTGGTTTCTAACAGCTGGCAGCTCTGGCAAGCCAAATTTTGTTCTGTGGTAGCAAGTCAAGGTGTTTCACTGTGTTAATTAAGCACTGGCTCAACATGTTTGGGATCTGGTGTATCCCTGACATAAATGCTGGATGGCTGTTTGAAAGATCATCATCTTGGTCAGCCAGAAGATGTGACTTTCTGAAGGAAACTGCCAAAGGAACAACCAAATTGTATTCTATGCTCCATATTGCCAAGATAGATGACTGAAATACGTTATGTAATAGACCATTACAAACCAGAAGCTGCAGATATTTTGTACTCAGGTTAAGGATCTGTTGGAGAAAAAGTAGAAACTGGTTGCTTTTCCAAGAATATTTCCAACAACATTTTATTTGTTTTTTGTTTTTTTTTTTTTTCCAACCATTAAAATGAAGACAATGAAGTTTTTTACACATTGTGATATTTAGCAGTTAATCTGTGAAAGAATCTCCATGCAATAATGGGGAGAGAAAAGTGCACAGAGTCAGCCAGATTGTAGCTCAAAGAGAGGCTTGTTGGATTCACTAGGCTGAACATGAGACTTTACACCGTGCCCTGGAGACATGGTTTAAAGACCACATGGCCAATGATAAACCAAAGATTGTGAATGCAGTGCTTTCTTTTCAGCTTCTTCTGACTGTAACACAGCCTGTCTTGAGAGCTAATTCTTGTCCAAGTGACACAGTGTTGATATTACTCCACTATTCTGGAAATTATCAGTAGGAAATCTGTGTGATGAAAAAAGTCAGAGATAAGTGTACCCCTATGAGAGAACTGTGTTCACAAGCCCTTCTCCTCTGTCCTTACTGCTGTTTTATTTGGGTTTTTTGGCTAAAAATTTGGTCCCTGAGAGCTGATTGTAAAAGCAGGGAAACCCACAAGCCTTGCCTGCATCATGCCTGGGGTCCAGGGCTGATGTTATTAATCATTCGCTTAACACTGATGAAACATTAAAACTTTGTTCCTCTATTGCTTTATCTTACTAATAGCTAAATAAATGCCAGCAGACATGTAAAACCTTGAAACAGGGGTTTGAAAAATCAGTCAGTAAACCATTAGCTTTGATGTTAAGAGCTTATACTTTGCAACTAATGGTATATTTTGCTGCTATTTCCTTTCTAAAAATATCAGCAAAGATGGATTTTCAGGTTTTAGGGGCAAAATTGCTGAGATTAACTGCCTGTATTTAATTTATCAAAAGCATTAAGTGTTTTGCAGTGGCTGATGAGTGTATTTTAGATATACTGAAACAGATAGATATATAGTTTATTTCTTTTATGTTAGAAGTTGTCCAAGAGAGAGACATTACTTACATCCTTTATATCTAATCAAGATAAACTCTCAGTCTCATAAATAAGAACAGCCTTATTTGTTTTGTTGACTTATTTGAGTCTGGAAAGATTTGCTGAGCAGGGGCTGGGCTCGATAATATTTCACAAAGCTAAAAATTTGGACTTGATACATTCTTGACATGAGGCACATCATTTTTCACATGTAAGAACAATTACCTCATGTTTACACAGCATTTAAAGCATGGAAAGTGATTAGATTTTACCATCTCTGGCATGCCTGGGGTGTACGAATTGCTACTGGCTCTTTAAATATGGAAAGCCATTCATTTAATGCTCTTTAATTTGGTGCCACTTATCTTCCTGTGGAAAAGTTCATCCCTGGTGCTGGTGATGAGTATGAAATGCAGGCCTAGAAAGAGCTGTCAGAGAAGGAGGAGGCTGTAACTGGGAGATAAGTGTTAAGATAGAACTGCCTCCTCGAGTCGGTGGGATGAGCCCATATCCCAGTGAGCCCACAGCTTGCGGGGCGATAACACCAAGAGAGAGAGGCAGGAGGGGTCAGCCGGCTGCCGCAGAAAAGCCTGCCTGCTGGGGAGGGGAAATAAGTCAAAGTCTGGGAGAGGCAACGACAGGATGAGGAATTTAAGTTGGCACGCGACAGCTGCCTGGCGGGCGGAGGTGAGAGGCATTGCCACGGACAGGCTGTGAGCACACTTGGAGAGGGAACCAAAAAATGCCAGCCTCTCACGCCTGTGCTCCCCAGAGAAAGGCTTTGAGCAGATGAGCAGATGAGCAGATGAACAGAAAGTGAGATGTAAAATCCCACTTTTCTAGCTGTCAGCCATGAAGAACAAGTCCATTGTTTTCTATGCAAGCTGCATTAGCAGTGGCAAAGACACTTTGAGGAGGAAGATGCCTTTGTCCCCACTCCTCTCCAGTGGAACAGAATTAAGGACATCGTTCTTCCATACTTTCCCAGCCAAAATAGCACGGGTGTTACCAAATTTGCAGAATTATTTTCTGCCTGCTTTTTAAGCTTCACCAGTTCAGAAGCAGTGAACATACCACTCTTGCTCTGTGCAAGATTTGCTTAGTAAAGAGCTCACATGAGGTATTTTCTTTAAAATGCACTGCACATATTATCTAATTCCAAGATGAACATATCCAAGGATAGACAGCTTAGTTCAGGGTCTGGGATAATGAGTAGTCTGGGCTGACCTCCTGACCCTCCTTCCCAAGTATGGGCTATACTTCTGGCTATCCCAGACTAATAGACTTGTTATTACTCCAATGCATGTATGTCAGTGTCTGGCACAGACACCAGGCCATGTATGGTGTTTCTCCCCAGGCTTATAGAAATAGTGCAAAAATACTACAGCTCTGCCAACTCTCTGGGTGTAGGGTCATGGCTTTTTTTGTTGTCATTAAATTATGTATTTTTATCTTGTAGAAACAATTTTGTGATTCGATCTTCTTAGTTGGCTTCTGTGGTTTCTGGCATGTTAGTAAATAAACACAAATCCAGTTAATTTCATAGACCAATGTGTCTAATACCATTTGTAAGGAAAGGATTCCATGTGGCTTGTTGGATATCTAGCTTATAGATCCCAGTGGTGTGAAACATTAGCTGCAAGCTGCAAACCCTTGATGCCTCTGAGATACATATTCCTTCACAGGCTTTCAGATGCATGGTGCTGCCTTACAGTATTGTTACTATGGGCATCAGGGGATGGCGCAGGAAGGAAGAAATAAGATGTTTTTTTTCCAATAAAAATGTGGAAAAAAAGTTTCAGGAACTTTGTTTTTCTTGTGGGGTATCTGTGGCTAATCAAGGGAAATCAGCGCTCCCACACCCTGTCCAAGCTTTTAAAATATGGCTTTAATGGAAACAAATGCTAGTATTTTAAGTCCAGGCAAGCTGGAGGCCCTCAAGGTTTTCAAACAGAGTAAGTCAGAGAGGGCAACACCCTCATAATTTATATTGGGTTTACATAGCTTTCCAAGGTAGTAATTAAACTGTTTTGTCTCAAACAAAATTTATTCTTCAGTAAACCAGAAACAATACTCAATCTACAAACGTGCCTTTTTAGAGCAGCTGCACGTGCTTTCTTTGAAAGTCAGAAATGTTTGGGGCACAGTGGTGCAAAGATCGTATAAATCTGCCCCAAAAACGTGTTTCGGAAGGATATAACATAAATGGAATCATTTGCAATGGGTATTGGTTTTGAAGTCTCCTGTGGTCTCAAAGGTGGTAGAGATGCAGCATTGTGTCCAGGCTAACCCGTTTTCAAAACAACCCTGACTCCATGGAGACGCACATGTGTGGCTAAAACAAACTGCTCCATACCCTAGCACTATTGCAGGGCAGCGACATGCTTTTGGTGAATGACACGAGTGAAGTGATGCTAGTGAAAGCTGATTCTTGCCCAGGTTATTTATTCCTTCAGCTGTTCGCGTTCTGGGCACATAAGGCCTCACAGTGCTCTCTCGGTGGGGAAGCACTGTGTAAACAAACTGCACAACACTGGCAATGCTTCAGGGCCGCCTCAGCCGCCGCCACCACCGCCATGAGTGAAAGTAATTAGAGGCCATTTGCATAGGTTGTTAAGAAATGTGTAAACAGCCGTATAAACAAGACCGGGTCAGGTCAGGGAAGGAGGCTGGCACTCCATAAGACCGTGTCTGGAGCCAGCCCAAGTGTGAAATTCCCAACTGGGAGAGAACATTTGGAAAAACAAGGCGATCAAGGTTTATCAACACAAATCATCTCCTAAGTGGCACATTTTATTTAGAGTATGTGTGGCCCCTAGAAGAAGGGAAGTTTTTATCAATTTGAGCTTTATCACTTGCAGATATCTCTCGCTTTGTTTACTGGCAGGGTGCACAATGCCTCCATTTTGAGCAATCCAGTTTAAACACGCGTGGGGCCAGGCTCCTTGTGAGGCCAGCAGTGAACTGCCTGTACTCCTTTCTCAGAATTGTGCTCATAAATCTTCCCTCCAGGCCCTGAAACGCCTCTTTGTCACCGTCATCCTTGAGAAACGTGGCATCCTGATCCCAATTCATGCATTTGCTTAAGTTAGTGCTGAAGATTCTCCCCGTTCAGCAAAGCACATCAAGTTCTGCTCATCTTTAAGAATGGACTTAAATGTCTTTCAGAAGAGGAGGAGTGGTTTTCCACAGATTTTTTTATAAGGGGTTTCCTTACAAATAGCAGATTTGTTCCCTGTGAGCATCACTGTGAGGCAGCCTGGCATTGTTCATCTTATTTTACAAAGAGAGATCTGAAGCACAGAGAAATGAAAGAGTTGGCCTCAGGGGGACTGAAGAACACAATGGAGGAGGAGAGGAAAAACAGTAGTATATCTCTGTTATTAACCAAGAAGAGTTCATTCATCTCCCAGGTGCCATTGCCTGTGTAGGAGTAAATCAGTGTTACCAGCTACATGCTAACACCGTGGAGACATTTTTCCATAGTTTGCAGAGTTCCCTGAGAGAAATGCATAATATTCCCATGGTTTTCCTGTCACTGACCTAGCCACAGAACTACGATGCATGATGATACCATATTACCAATTGGACAGGCCAGGTTTTGGGCATAGTGGCTGGAGGAGCCCCACTTGGAGGCTGCATCCCAGGCAGACAACAGCAACACTCCTCTCCTGGCCAGCAATGGCTGTTTAAGGGCAAGAGGGGGCATTGAGCTGCACAGGATGAACCTGCTACCCAAACAGCTGTTCATTGCTTCAGGGAAAAGGCAGAGGGCCAGATGGGTTCATCCTGTTGGCCATAAGTCGGATCTTGCTGAGTTAAGCCAGTATAAGTTATTTTCTGTCCATTCCAGGGGAGTTTTCCAGCATCACAGTGTCAACCAGGGACATGAATATTTAACTTCTGATCTGGTTTAGAAATCTAAATGTAGCAGCATCAATCAGATCACATATTTTAAAACCTTTACTCTTAGTGTATAGTTTACATGTGGATATTATTCATATACCCTTGTCCTCACCTTCTCAAGAAACGCTAAGTTTGGTGCCTTTGCTCTTCTCTGTTCTTCCTGAGGTAAAAATATGGCTCACACCGTGAAGCTGAAGCTCAGGCACCATGTTTGTTACCTTAAATCACTGAATTAATGGAGAACAAGGCATGTTACTGCCTCTAAATGTGTTGATAAGTAGGCATGAACCTGCACTGTGCAAGCAGCATGATTTTCTAGTCAACGCAATAGTGCAATAGGCTTTCAGTAGATCTGATGATACAAATGAGACTGGATACTTTGATAGACACTGTCTCTTGAAAAGACAACAGAGAAATAAGCTGGCTACAGAATATTTTTCTGTCAGTATTAGAAGAAGGATAGGAAGGTAGAAGTGAAAGTCCAAGTTCATAGAAATATGTGCTAAGGTAGGTGAAGACACCACCAACTGTGGTTGGAAAGATGCCGTAGTCATCTGAGAACTGGCCTCTGATTAATTTCTTTGCTCTATAGCTTACAGTTTTTCTATCAGCCAGCAAAGCCATTCAGGAGATGATACTCCTGCTTTCACTCTGCAGAGGTGAGGAACACCCAAAAGACCAAAGAAAACTTTTTTTTGTGCGGGTTTCCCTCACTGAGTTAGGGTTTTAAGGAGTAGGCTAGTTCCCTTCATCTTTCAGTCTCCTTGTAGCCTCTCTTGGTTATTCATCAATACGATAGTTGTTTTTCCAGCACTTCATAATATCATAAGTGCTTTGCTGGCACTTCTGTTTGCTGTGGTGGTAGTACTGATATTTCCACCATTCTCTGTTGTATTCAGAAAAAAAAAGTAGTACATCCAGGACAAGGAGATGTTCTGATGTGATCTGTAGAGCCTTCATGCCACAGTGGCTGCTTGTCAATTCTACTGACATGGAATCAGACAGTGTGGGCCTTACTATGTTAGTGCTTGAGCCAGATGAAATAAAAGCGAAGGGGTCCTGTGCTTAATGCCTGAATAAGGCTGCTGCTTTTTTGATCTGTCTTGATCATTTTCTGTGTCTTATGTTTGGCCTCTCTTTCCCTCACACTTGTACAAATAACAAAGGATGTGTGCAAAAAACTCAACCAGACTCATGGCCAGTACCACTGCTGAAGGGCCAATCCATTCATTGACCCATAAGAACTGAGCCACTGTCTGGGAAGTGGTTTCATGGGTGGTCACACTGCTCATTGTCCTGTAGTTACCATGTATTGGTAACTTAAAAAGATGTGAAGGTGTTAGAAATACAAGAAAAAAAACAAGAACACAAATATTTATAAGGAGCAAATGCACAGGGCTATAATCCTTGCTACACTTATCATCTTCAGCACACTTTGTGTCATTTGGCACTTTGCCACTTTGTTGTGCTGCACACATCTGAACATAGACCCCTGGGGAAAACCCCTGATAGTATCCATCTATTGCCAGAACTGAACATTTACCCTTTGATTCCTATCCTGTAATCAATTATTCAAGCATTAAATACTACTGTTTTAACATGACAGCACTTACTTACATTTGAAGCTTCTGATGAGGGATTTTACTGAAAATCCTCTGGAAATCCAAACACACTCATCAGGCAGATCATAATACGCTTCCAGACATCTTCAAAGAACTCTGTCTTTTCATATGTTTCTGCATGTAAAAATGTTATTTACTATTTCCCAGGAAATTGTAAGTTGCAAGGTGTCCTCTAATTGTGTTTCATGATAGTATGCCTCAGTTTGCCTGACATGGGCAGGAGACCTCTAGGCATGTGTGTCCTGAATACCTCACAGAGCCTTTTTAGAAATTAGCATCACACATGTGTCTTTCCAATCTTCAAGAAGAAGTACAATTTTAAAAGTAAGCTTCATAGCACCCTTATTGATTCCAATATTTTATCTTTCAGTTCTTTTAAATACTGTCGAGTCTTGATGACTGGACCATTCTGTCATTTTGTTCTATAATTTCTTCTACAATCAGATCCTCTGGTCAGTCACATACACAAAGTGTTCAGAGACAGAGTAACCAGAAAAAAAAAAAAAAAAAAAAAAAAAAAGACAAGTAAAAAGTATAAAGCCCGAAGTAAAAAGAAGCCTACTCAGGAAAGAGCTTTACTTGGGTTATTATACTGTTTCTCTTCCTGGATCCCGAATTTATTCTCCAAGAACTTGAAATTCAGAGGATTCTTGTTCCCCTTATTTTCATCTCTCAATATGAATACTTTTTCATTTTCACATTTCTTATCTCCATTGGAAGAGATCTTTGAGGAACACAGAACCTCACTTCTGTCAGAAATGATGTCCACCTCCTGATTTAAGGCACAAACCCATTTGTTATTTCCATTGTTAAGATGACCCAAAGCTTCTCTCAGCAAGGCATCCAGAAGTGAATTGTTCCAGCTGCGAGGGGATGGGGCAGAGTTGGACCATGTGCATTTATAAACTGTGGGTTTATAAACCTTGGGTGCCAAGGCAGGGAGAAAGAAGGGATGAAGAACCATGTGTCAGCTAAGAGAGGTCCAGACACAGAGCTGTGGGGACACAGGATACATAGATGAGCCAAATATTTTGAGTCATCAGCTACCTGACCTCACAAGGACAAACATGTGATTGCATTATTTTGATCAGATATTATGTATCCCCAAAACCATCTTTATCATCTTGTGGAGTCTCAGTCTTGGTCACACCACGAAGGGACAGTCACAGCCTTTTAGTCTCTTTTGAATCCATTAATATTGGCAGCTCCATGCAAACTCCAATACCCTGCCCCAGTTTATTTAAGGTTTGTTTTAAAAAAACATTATGCAATGAATTTTATTAAATCAACTTAATAGGGGTTGTGAAGTAAAATAAATAAATATGGAACTCATTTCTGCAGTTAGTGGGAATTGTTCTGTTTGTTTACAAAGGCCATTAAAAGCTTACTGGAGGTGTTCGTTTCAGCAAGGAGGCCTCACTGATGGATCAGCATAGCCTTGCCAAAACTGTATCCAAAATTTCACAGCAGAGCTCTCATTAGGTTCTAACAGTTAAAAGAAAACACAACTGAAGAGAGCCATTAATGTTTCCCAGTGGCTTCCAACCTCCCCCACATTAGTTTTTCCCAAATCACACCACATAAAATCTCTTTTAAGATTTTAGAGGCTGGTAGCTGGAAAAATAAGGACAGAAAAGGAAGAGATGAGCATTTTGTGCTCCTGAAACAAAGCATGTTAAAACAGGAGAAGTGAAAACTGCATAGATTCTTAAGCCTTTGCAATACCTCTGATAAAATGGTTAACAACAGAAAAAGAATTATGTGTTAGCAGAAAACTAATAATGATACCACCGAGTATTAAAAACCCTGCTTTAAAATGTGAATTAAGCATTTCTAAGGTGTGAGATTACTGGGCAGTCCCCTAATTGCCAGAAAGCACTGATTTTAACTAAGTTTTAATATGAACACGTGGAAATATTGTACGCTTTCACTCACAGATTTTCATAAACATTTACACTTTTCTATTTACATATTTTTCATATCAGGGAGAAGCACAGGTCTGGAATAGTTTCTTGTCCAAATTCGTTCTGCATATGCTTTCAACAAATTAATGGTTTTCAAATACATACAATCATCTCCGTTGTCCCCATCCTTAACCAAAGAACTTAGACAAGCGACCTGCCTTCAGAGAAATTCAGAGCACTCTGCCACACTGGTGTCAGGAAGGGGCTCAGGTACTTAGCACCTCTGGATGTAACACCTTTGCACTGGCTGCACACCTTCTTGGCAGTTGCTGCAAATTTGTAGCTTCCTCTGGAAAAATTTCCCGTTGCTCCATTCAAACACTGCAAGTAACTTGTCAGCCCAACATCAAAGCCTGTGTCAAACATCAAACATCTGTGTCAAGTGCCACAGTTGCAGATTTCTTCTACCTGTAAGCAGCTGGTACAGGGATCCTGAGACTCTAATGTGCCCCTCAGCAATGGGGTGTCCCTTGAAGCAGCATCTGACCCACCCCCAGAACAGTTTGCCACAGATCCCATGTAAATTCTGTCATGTATGTAGGCTTTTAGAATGTGCTATGTGCAGAAGAAGTAAAGAAGTTAGGAGAAATTTGATGGCTTTGCACCTCTTCTTGCTTCTCGACTTCCTACCTTCTTCATACCTTCCCTTTGTGACAGCAGGAACTTTTTGTTATGAAATCCAAAACCTACTGGAAGAGACAAGTTATAAGCCACTAAGGCCGGGTCCTCAGAAGATATGTGAGTGAGGAATCTCGGGATCTTCCTTGCATTTCCTCCATATGGATTCACTGCCCTCTGAAGACATTTCAGTATGGCCTCTCCAACACAACTGCAGTGCCAGAGCAAAGCCTCTCTGTCTGGCTTGGTCTGAGTTCTTACCAGTATGGCCAAAGAGGACAAAGATGTAAACAGGAGGATGTAGTGGCCACAGTGTCCACTTTTTTTTCTGTCATCTTCTAATTTTAGAGTCCCACAAGAAAGCAGGGTTCCAGCAGCCCCAAATTTTCAAAACAACAGCACTAAGTACCAGGTGTGGCTGAAAAGACATCTCCTCAATGATGTCAAAATGTCTTTGGCTCAAACTGTCCCGCTGTGAACGAAGGGACACAACACTGAAGGGGCATTGCAGAAAACACAAGGCAGACTGTGACTCTGGGCCTTCTGAGGGGAAGCCCTTGGTGTCTGTCTCTGCTCTCAGCATTTTTGAGTGATTAGCATTCAGATGTTGATGGATAACATACACAGACAATCTGTAGCACTGACATGACTAGGACTCGGAGTCTAGAACGAAAGTGAGATAAGCTAGAGAAAAAAGAGCATATAGTAAATTCCCAGTGTGGGAGGCAGAAAAACAGCATTGTACAACTTTCATCTGTGAAGATTCTCAGATGTTAAGTATCTCATGTCAAGTTCTCAGTCTCAATCAGTTTTATCATTTTTTTTATAGTCTTTGCTTCTCTCCCGCTCTCATCTCTTTCCCCCACCCAAATCTAATCCACATATGACTAAGTTATATGGAAGATCAAGGCTAGCTGTAGATTTTACCAATTATGGGAAGACGTGAAGGATGCTCTGGCTCTGCCCTTGTCATAGCAATAGTGCAAAACCACTGAAAGCAGTGGCCTTTTAATGAGAAGACACAATAAAAGAGATTTCCTTGAAGACTATTAAAGAGCTATAACCCTCTTAAAAATCTTTAGTTTTTTCTTTTTTAAAAAAATCAACTACTACTGTTGTTTAAGGTTGGAGCTTTTTCTAGACATTTTCATTGTTTCAGAGCATCCCCTGCCAGACCCATTGTAATGCTTTGTAATAAAATCTTGCTTACTGTAGTGGGATGGAGCTTTGGTTTTCCTTACTAAAGAATGATTTAATAGAAATTTGGCACCAGAGAACATGTTTTTGTTTCATTACTAAGATATATAAAAGTTCATAGTGTTCTCAGAATATTCTTACTAAAAAAAAATCATTAACACATGCGGGAATACACAACTTACTGGCAATTATACAGTAGTCCTCTTCCAAATACACACTTCCCAGAGTGTTTCTAAAATTATTAGCAATCATTCTTAAAATGCAGTGTGAGTACTGGAATAAAATTCATACTCTGTAAATTTCTTTGGAAATGTTGCTCAAGCCGTTTTTGTGGTGTTTTGGATGCAAGCAGACAGCTTGATTTTATTTTATTTTTAAATCCTATTTAGTTTACACGCCACATTATTTTTTTAAACCATAATTCTAGAAATTTTATTGTAGTAACTCTTCTCAGCACAGCCCACTAAATTCTTGCTTGGGTCTCAAAAATAATAATCCTTAGCACTTACACAGCGCTTTACGTTTTTAAAGAGTTACACAAATATTAACTAATTAATGTTTGTTCAACCCAAGCTTGACTGTATAAAGAGGCTGCAGTGAACGAACGTTTTCCCTTCCACGATTAACAAGATTAAAGGTGTTGATGTTGTACAAACACAAAAATGAGGCACAGCCTGAAAGAACCCACCTGCTATTGATTTTGGCCAAAAACAAGGGTAATCGCAAACTTGTAGATTACTTCTCAGTGCTATCAAACAAGAAAATGAGAAAGCGCTTGTTTGCTTGCTTTGGTAGCCCACAGCAAATCTTGAGGGTGAGAAAAAACCCTTCACTTTCTGCCTTTGAATAAAACTTTTCAGCAGTGCAGGAAGCAATTTTGTCAACTACATGCAGGTTCCTTTCAGCCCAGCCCTGAGCCCAGCAGGCAGGCAGCCCCACAGAGGGCAGAGCCCTTTCCTTTTTTCTTCTCAAAGCTGGGCTCAGGGCTTCTGCACTTCTGAGTCACTGGGACCATAGTTTAATGTCAGAGATGTTTTCTAACACACTTTTTTTTTTTTTTTTTAATATATTAAAATGTTGGTTGAATAATCTTTAGGACAGATGAGGTTTCCTGTAAATTAGAACCAAGATATTGCCTTATCCAGCCTTATCTACCCTGATTGCCCAACAGCCCTCACTACAGTACTTCCCACAAAAGTCCTAGATTTACTGGACCCACATTAACAATGTTGCAACCACTTCAAAGCATGACTCTTGCATGTATACTGGAAATTACATGACCAGAAACATAACTGGAAGTTTCTGTCCCTCAGTGAAGTCACACCGACTTTAACAATAGCTGGTGAACATATAGTTCAGACTGTGACCCATCTTTCTCAGTAAGACTTATTTCAGTAAGATGCCTCAGATAATACTTTCTTGTGGGATTACTGAACAGCTTGGGTGGTTTATCATTCAATCTTCATCTTTTATTAATACATTGAATACGTTATGTATGACCTCAAACCCTCGCCAACGCCCTGTTCCTAAACCCATGGGATTAATTAGCTCCTTCCACGTTCAGCTCTGACTGCTTTAACGCCACTGGGATTCCACTCATCACATCAGACATTAGCACCATTCAGTTTTCTGTTCTTATGCACTCTCCATGTTCCCTCGCAGCCATCCACAGCTGATGTCTACGCACCAGGAGCACAGCGGAGACCTCCTCACTCTTGAGACGTCCCTCCAACTCCAGGGAACACTCTGCAGCTGCAGGGCTCCACGCTGATACATCTACTAAAGGGATTAGGACTTTAAGTAGAAAAAACATATGTCGTTTGCAATAAAGCTGGAGAGCTACCAACAGCTGTAATTAGGGATGCCTATGCATTTCCATTCTAAGCCCCTGTTTTCATTCACTCATAACTTTCCAAAACTTTCACCTATATGGCTGAATTTTACGGTCCTGTTCCCTGCCAAATTGTGGCCTTTTTTTTTTTTTTTTTTTTTTTTTGTTCAGCTGTTGAAAGTTTGAGGAAAAAGCAGTGTCCTTTTTTTTTTTTTTTTTTGAATGAGGAGAGAAATTAAAATAAAATCCCTGATGTAAACAGGCAGATTGATTTATGCTGGATTTTCTATTTTATTTATTTTTTTATATGGCATTTTTATTCTTAAATTATGTTCCAGCAACTGGCATGTCTGGGATAATTTTTAATAAGGTAGTAGAAATAATAAAAGATTATTTTTCTCCTAGAAAAAGATGATCAGATACAGAATAGTAGAGAGTTTAAAAATTATTTTTGTCCCAGTGGAGGAAAGAGATCTCAGCACTCCACCATGAATAGTCAGCCATAGTAATAATGCTCCTCTTGAGTGTGGAAATTGGGAATGGACAAATCACACTGACCTTACAGGGGTGCTATGACTCTCTCAGCCAGTGGGGATAATAGCTTGTGGCACCCAAGTCTTAAGTGGTATGACTAGAAGTATGTGAACACTTCTGACCTTTGCAAATGTCTCAGACTACTTTGAATTTGAAGAACTCCATGCTTTTGTAAGTTTTCATTTCACGTCCCCCTTTCTACCTGATGGAAAGTAGTCAGTATTAAAAATAATACTGAGATCTTTTGGAGCCAGAAAGATCTTTTACTAGGAGGTCAATGAAAGGAAGAAACTGAGCACTCAGTACAGCCTTACTAACTCGTGCCATTCCCAGCCTTTCCTTGTTGCTTATCCTACCTCTAGCAGCTGGCTAGTTGTTGAGTGTAGGCTCTTGTTACTCAGCAGTCTCACAAGCACTCGCTCCGCTCCGTGAGATGACCCATATTCTTTGGACACTAAAGCAATATTAAATTGCCAGAACTTATCAATGAGTTCTCTTTTGAGAAAATATAAGTCTTCTGTGTCAATAGAAAATATTTAATTAAAAATAAAAAGAAAATAAACCTCTCTTTGACTGTGTTTATTATTCTTGCAAGGAGGGAAGAAGAACTGGTAGGCGTTAGCTGGCATTTTTCATTATGTCCTGTTTCTACTTGGGAGATTAATTGGATCTTTCTTTTTCTTTACTGCCTAATTTCCTTCCTCACCCCAGTTTTTTTCCTTCATGGGTGGGAAACACAGTTTTTTAGTGAGACATTTAAAAGTGATTTGCTAAAGTTTGTTAAAGCTTTTTCTTCCAAAATTGCTATTTTTATTTTTGAAAATCCTATAGAAGGTAGCTTTTCTTAAGTCTGGAAAATTCCACAGAGAATATCCTCATGCTATTTTCCTCCCTTTGACAAGTACATTTTTAAGGTTAATGAATGTTCAAAAAGGAAATAAATGATCCTAATAATCTCTGGTTGTTTTTTTTTTTTTTTAATTCCTCACAAATCAGGGTCTTCATAAATCTGAAAAATCTCTTGGACCTGCAGAATTACATCATGGTTTTTATTTAATTACCATTTAATTACTAATTTGCACTAGAAAAATATTAATAAGATAAAAAGCAAAGTAATTTTTAGAGGATGAGGAAGCCAAGCTTGTCAGACAGCATTGTCTTGCCCTTGAACAAATGATGGAATGAAGTGGTCTTTATGTGTTTGTGTACTATTTTCTGACAGGATTCCTACCCTGCTTTGCAACAGATTTGCCTAACAGTACTTCTTCATTTCCACAACTTTTGTAGAGAGCCTCCTAGAACTTCTTTAAGGCAGACTACCTTGCATAAGGGACAGAATATTAGAATACTCCTTCCTTCTTAAGCACTTCTTTATGTCAATCTCTCATTTTGCCACTCAAGGAGTGGGAAACAAAGATGAACCCATTTTCCCAGAACCTGTAACATGAAGTTCTCCCCACTTTCCACTCTGCTCCCCAGCTGCCTCTCTCCACCTTCATGAAGCAGGGAGGATCCTGCTCAGCAGGATGAATGAGGAGGAACCTAAGTCATCCCACAATTGAGGTGGATTGTCTCAGGATTGGCGAAAGGCACTACTTTAATGTAGATCTTGGGCTTCTTCCTCAGTGCACAAATATGCACTGCCTGTCCATGAACTATTTGAAGAATTTTTTTAGCCCACATAAAGCAAAATATTCTCCCCAAATGTCTTAGAAACACCCATCCACACATCTGAAACTTTTCCAAAGATCTATTAAATAGCAAGGAGATATTCGAGCACAAAACAGAATCATTCCTGAATGGCTGAAGTCTGGTAAAATTATTAGCTGAAAGCAGAATCTTAAAATGAGAAGTGCCAGACAATAAATGCAGTGGTGCCATCTTCACCTAAAATATTTATGAATCCATGCAGGATGTGAGTAAGGGATTGATACATAGGAAAAGAATGTGGCATTATAGTCAGAGCATACCATAAATCCCTGATTTATGTTTTTAATATAGCCACTCCTCTTAATTTGTCTATTTTGGAGCCACAAGTATAGCTGAGAACAGACTACAGCTCAGCATATAAAGAGGAAATAGAAGACAACAGAAAGCATCTGTTTACCTCCATTTTATCTTTGTCACATCTCCATCAACATGAGACTAACCTGAAAAAAGCACATAAATCTAAAAATTCCACATATTTTCTAGATTAAAAAGGAGAGTAAAGGCATCAAGCACATTTTTTGCTGCAAATAATTCACTTAACCACAGAACTCATTAGATAAATAGCCCCATTGTTTTACCTGGAACTAAGGAATAGAAGAAATACTCACGTGGCATATTAAAAATTGTACCCCCAAATATACAGTTTTTATTGAATTCCATACAAATAACCTTTGCCAAGTGGGAGTGTTTGTTCTTGGCGTTTTTCTCTAAGAGATATCCCACTATCATTTTGGGAAATCAGTCACCCTGTATCTCTCATGATCTCAAAAATGAAGTGAGATGTTCTGCAGCTAGATTGAAACTAAGCTGTCTATATGTACTTAAACAGTATCCTCACATTTTAGTACTGAATACCTGGAGCCAGCACTCTGGTCTAGCAAGAGCAACTCTCCAAAGCCTCAGTGAATCCACTGGAAGCTATGAAGTGCAGTGCGGTGGTTTCAGCTAAACATTACCGGTTCCTGACCCTGGAAAGGGAAAAGTCAAAGTTCTTTTGGAAATGACACATTGTGACCTGCAGTCTGCTGTAGCACATTAAGTCTGATAAATGGTCAGAAATGATGACTTAAACAAGCATCTAAGAGAGAGCATTTTGCTTAATGTACCCAGCAGTTAACCTTATGTAGTCACATTGCATAGTGGGCTCATTTGGAAGTCGTGTAGGCTTAGCTAAGAATAAACAAAGCGTTGCAGTACCATTAAATGTTTTCTACATCTTCCTTCTGTGTTAATGTGGTTCAGTGCTTCTGTCATGAAAATGAGCTAAATGGAGTTTCCCACACTCTGACCACAAAGAGTGCACTATATTGCCTTTCTGACAGACATTTTGTACTTTCCTGAACATATGCACGTTCCAAGAGCAAACTGGTTTTCGTAGCACTAAGGAGGCTTGTGGCATAGAAAGGGAACAAATTCAAAAGCAGAAAAAAAACTGGAAGTGATGTCAAAACCATGCAACTTTTCCAGGTGGTAAAAAATTCTTCCATATACAAAAAAAAAAAAAAAAAGTTATTTTTTTCCCCACATCCGCAAAATGCTCTCCAATTGAAATGCCAAATCTAATCCTTCTACCTAATAAGTTCTCAAATTTTTAATTTAGGCATTTATGCCAGAGCCCTATAGGTACTAGAATAATGTGAGCTATTTCTCTGCATTAAGTTCCTCAACTATAATGACTTCATCATTTCACTTAAGCACCTGTTCTGGAAAATAGGTCCTGATCCTGCAAACAGTCACATCTATTGAGTATTCCCATTTGAACTCTAAAAATTGTATCCCAGTTCTTTACGGTGATTTACGGCACACTATTAGAAGCATCTAAAAGCACCTGAAATGTGTCAGTGGATGAATATGAGCAAAAATTGTAAATATAGTTTATGAGTTAAGCAGTGCACTGATACTGGTGGCCAGAACTCAGCAGAGTATTGAATCTCCCAACTCCTGTTTAAACTCCCCGCTGATTTCAGTTGGAATTCAGACTTTTAAATGAGGAGTTAGGAGCCCAGATGCTTTGCTGATCATGGGCCTTTGGCTGCAAAATGCTGAATCTTCCCAAAAGACTTCCTGGAAATGATAGTACAGAGGTAGTTTACAAATGCATAGCTCTTTGTTTGTCCGATGGATGAAAATCTGCCCTGAAGTCCAGCTGCCTTTCTTGTTTCTCTCACAGTTTAGGAAAATATATATTTTTTTCACACAGAATAAATAATGTGAATGTTATCTACAGACTAAAATGGTGCCCATTCCCTGTAGCATTAGGCCATGCCATCTGTCTGCCCAAGCAGATGACTTGACTTGACAGAGTCAAGAAGAGGGAGATGCCCTTCCTTGGAGTAACTGCCAACTCCCATACCCACAAATGTAATTCTGTTTTCTTAGGGAGAGGAAGTCTACTGTCTTGGCTTCTCTGATACACTGCTACTTCTCTGCAGGCATCCTGACCCCTGTGCAGAACACAGCATTCCCAAAGCTCTGGAGGGGAGCGCATGGAGGCGGACCTGAACTTTCCACCCCAGAGATGGTGGCTGCGCTCACAAAGGCAGTATCCAGCTCTCCTCCTCTGCTATCGTTCGGTCAGCTCAAGGCTCCATCAACCTAGTGAAGTCCTCTTTCATACATGGCGCTTCCATGTGTGCTCTGAATATTATACATGGAAATAGTTGTGAAATTTATTCTGTTAGATGCTTACAATATACCAGGGATGAGCTTGGCCCCACACACTTAAATCTTAACTTACATTATTATTCCTGCAGTAGCATGAATAAAAGATCAATATCTATGGAAATACCAGAATTTTCTCTACAGTTTTCTGTCTTATTTTATCCTCCTGCTTGCAAATCTTCTGGAATCCTTTGCATTATGTATTGCTGAGTTGTTCCTGTGTGGCTTCAGCTTGGCTCCAAATGGGATTCCTTTTCCTTTTGTTTTTCAAGTTAGCATCTTAAAGAAAGGAAAATAAACATGAGGTCAGAATTTCCTGCAGGACAGTGGGAAGAAGAAAAATCAGATCAGCTGTAAGTTGTTGGTGTTATTTTCCCAGGATAAGTTCTTTTTTTTATTATTATTTTTTCCATTATTTATTTATTTACTTTTTCTCCACTTCTAAAATTGCCTATAGACCTATGGACAAAACTGAAAGACTTTGTGTTCAAATTGCCGAATTCACCTCTAGGGTGAATTTCCCAGTGGGAAACTACAGCACAGATGCCTTCATAGGAAAAAGAAACAAGATGCCTGAAAGGGGAAGGCCTAAGTACTCTTTACTCAACCTGCCAAATCCAACTGCCCCAAACCCTTTTCTCGTCCACCTATGACCTGTCCATGAACACTGCAGGTTTCTAAAAGCTGGGAGAGCCCACTGCTGAGCCTGCACAATGCCACTGTGTAAGGATGATTCCTCATCCTTAAGCATGGCTAAAGAACATGACTGATCGTAATTTTTCTCCCTAGAAATTTCATGAATTCCTTCTACAACAACTTTCTGTTCTCCATCTGAGCCAGTTTATCCTGTATCTATGCTTAAGTATTCCTTTTGGGCACTGTCTTGAAAGGTCTTTTCGGATATTCCCCTCTTGGAAAACTATTGCTGACATCTGAATCAAAGCTGACAGAAACTATGACACGGGGCCAAAACAGCAAGCACAGCAATCATAACAGCAAAGAAGAAGCTGGAGAGCTAGTAGAAGGGAAGCAGGAGGAATTTCTCAACATGGACCTATTCTCATCCCTCAAACAGCTCCTTCATGTGGAGACATGCTATATGCAGACCTCTGCTCCTCTAAAGTAGCAGTGACATGCTTCACTGTACACATGGCAGGAAAAGGTATAAACAGCGGTGGATGGGAACAGGTATTTTAAAGTGAAAAATGAAGATTCTACATCTCATTTATGTGCAGACAGCACACACTATATAGTCTTTTGTTTATTAGTTTGTTCTCCTAAAGGGAACATACAGGTGAACCGTCAAAGTGCAAGGTCAAAGTGAAACAAGGACTGTGCCTATCTGTAGGGAAAAGTATTGTTCCTGTACTTGTCTCTGCAGTGTGGTCCAGGCTATTACCTCCTGTTCCATCCTCCCTCAGCCCAGCAGGAGACCAAGCACAAAACCTGTAGAACTGAGAACTTCACAAATACTGCTCTAATTATAACAATGGGCCGCCTGGACTTTGATTCCCAGTCAACCAAGAAAGTTTGGAGTTGGGGAAGAGAGGACTAAGAGGGAATCTTATCAATGCTTATAACTATCGAAAAGGCACAGTGGGTGGAGCACAGATCATCTTGGTGGAGCCTAGAGACAGAACAAGTGGGGATGGGCACAAAATGCAAAACAAGAAGTTCCCTTTGAACCTGAGGAAAAACTTCTTTACTGTGAGGGTGGCAGAGCACTGGAACAGGCTGCCCAGAGAGGGTATATAAAACTCCTTCTCTGAAGAAACTCAAGACCCACCTGGATGCTTTCCTTTGCAGCGTCCTGTAGGGAACCTACTTTAGAAGGGAGATGGATTAGATGATCTCCAGAGGTCTCTTCTAATCCCTAGGATTCTGTGATTCTGTGAAAGTTTATTCATCTGTTGGAAATCAGTGGGACATACCCCCATAGGGACCAACCTATGAACATTGGAGGCCTGGTGCACACCAAGTACCACATCCTTTAGGAATACATGCCCAGCTGAGGTCTGAATATTTGGCTGAAATCCTGGAGTAATGGCAGTGAAGTCAATGGATTTTCCCCAGATTTACTCCAATATAATGAGCTAAGAATTTGGGCCTCTGTGCCATATTGTGCGGAATTTGATTAATTTTAAATAAAGTTTCCACCTTAAATGAATTGCAAGTGTTATCTGTTTTTATATATAACTTCATGCTCTTTATTATTTAAAATGTCCAATTTGCTAGATGAAAACATAAATACTGACTGCAGCTGTAGAATTTAATAAAACCTCAGGTTTGAGCGAGCAAGTGAAAAAAAGTATATTATTGGAAACTTGTGGTCAAACTTGAAGCTTGAAGGAAATATTTTAGCACTATCACAATATTAAATTGCAATCATTATTTAATTTATCTTCTCTGAAATGACTTAAGGGAAGTGCACCAAAAGCCCTATTTACCTAAGCCAGGAAATAAGTCAGTGATCAGCTAGGTGGATGAAGTAATTGAAAGCTGACAAGGGACAATATAATGCCACTATTGTAACAGCACTTAGAAGTATTGTTTGACTTTGACCTGCTAAGGAATAAATGTTGCACAGTTTTCATTTCATCTAAAAAAAAAAGTGTACAGCAATAAAATGTGTTCCTTTTACCGAATTCTTGATATTTTTCTTTAAATTGAAAAATATCAGCTTTGGCACATCTGGAGGAAAGGAATGTTCCCCACAATTACCAAGATTTTGAAAAAAAAATAGATATATTAGAAATTAAGGTATTCACCAGTCAGTACTTCCAGCAAAAAGTCTGAACCCCTGGGCAACCTGTGCATTTCAATTGTCACTTTGAACTTTGGAACAAAGGGTAGACTGTAAAACCAGTTTATAAAAAGTATTATGAGATACCACAACTGGCATTTTTATGACCTTATTAAACTACATCCAAGTGTCATAAATTATACATAATGAAAGTGAATAGAATCTCTGACTTGATTTTAATATTAGGAACATGCTTATTAGTTTAAGGTTTTTTTCCAAATATAAAGGGTATTTTTGTTGTTCTCTTACTTTAGCAGCTGATGTTGTGTGGAAGTCATAAATGCCAGATTACATTAACTTGTTTTTTTTTTTTTTTCATATAATAATATTGTTTGTAAATTACTTGGGTATAATGAGCAGTTTTTCTCACTAAGTAAAGCTAAAGGTGTTAATTTAGAATCAAAGTATCCCACATTCTTATTACAAACATTAACTGACCAAGTTGGGACATGAAAATCAAATTATGGTTTAGAAAAATATTTGCATCTTTCAAGAACAACTGTTCTGATTATCTTGCATTTTTTTCTCCCCAGTACACCTTCTCTGCAGCAGGAGGAAACTTGCAGTTGCCTGTTCAAAGTAAACTCATTTTTGGATCTGTTACTGTTTTAAATGGAAAGCTTATGCCCAAAAGTAGCATAAAAAATGTATGGATATATCTCAAAGCACCAGAGCAGGATATTATTTGTGCCATTCTTTTGAGAACATCAGTTATCTGTACTGCATGAGACCAGAGGTCCATCAGAGCCAGCAGACTGTCTCTGATGCTACCCAAAAGGGAAAGTCTAGAAAAGAATATAAGACTTGTGAGAGCAGAACTTGCACCTATGAGACTTTGTCCTCTCAGTCCCATCACCCTCCTCCAGTTGTCTGCGGCACTGATCTCAGTGGGCTGGTGGTGGTTCAGTGTTCCCACTGCATCACTCAGTGATGCTCTTTTCCAGGAGTCTTGTTGGCCCGTGGTACATCTTTTGTGGCCAGCCTACCTGGCTTTCCTGAGTACGGAGTACAGCAGCTCTGTGCTCCCTAGAAATCAGTCTGGATCAGGGATGTGTGGGTGCCAAGGATCCCACTGATATGTACTCAAGATGCTCAGTGTAATGAAAGCACCTCCTGTAGACAGCAGCACACAGGGATATCAGTGTTCTGTTCAGCCAAAATTCCTAAAAAAAAAAAAAAAATCTTCATCCAGCTGATATAACCAAAGCTATGAGTGAAGTTGAGATGTGCCTAGTGGAAGCTTTGCTTGCAGAGGGAGGACAGAAAGGTCTTGTTTTCTTCTCCTCCTAACAGAAATTTGTTTAAGTAAAGGAGGGGAAAAATCCACCACAACATCAAAAATACATTGTGGTCATTCCTCAGACTAGTATGTCAGAAAGCACACACAAAAAATAAAAATACAGACATAGAACCATAGAATTGTTTGAGTTCGAAGTGACAATTAAAGATCATCTGGCCAGGGACACCTACAGCTAAATCAGGTTGCTCAGAGCTCCGTCCAGCCTGACCTAGAGTGTTTCCAGGGACAGGGCATCCACCACATCTCTGAGCAATCTGTTCCAGTGCCTCACTACCCTCATCATAAAAAGCTCCTTCCTTTTATCTGATGTAGATCTCCCCTCTTTTGTATTTTAAGCATTTGAGGCATTAAGAATTTAACAGCACTGGATAATGCACTAAGGGGAAGGGCAATAATCCCCCCATAATTATTCTTGACATTGTAGGGAGATACGCTATTTTGCACTGGAGGCTGAGATTTTTGTGGAGTCCTAGAGTGATGTTTTTTCTCTCACTTCATGCTACTATATTTCATCTCACAGGTCTGAAGAGCACAGAGATCTCTTGCAATGACACCCCACCAGAGAACGAGATTTGTTCTACCCTTTCATGGCAGACACTGGCAAAATGCCACAACATAATCGATAACTGCCTGCAGACAGTAAATGTGAATTTTGTTACCTAACTGGTTTCTTAAAAATACCAAAAAGCAAGTCAAAGCTTCTCCTAGGCTTTGGGAGGGAAATGAAGCTGCCAACATCGATGTCATCAATAAGATTTTAGAGAATTTTACACATAGAGCTGCTCCAGGGCTGCCAGGCTAAACGGAGCAGAGGAAAGCACCTCCAGCTCCTCAAAAAGAAAAAAAGAAAAAAAAAAAAAGGGGGGTGGGGGGGGGAAATGAGGAACTAGAGAGAAATGAGGAGACATCAAATGCCAGAAATAACAGACTTAAAAATCTGGGCAAGCTAAAGAAAAGAAATAAGAAGGATGTATTTTTAACCAAAAAGGGAGACATAAACAAACACAGGCAATTTGTGGTGAGTGAAGCAGTCTCAGTAAATGTGCAACCATTCTTTTTACTGTGATCACAGAAATTGTCTCCACTGCACATCCTGCCTAGCAATAGATTGTACCTTCACCATCACATATTCTAATAGGCTGAGAGAGGCAAAGGACTCTGGAGGAAAAGAGCAACAGGAGGAGCACCTGTTAAAATAGATGGCAATTTGTTACAGATACCATTAACCTGCAGCTGTGCATAGGACCTCTGTCCTGAAAGCAAGAAATGTTAGAGTCCTCAGAAGGATGGGATACCTGCTGCACAAATGGTAGAAAAGCAGTAACCCATTTTGCCTTTTAAAACAATGTGTGTGGTGTGGCAGCTTTAAACAAAAGATCATTTGCTGAAGTGGGAATGCAGACAAAATCTCTGCAGAGGCTTTGAGGAGCCTGCCTGCACCATGGGAGAAGCTAGTGAAACTCAAAAGATAAGATTTAAATAAAAACAATGGGCTTGTAACAGCGGGATACTTCTCACTGGAAGTCAGCCAACTATGTTTAGCTATTTGTGGGAATAACTGTTTGGGACACTTGTTTTAATTGATAGTAGACTCTAGAGGACAATTGTCTCCTTGTTTTAGCTACTTGTCCTGAGAGGGAACAGTTCACTCTCTGTCCAACCTATATTTCTCTATTAACTCAGTGTTTTAAACTAAGAAAGTGGCTGAGTGTCCATTTGCTGCAGAAGATTACTGTGGCTTCATACTACTCGTTCCATGGAACAGAAAATGGGAGGCAAGAGAGATGGCTGGGCAGGCATTGTAAATGAAATTAGAAAATTAAAATGGAAATGACCCTCTACTTTGCATCAGTTTGAAAAGAGCAATTATACAAGCAAACTTGTTAAATAGTAAGCCAAAATACTGTTTATCAAACTGAAAATTTATGAAGAGATGACAGTGACTCTGAGTACTCAAATAGAAGGTGTACAGGTCCTACAGGAAAGCTAAGACATTTTATAAGGGCATGCAGCGACAGGATGAAAGGAAATGGCTTTAAACTGGAAGAGGGTAGATTTAGGCTAGATATTAGGAAGAAATTCTTCACTGTAAGGGTGGTGAGACACTGGAACAGGTTGCCCAGTGAGGTTATGCCTCCTTGGAGGCACTCAAGGCCAGGCTGGATGGGGCTGTGAGCAACCTGGTCTAGAGGGAGGTGTCCCTGCCTATAGCAGGGGGTTGAAACTAGATGATCTTACGGGTCCCTTCCAACCCAAACCATTCTGTGATTCCATGATTCTTTTGTTTGCCTTTCCATGGAGAGCACCCCTGCTCAGACAGGGGCAGTCCCACTGCGTTGCTGAGCAGTGGCAGCTGGGGGGGCTCACTCACACCCTGCATTCAATGCAAAAATTCCTGCAGTCAGCTCTGCAGTTTTCTACAGTCATATATGGTGCCTGCCACTACAGCATTTAAAAAAAATGCCTAATGAGAATAGGAAAGATGTTGCTAAATAAGGAAGAAAAAACAATACTATCAGAAGTATATTAATGATTTAGTTTTGTATAATTTTAGTTTGATATTACTATATTTCCTGAAAAAAAAATAAACAAATACTATTTCTAATGCCAATGAGGCAAAACCAACTCTATTTCTTGAGGATAACTGTTGTAACAAAGGTGGTGGTGTTACTACAGCTGGTCAAATTTCAAAGAGAAAAAGTATTTGTGTATTCTTCCTTAGTGCACACTTTTTACCTATTGTGTTTTTTTTACATTCACTCACTACACTAGAAATACAATTTATGCTTTTTGAGGTAGTAATACAACCAAGTTTAATAATAACACTGAACTTGTAATAATAAATGCATTGCTATTATTTGAAGGTACACACGCATACGCAATGTCACACAATTAATGTCATGCAGATGGCTGTCACTTGGTGCTTTGACTTCTGAGACAGAAATGCCAACTAACAGCTATGTCTGCAGCACAGTATATTATCTCTTTCCTTTGTAAAACCTAGACATGCCTTTTGCTGTCAGGATAACTCTCAATGTTGAAAGGAGGTGCAAAGACTGCCTACGGACCTTTAGCAAACTGAATTCATGTGTCTTTTTTTTTCCCTATGGATCAGTAAAACGGAATTGTTATTCTTTTGAAATATCAGTGTTGGGGGGTTTCCACTTTTCTTTGTAAATGCATAGACCCTGATGGTGAGGGTTATGTAGTACATCCATCTGCAGCTCCAGGTGTCTGAAGCTGGTCTCAGGGCACTGATAACATAAGGTGTGGTCTACAGAGGAGGGATTTTATTAGTCACATCTTTAGCTACTTGAGGAAAGAGAGCATATAATTTAAGACACTTTGATGCGTTAAAAACATGCGAAGCATGTTTAAGGCATCAAAGAGACCGAAATAGAGGAAAACAGCATGAAACCTGAAGTTTTGAATAAAGCAGGACGTCTAGATGAGTTTAGAAAAACTTGAGAGAGATTAAAAGAGAATGAAAGGAGAGAATGGAGAAAAAAGGCCTATGATAACAAGTGCTAATGCTTTCTCATCTGTATACTATAAAAAGTACAAAAGAAGCTGAACAGAAGGAGAAAGAAGAAATACACAAAATCATTGACATTGCAGACATTTGTCTCTTCTGTTCCACATTCTTTTAGGATGATGAATTCCCAGCCTCTCATCAAGGCCCAGTAGCACCGCAGAAATATGCATCATGAGAAGATGTCATTTACAAGAGATGCACTCTGACAGTCTCTATTGCTAGCTGACAGTATGTTTTACTCTGAGGAACTAATTCTTTATCCTATAACATCAATGGAGATGTTGGCATTGCCTTCATTCAGCTCTGAGGCAGAAGGACTTGGTTGGCACCAAGGCAGGGTGAGTTCCTCCAGCCTGGCCAGAGCCTCCTCTGCTGATGCACTGTAGGCACCCTGCTAGAGGGAACAGCTGCAGCCCTGTGGCTTTCCAACTTGGGTCAGAAAAAGTGGTCCAGTGTATCTCTGCGGATACAGACTGGTCCAAGAGAGCTCTAGCCCTGCAATCACACTCCATTTGGCCTTGGGTTTACATGGAAGGTTTGACACCTGCTCCATTAACATTCCCAGCTAAGACGAGCTGTCGGGGAATGACCAGGATCAGAAAGTTAAGATCTGCAGGTAGAAGCAAGGCTGGGGACAACTGCAGACAGATTAAAGGGTGTGACAACAAGTACACTGAATGGAATTTCAAGCAGTGCATTTGATTTATTCCAACCATCAGAAAGACTATAGATTTAAGGTCACATAGTCTGCATTTTAATGTAAAAGCATTGTTGGTTCTATATGCCATTGCATGTCAAAACAGAGATCTTGCCAAAGATGTGGGAGTTTGCCGCAGTTCTTTCTGTTTTATTGTGTGCACTTCCACATCACATGGGAAGAGCTCCCCAGGTGTTCTTCGTGGTCTATGTAGAAGACTTCTTTGAAGATGCAAATAAATAAATAAATAAATAAATAAATGCAAAGAATTAAAACTTTCCACAATTGCTCAGGCTGGGGATAATTCTGTAAAGTTTTGAGCATCTACAGACCAGTACAGAAATTAATATCACGTCAGTTTATCACGGTGTTCATATAAAGAGTGGGAGGGAGGATATGGACTTTGGAGTACACCTGCATAGAAAGCACTCCCAGAATGGCGATGGCACACTCCCAACATCTGCTCCTTCCATTGAACTTAGCTGTAAATTGAAATTCCATTGCAATGTTTTTAGACTCAGCTGAAGTAAGGAGACTGTCAGAAATCCTCTTTAAACTCACCCTTATCCAAACAGGAAGCTGACCCCTAACCCCCGGACGTAACAGTACACCAGTGGAAATTTCATTATCCCCGTTTCAGCTGTACTAAGTGAAAATTAATTGTGTAATTATCTGGATGAGCGCATGTGTAAAATTTTACAATGTGCCAGTTAGATTAAGTAACGTGTTAGTGGCATGGTTTAGTGCAGAGTCAAGGCTGTCTTATAAAAACGGAATAAGAAGTCTGACAAGATTTGAAAGAAAAGAACATATGTCTGAACAAACGTTAACTTGAGAAAGTGATGTAATACTTAATACCATAACCTGAGTAAGGCTTTAGCCTCCTCTGTTGGAAGCTCATCTGCCATAGGAGTGATCTTTTGTCTGTCACCTTAAGATCATAAAATTCAATGATGACAACAAGTACCAAATAGTTAACTGAGAGCATTAGGAGAAGATTTTTCTCTACTTTTTACTCTATTTACTTTATACCACTTACATTTTTACAGTGAAATGCTTTGGGTCTTCTCATTGCTTAAGTAAAAAACAAACAAACAGACAAAAATCTAAAATAAGGAAGCAAACCCAGATCAGAGCATAAGTCGGTACTTGAGAAAGGCAAGATGCTGAGCTCAATTCCTTCATAAGGATCTTATGGGGCCCATGGAAATCCTAATGTGGCTATTTAGAAGCAATTATTTCCATTTCAAAGCCACGGACTTGTTTGTATAACGAGATGACTGGGCAAAAGATGCTGCTTGGAAGAAGCCTATTCCTTTGAAAAGTAATGTTATCTTTAAAGAGTTTGGTAAGTAATATATTAGGGTCTATCAGTCTTACTGCCAAAGATTTTTGTGTAGAGCCCCTTCAGCAATACCAAATAAATACACGGCTAACTTTTCTTAGAAAGGGAGAAATGAAAATAACTTATAATGAGATTTCAGTGAAATCAATAGAACAGAGTATGTTCAGGAAGGCTCAGTATTACAGTGAGAGGTCCCACTGCAGCACACTGCTACTAAATCTGGATGGAGACAGGAGATGATCCAGACGTTTCTGTACACAAATGAGGGGTGTTTGGAGGAATCAAATCTGAAAGAGTTAGTGCCTGACATGGATTTCAGATCCGTTGTTATGAGGGTAAATGTTGGGATTTTCATTTCATGTGCAACTTAGTCATCAAAAGGCTTGTGAAAACAGAGACAGAATTTTTAGTATTACAGTTCAGTTTTTTTGTCTGTAATTAATCCACCAGACATTTCAAGAAAAGAGATGGTAAAAAAATGGAGAAAAACAAAATCCAAACAAGATAATTGAAGAAAAAATGTGAATGACACATAAAGGTTGTCCTATTCCCTTCCTCTGACCCAAGATCTTGCTGTCACGTCTTAGCAAAAGACCAGACATCAGCTCAGTGTCTTACTATGTTAACAGATATGCATATTTGAAATGAAAGGAAAATGCAGCAAGGAAGACAGGTTTGTGTCCCAGAGATTTTAGCTGCCTCTCGGTGCCATCACAGGAGCCACATGGAGAGGCACCAGACCATCGCAGGCAACACAGCATTTCTCTTCCAAACTATTCATCATTTGTTCTGGTTGTGGCTGTGACACAAAGTAGGTGACCACACAGGAGCAAAGCATGGCTGCAGGAAAATGTTTAAGTCAACAAAACTGTGTTTTTGTAGAAGAAAGTGACCTGCAAGTCCTTATGGCTGTATTAAGTTGAAAGCCTTGATCTGGAACCCGTGAGCAAGACTGTTGGAAATGCTCCTCACTGAGCTAACTTCAGGCCTGATGGGGACAGTGGCCGATAGATCTTAACTCGGAAGCAAGTTAGGGAGAGTCATGACGACTTCTGCTAACTTCATCCCCATTGCTTCTATACTCAGTGATGACTTGCACCAATAATTGCTGACACAAGTTAGTACTCTTGAGACAATAACTTTGTATTAGTGCAGCTTAGCAGAAAAAAATAAAAGGGTGCTTTAAATTGTGGTGAACTGTAAGGATTCTAAAAGTAATATCCCAGACCATAATCTATAACGAAATTTCAAACAATTTTTTGAAGTTCAATCTTGTCTTTTGTCCCAAGCCACCTACAAAATACACACCCTGATTTAATGGTGTGATTTTTTTTCTGAACTTACATTGTCGAGCCTGGTAGACAGCTTCTCCAAAACTACATCACATCAGCAATGGAAGATTACCTTAAAATGGCCTGAGCTGATAAATGATGCTCCTTCATGCCTTCATCACCCTTCTGATGGAAATGCTCAAAATGCTTTGTGCACCTGCTGCCCCTGCTCCTTATGATAGAAAGGAGCATCCTCTAGGGATGGAGGTGCAGGAAGAGGCACGAGAAAGGCAGTTCTCCGCTCCCTTTTATTCCCACAGAATAGACCATCAATGATCCTGTGATGCTGAGACAAATCTGGTTGCAGTCAGGTGTGTCTAGCTCTCTCTGTCCCATTTAAACTTGTTTTGGCTGAAGAGAAGAAACTTTTTGGAAGGATTTGGTCTTGAAATGAAACAGTGGGTTAAAATGCCAGGTCTAGATTTGTTTTCTGTGCTTTGGGGTTTTGTTTTTCAAAGTTTGTGTGTTTCCTCACCATGATAACACCTCTTATTAGCTAACAGCATGCTATGGCATAACATTTTCACCAACACCAAATTGTTCACATGCCTCCAGCAAACTGGCATTCTTGTCTTGATTATTTGCCTGCTTATTAATGATAGCCATATTTATCTACATTTTGGGGGCTACTGACTCTTTTGTTTTCCACAGAGCCAGGAAATAGATAATGACTAAAACCAATGAAGTGTGAAAAGCATTATCTATACTCTGCACAAAAAGAGAAGCCTATTAAAAGGCCGGGAGCAGGAAGCAGCAGAGGGCAAGATATTCCTCTGTGGAAAAAAAAAAAAAAGGTAAAATAATACTGTCACTAAGTTAAAAATAAACTACAGAATATCAGATCTTAGAAAACATAACATATTTTCCTGAAGAACAGAAATCTAAGACAGCAAAGGGAATTCTTTTCTTTACTGTCCCACTTTTATCCTAAAGATCTGAGGAAGTCAAATGAAAATTTCCTGGCATCCTGGGGCAATAAAATAATCTCAGTCTTCTTGTGAAACCACATTAGTGTGGAGATTGAACAGAAGTTCTTTGAGAACTGTAAGTGCTATGTAAGCATCATTTTTCCCAGGAAACTGAGGCTTTGTTTATTTACACAGAGTTATGCCACTAATGTATTAAGAAATAAACTGCTAGGACAGACACAGACCTGGACACCTATCACGTAAGAACACACTGGGACTCAGACCCGTGATGAAGTCAGTTGGCTCTGTAGAAAGCATCAGGTCTGCTGAGGACAGTTATGCAGCCCACTGTATCCAGCATCCATGGGTCGAGGAACTGGGGGGGATTTAAGCAAAGCCAGTAAACACTGTACTGAGTTGGGGCCAATTTGCTTTCCACTTCTCAGAAAGAAACCAAACAAGGGCAAAATAAGAAAGCAGCCTGGTGTAAATCTTATCAATCTCCACTGATGATGAAGCCCACCAAGGAAGAGGCTGTAGGTTTCATCCTTTACTGATGTGGGGGAAGCCGCAGTTTGAAAGCGTGATCACCACCCAGCCACATCCAAGCTGGGTGCTGCACACAGCATCACTGGCAAAGAAGCAACCACTTCTGCAGCTCCTCTCCTTTCCTCTCCTGCAGCCACCACCTCTTCTAGAGTAGAAGTCCTTGTGTTGGCAGTAAGAGCATTGAGGCTTCTGGAATTTCAAATTTTTATTCTTATTTTTACTTTTTAAACAACTGAGCTGTGGCCAGAGAACTTCAAAATTTCCCATACATTTCAAATTGGAGACTGTTATTCTTGACTCCTGAAACAGGAGCCATCATAGACACCAGAGCTGCAAGAGCAACTTGAGCCTGCAGCTTCCACAGATATTATTGGCTTATGCAGCTGAGGTTCTCCCCTTCTCTTCTATGACCCTTAAATACATTACAATTAATAACTCTAAATTTGCACATGAGAAAATAAACCACCTAAAACAGTCCTGTAATCAGTCATATACTTGCTGATACTAAAATGTAAAGAAATGTGTGCAAATACATTTTGAAGAAAATCCTGCTTTTATGTCATTTGAGCATGTTCTCATTTGTCATGAAAACTTACATCCAGGGACTTATAAGTTAAGAAAGAATAAACATTGTATAAAAACATTCATTCATCTCAAAAATGTATGTAGCATTAATAGCACACAAACAGGATGTAAGGTAACAGAAGCTACTGCACAAAGGAGTTGAGAATATAAAGCTGCTGCTACCTTAAGCACTTGACATGTCACAACTGCCCCCACCACCACAGCTTCCAAGTGTTTTGTTCTTCTTGTGCATCTCAGTTTTCTTATATAGCTTTTCCCACAATAACAACAACTGAGGACACTGACCAGTTTTGAAGACGGGAGGTGGCACATGAGAAGGCTTGAAAAGAAATCCAATTGCATTTAGGCAATACTCCTAAGAGAAACGGTGTCCATGAGAGAGACTCTGCTCACAGGAGAGCAGAATTTATTAAAACAGAGAGAAGGTGGACTTCTTGGTGGTGCAACAGCATACTCCATAGAGACTACCATGCTCTTTCAATATCTTCAGCATTTATTCATGTAAGTGAGTGGCACAAAACAATTTTTCATTTTGACAGTGGATGGAAGGCTGCACAGCTCTAATATTCAGCCATTTTTTTTTTTCCCCAAGGGATGCCTGTCCCTGTTGATTCCTTTCCTTCCTGCCAAGTTATTCACATGGCCACTCAAACTACTCTCACTCAGAGAAAGCAGGACCATTCATGCCAAATTCAGCAGCACAACCCTGGACATTTTCTGCTCAGTTTCTGAATTGTTCAACTGCTCTTTAGATCATAGAATCATAGACTCTTTTGAGCTGAAGTAACCTTTAAAGGTCAACTCTAACGCCCCTGCAATGAACAAGGACATTTACAGCCAGATATCTTAACACACGTACATCAGTCAGATTGCCCCTAGTTGGTTGGGATTTCCCAATCACAGAGCCTTCTTTCCCCCTCTACACTCACCTGCCTCTTCTGTGCTTCCACCTCTCCTTCACCAGCTTCAGCAGGTCTTCTGGTTCATTTAATATAGCATCCTTTAGCATGTCCCAGAAATGATCCTGTGTCTTCCCTCAGCTCATTTTGGATCTGATGGAAGCAAGAAAGTTAGTATTCTTAATTCTTAAACACAGACCTTTTCACTTCACAATATTCTTTTAAAATTTTCAATGTCATAGTCTGGTAATACGAACTGTATAATTTGTGCCAATTTACTACTGGTATAAAAGTCTAGTGCAAGTAATCATTAAAGGTACTTTGCAAGACTTATTGACTAGCTACATTAGTTGGAGAAACTTGTAACTAATTTAAAATTACTTCATTTACTTTCTGAATGATACAAATCTTTGACTCCTATGTGGTTGCCTTTATCTCATTCTGCTTTGTGAGTATTATCATCACTGTTTTGCTCATAGGTGCCTGAGATATCAGAGCATCAGATCCAGTGAGAGACTGGAGATCTCACCTCTGAAAAAAGACTTCACAGGACAAGAAAAGGATTAAGAGTGTCACAAACAAGAAGAGCTGGAGACACCCACAACATACTGAGGTCCCCAGAAGAGCAATCTGAAATCTCCTCTACATCCTGAGATGAATATGCCTAAGATTTAAGCTTTGACATTTTTGTTGGATCATAGAACCAAAGAATGGCTTGGGTTGGAAGGGACCTCAAGGGTCACCAGGTTCTAACCTCTCTGCCACAGTCAGGGTTGCTAGCCACTGGATCAAGTACTAGATCAGATTGCCCAGGGCCCCATCCAACCTGGCCTTAAACTCCTCGATTTAGGAGTGTAATTCACTCCTGCTATGTTCTTTCTGACTCATTCTCCAGACAGCACTGATCATGCTTTGCCTGCTACCCTAGCGGTCAGGGCACTCCGCCAAGAAGTGAAGAGTGGGGCCCAGGTCCTTCCCCTGCCAGAAGGAGCTCAAACTCAATGTGCTCCCCCTGAGCCAGTTGCAGAGGCTCAAACGGAGCTTATCAGTCTGTAGCCCTCACTGCTCAATGCTCACTGCTTTTGTCCCACTGCCCAATGTATTTTGTTGAAGAGAGATGCACTTGTTTAAATTCTCTGCTAAATTGGGTTCATGAAGAAAAAAGACCAAAGGCCACCTCATAATTCTCTAAGAACTGTTATAACTGAGGTGTCAAGTCTGTATTACTGTAGAGCCAAAATACATCTCTACTACAATGCAAAGGAAGATCCAAAGTAATTATGAAATGTAATATACCAATAATATTTGAATAAGTTCAACCTGAAGTACTGCTCTGTCCTCCCTGGTTGGAGTTCAAGACTCCAGCCCTGAAGAGAGGACACAATTCAGAAAACATTTGCCCAGATCAGAAACCTCCCAGAGCATAGGAGTGAAGTCCAAGAATCAGGAGGAAGCTGTGGGCTGGCTAAACCCCTATCATACTAATAATACAAAGCATGGTTTTCTTTAGCTTGAGTGTAACTTCAGGCTTACAGCAGTTTACTGTTCTGCGGTACAATATTTTTCCCTTAGTCTCACAGTCAGATTAACTCCTGAACTGCTGTGCAGTGAAACTTCTGATTTAAGAGATTTGCTGAGGAAATCTAGATTGAAACTCAAGGTTTAGTCAGTATATAAATCAAAGGTGGGATCACTTCAAAGATTCCTTCATCTACTTGGCACACATTTGGTTCATTTAAAACCTCCTTTCTCATAATTGTACTCTTATTAAGATTTGAACATTTACAGAATGAGGAATGAGGTCTTACAGACTGGGTTATAATCACTTCCTCTGAAAATAAAACTCTATAGAGAAACAAGGAACACAGCAGAGAACAGGTCATCTCCTGACTGTGGATGGCTACTGATTTTATGGGGTCCTGTCTTAGAAGTAAGGCTCTGCAGTAAACTTGCTTCCTGGCTCTGCCATGGATTTCCTGTGTGAGACTAATTCAGTTAATCTCTACGGGCAAAAGTCATCCCATCACATTTCAGGAATTTAGCTGAAGTGCAGAGATTAGGAGACAATATACCCAGCATCATCTTTTCTTTACAGCTGAATGTAGCAAATCCTATCTATTTTAATTGTCTATACAGAGATCTTTTAACTGACTAACTTCAAATAATTACCCTAATTTTTTTTTAAGAGTTATAAGTACAGAATTTCAATGTCTATATTCCCCATTTGTAAAACAGGAAAGTTCTTTTTGAGTTCTTCCTACCCTCTGCCTATTATTCCAATTCAATCATTAATTCTTCAAAGAAATCCAGCATCTCTGTGCTTACAAATTATCAGCACCCTCTTCACATAAAACTCACCATATCTACATGTCCTAATGCGTGAGCTTCTTACAGCCAAACTTCCTATTTCCCATACTTAGCCAAAGGAAATGCAGAGTATCAATGGCTACAGATCTTAAATAAGAGTCTTGTGTTTCCTCACTCTGGCAGGAACCTTCCCATCCACGTAGCTGGCACACTGCAGCCAGAAGCAGAACTGAGACAGCTACATGGCTGCCCCAGCAAGGCTCAGCATCTGCAGCAAAGAGCTGTGGCACCTGGCTGGGGGAACGAAGGGATGAGGAGAAACAACAGCAGAAAAGAGCTGAAAAGAGAAAGCATAAAACAAGAGAAATAGCATGACTCGGCAATTATCCAAAGAAGATATGCAAAATGTATTTTACATTAAGTTCCAAGCAGTATAATAAGGCTATATGAAGAACTGGGGTTTGTTAAACATCAGGCACATTGACAAGTCCAAGGGTAGGTTTCATAGATGTAAATAAATCCTGACACTAAGCTGCAGTCACAAAAGCAACAACAAATGAAAAAAAAAAAAAAAAAAAAACCAACCTTTTTGTGTTTCCAGTAACTTGTGACTGGTAACAGGAGCAACCTGCAATTACTTAAGTTCTTACTTAAGCCAGAATCCTATTTATAGAATCTAGATAATTTCAAGGCATAATCAATTACAAGAAATATTTGGCAAACCCAAGAGGAATTTAAACAAAATGACCAGAAAATCCTAGAGGATCTAAAACCCACAAAATGATGATATTCCATATGCAGATAATCCATGTACAAAGAGATCTTTAAATAAATGAATTCTGATAAACATTTGACCGAATGAAGTGCTACACACTGTATGAAACTTGTATAAATAAGTTGAGATGAAAGTCCTTTGAAATGCCATGGATTATTTTAAAAGAGGATGTGATATACAGATGCAATGTATACTCACATCATTAATTTTTCATACCTAATATTAAAAAAAAAAAGCATATACACATGACAAATACTTAGATCTACTTAAAAGCTCAATTACACCAAGTTCTGAGGCAGTCCCTCTCTCCAGTCCTTCTTGGGTTTGACCCTGCAGGGTTGCAGCCATTTACCATGCTACTGTTTCTCAGCAAGCCACAGTTTGAGTGACTGCTGTGATTTACCATCTCCAAAAGATTTTGTTCTTATCCTCTAGCTAGCTCACGACACATCACTCACCCCATTGCAAGCAACCCTCTCAACACAGGGCAGTAGGTAAACCCTGCAGATCTTGTTACGGACTTGCTATAGCTGGTTCCTATAAACTGAGAGATGAGAACACCCTTAGTCCCTTCACAGATGACGGATGCAGATTAGCAGATCTAAACAATTAGTTAGGGTGAGGGAATGAGCCCTCAGACAATTAGAGCAGTTAAGCATCCTGCTGACAGCTGTGGTGACAGCAGACAGTAAAACTACACTTGATGAAATGAGAAAACTCTCTGCCTTTTTGATTTACAGGGAAGTTTACTTATAGGCTTTAAGGTGTTTAACTACAGTGGTCACAAACCAAGCACTAATATCCTTCTACCTCTAATGAAGAATGGCGGAGCAGCAAGCGCAAGCTGACATAATTCAATTCTGGTGTTTGTCAGCTGCGGTTGTTTTAAAGAGTGATGCAAGCTTGTCAGACACAAGGAGGCAAACTGAGTTCTTGAGCTGTTACTGGCGTGAGGAGAATGCGGATTTAAGGCTGTAAGGTATGCAAAGATCAGAGATGTTTTGTACTCCCTTCCTCCCATATTTTTGCATTAAAACTTACCACTTAATAAGTTTTTGTTTCAAGTTGTACAGCAGCTGTTTGGTCAATGTGTTTTTTGTGTTCCTCCAGAACAAATGATCCCTTGTTTTTAACCCTTTGATTGGGAGAGTTTGTATATCCAGGTGTGCACTATTCCCTTTCCAGTCCCACTGTGCTGCTATTACCCAGAAGAGAGATTTCAAATATTTGCGTTCAGTTCAATAGAATTTGCTTTAAATGTCAACAACAACAAAAAAATTTGTACAAACTCTAGTGAGTTTTGTGTATGGGTTTTGTGTCAGAGTTGTTTTTTGGAGCTGGGGGAGGGAGGGGATGTTTTAAATGACCATACCAAGCTGAGAGGCAGATGTGAGTTTTCTTTGATCCAGGAGAGGATGCATTGTCAAATGCTTCAGAGTCCTCAGACAACGCTTACCCATGAGATCAAGGAGAAAAATTGCTATACACTTTTTCTCACTCAGATGTTAGAATTACCGGATATTAAAAACTAAATTTAAAGGTGCTGCATTGTTTCACAGAGCATCTGGAAAAGGAACTATAAAGCAGGTAATTACTATCGATTGTTAAGGTGTGGTAGCAGCTCAAAGCATAAGACTCAATCTGAATTCTTGCATCAGGTGGTCAGGAAAATGGATATAAGATCTTTTCATACAAACTATTTTCTAAATAATGTCCCAGTAAGTTAGGAAAATGTATCATTCATTTCACAAAACTGTGGCATCCACAGGTGGATAGCCATCAACAACAAGACATCATTTAGAGCTTCCTTGGTTTCGTGCTTTATTGAAAAAGAGTGAACCTCAGCTGCCTTTTGAAAATGTTCACTGAGATATGTGAAGCTGGGCTCTCTTTTGTGCGTGCCAGGCCTGACTGATGGTTTCAAAGTGGGATTTGGTTCAGACTCAAACCTGCCAGTGTTTCACCTTGGCTTCCTCTACCAGTCACACTACAGAAGGAAAGCCATCTTGGTAATACATCAATATGTTTACACAGACAAAAACATGTCATGTTTACACGTTTTGATTTTTGTCTGAATTGTTTAAATAAGCTTCATAGTATGCTTCTGTATCAAAAAACTGCAGACAGGAAAAACTGTTTTCACTTTTACACGGAACCCAGTCAGGATGAATTGCAAGAGAAAGACCATCAGCAAAGCGATATTATTGTGAATGCAGAAGGTAACAAGTAATGGCCATTCACTCATGCAATATTAGTGATACTTTACCAACAAGCAAACCACCAAAGCAGAGCACTCATCTGAATGCATCAGTTCTGAAAAATACTTAAGTTCAACATGACAAACTGATGTCATTCTGAAACTTGTGGCCTTTCTCCAGCTAAAATAATGGAGCGCTGATCTCACTCATCTTCCTGTCTCAGTATGGTAGGTGTAAAGTCATCTCTGAACTTTTTAGCAGCACTTCACAGGGGTCACCTCTTTCTGTTACATTCTGTGTTGGCAGGTGAACTCTTAGACTTGGTAGGACAGTCTGACAGTGTGAAGAAGACCTACCCGCCTGTGAGGAATTCTCCAGCAGGTGAATCATGAGATAAAGCAAACGACTCCTTTTGCCTAGTTGACTAATAGTCAGACAGGGAGACAACTCACCTCTTTTTCATCTCAAAAGAGGGGATTAATTCCACGTTCAGATTTCAACGGAGGACTTTCATTTAATCCAGGAAATAAAGGAGAAAACAGATGTTGCCATATAAAATCAACATTTTTATTATAGTATAAAGTGTAAGTATATGCACCTCATGCCTTCTCAGAGGCACCACAATGACAATTATCCATTAATGTTTTTCACTTGTAGAAGTTCAGAATATTTTACAAAAATAACTTTACTGAGTAGTTTGGAAGACAGAACTGAGGGGCCTTGCATTCCTTATCATTATCAAAGACAGAGGGAACACGTGGGTTTCCTGATCTGTGAAACACCATGTCCTCCACTGCATATGGAAGTTGAGACAATTTCCAAAGGTGAAAACCATCCCAGCTATCCTGTTCCAGGCAGCAGCTGACCATATAAATGACACATATGGGTCTTAAAACAGCCTTCTAATGTGTTGGAAATCAAAAAAGGGGTATCACATGCAAAGCAGCCAGATAACATCATCGCCAACCATGTGTCCATATAGGACAAATCAAAGAGGAATTGGTGATGGCCTGGTTCCCTCAGGAAGAGAGTCTGACTATGTGGCAATCTGGAGAAAAGGCAGAAAGTAAATAATTGCAGGACAGCTTAAATCCAATCCTGTTAGCAATTTCTGCTGTTGTTGTTCACCCTGCCAGGAAAGTTGTTTGGTTCAGTGCCTTGAAGCCAGCTGGCACAAAGGCTTTTGGTTAGCACAGAGACAGACATCGCACAATAAGTTGAACAGTACCTGAAATATTCTCCTATAGGGTGTCATGAGCTAGGCCACTGAGACCAGGAGGAGGCTTGCAATGATAGCAACGTTCACTTCTAACATTGCTTTTCCTCATGTCTCCTCACAGGCATGCTTTTTCCTAAACATGCATGCCTCTCCTCCTCCCTGAACTCCTCAGCTGATACTTAGTTTTGGGCTGTTTTTCATCTGGTTGTTCCAGTCAAATTCTTCCCCTGTGTATCTACAAGAGCGGACATCTTCTTTACGACTTCCCTTTCTCACTTCTTTCCTTTCCACTCTCTCCTGACTCTCTGCGGGCTGCTGGGGGGTACAGGACCAGGCTCTCCTCCAGAGAGGTGCTGCCCTGCCTTAAACCAAGCCCAAATGTAATTGTTTTCTTGTTTCTCATATGTCATAATTACAATTCTGGACTCCACTTTTGTGGAAAGCTCTTTGTTTTATTGTCCTTTTTAATTATGAAATCCTTTCCTCAGTAATTCACTGTGACTCGGTAACTGACTCCACATGGCTACGACGTGACTGTCCTGATTGAATTACTGGAAGTACAGAGCCGGAGGAGCCGCACGCATGCGAGGCACAGTGTAGCATGGAGCTCCCTTCAGCGAGTGCTCTGGCATCACCAAGGTGGGGATTAGGGCTCCTTTCCTTCCTTGGCTACTGGGAGGAGCTGATTCTCCCCACTTTGACCACTCCAGCACTGCTGAGTAGTGACATCTTCCATGGCAGTTTCCCTTACTGAGGGAAATGGTGGTGGTGACTGCCACTGGCTCCGGCAGGCCTTGGAAGGAGTTTGGGCCCACGCCTAGCCAAGGACTGATCCCAACGCCAATAACTCATAATTCGGCCATGTGGTGTTACCAGATGTAGACACACTCCTTAAAGGGTTGCTTTAACAAATGAAGGTGTGGGGTAAAACATGAAATGTCCACCCTGGAACCAAGGACAGGCTGGGAGTCGTGGTATTTCCACCATGGCTCCAAGTCCATCTTCCCAGCTTCAAAGGAAGAAGGGGGTGATGTGCCTAGCAGGGGTTCCCAAGCTGTGGGTGGTTTCTCTTAATTTAGGAAAGCATCTGATACAGTATGTCACAAAATGTCACGTTTATTTAATTCTTTTTCGTTTGGATATGATTATTGTCACGTGGAATGGAAACTGAGTGATGCACCATAAGCAAAAAATGTCAGAGGATGGTTTAAATCAGCTCGTACTGAATTAGGGTAGGGAGAAGGAATGCTCAGTGTAGTTCTGAGCAAATTAAGGTTATTTAACCTTTTTTTTTTTTTTAATGCATAGAAAGAAGGATGTGGATTTAAACAAGCCAGAAACTGGCTGTACACTGATAATGGTAATGTTTATTTGCCCCAGTGAGCATTGGTGAGAACTCAAGGAATTAAAGTAGGATCTCTTAGAAGAATACAGAAGTGGAATTCAAAGAATTATATGTGTATATGACTTAGTAAAGGTATGCTTAATGTAGGTCCCAGCAGACCTAGAATATCACAATGGTAGATGAAGGGAAAAGGTACCTGGGAGAAGAACATGACGATAAGATAGAGACAGTTACAGAGAAGTTGCGTGGATGGAAAGATAAACAGCAGCAGTTTGCCTAGTAGAAAATGAAAAAGAGGGAAACTATCTGTCGGGAAAGATCTTGCTGGAGTGACATGCATTCAAAGTCCTAAATGAGCACACCATGAGCAGATCCAATTGAAAAATAAAAAATAATTACTTTCTCTCTCTGTTTAAGATCTACTTTAAAATAGTAATCATTCCTCATAATGTTTAAAGACCAAAGAGAAATCCTGTATTTTTTTGTTACTTTTGTTAAATTCTGTGAACTTTTTTCATCAGGAATCGAACAGTGAAATAAACAGAGCAGTAACAAATTTATCACACAGAATGCTTTGGAACTGCACAGGACTGGGACACGGTGCACAAAGCTAAAGGCTGCAAGCCTGCTTGTAGCTTGGGACTGAACTGGAATATTCTGGAAACAAACAAATAAACAAAGAAACAAAAGAAAGCAAAACACATGGAAATAGAAAAATGAAAAAAGGAAGCGGGCAGGGGAGAGGGAATTCATGCAGTTTACGCAAATATTTTGGTCAGTGTTTTATGAAACTGCAATGGAGTATGAAGGCACTGTATCAACGTGGCCTCAAGACAGATTGAAGTAGATTCTCTTTGGTTTTTGAATGTTGCTCTTACCTCTCGCTTTTTGTCTTTTAAAGGGAACTGTCCGTACGTATGGAAAAAGGGCACTCTGCTGAGCAATTTTACAAGCAAAGTCCCTCGCTGTCTGCAATGGGAAAGCGCCAGCTGAGCGGGGTGTCTCCGGCTGCGGGCCGCACTGCCGGGCGAACACATGCCCGAGGCTGCCACCGCATGGCCGGAGCGGTGAGCTGAGGGAGGAGCGGCTCCACCCGCAGTTCTCCGGCGATCCGATGTTCCCGGAGAGCTTACTGAAAGTAACGTCTTTTCAACCCCAACTTTGAGAGAAATACTCGAGGAGCTACGTCATTTTTGTTACTTCTTTTTTTTTTTTTTTTTTTTTTTTTTGCATGTATGTAGGAAGATTCTGTTACGTCAAGTTAGTAAAAATAATAAGCGATGCTAGAAACTACTTAGTAAAATGATTTGGCAGAGCCATTCAGTTGCACTGCCCTGACGTTATGATTTGCATCCATTGATCAAAGTCCCAGGTACTAGAAAATAAAGGGCAATCTTCATATTATCATGATTTTTTTCCATTATAAATGTTGAGATTGTGCTAGCAAAAGTAAACCTCCTCAAAATACATGCAGTTTTAACACATATTTTCTTTTTTTAAAAAAAGAGACAAAGAAATAGAAAATGCATACTAGTTTTTCTAGTAAAATGAAATTCAGTATCCCGTATAGTGCTTGGTGATGGGAACTGAGATTATGCAGAGTCTTAAAGCAAGCTCATGCCACGGTCTGGCTTTCCCCAGCTCACAGTTCTTTCCTCGGCAGCTCCGTCCTGACTCCGAGGATGGAAGTAAAGGAAAGTCTCCCTCTTGCTTCTGCAGTTAGCAACCAGCACTAGCAGGGGAGATTTCTATTTCATTTTCACCTCCTTCTTTTTTTTCTTTTTTTCTTTTTTTCTTTTTTTTCCTTTTTTTTCTTTCTTTTTTTTTTTCTTTTTTGATGTTATTACATGAAGAATTTTATTTAGGTGTACCTACTTAATCATGGACTGTGCCTTTTAAATTTTATTTTATTTTTAACAGTAATTACAGTGAAAACTGTATTTGCCTTGAGTTAAACCTAATCTCAGCTAGGTCTAAAAAGCTGCTCCTCAGATCGTTTGTCCCAGTGTAACTGTGGAGTAAATCCTCTTTATGTGCCTGTGTGGTTTTCTTTGAAAACGAATAAAGGGGATGCTATTTACTGTTTTAAAGACATAGATCACGGCTTGTTTTTGAGGAAAAGAGTAAATCATTTGGTATATCCATCATTTAAAATATATTGTGCTACACCTTTCACTATTGAAACACAACTGTTTTTAAAAGCAACATTTTTATTGGTAACATGAGTTCCAAAAGCAGTAATTCATCTGATAGAAACGTCCCTAAACTGAAAGAAGATTTCTATTCCATTTTATTCCTTTTCTTTCCTTAAGTACACTGTAAAATAAAGTGGTTACGGACAGAGAGGTAGAATTTGATGAGCTGCTCCTCTAGCCCACATGCCTGCACCTATAAGCAGCCTCCTGGTAGGATTCCCAACACATATTTTTGCTAAGGACTGTGAAGCCTCATCCTGAATTTCGCAGGACGCTGTTCGTGTGTGTATGTGGGAGCTCTGAACTCCAGCTCTGCTCTGATGTCTGCGGAGCCGCTGCTGTGCACAGCGCCAGGGGCTGCACCGAGGCACAAACGGCTTTTCAGCTGCTCCCAGCCCCAGGCTTGTCACATGTTGGAATCCGCAGGCAGCTTGGATGGGAAAAACACCGGAAAGAGCGTGTGTGATGCAAGGTGTTTCTAAACATTAAAAAGCTGCCATTTTTATTTTGTTCTCTTCCCCTAATCTGCACCGTGGGCTGGGCTGAACTGCTTGCTATTAAACATCACAGGGCTGAGAATGGGCTAATGAAAGTTAAAAATAAATAAGTAAAGAGATGGAAAGCAAGCTGTTGTACCTCAGCTTCAATACTGTGCTTCCAAAGCTAAGCAAAAGAAGAAACAAGGCAATGGAGATGTGAGACACGACTGAACAAATTCTAGTCTTCTTTCAATCCAGAATAAAATTTTACTGAAAAAAATAAGCTGATGAAAGCCCCAATGGCCCCCTGCCCCTGGATCTTGCAGCTGAGGTGCAGAGCAGGGCCCTGTGCCGGCCAATGCCACGTAGGAGTGGAAGGGGAAAACAAAATGCTTCCTCCTCCAGGTGAGTGAGGAGCCATGGCTTCACGGGATCTTCAATTCTTTTCCATCATATAAAAATGCTGCGTTTCTTTTCATCTTCCCACTTTCAGAAAACCGAGCAAGATAAGAGGTAACTGGAGCTCTGAGAATAAAAAAAGCCACATCTACTTCTGGTATACGGTTCTTGAACAGAAGATTCAAATGATGTTTTAAATTAAAACTGCACAATGAAATCTGTATCCTCTCAGATATCAAGGCCATATCATGCTTCCTGGTTTGGAAGTGTGAAGAGTTACAGCTGAGTGTGTCCTGAGTGTCAGGAGGAAAGGGGTTAGGGACCTGCTCCAACTATAGCAGTGTCTCGGAGTACTTGAAGCCTCAAAGCCTGAGCATTAGGCACAATGCAGCAGTTCTCACCGCATATAAATGATCCAAATATATGCCAGCTATAAATGCTTGGTATGTTTTAGTCTGCAGGAAATGCACCTTACCTGCTTCCACATCTATAATATCATGGCAACAGCTGGAATACCCAGTGGCAAAGTCGTGCTCCAGGGAGGTGGAGATGAAGAATCATGTAGTCACAGAATGGCTTGAGTTGAAAGGGAGCTTACAACCCACCAGTCCCACCCTTTGCTATCAGCAGGGTTGCCCCCACCAGCTCAGCTTCTCAGGACCCCATCCAACCTGGACTTGAGCGCCTCCAGGGATGGGGCACACACAGCTTCTCTGGGCAGCTGTGCAAGAGCCTCTCCACCCTCTCAGTGGAAAAATTCCCTATGACATCTAACCTAAATCACTCTCTTTTGGCTTGACACCATTCCCCCATGTCCCATCGCCATCTAGAGAAGGCAATGTAAGTGCCTAAACTGCTGACGGTGCCATCCCACCTTCCCCTGCCTTGGGACACTGGGCACAAAGGGCTATGGGCAAGTCCCACACACTTCAGGGGTTTCTGCAGGAAGGTGATTTTCAGGAAAACCAAACCTGAAAGGCAATCTGCTAGTGCAATGGTTCCTCACCACAGCACAGCCAATCCTGTGCAACTGTGTTGTAGTACTTTAAGTCCTCCAAGAGCAGAAAGGGAATTTCCAGAAACTGAAATGGATAGGAAATGCTGGTGTGTCACATGATGGATTTCTCTCCTGATTAGGAAGTGTACCTACTGCAATTTACCTTCTGTCTGGGACACATCATCTCTGCGCAGAGGAGCAACCCAAGACTTAAGAAGTTCTTAAAACTTCTAAAAAAGCTGATTAAGAGGGAGTTAAAGAGTTTATAGGTCTTGTGGGGCTTTGTTACATATGGCTGAATTTTAAGTTTGTAGTGTTCTTGAGACAGAGTTCAGCTGTGTTTTACATCTTTTTAAATAATTCTGTTTTCCACCCTTTCTGCAACAACAGATCATGGAATAATGAAATGTGAAAGATTGTTCTGCAGTGCCATTCTACACACCCCTCTGCTTGGTATGTTACATATCTAGCTCTTTCTGCACCAAATTACCGCTTTGCTCTTTTTCTTCTAAAGAACTCTATGGTTTTAAATTGTTTATCTCACAGAAGAAAAAAAAAAAAAAAAAGACAAAAAAAAAAAAAAAAAAAAAGGAGGCACAGAATGTCGGTTTGACTAAGCAAAACTACAGTTCTTTTCCTTTTCATACAGCCCACTGTCCTCTCTTGCCTACAGATTTTCTGTTAAACCACACCATGCCACTATCAGATTTCTGCAAGTAGCTGTGTTAGGAGCTAGGAATAACCCTGTGCAGTTCCAACTCACAAATCAGCGTAAGCCTGACTGTTAATTGGCTTGAAATTAAAACAGATTTTAGAAGACTTTTTTTTTTTTTTTAATTTTATATTTCATATGATTCACTGTACATTTTTCCACGTCAGTCTCACCTTTACAGATCCAGCTGTGACAATATCTGGTGGCAGACATGCAGCAAAATCACATAGAGAGAAAATAATCAGGAAAAGATCTTTCTGAAAATGCCTGGTAATCCTAAAAAATGAGTGCTTATATTAGGGGGAAAAAATAGAAGCTATTTGAAATAAATTTAACTTAGATTTTGAGACAAAAATGAAGGCTTAGCTAAACAAAACTCTTCCATCCCAAAAGAATCCTGAATTCAGCTTATAGTTTGTTATTGCCAGCTTCCTGTCCAGGGATATTCAAAACTAACTCTTGTTGTTTATAAGGTAAACAGCATTTGAACATAGCGAAAGCAAGCTGTAGGAGTCATCTTTCTTCTTCTCTCTTCCCCATTTAGCAGTGAAGTTGCATATCGTACCCCTTCAGAGCCAGGTTTGATGAAGTGTGAGTTGCACACCACTGTGTGAAATAATTTCATGCTTATTCCTTGGACTCCTTCATGTTCTACCAGCGTTAATTTATGAAACCACATCTCTCACGTGACAGAACGTTAAAAAACACTCAAATTTTAATTGGGGAAAAAAGGTCCTTTTCAGTGACAATTTCTACCCCAGAATCTTTGTATGGAGTTTGAACTCAGTCTTTTGTATTCCCAGCCAGTTTAAAATATCAAAGTTCCTGCCACTGTCCGTAAGGAGCTCTGGTTTGCTGATGAAGCCCCCCCACACACAGGCAGCACCGCCACTTCTCTTGAAGACTTGTGCAGATGCCTTGAGGCATCTTTCAGCAACAGTATCAGATTTGCTTATAGTGCTGAAGCAAATGTTTTCATGGTCTGTCACCTTGATTTTATTAAAGGTGTTGGACTAGGCTATTATCCAGTGTTGGAAATGTCCCCCATAGAGGCTTTATGTTAGGTTGGGAATTTAGAACGGCCAGGCATTTTCAGCCCGTCATAAACTTTTCTTCACAGGTTACATGACAGAGCGCTTTCCTAATTAGTCTGAAACAGAGTGATGCTCTGCAGGTACGTCGGGCCCTGGGCTTTTACACTTTGTGCCTGCGCGACTTAGATTTCATTGCCCCTTTGCAAAGTTAAGAGACTTAACTTTGCTTTCCCAGGACTTTTATTTCACCTCCCGAAGAAAGCCTTCAGTGCTGGAAAGTTCTCCTTCCAGATCAGTGCATGCCTGCCTTACACGCGTGGCATCATCAAAGCTGGATTTTCGTGAGCAGCCTGATTAATCACGGCCCTAAAGAGCACGATTTGGGCTTATTCTATAGCATCAGTGCACAGTTGCTGTTTTGTTTTTGCTTTGTTTCAGCCCCAGCAATCTAAATAAGAATGGGCTGAGATCAAAGATTTCCTAAGAGCTGTAGGAAATGCAATGTGTGTGCAGGTGCCTCTGGAATTTGGGGGCTCTGTTGAAAGAAGGCCAGAGCGCTGTTTTCAAAAGGGCGCAGAACATCTTCACGAGAACCAGAGAGTTCTACCAGAGTAAATGTGGAGGTGCTGAGTTAAATGCAATATTTCACTAAAACGGAGCCGTCCTTGTGCACCGACGTACAGAGTTCAGTTGTTGGCTGTTTATACAGCACAGGCAAGGCGAGCGCATGCGACGGGACCCACATGCAAAGCAGAGCGATTGTGTGTGGTCTGAGTGGACTTTTTTTGTCATCCTGTTTGGGAACCAGTTCAGGATCTGTTTCTGTTGGCAGTTTCCTCCTGTTGTGAATGTATTAGTGCATTTCTCAAGGCCTCTGTGCAGCTGAAAGGCTGGTAACTTAAGCCCGGAGTATGACAGACAATCATCTTCCATCAGTTCAGACATGGGTGATAGGATGAAAAAGAAGAGATTACATCTCTGAAAACAAAGGAACTGAGGCAGGCCAAGAGCAGGCAGTGACTGCAATCTCCTTTTTACCATAAATGTACAAAATCCCTTATCTCTGGTTTCACAGAGCTCTGGGAGAGTGGTCGCAGCTTTGGGTGCACCAGCCAGCCTGAAGCAGTGGCTCAGGGAAAGGACAGAACTGACAGGAGCAGCACGGGGAATGAAAAAACACGCTCCATAAAACCCCAGATTGAAAAAAATTCGCCGACCGTCATAGCTTAACAAGTTATTTTAAATGTTTCATTTTGCATTAAAAAGAGATTTATGCAAGACATGAGACTTTAAAACATCAAGCCAGTAGAAACATGCAGCATTGCATTTGAACGCCCCGTTCACTGCCGGTGCCAATGTATTATGAAGGTTTAAGATTTACATTAATTCTTCAATGAGCAAAAGTCAAGCGCCAGGTCCTTAATGCAAACCGCATTGTGATGTAAGCATGCCACAAACCTCTCCCTCAGTTCACATCTGCAAATATTATTTCATACTTGAGAGGGGCAAAGCAAGCAGCTCACGCTGGGCTGCACTGAAGAGGATGGTGCCCTGTGCAGCTCCTGCCAATCAGGAAACGGTGCGTGGTGGCTGCGCCATGACCGCCACCCCACACTGTACCTTCCTTGTCTCTTGGTGGATGTCATCCCTTGGCTTCTCCTCCTTTTATTTTTCTTTCTTTTCTTTTCTGTTCTTTTCCAGATTTCCAGATTCAGGACTGAAAATGAAGCGTAAATCTTACTGCCTAATAACCACGGCAGTTACTTCAATAAAATGTTACTTAAAAGTCAATGGACTGCACATGTTAAAGACATTAGAGCTGTTAACAGACCATTGTAAAGTAAGCAGAATCTTTAATAACCTGCACGGAACGCACAGTCCCGCGATGTTCAGCGCAGAGCAGGCTGCGAGTCCTGGCTCCCTGCACCCGGCTCTGAACAGAAACCACTGCTGCATTCCTCACTCAAGTGCCAAAATGGGGCTGGGGAGGTGAAGTTTGGCTCTGAGAGCGGCCCAGCTCGATATTTCCCCAAGTGGAAGTGGAAGAGCAGGGAGGACAAGGATGGACTCGGGACTCCTCCTTCAGACCCCTCTTTTAGAACCTGGCCTTAAGCACAGTCACGAGAAAGGATGGCAGATCTTTCAGATCAGTGCTGTTCTTGCCTCTGGAGCCTGTTGTCCAGTAGAAATGTGTGTGTTCAGAGACCCGCTAAGCCTTGGGCATGCTGTGTCTTCTCTATTTTCTCTGTCTTCTTCCCATTTTTATTTTCAGCTAAACATCCTGCACTTCCCCCTCCTCTCCGACAAAAAAAAAAAAAAAAAAAGCTGAAGATGGAAGAGATAGCAAACGATTGTAACTTCAAAAATATTTTTTTGAATTTGCTTAAGTGGAAACATTTATAAATAAGACAGAGGAGGATTTATGCATCAGGCTGCGATGATCTGCATGTGTGAGCATGAGGCATGCAGCCAAATTTACACAAGCCAGAACATCCGCCTCCCCCGGATCCCCGCACACATACACACATGCTCCTGCCAGTGTGTGGACATGTCAGCCTCACGATGTGCACCAGCACCTTCTCTGCCCCTTTCCAGATGCGCGCTGGCGTTATCAGAATGTTGAACCCAAATGTGTCTGAGCTGTCGTCTCCAACAGCATTTGAGGGAAGAGACAAATATCTTGTTCCCCTTATCCAACGTGTTGCCTACTGACTGCAGTTGCTGTTCCTAGCACATGGAATATGGGCAGGAGAGATCTACTGGGACACCCCTGCAATGCTTTGTCTCCTGCAAATTACTGTTCTCGTTGTCCTCTCTTCTTCAGGCACTTCCCAAAATACCTCCACCACTTTTTTCCAAGACTACCCCATATGTTTATCTACTTCACAGTTGGAAAGCTGTCCTTATTTTCAACCTCCCACCAAGTTTTGGGCCTTTGCCCTACTCATAACCCTTGGTGTACCTTAATCCTGCTATCATATTGTCACATCTTCCAGACCACCTCATCCGATCCCATAATTCCGGTGCAAATAGCCACCATATCTCAGTTTTACCTCAGTCTCTTTTGTTACCCTCCTCTGAAGCAGCACATTCATTTCATGGAAGCCCTAGTAATGCTCATACCAAGTCAGGGTGAATCTCCAAGGAGATCACAACATCTCTCCTCTACAAAATAGGCCCTATAGCTGCCTCTGTTGGAAGTGCCATTTTAATTAGCTTATTCTCACATTTGTTTTATTTTTCAGCTGGTACATCTCTACCACTGGAGCTCTGGCAGCCCTCTCCAGCTCTTCTGGGCTTCTCCTCCAGCACTAACTAGTACAGCTGCCATGCCAACCACCATCTTCCTATGCAGAGCCCTTACCCGCACCATAGCTGCGTCCAGCCCTAAGTGGTATTAACACTTTCCAGGTTTCTCCCTTTCCAGATGATGTTGTTTTAAAGCAAAGAACTGTAAATATTTTTGAATTCTTTCACGAATATTTTGAAAGCTGTCTTTTCTATCCCAGGCAATTCTGAACTAATTTTGAAGCAAGGTTTTATAAAACCCTACATCAAATGCTCCAGTATTTATTATTTGTTATTTATTTTGCCAAATGTCTCAAATGCATCTATAGGCGACAGGCCAGTGCTCTGATGTATAAGCCAAATACCATAAAGCTGTCTCCATGCAATTTAGAGAACTCTTTGATTATGCATGCTTTGGCTATATTTTTTACTAAATAATGATCTGGGTAGTTAAATTGCTCTAAAAGGTTCAGTATTTGTTGGTTTTTAGTACCCAAGGGCCGATTCAGTAATTTTTCATGCTTACTTCTCCAGGCTCTGTGATCTGTAAGTGATGGTTACTGATTTCTTTCTCCTATACTCTCTCTCCCTCGAAGACTCTTCTTTGCCATGATTTTAATAAAAACACATGTATAAAGATGAGTGGAAGAGCAGGGAGCTTTAACTATTTTTGATCTTCTCAGAATAGACTTCATGTCCTTGTGTTTGTACTTATGTGAATGATATGTGTATACATAGATTTCTGTATTTTTATGGACAATAGTAGCATAGCTCTGACTGAGGCCTCTACACCTTACCACAAAACCAGTAAAATATTAATTTATCAATGATATGCTACAGATAGAACCAATAATTCTGACAGATAATGCCCAGTTCCTGGTTTTTCCACATTTTGACTGCCTTTTGTTGAACTTTCTCTAGCCCTGGTATGTGATTTTAGAGTTTACCAGGTAGAATGGGAAGGATTTCTTTTGAATTAACTAAAAGCCTAAGTAAAATGTAGATTAATTAAAGTGCTTTAATAAGTGCATAGAAAACAGATGCAATTAAATCTGATTTAATTTTTTACTTGGATTTACTCACTGATGCACAATGTCACCTTATTTTCCAACAACCCAATACGAAGCTACTAACATGGTTTGAGTTTTTAGGTCACACAAAAGGCAAGCAGCAGCAGGGCTTTGCCCACTTCAATAGCAGCTTCTCCATCAGCTGCAAACACTAGTTGGAGAAAGAGGACAACGTCCGTAAGCAGCTTGTCAGCAACGTGTGTGTTCAGTACGTGGCCGTCCATTGGTGAGTGAAATAAAATCTGAGAAAGAATTAAAATGAGGCAGGCCAGCAGGAGAAGGAGGCATATCACATACACAAATAGAGTTGGGCGAGGTGGAGCTCACAGCTGGTCAATGATCAATGACCATAGGGCACTGGGAATGGAATGGGCAGGCACTTGACACACCTTGAAAAATATTGTCTGTCCATATGTGGTGACTCTCTAAAGCTCAAACTAGCACCATGTGGATGTCTCTGAATGACTCTTTCTATCATTACGAGTGTATGGTGGGTTATCTGGTCACCTGTCTCTCCCACTAATGCACAGTTACCTGTACTATTTCAAATGCTGTTGCTTGCAATTTTAAACTATACATGAGGTTCCAACATTTTCTTTACAGAATCCACAATATTCTGATCAAAAATAAAAAATGACATGAGTATTTTCATATAGTGTGACAATTTTGTTTGATACACATGTAAAACCTGCTACAGTTGTCAGATACTTTTAAGAATAATAACTTACTCACCTGTCTGAGAAATGGCTTTTATGCTGTATTACCTGTTTCTCTCTGATTTTGTTAAACATACTGTAGTCATCTGGCAGCAAAACCAGTTTTTAACCCCCCAAATCCCTTCACTGCATGTAAATGCAAAATTATGCAAATATTTGGCCCTATAGAAATGGATAGCTGAGTCCAAAACACACAGTGCAGTAACGGGAGCATATCTCCTGTTATCTAGGCAATTTCTAGAGCATGTCATTTCTCAAGAGCATTTGTACTATGGACTTCAAAAAAAGCAAGAAGTGAGTATTGCTCACTTTCCATAGCATCACGGAAGAAGCATTTTCTGAATGCCTCTTTTTCAGCCCTCTTCCAGTATTTGGGAGACTTTGGAAACAGTGTGTGGTTTTGATCTCCAAGTATGACACAGGTTTTTGGTCAGGCTGCTGCACTGCATGTTGCAGTGATTCTCTGGTACGCGGGATTTTCAGACAGCATCAGAAGTGGGTGAGCAGCAAGGAGTTTAAAGTTGGCAGATGGATAGCAGATCCATACAAAGAAACACAGAAAGTACCTGGGTTTATAAAGGCAAATGAAGACCAGGAAGAGAAGCAGTGATGTTATTTGTCAGTATTGCTGGCCATGAAGGGTCAAGGTCTGGAAGGGCATTAATCTCTCTCTTGAAGAAAGCCATGAGTTACCTCCACCATCATGTTTCAACTGTCATCAAGTATTTTCTGTAGCTTGAGTTCCATTTTATCACCTAGGCAGACATGTAAAGTCTTCTATAAAATGGAATTTGGCAGCAAGCATTGCTCCATAGGCTCACAAGCAAAATATTCTTTTGACTTTCTTACTTACTGTCTTGATGCACTCTCATGCAAGATTTTTCTGTGTAATTCTTTGGGATCTATCTCCTGAAATGCCATGATAAAACATACTCTGCCACATTTCATTTTATGGCATATTGCCTGAGAAAAATACTCCATGGCACGTTAAGGAAATCCTATACTCCCAAGCAGGATGTTGATCTAGCTATTAGATGAACACAGTAGGATGATGACCGCTTGTCACATTAGTCCATTAGATGTATTATCAAGCTCAATATCGGATACTACTGTGTAAACAGGTGGTGTAGAAAGCAGTGAAGGACAGGCTGGAAGGGATGAGGAGGGCGATGGTTTCATCCATGCTGAGGTAAGACAATCTAGTCACTCTCAGCATAACATGGCTTCTCTCCAAAACCAACAAAGTCTCTGTTTTGTGCCTCTTTCAGCCTAGGAAATGCTCTGAAATAGTGGTAGAAGGGAAAAACTCAGTAACTTTTCACATCTTTACAAACTTGCTACAACCCACAGAACTGACTGAACACCAGTTGCTTCCCTGAGAATTTAATATTACTTACTCATAAAAAGGTTAAGTTTGATAGATTACTGGAAGGATAATTATTAGTTTTACTCCCACAGTTTTGGTCTAGCAGCCTCGTAGGCTGTGCTGGAAGCAGATCTTGACTTACAGGAGAGACCATGGGGTTCTTGATGCCTGCTCAAGACCATCTGCGCCATTTTGGCTCTGGTGCTCATTTGTGCCACCTGCTGAGAGTGCTGGAGGAGGTTACAGCCCCATCTAAGGCAGCAACAAGACATCTGTATGTCATCCCCACTCCAAGAGCACATATCTGACATGACCCCAGTGTGTCAGGATGTGTCCCACAGAACAGCACCCTCCTTATCCTTCCTCAAAGCATTAGGCCATCCTTTTTCTATGCCCAGAGTTGCCCTGTCCTCTCACCCCACAGACCAGCATCCTGCTATGGTATGGATCTCTGCCTCACAGTCGAACAACACAGCAGATTCATCTGAAGAAATAGCTCACATACAGCTACAGATAGCAAATATTTGGAAGCCATTTCAATGAAAATATTCCCCCTTTCATCTGCTGTCTTACAGAGGTAAAGGTGACTACTTTTCTATGGTGAAGTTGAGCCTTATCAAGTTTTTACATTTATTATAAATTCATCTGAAAGGATAGCATGATTTTTTCTTGACCAGCTCCATCTTCATCAATTGACCAACCATCATTTTCTTACTGTCTTCATTGAGATTTCGATCTGTGAGAAGACAGTATGTTTAATTTCAATGTCTTACAATTTTCTGTTCTAAACAGTACTCATCTCTTCTTTTTACTTCTGTCTGCCACTCCCACTTCAGTGTGAATCTGAAGGAAGTGCCATGCACCATTCAGGATAGCTGCCACCTTCAGTTTGATTTTCCTAGAAAAGCCAAAAGACTGTATTTCTTTTCCTCTGTGCTATTGATTCCCAAGAATAAGCTCCTTATTCTGAGGTTTTCCATCAGAGCCTCTTCCTTTTTTTTAAATTTCCAGTAAGACTTTGCTTATTTCATTCTCTATATTATCAATGCCACTACTAACCCATTGGGCTTTTACAATCCTTTTAAATCACTGGTAAGTTATCCTAAATCCATTTCCCTTTTTCTGTTTTCTACAACATCTGCTTTTATTACTATTATTATTATTATTATTATTATTATTATTATTATTATTATTATTATTATTATTCTCTCTGTGTTGATTAACATCTATTTCATTTTATTTAGCTCTGTCCTCCTTGTTTCTGAGTCACTTGCTGTTTGAATCTTCTGGCTTTTCTAGTGGGTTTAGTGGTCTTTCAAACTTTAATGTTTCTTTAAAATAGGAAACATCTTTTTGTTTCTTTTACACACAGCACCCAGCTAAGGTGATCTCCTGCTAAGAACAGGAAAGCTGCACATTTTGTGCCCACTGAAAAAGCCTTTTTTTTCCAGCAGAATAGCTCTCTACTTATCACAAATGTTATACCAAGCCATAGAGCTATCTTAACAAAGTCACAAACTATTATTTCCTATCTCTTTTTTGAAACTGCTATAGTCTCAACAGACAGAAGTGGATGAGTCCAAAATCTCTGGGATGCTAACATTTCAGTGAGCTTATTACTGCCGTTTAGAGAAGTCCCACAGCAGTCCCAAAGTAATCTGTGATTGTCTGAGAACTGAGTGATCAGCTCATGCCATTTCTGCAGCCTGTTGGTTCTCCTGAGTCCTCTATAGCCTCTGGTTTGGTCTATAATTTCTAAATTTCTCTGTTGCATGTAGTAAAGTTAAAAGACTTAATAAATCTTCTGACAGCTCCTAAAAACACCAAGTTAGACTCTGAACGTTGAGGTATTTCATTTACTCGTAAGTTTTCTGGCTCCTTTTCCATACTTTCTTCTACATCCTTGTTAAACTTAGTTCTTTTAAAATGCCTCAGCTAGAGAAATTCTTGCGTCTCCAGGCTCATACACAGTTTCACATTGGTTGGGATAATTGGCAAGAGCTTTAACACATTCCTTATTTATAACTGCTAACAGTTTGTTAGGACAAATCCTAAAGCCTTTTTAAAAATCATTGATCTTTTAAATGCTCTGTTTTTGCTTTTCTTTTTTTCTTTTCCTTTTTTTCTTTTTTAATATATATAACAAATAATATCCATTGAACTGGAGAACATATTTCATGCTTATGAAACACTGCCTCCAATATCTTCTTTTCTCAATCATTTTTTAACATACCTTGATGTTTTTGTGAAGCAAGACCAGCAGAACCAATAAAAAAGCTTCTTTATCTGCCTGTTCTTTACTATCCCAGTAATTTTTGCACGGATGAGCATGTGGGGAAGATTTAGCAGAGGTACGGAAGACAGCTTTGGCTGATAGGGTACCATGGAAAATACAGCAATGGACACCAGAGAGATGAGCAGGGACATGAGGATAGCTATTAGAGCAGAAAGAGTACATGGGCACATTAGACACAAATACATAGGAAGCCAGGCATCATTATTTCTGCTTTGCAGAACAACTTTTTAATCTAAACCAGAGAGGAACAAAATAATGGGGTTAGCAAAAGCAAAATCAATAAAAACATGGGTGACTATGGTCTTGGAATCACCAGCTACATCAGAGTGTCATGACTTTCTCCAGAGTTTTTCCTTTATTTTTTTTAAAGCTTTCCAAACCAGCCATGTCTTTTGAAAGCCTAATCAGTTCAATGTTGGAGCTGCCTGGGGGGCAAAGCTCACATCTGAATACAAGGCTCATACTTTTCTCAAATTAGTGAGTATTTGGATTCAGTCAAGTCTGAGATTGAGCTCATCTCCAGAAAATACATCAAACAGCCCATCGAAAGCACTGCTCACACACTTTTTTTTTTTTTTAATGCTTTATCATCTGTGACTATTAGGCTTTTTCCTTTTACACTCTAACACCCTATTACTGAGTAGTAGATGGACAGAAAACATCTACTATTAATGTTAACTAAAGCACAGATGTATTACCTCAGTTATGTTTTACATATTTATGTGAGCCTGCAAATTGCAAAAAAGAATTATTTTGCAATTTAAACTCAGTGGGTGAGATTTAATCAATCTGTTATTGAAGGTGACTAATAATTCACTAAGTCTAAGCCTCCATGTTTAATAAGTATGGAAAAAAATCTGACAAATCTGGCAAAAAAAATGATCTTAAATGCTTGGGATGAAACACTCCTTGCAGCTCCCTTTTCTCTCAGCAGATAGCAAAGGGAATCTAAGTGAATATGCTAAACAATAGACCTTTAGATATCTGAAGTTTGAAGAGAGGAAGCCCCTTCTTTTTATAAGATTTAGGAAATGATAACTCACAATGAAGGTGAAAGTGAGGGAAATGGTTGAGAAGACAATATATATATTTAAACAAGACCCAACAGTTTGCAGACCTCAAAGCATACAGATCTCTTGCTAGAACAAGCAGCCATTTTGTCATGCCTCTGTACAGTTAGTTATATGAAAAAGTGCACCATACAGCTGAGTTGAAAAGCAAAAACAGTAAAGTCATGCATTCTCAGGAATTGCTGTTTTTTCCCTTTTTCTATTTCTCTTCTCTTCTCTTCTCTTCTCTTCTCTTCTCTTCTCTTCTCTTCTCTTCTCTTCTCTTCTCTTCTCTTCTCTTCTCTTCTCTTCTCTTTCTCTCCTTTCTTTATTTTTTAACTAGAACTGAAAGGAGCACCGAATGCACATTCCTCTTTGCATTTCAATGAATTCTGTGGGGGATGAATAGCAAGCGTGTACATAACCACACACATATGTATGTATAAATTTACAAGCTACAATATCCAGACATCATGAGGCTCTGCTAATAATTTTCTCAACCTTGCCCAGACTGTAGCTACATTTATGATCTGGAGATTTATTGATTTCAGTTATTTTATCCCTCCCATAATAGGAAACTACTCTCTGGACCATTGACCTATTCTTGTTATAAATATACTTTAGCTTGCTCTCATCATAACACTATCCCAGGCATCTAAGGTGTTGTTATGAGGTGGTGGTGTTATAAGGAAGGTAACAATAACAGAGTTTTAAAGTAAATCATTTAACTCCTCAAAATGAATTTTTTTCTGCATCCATTGGCTATTGGCACAGTTTTTGTTTTGCCAATTGCATCAGGGCCTTGATCCATCATAAGAGCTCCTAGGTCTTCTGGTAGCACAAAAAAAAATACATAAAAATAATGAAATTTCCAATTTAGAGTAGCAATACAAATAGTACTAGCCTGAACTGTGTGTAAATGTGTGGTGCCACTCAGCAGCCTGTGTCTAAGAGATTTTGCCAAGGCTGCTCACTCTTAGCACCTCCCGTTTCCAACAACTTCAACAAAAAAGGAATTTGGAGTTCACTCTTTGCTGTAGCCAGATAGCTTCAGGGTCTGACTCCTGAAAGTGGCCAATGCTTTCACTCCTGTGATTGATGAAGGTTTCAGTGCTACTTTCAAGATGTAATAGATCATCAGTAACATCCAAGCGCCACTCAAAAGGTTGATCAGGTTTGGCTGATATCATAGTCATAGAGATCATATTTTAGCTCTTTCTGTCCATGAGAAAGACCTAAAATATTTGCTGATTTGTAGGTACAGATAGAATACTAGGATCACAGTTTATTATGTCTTGTCTTGCACTGAGTCAGAAGACCATGATTAAATACCATTGCGCTCCCACTACCACACTTTGCAGTGATACCTTGGCATTTGTTAGGAATGGTGTCTGTAGATGGTCAGGTGAATCCAGAGGCCAGCGGTCACTTAGGCTGATTTAGTGATGTCTACTATATACAACAACAAAATTGAATTTTGAAGCAATATAAAATTATAAACACCTAACAATTTTCTGACTACTCTAGGTAAGGTATGACTATGGGTATCTGTTATTTTCTAGATGTGCTAATAAGTTAACCAAAACTCATATGCTTCAAGTGGGGAATCTAGCCTTTTGACTAATTGCATGTTAGTAACTGAAGCTAGAGGCCATGGCTAAACAGGCTAATGACCAGATAACACCTCAGAGTTCATAAGACACCCCTCACACAGCTGCAGTTGCTTCAGCACCAATACCAGTGAGCTATGGGCTACACACAACAGAGTAATGAGATAGGAACAGATACTTATGCTATGCTGATCTTGTTGTGACCACTGTTTGAAGTATTTACTCTGCCCACAATTCAAAATCCAATTTTACACAATTTTTGAAGAGCAGCTTCTCAGCCCACTTATGAAAACACTCACTTTTGATACATAATTAATTGCAGATGGTCTGGGTTGATTAGGCTATACCAATATAATGGATTACCATTTGTTGGCTATGTCTGAGCAGTAATTTGTCACCCATCACAAAATGTTTGTAATCAAGCCTGTCTTCCTGTCCTGTGTGGGTTTGTGAAGTAGTATCTAAATATTAAATTTATCTGCCATCAGATTTCAGAATAGAAAAACCCCAGGAAGAAACATAAATTAGTCCTGGGAAGTTGGAGGCTTGGGTGTTCCTATTTTTACTTAGTTTTAGAGGGTTTATTTTGTTTATGCAATGAAATAAGTAGATACTCTCAGCAGTCACAGTTTGAACTTGTAGCTTGAGAGGAAGGTAAGTATTGGAAAGAAAATACTTGGATTGGTATGGTGTTGTTTGTAAGGTGTGCTTTGACCCATATTCTAATCATGGCTCTCATCGATTTGATTTCTGCTGTTTGTAGTAGTATGAAAGTGTTTGGAAGAGCAAATAATCAAATCCTGTGATTTCTGCTGTCTCTTGCTTCTGTTCAGTGGTATTTATATATACCCATAAATGTATTTAACTTTACCGTGCATCCTGCTGAGCACAAAGCAAGAAAAAAGTCCTCTCATCTGCCACCTATCAGACCCAAGCCCTGCCAAGGCACTGCAATGATGCTTCCAAGATGCTAGCTAAAAAAAGCTATGTAATCATTTAATTTATTTTAGGAGGTGTTAGAACAGCAAAGGTAACACAAATATTACTCTTGGCAGCTATATAGAATAGAACATTATCATTGCTCACGGATGGTAATAATCTGTATTGATTCAATATATTTGTGGTTTAAAAGTCTAATGAATCATTCTAAGTTGAATTACCCAGTGTAGTGATATTTGTAGGAAAGGCAAAAAAGCTTTGCTTCTGCAAAAGGGAATGTCAAAGAACTCCAAGAAGCCTTAGTGAGGATTTTGTCATGCTCTTAAGTGTGAAAAGCTCAAGTATAAATACAGTTAGGTATACGTGGAGCTAGTGACTGCACTTCCTTCTTGTAAGTTTAGATATACAATATTTTGGAGTTATTTTAGTCTGAAAAGAGGAAGATTTAGTCCAAAATGGAATTTAAGGGAACAAATCACACCATCAGTTCTGGCCTTAAAAATTTGTCTGTGCTTGGTGGTATTATTTTTACTTCCAAATTGAGACCTTTGGAATTCCTGTAATGTTATTAGAACATATCTGAATCTTGGAAGACTGACATTTCAGAATTATTTCATCATCCTTTGGGTCTTGTTTGTACTATGAAGGGAAATAACTTTTGATTGAGCCAATTACAGTATGCTGAATGGTTACATATATTAAGAGCAGTAACTGAAATCTGACATTCCATTGTTCGCAATCTTCCAAAAATATATGAAACATTTTTTACTTGAAAAGTGCAAAGAGGGTTTGAGAACATGCTTTAAAGAAGTGCTGTCAGTTTACATTTGGCCCAAAACAAGCTTATAGCAGACATAATCTGGAGAAAAAGAAAAGAAAAAAAAAAAAAAAAAAGTGTTTCCGTGGGGCTTAAGGATTCCCCCCACCTTGTTTCTTAGATGTGCAAAATAAGAAAAGAAAATCTGTATAGGGTTTAAAATAACATATGGTCCCTTAAATAAAACTTGCCACTGAGCCTGTGGAAAAACATCAATAATACTCTGAGCAGGAGAGTGAAAACATCTATTAATAATTTATGCATAAATGTGGAATGGCAGACATTCACAATGGGCATGAAGGGGAGAAGATGCTGAACTTTGGCCATTGGAGATGAATGGAGTGCAATGCAAAAGCATGAAGAGCTATGCCTGGGCATGGTGGCACTGGGGCAGGAGGCAGCTGAGCTCTTTGTGGTCAAAGCATGAGGATGTGGATGTTGTGCATGGTGTCCCCCATACATTATCTGCTCAGCTTCCCCCACCAGATTCCTGCAGCTGCCTTAGGTCTCTCTTAGGTGAAGGACAGCCCTTCGCCAACCCTTATTTTAAGAAATTTAAAACAAAACCTTTCTAAATTCAACCTTTTGGATTCAATACTGAACTAGTTTATTGACAAAGGTAAAACCAACAACACCCACACGTTTTAAGGTTATCCACAACATGTAGCAGCAATAGAGGAAAGACAATAAATCTTTGTTTTCATTTTTCTTCCAGCACCCAGTATTCTTGACCCAGCAGAGCTGCATTTAGAGGGTACAAAAATGTCAGCAGTGACCATGATGCGATGAGCCCCCTGAGATCCATTGGGCTCTTCTTTATTCAAATCAAATAGCTTTCCCAAAAAGCAAAGATTCTTGCTCCTGTTACTGAAAAGGAAAGCCTGAAAACATGAACCACAATTTTGGAGACATATATAATAACTGCACTGTTATTATCCCTTCCTGCCCCATGATTTTTCAGGATTGAATGGTTACGGGTATTCGATTGAAGGATTTTTGTGGTGGATTTTTAAAACTAAATCACTGTTGGTAAAGTTATTATACATTTAAGCATAGATTTACAGCCTCTCTGTGGATGGGACAAAGCAATATTGTTAATACTCCTGAAATTAGCAATTAATTTGGAGTTTGACACCAAATCAGGAAAGTATTGATCGTGCAGTTTTCTTGCAGATGGGGAAGATCTCAAGTTATCAGCTTTTCTTGGATGATTTTGCCCTTCTGAGCCCATAGGATTGCAGCTGAGGGCAGTTACTGTTTAACTACAGAGCCCCAGCAAAACCAAGGGAAGTGGTGCAGCTAGGATTCGGTTTGGCACCCATCTCTGCTCTCACAGGGCATCTATTAAAGTTTGTCTATCACTGTAATAATGGACCACGAGTGGCTTTGGATTCAGATCTGAACTACAACTCAAAGACCCATGGCCTTTACGTTATTTAAGAAAAACCACTAAAAGGTAAAAGACAGAAAATAAATCATTAGCATGTTTCTATTTTGTTTTGTGCACTTTTCAAGTCAGGCTGTAGTTTTTTACATCTGCTTTCATTAACCCATCAGTTGTAACGCATTTTCCCCTGCATTGGGCCGTATTTTGCTACAATCCAATGCAGCTAAAGCTAAGTTGAATAAACAAGCTGTAATTCAAAACTAGGTCACTAGGTGGTATATAATCAGGACTCTAAGATAGGTAAGCGGCGATTAGTGCAGTGTAATCATCTATGCAAGGTCTCCGTTTCATTAAATATGTGTTAAAGCACACATCCCGTGGCCATTTGGTTCCATTTTGCCAGCTCACTTGATTGGCCATCACAAGCATTCCCATGTGTGCTGAAACACTGTTGAGCAGAACATCTGGCAGCAGCCAACACCGCTGCTAAAAAAAAACAACACGATAACAGCAGAGGCATTAAAGCAAATATATGTACAATAATTTCATTGTTGAAACTTCTACCAAAGCAGGCTTGTTGTTTAAAAAGTGAACACTGTAAATGTTCCTCTCCTAGATTTTTCCATTACCAGGCATGCCAACATTTCAGTAAGAGGACACTTCAGTGGAATCAGTGGAAAGGCCTTTTCTTCTTTTTCCATTTTTTTCTCTTTTTCTCCCTTGGTCCTGACTTTTGACTTTGCCCAGAAGGCAGTAAAAATAATTTTTTAAAAAAGAATTTATAAGGGAATGAAGAGCATTAAAGCAAGACTGACATTTTGACTAATTTTCCTGCATTAAATAAAAAACAACATATTCATGCCATATGTTGTCAGAACACAGAACAACTGCGTTCTAGAAACAGAACTGAAAAATCAAAACATCTGAATCTTTATCTTGGCAATATAAAGAATAAGTGTTGAAGGAACCTAATGATCTTTTGGGAGTGAGAAATTTTGTTCTCACTGAAAATTGATGGAATTACTCCAGTTTTACGCTGATGTCAATTCAAGCTAAATTTGACCAAAGCTGTAGTCAGCAAGTAAATAAGTGAGCCTATTTACAGCTGCTACTTAGCATAGACTTCAGTTCTGGGAGTAAGCCACAGCTTTTCCCTTTTATATTTTTGAGGCTAACTCATGATGAATAAAGCACCCAGCTTAGAAAAAGCAGAGTGCTCTCAGACCTCCCATCACCTTCCTTTTCCTTCAAATAGCAGTACCAAATTGTTCAAGCCTCTCTAAGAAGACAGAAGAAAAGACGGAGAAGGGATATGTCTGTCCTTAGAAAGTGAGCTATGCCTAACATCCTTGAGTAAACACAGCTGATGCTCTTTCAGTTTTCTGGTTGATGCGTTTCAGCGTTTGGTGCAGAAACCAAACTAGTAGAGACCGGGCACACTTCTTACATTGGAATGTGTAACAAAAAGCTAAAAAGCAAGACATGTGCACATGCCTGACATCTCCAAGCCCAAGGCAGAAGCAAAGTAAATAATGCCAAAAAAGTCTATTTTCATCACAGTGTCTTTCAACTAGTTACTGAGAAAAGTAAATTCTGAGTTTATAGAGATAAGAAACTGCCTTTCTATACACTGTATAGTAGGAAGTGAGACACAAAACATCTTCACTGGATTTTGATATTTTACTCTAAATTTTTATTGTATGCAATTTAAGGACAAAGACATTTTCAGCTTTCTAAATATTGCTAGAAAAAAGAATATTTGAAGTTTCTACCCTCTTCTGGACAGCATGGGAATTTTATGAAGGCTCTCTTTTCTTAGCTTCAGCCCCAGAGAATAGCCCATTTAATCTGCTCATATTGGCACAGTTTAGGAGGACACTGCTTGCAGATAGCCTGCTGTGAGAAGGGCTTAGGGGAAGAACGAATGAGCATGAAGCTGCTCTTTCCTATCAGAAGGATGGGAAACAGAGTTCCCACTTGTTTGCTGCTGGGGCCCATTACAATAATCACATATGTGCATGGTTGCTGGGTCTTCTCCTCTGCTAGCAAAATCATTTCACACCAAACCAGTGGGAAGGAAAGACTGCACAAGTGCCAAGCTAAGTCTCTTGTTCTTAGAGAGGTGTTTGACACAGCTGACTGGCTTTTAGAGGGTACATCTGAAGCATTTTGGGGATTCCTGCCAGATCTCCAGGCAAATACAGTCCAACTGACATCCCTGCTGCTACTCCAGGGGGTGAGGACCTTGGAAGGAGCTGTCTTCTCCTCCATGCTTCACAGCTGCTCCTTGGAGGAAATGGCTTGGTTTGATCCAGAACACAGCCCCAGAGCAAGCTACTAGCTATTCAGTGGAGTTACACAGGGCAGGGATAAAGCCAACAGAGCATTCACACTCAATTCAGCCTAGCCCAGCTGCTTGAACCTGGCCTCTGTTACTGCTTTACAGCCTCTGGCAGAAGGATTAGACAGAGCTGTTTTCACTGGCAGAGACGAGATACGCTCATAAGGGAACGTTAGTGATGCATGAGGAAGAATAAAGATAGGTGGTTGTGCTATAAATACAGCAGTCACCACACATCTGCTAATAGCCCCGGGAAACACGATCACATTCCCTCAGACCACTGCCCTCAAGCACTCGGCTTTTCCCCTGGTGCCAGCAGGGTCCTTGGGATCCACATCCCACCTCCTAGCAGCCAGAAATATTTGCTTCCAAACCATCAGTTTGCCACTGGAGTAAGTGGTTTGTCAAGGTATTTGTGCCCAGACCAAACCCACATTGGATGGATGTGCTGTGCTGTCTCTGAACTGAGGCTCTGGCTGCTGTGTCCTTCCAGCTCTCTAGCAAAGGTGCAGGCAGAGGTAAACAGATGCCCTCCTTCACCCTCTTAGTCTCCTCTGTGAGGCTGACGTCCCCACATCATTTCTAGTATTGAGTTCCCACATCTTTTTTAGTGCTGAGTTTTGGATCAAGGCCCTTAGTCTTCCTGCAGCTGTAACAACAGCAGCAATTTAGTGGTAAATTCTGTCATAAGGATTATGAAATTCACTGACAAATGTTCCTGTGCAGTGGGTCAGATTTGAAGCGTAACTGAATGGGAAAAGAGTCTTATTCCAAAAAGAGTTTTTTAAAAATGTGCAGTATGTTGCCCTTCTATTTACTCTTTTTTGTCACTCAAGTAATCAATTTTGTTTATATTCACATTTCTTTTGTCACTGGTTTGTCAGTCTGGGTCTGGTGGTGGCTGATGGATCTATTTTTATGACACTGCAAAGAAATCCAGAGGTGTGAGGCAGGAGTTCTGGCACTGGAGTCTCATAAAAATGAAGACAGAAAGCTTAATGAGAGTTTGAGACATGCAGTGGGTGCACTTTTTTTTTTTTTAACATCTAACTACCATTTATCATGGCCTTTGGGATAACGAGTAGCTCTGGCCTCATGATTGTATCCTTTTATATTAAGACTGTGGCATTTTGCTGTATTTGTGACCAGTAACTGCTGAGTTAAGTAAATAAATATTCATTATTTTAAAATATCTTTTTTTCCACACTTCCCATTAAAACTGTCTTTGTTTGTTTGTTTGTCCAAGAGAATTCCTGTATGGGCGAGCACAGTGCATCTGGCTTAAAGTTTGCTTGCCCATTTCCTTCCAACAGAGCTGGATTTGGAGATATTCTGTTGGCCCATCCCTGGAGGTGTTCAAGGCCAGGTTGGATGGGGCCCTAGGCAGCATGATCTAGTATGTGATGTAGTGGTAGCAAACCTGCATGTGGCAGGGGGTTTGGAAGTAGATCATCTTTGAGGTCCTTTCCAATCCAAGCCATTTTGTGATTCTATGATTCTATGATTCTATGATTCTATAATTTTATGAATGCATGGATTCTGGCCGTGCTTGCCACTAAAGTGGAGAAAAAGAGCATTTCTTTAGGCATAGGTAGCACAGACTTTCACAGCATGCTGCCTGAGCAGAAGGACCTTTAGAAACCATCAAGTTTCACAGCCTCTTCAAGAAACTTTATTTTTGTCTACCCATTTTAAGGTTCGGAAAATTTTCAAGTGCTCGCATTTGGCTTTAACTCAGATCCCACTGACTTTGAAAAGAACAGAAAGAATCCACTTCTGAGTTCTTCTGCAAATCTAACACTTAATTCTCATGCGAGAAAGGAAAATGCAGCCTAGCAAAGCATTGAGTTGTGTAAAGAAGATGAAATGGAGGATCTCTGTGCTCTCAGTTTTTCACTTAGGAAGGACTGAGATGCAACAGGAATTACAGCAGCAGAGCCTGGTATCATGCACATATCACAAATGCCAGCTAACTCTCCACCAGGGTAAACTGGGAGTAGCTAAGATTTCTTATTTGGGAGGAAATTATGAAGGGCTCAGAAGTGAGTACCCTTCCTGCTTCATTTATGAAGATCCTGAAAGAGAAATCAGAAGCACTCTGTTGCTGCTTCTGGAAGGAATGACCCATCTCAGTCAGCAAATGCTGACTCTGGCACCTACTCTCACGTACAATGGGTCCTTTTTAGGAGTGTTGTCCAAGACATCTTTTGATAGCAACAGCACTGCTTTGCCTACTGTGAATGCTTAAGTAAATATATTAACCTCAGATCTGCAACTTCACAGTCTCATTATCGTTTGTATGCTTCATTGAAACCTTAGCCTGTAGTACTTAATGTCTGTGATTCAGGGTGTCAAAGTGTTAATCAGCTGGCATGATCAAGATTAAACAAGTAGACTATTTTGATATTCTTCAGTAATATATTAAAAGTGAAACATGACCTGTTGGCCCTTGAGGTTCAGCCTCAGCACAAGCAATTATACAAGGAGTTCCCTATAAATGTGATCTGGAGAGCTGAAAAAAGAGTCCTTCCCACATGTGGTCTTAGCAGTGGTCCACAATACATGACATCAATGAGTTAAACTAAGGAAACTGGGGAAGGCCAACATCTCGGTTTTAAGTTTCAGATGAGGTTTTTGCTTATGCCCACCTCAGGAAATGAATATTGCATTCATAAATTGTTTTTCTTATCCAGGAGATGAACCTTAACATTTTCATTCAGCCCCAGAGTATTAGATTTCTTTAACACTTTGCCACATTAGAATATGTTTTCCATCTGAATGTGATGATGCAATATCTGAAGAAAAAGTTGGCTGAGTGGCATTCCATAACAAGCAATAAAAGTTTATGATGCACAGAGTATGATAATTGGCACAATATGAATTGAATACTTCCTTATGGATAATATTTGATAAGATATAGCATGTGTAGCTATCATAACATTTCAATCAACCCACGATTGCTACTTTAAACTATATTTATTTTATTGTCTCCATAATGGATTTTACAGTGCCAAAAATTGGTCTGACTTCACTAGAAAGATGAAAAATCAGTGTGTTGTTTTCCCTGGTGCATTTATTTCCCACTGAAATTCTTCTCTCTTATATCCTTTCTTCTCCTTTTTGTCAACCCACCTCCTTGCCATGAGCTGTTGACATATGATTTGTTGAAAGTCGAAGCTAGTGGACACCAGTGTTTAATTTTTCCCTCCCATCGTGGCATTATTTTTTGCATAGGGGCTTTTACAAGGTTAATTAAACCATAATGGAGAAATCATTCACGGACAATGTCCTTTCCCAGTTTCCAGATTTTATAAACCTCACACCTGTTTTTCTTAGGTTTTTGTGCTGCATCAGCCTATAAATCCTCCTGTATTTCCCAGTGTAGTTTCTTATGAAATAAAACTTTTTCCCTCCATTTGCTCAACTGTTTTCAATACTTGCAGTCAAGCCTGAAGTTGTCAATCAAGGAACAGCTTATCAGTCTGAGCTTTTCCTTTTCAAGCTTATACTCGGTGACTTTTGAGACCTGTCAACACCCAGTTGATTTTAGCCTTAACAATAAAGTCACACTCTATCTCCCACCTAGTAGCTTTAGATTAAATTCTGATGTCATATACGTCATATTTACATAGTTAAAACTCATAACAAAGCAACCCACAGGCAATAGGATGTAATAACCATGCAACAGAGCCATTTCCTGTCCCCTTTTTTCTCTCACACTATGTTTCGTGTAGTTTATTGGATGTGAATGTTTTGAAAATGAAAATCGTCTGGGAAAAAACTGCTAGCCAGGCGTGAGGTTTAGAAGAATTCAACTAAAAGAATATATAGAGTTGTAAATGCTTGGCCACCTCTGGTATTGTAAAATAGAAACTCTTTCAATATTCCTTTCATTTCCACAAGAAGAATAGATGGGAGGCCACAATTATGTGCTCCAACAGTCAATTTTTAATATCTTTAATTCTGCTCATATTAAAGGAAAACAATTAACTTGGAGTCAGAAAGCCTTAAACACCAAAAGTTTTACAGTTTTCATTTTAAAGCACAAAGGACCTACTTCAAATACAATGCAACGGGAACTTTAACCACGGGCTATGTTTAAAAGACAAATCCACCATGGTACTTTAAACAATCAATTAAGGCAAGTTTAACAATTTTTTTTCAGCCTCACAAAATAGCCCCATTAAATGAAGGAAAATAAAAACTGCTGTGTGCTTCTCTCTCCCACATACTCACACATGCGTGAACATGCAGAGGACCCTTTAGCCATAGTCGTATCACAAAAGTGTGTTTTATCTTAAAACAGCTGTGAAAAGAGTAAGCCTTCACTTTTATGCAGAGCAGTGCAGTACCTTCTGCAAACTGGTTTTTCAGATGGAGAATAACCAAAATCCTCCCATCGATTTAGTCATCGCTAAAATTCTGAATGAATCTCAGCTTCAGTGATTCTGGGTGAAAATTAAAATACTGTTTCAAATTATTTATCAAGGGTTACTTTTTTCACCAATATTGAACTAGATCAAAATTTGAACCTAATGCCAAAAAAGTGAGGGGAGAAGGCATCAGTGCCTGCTGGAAGGACTTTATGGTGGGCAGATCCTGTAACATTTCCCTTCTACCCTCACCATGCCTGTCTCCAGGATGTTCCAGGATGGAAATAAAAGCCCCTTTAATGCTGAAAGGGGACACTCCAGGGGATCCTCCAATTGCTAAAAGCTTATGAGTAGGCTGGGCTTAAATGCACGTCTGCCTGTATTGAGCAGGGCTTGCATCACGGGTTGAGTGCAGTGGGCTTGCCCAGATGTATGGCCAGCATCCAGTTCCTGCAATTCTAGCCGCTTCTGTTTTCCTTGCTGCCGTGGCTGCTACTATTGTTCCAGCAGTTTTCTTTGCTGTGATGGCTGGGCCAGTAAAGGTTAAATCAAACTGACCTCAGGGCCAGACAGCCCACCACGGATTTGGGAGAACAGTTTTATTTGTGCTGTGTTCTCCATTTTTTTGCTCAGTACATAATGGCCCATTTCAAAATGAACCACGTGTCAGAGCACTAGCTTTCTGGCTTGTTCTGAGACAGCTTTTTCCTCAACAATCAGCATGCTAAAAAAAATCTTAGCTATATAGCAGGACCATGGAAAAAGGATCTGTGGGTGACCCTGATTTAGATGTCAGATGTTCAGCTGCCAGTGCTGAACAAGGAGGTGAAAAGGCAGAAAAGGTGGACACTGGGGGTATGAACAGGAGCGATGATCACAAAGGGTCTCTGCTGAACTTTGGCCTTGGAGGTTGTGCTTCAGAAATACTGTGATGAAAGGGGCACCGAGGGACTTACAGAAGGACAGCAAGTACAAGCAGAGATTGAGGAAACAAGGGGAGGAAATAAATTTCATTCTGTTTTGTCCAGGGGAAAAAAAATAGAGATAAGAATGGAAATAGGTTTTAAATGCGCTGAATAATAACTTGCTGAAGGAGAAGGACATCTCTCTCTGCTCACCTCCCTTTAAGTGACAAGCAGTAGCATGCTAAAATTGGAGCAGGGAAGAATAAGGTCAGCAGTAGGAAAATACTCATCAGCAGGACATAGGTCTCATGGGAGGTTGCTACATCTATTCCCTGGCTCCTGTCATCGTTTCCTGATAGGAGCTTACGACTGCAGAAAAGGCACAGGGTGGACATCCAATGGTAGCAGCAGAGAAGCAGTCACACAACGTCAAGTTACTGCTGAGCAGCTCAGGGTCTTCTTGAGCCTCCTACAGCCACAGACCTGTGAATCTGGTGGAGCATCCTACCTCTGTCAGTCAACCCAGCCGTTAGTACCAGGGTTTGGCTATCTCTGCAGAAGGAAAAAAATATATGGGTATAGTTAACATGTGTAAGTCTAACGCATAACACATGTAGCCATGTATGTAGCCAGAAGGTGTTCATTGTGAGTGCTGGAGTGACAATTGCCTCAGCTTGCACCACATTTTTTTGTGCCAGTGCTGCATTTCTCCCATCATTTGCCTGCTTGGCCCCAGAGCATGAGTGCTTTTTTCTTCCAGCACACTGAAACACCCAGTCTCGTGCCAGCATCAAGCCCATTGTTGGATCTCTCTGTACCACAGGAGGTTTCAGATGTCACACAGCCAATCTGGCATTCAGAGTTGCTGAGCTCTTGCTGAGTTCTTGCACCATGTGCTGAAGACAGCAAGAACAGCAGATGTTCAGCAACTCTGCAAGTCAACCCAATTTCTGGGGTTGATCTGATGGCAGAAGGATCCTGTTCTGTCCATAGGATGTAAAACCCATGCTGTGGGCTCCCTGCTCCTGAAATGTACATGCTACCTAGGTATAGGGTAAAACTGCCCTCAGAGACTTCTGTCAGCTTCATATAGTAGCAAGGAGTTTGTATGAAGCCTTCAGAGAGCTTGATTGAGTGGACACAGACCAGTGAATCCTATAGCAGGTGAACTTGTAAGAGAGATGTGACTGGCTTGCTTTTTCTTTCCTAAATTAGAGATTTGTATCATTAGAAGCCACATGAGTTACTGTGCATTACAGAAATAAAGTGCTGCTGAGCAGCTTTCATCTCTGGACTCCTCCTTGGCTGAGACTAGTGAAGGCAGGAGACAGGAGCCATGCTCCCAAGGGACGCCCTTTAGTAACATTGTGGTTCCTGTCTCCACACCTTGCTGCAGCTCTGCAGCTTGTCAGTCACAATATGTTGGGTGCCAGACTGGGGGTTGCTGGCTCAGAGCTGACAGGGACTCAGGCTTGCAAGGACTGGTCTCCAGCAGCTCTCAAAGGCCTTTCATACTGCCTTCTTTGCCTACTAGCAAGGCTTTCTCATAGCTTTTCAGGGAAAGCATATGCTTCTGCTTTGTTTTCCTTACCTTTTTGTTTGTTTAATCAGAACATTTCCTTGCTTATCTACCATAGTTATAATTTGTCTAGGATAGAGATACTTTTCACATCACTCATCTGGAGATACTTTTCGTGTCACTCATCTGGACAGTGTCTGAGACAACATTGCTCTGAGCCACTACTATTCTCCAAATAGTAATAGCAGTGGTGATGATAAGGATAATAAATTCTTAAGGCTTTATAGCTCAGGGAAACATGAATTGGGAGCCACATGCCCACAGGAAATGGTGGGAGAAGGAAGCTGGAGGTGACTTGCTCAGTAAATGTATTCCTATCTTTTCTTCTGTGGGTGTTACATGACACATTAGGCTTTCTGATTCCTTGGTGAATGAACCATGGTGTACATAATATGGAAAGATGACATTGCACGTGAGAGTTTTATGATGATTACAAAGGCAGAAGCCAGGGTGCAGTGTGAGTTGCTTTCAACTAGTCTTCTACCAGACAGTCAAACAGGGAGAAAATATGGGGAAATAAAGGGAGTAAAAGGGAGGAATGACTGGATTTGTTGGAGGAATGAAGCAGACTGAGACTCAGGATAAACACATTCAACTTGCCCAGTTTGTCAATATTAGCTGTGCAAGTGATAAAACAATCAGACCAACAGAATGGCCTCAGATATTGCAAACTGTTACACAAGTCAACTTTGCATGTCACATTAATGAATATTTATGAAAATTAATATGAAACAATGGAAGCGTTCAGTCATTAAAATATGACCTGCCAACTGCTTCCACCATTGTTTTCACTGTACCCCATAAAACAAAGAACATTTGGAGTCCAGGCCTCTGCTTCATTTTCAGCTTGTCCCAAGCTTGTGATTTGTAGTTGCAATTTTGTCAAGATGTAAGAAAACAGTGGCCGGCCCCACCATTGGCATCTGCCAGTGGATCTACAAGAGCTTCACTGTGCAACAACTGCCACAGAAATGAGCTGTCTCTTCTCAATCTCCGCACTGCATTTTCTTTGTGGAGCCAAAGGCATTCTTCTGTCCCCCATTATGCAGAGTAAATCCTGTTTTTCCTATTGGCTGGGGCAGAAATCCGTGTGATGAAACATCAGAGCAGATGGTTTCAGGCTATTCCTGAATCACATCTCAGGCACTACTCATCAGAACCAAAGATCTCACTCAGTATCATCAGTATATCATCACAGATCTAGAATTAACATACAGAGATATCTTGAGATTAATGTGTTTTTTCTTTACACTTTGGCTAGCAGATATCTGTGGTCTCAGTGAGTTAATGACTGGCAGACGTTGATTTTCCAGTGACCTGTAAGGATGCTTGCTCTTGATCTCAATTCAGCACTCCTGCTGGTATGTTTTCTTACCCTTTTTTTAACTTACAGTCTTGGACTGACTCCCACACGTGGAGTTTTTGCTCTCTCAAACTACATGTAACAAAAGCAAGACCCTTTTTTGCTAAATTACATTCTATTCTTCAATATGCTTTATTCCATTTTTGTTCACTTCCTTTTCCCCTCTCTCAATTATCTTTTCTCCATGCCAGACTGGGTTGGCTTGACTTTCCATCCAGCCTTCACCTCCATCTCAAGATTTCTGCACTTGCTTTTCACTGCCAGCCTCGCCTTTGGCACTTCAGAGGCTCTTTAGCATCTTTGCCATGCCCCAGCCACACTCACACACTCGCAAGCCATGGGAGCTGATTCCTCCACACCGCCTGTTCTGATCTCTCACATCTTCACCCTCCTTCTTTTCAGAACAAGGGATTGAAAAACAAAGTAACAAATCATTTTCTGGACTGGAGGCTTATGCACTGATCTCTCTTTAGTCCTGGCACTTTCTATTTTCCTTTAATCTTATCTGTAGCTCATCCATACACAATTTCAGAATCAAATAAAGTATGAAGCATATAATCTTTCCCTAGCTTCCTGCTTTCACAGACTTCCTTACTTCCAGAATTAGAAGTGGCAGAGCTCTCTTTTCATGTCTGAATCTCAGTTTTCCTGATTCCCTTCTTGGCTTCACAATCTGTGAGTGGTTTGGCTCCTCTTTGTCTAGGTAATGCACCTTACAGACATCACACACACACCTCTGAAGATAAACCATTACCCAAAGGACAAACACACAGTGAACATCTAAGACAAATGAATACCTGTGATCCAGCGAGAAAACACATCATTTGAGGAAAACAATGCCTCATACTTTTAGTAACATTAGGGACAAAAAAATGCTTTGCATTTTTCATTGCGCTTCCTTCCAAAGACAGCTGCAAAAGACAGCTGCAAAGAGATCAGCATTTTTTGTTGTTGTTTGCTTGTTTCCCTGGCTCAAGCCATGGATTCATGTGGTAACTTGAAAAAAAAAAAAGTCATTTTGGCTTTGGATACATTCAGTTGTCCCCTACTGTTTTATGAAAGCTAAACTCAAACCAGTAACATAAGCACAGCTCTGAACATAGGTTTGGACGTAAATCAGACCGTGCCAGCAGCCCCAACACCATCTTTTCCCCATCCCGAGGTTCCATTGGCATCCCCAGCAAAGACACGGACAGGCTTTAAACAAAACCAGGAGGGCTGGAGCCAGCTCTGAATGTTTGAAGTACCTGCTCATATTGCCTTGTCCAAGCTCATTGTCTTTCATAATTACCATCATATGTTTCTATGTGCAATGTGACTGAAAGATAGCTTTATTTCCGCTTCACTCTTTGCTTATTCTGCATGGCAGCATATACAGCAGGAGTCTCTCACAGTTGTACAAAAGTGGGGATCAAAGTGCCCATAAACACGCACAATCAGCAGCCTGGGCTTATTTTCACTAGTGAGGATAGTTCGGCTGTGTGCTCTGTGATGGAAAGTAGTTTAAACTCTCCCTTTCTGCTGAAATTAAATGCAGATAGTTTTTTGCCTGCTATAAATGCATCTTCTCCTTTAACTGTAGCTTCGTTAAAGTAAAAGCATACTATACAACGTTTTAAATATCATTTCTTTACTTTTTTCCTCTAAGGTAAAAATAATATTAATTTAATATGGAAGAAAAATAACACATTATTTTATACTTGAAAAGTTTAACATGAAATTAAATCTATGTACATAATTTTTCTCAGTTTCACAGATAACTGTCAATGCTACATTTCACGTGAGTTCACTTTGTTATTAACACTCCCTAATCCCAAGACTGCCACGAGGAACATTTCGCAATTCTGTGTACTCAAGGAAATTTGACAATGTTACCTCATCAAAGACATTTCTATTTGGAGGCTAAAAGGAAGGAAGGCAGGACTCCTTATAAAATGAAAGACAATATTACAAACTTCACAGCATCACTCCAGATCAGCATTCTTCAATCTCTGAGTCACATGGGCACCACAGTTCCCTATTTCCTTAACAAACTAAGAGTATTTATCAAAATACAAATATTTCCATTGAAATGGAGGATTGCCTGCACACTAATTAAATGAATATCCAGAAATATAGTAATAACAAGACCCTGTGTATGAATGGATTGTCATAGAATCATAGAGTCGAAGAATCATAGAATGGCCTGGGTTGAAAAGGACCTCAAATATCATCTAGTTCCAACCCCCTTGCCATGGGCAGGGTCGCCAACTGCTAGACCAGGCTGCCCAGAGCCACATCCAGCCTGGTATCCTACACTGCTCCATAATTTTACACAGTGCTACTCAGGACAAAAGTAGCACAACTCAGAGAAGAACAGTTCATTCATCTGGGAGATTTGGGATTTCAGGTGCCATCAGAACATTCGTAACTTCTATGACCACGTGTATGGCTAATTATCAGCAGAGCACTCTGTTACAGAGATATTTTCATGAGGTAAGCAATTCTGGGTCTGAAGAAATGTATGTGCAGACCATCTGCTTCTCATGGTCACCACCTTCTAGATTTCAGCAGAACTGTGCCTTTTCTCTGCATCAAACCATCAAAGGAGGCCCAACACAGTCAGGGAACCCATTAGAAACCTCAAACCTTGGTCCAACTTGCTATAAATATTCATTGAATTTGGAAAATATGTGAGACAAATTTAAACTGACCTTGGTCTGATGTATTGTGTTTGGCAAAACATGGTTGTTTTGTATGATTATGACTCTCAAACCAGACAAAGCTAAGTGGTTTCATTTGAATGAAACTGAAGCTTAAATCAAAGTTAGAGATGTTACTGGAACAAAAGTTATTGGGGTTTTTGTATTTTTTTTTCTTTTCTTTTTCTTTTATTCTTTCATTTTTTATTTCCACATGAAGAAACGTTGTTTTGGTTTGGTTCTTTTTTCATCTTGAGCCAAAATCCATAAAATATTTTATCTGTGCCTTCAGCCTTCCTGCACATATACAAATGAAAAATTGTGTTGCTTTTTAGTACAATGCATTTTCTGATTGTTTTGTACCAATGTTCATCTAAATGTAAGAAGTTCTCATAGCTTTCTCAAGTGAATTCCTCCACAACAAATAGATATTTCCAAAATAGAGAACTTTTTCTTGCCTAAAGTAGGCAGACTCAACCAAAAAAAAGAAAAAACTCTCATTGTTTTATTGGAGAGATTAGAACAAATTACTATTCCAAATTTTAAATTACGGGGAATAGGCAAGTGAAAGTGACATACTGGAGCAGGTTGCCCAAGGAGGTTGTGGATGCCCCATCCCTGGGAGCATTCAAGGCCAGGCTGGATGTGGCTCTGGGCAGCCTGGTCTGGTGGTTGGTGACCCTGCACATAGCAGAGGGGTTAAAACTAGATAGTCATTGTGGTCCTTTTCAACCCAGGCCATTCTATAATTTTATGAATCTATGAATCTATGAATCTATGGATCTATGAATCTATGAATCTATGGATCTATGATTCAATGATTCCATCGTTCTATGATTCTATGAACATTATAACAGTGCAGAAAAGAGAGGCCAATTTTGCTATTGTGGCATTCCTGTGCACTGCAAAATTTATAGCACTACCTTATATCATTATAATAATCACTATTACTTGGAATAATCAAATTTAGTGTTTTTATTCCAGTGAGAAAAGTTTTAGAGCATGTAAGTTGTAAACATTTTTCTCATCATTTCACTGACATTTTTCTGTAGACTTATTTATAACCTATTAAAATAATCCGTTTGAAAAGATAATTTAATTTTATCTTAAAGGTAATGCAAATATATAGCAAACTTTTCAAAACAAACAAACAGATATTAAATTGATAGAATTTGGGGTGCTAATATTATTTTTTTTCCCATGTAGCTATAATAAAATTATTTCCTTTCAGGTTTGAATTATAAAATTCACCAAAGCAAGCTTTTTTTTTTTTCTTTGAATGTCCTTCTTGACAAAAGAATGCATTGAATTGAATTTGCAATGCAGTTGATACTGTATTGTAGTAAACATAGAAGCTTACATACACTGGAGTAAACACAGAAGCTGTAGTGAAGCACTACTCAAGAAGTACTGTAATTTGTCTTAAAATAGAACATTTTGTTACTGTGGTCATGAAAAAGAGATTATGATGTAGTTATGAATTCAGTTACATAGATACTCATAACTGATAGCAGAATCGAGGCCCTTACTTGTAGGTGCCATCCAAGGAAATCCAAAGAAGACATACAAACCTGAGCAAAATGCAAAGGAAGGGCACAGAATACAGAACATGAGTATTGAGAAATGCAATAGGCCATGCTTAAGAAATGATATGGTAAGAAACATGCACCTGGGAGCTTCCCATTGGGATGGTTTAACTCCCCAGTGTTCAGTCACCAGAGCATGCCTTTTGTGGGGCTCAGATGCACGCAGGGCCATGCAACAGCTAACAAAAAGGAAATTCCTACAGCATTTCAGTGCAGCAGAAGTGAGCCACATTTCACAGTCTGGTCTTTCAAAGGATTGCCCCAAATTCAACACACCAGAAACATAACGTGAGATCAATTTATACTCTGCAACAAGCACATCTAAAATAACACCCGTTCCCACTGTGGAGGGAGGAAGAGGCTAGCTTTCATTAAGCTGCTGAAGTACAGCAATTTCATTCATTAAAAACAATTCTTTGCTTTAGCACACAACACAAAACACCCACAGACCACAGGAAATATCTGGGCTAATTCTCCTGCCCTTTCACCTCTCACACATTTGAGTGTTCTGCTTTCTTCCTCCTGTCCATCTGCTTTAATCATTAGCAAAAGTCTTGTGCAACAGCTCTCGCAAGTGAAGTCAGCTGTCATCGGAGCATATTTAAACTCTGACTGTTAGTTTCCACTAAATCAGCCCTATGCCCACAGGCCTCATTAAGCACAAGGAAGGGCAGTGGTGCAGGTCCCAAAAAGCTTGAGGGGGGACCAGTCTTTAGCACACAGAATTGTGATCCAAGCAGTCCTCGGAACAGGCTTATATCTTCCTGAGCATTCAGGTAGCTTTGGAATGGAAATGCGATAGGCACAGAAAACCATCATCGTGTGACCTGAGCACTGGGGATAGGTCTGAGGATGGTGGTTTTGCAATGTAGGCATTCAAGTGCCAAAATATACGACCAGTAGAAGGGAAAAATAAGTGCAGACAGTGGTCCAGTAAAGTGAGTACAGGGAGGACTGCAGTGTAAGACCTGAAGAGGGTTTGAATTTGCTTAGAAAACGAGCTCCCTTCCCAAAACATCCTTGCCTTCCCACAGAGTGATGGCTGGAAGGTGAGAACAAGGTAAGGGCTGGGAAAGAACTTCATGGCCAATCAGCACAGACTCATGGACAACGAGGCTTCAAAAAGTCGCAGTGCTTTTTGCACAGCAAGGGCATTCACAATAAAGCATATAAAGTGGAGATCCAGTCTTGCATTGCAAAAAGGTTTCATCTTGGATTATATTTGCAGGAGAACTGCACATGAAATTCAGAGATAAAATTGCAGCTAACAAGTTAGTCCAAAAAGCAATTGGTAGCAGATTACTTGGCTGTGCCCTTACATGTCTTTCATTTTTGTTGCCTACACTGTAAATATACTGTCCACTTTGTATGAAAAACTATCTCATATAGCATGAGTGTCCAACCTTTTGGCTTGCCTGGGTTGTAGTGATTGAGAAGGATTTGTCTTGAGCTGCATATAATATATATAACATAATTAGTGTATGTAAGTAACAAAACTTTTTTTAGTATTTTTTATTAGAACTTAAAAAAAAACCATGAACCAAGAGGGTTGGGCACGTATGTGCTAGAGTATTAAATCAATCATTACACAGGCCTAGAGAACAATACATCTGTGGAATAAGGTCAAGTAAAAATGTGAGGCTTTGTTGTGCATATTCATTTCAAATGTATGGTTGAGTGCACATATTTGGATGAGATCCTCACTTGCTGTGAATTTGCGTACTAGAATTAAAGAAAGTACTGACTGCCAGGACAATTACATAATCACAATATATTCCATTCATGACCAGAGCACTTAGATTAGACATCTTAGGTTTGTAAAAGTGCAGCATAAGGGTGAGACCACAGAGTGCTGGCAAAGTGGCATGGCAAAGATGAAAAGGAAATTTTTATTCATTGTTTTAGGGCACCATCTTTAGACCTACCTTTGCCATTGTCCACTCTGTGAAATATGTGCTTAAAATACCCACATGGAAGTACATTTTCACATAGCATACATCTCAGTTACACAAGCCAAAAAGAATCAGACAGATTTATGGAAGGTTAGTCTACACTGGTTAGGAAGATAAGTGAAGCTCCACCTGCCCTGCACTACTATTCTGCCACTACATGCCTGCTGCCAACCAGTGTTAGCAGCAAGATCTGAGTGATCTTCAACTTTCCACAATGACAACATATTTGTACCCTCCAGAGAGCTTAGCAACTTATCAGACATCTTGCCAAGTATTTAGTTCAAATGTTAAAGTCACTGACTGAAACACTACAAAGCAAACAAATGAATAAGCAGTGAAAACTCGTGATCCCATCGCAGCATTGCCAAATTATCACCTAGTATCTTAAGCAGTGTTTTTAATCTCAAGCATACTTTACTTATTAGCTGGTGGAAGGGTGGCAAGCCTACAGAGGAAATTACCCTGAGCTTCAGAAAATAAGGTATGTTCCCCTTAGAGCAGCAAGAGATTCAGGTTACCCTGGGTGTACGCTCCATAAATGTGTATATTTAATGAAATAAGTTTGAATGTTTCAACAAAGGTGAATCACTCGTGTTAATGCAAGTGCAATCAAAGTTATATCAGCACCTTTACTTTGAAATTGCATCTTATCACAGCACTTTCAAAGGCATATTTTGGACTCTAGTTTCACCAAGTGAAAAAACCTGAGTCAAGGATGGTCCCAGAGAGGTAGCTCCAAAACGAGCTCTTGACTTTGGGCTCCAGGCTCCTGCTCACCGTCTCCCCCCAGAGGAGCATGGAGCTTAGAGAGCAAAGGAGCTCCTTGGACCAGTCTTGAGCTAAAGCACCCTTTCACATGTTTGCTGAAATGAGTCTGGCTGTTTTCCGCCTTCTTACACCTCTCTAAATGGCCACATTTTAAAATACACACATACACAGCGCACACGAGAACATTTCACATTTGGTTTTTGCAATGTAATGGTTTTGCTAGCTTTGTTATGGTTTCTTGCACCAGATGTAGGAATGCTGAGACATATGGAAAGGAAAATCAGCCACAGCAAAAATGAGCTAGCAGTTGCTGTAGCAGGTTCCTTGCATATAGGTGAAGAACATCAAAGATAGTGTCAACCAATTGCCAGAATGATTTAGATAACCATTGGCATTTCCACCTTCCTTATAAACAGCCTCAGCCCAAAACAGGGTAATGCTGGGCCATGCTTGCTCAGTTCTTCAAAGGAAGCAATTCCAGAAAAATCCTGTGATTATGGTAATTAAATATCCCTTTGTAAATGTTGCAAGCTGATGTCAACAAAAAGAAATTTAAGCCTCTTCACAGTCTAGGTCACAGTCTGTCCACCAAAAAAAAAAAAAAAAAAGGATTAAAATGAGTGTTCCTGGGAGCACTTCAGCCTTAAAGACATTACATAGGACAACATTTTAAAATGACGCTGAACTAAGGGAAAATTTGGACATGGGACAGGCATCCTTGTGAGGATCTGCTCATTCCTCATTTATAACCTATTACAGTCTTCTCCACTCCAGTCCAGCCTTACTAAATGTTTTCCATTGTCTGGGAACTTCAGCAGAGACGTGAACAAACCTGGACTAGGTTTCATCACCAGCCTGCTGACCAATGGCAAGACAGCAGCATGGTTGAAATAGTGGGTGGAGAGAGCCCTGCAGAGTGCAGAAAATGCCTACAGTTCTGACATTTGCTCTGCTTGGCTCTTGCTGCCCTAGGGATAAAGACATGAGGGGTAATGCCCTGTGTTGTGGAAGCTGGCTGAACCTTTCTGTGACATGTTCCTGGTCCCCTTCCTCCTCCTCACCCTCCGACACCAAGTTGCACCACTGAGAAGCTCAGGGGCAACACAGTGTGCACAGATATCCATGGAGGTGTGAAGAGCACAGTCAGCTGTCCATATCAATAGCCAGCCTCTCCCTTGGATTTTAGTGGCCTCTTTCCAGTGTCTCATCTATCTTAAGCTTAAAGCTTGCATGAGTTCACAGCACATCATCCCAATGGCACCGCGGACAGTCTTGGTTTGGGAGACACTCTTGCTGGGGTGGTTCTGCACAGCAAGATCTGCTTTTCAAAAGCCTTGACTCCAAGTGGCTTTGGGATCACTTACAGAAGCATAGTGAATACTTTGTTTCAGAGCTCAATGGTCTGTTTGTGTGTTTACCAACCAGAGGGGGGTTATAGTGCACAATTTTGCCAAGGGAAAAAGGTGTTCCAAGAAGAGCAGCAGCAGCTGTAAGCAGGCTCTGGGAATTAAATAATGGCATCTTATAAAACTTCACAAATTGAGCCAATAAGTGTGCAATAAGTCAGTTTTGAAATTACTGTCTTATATCAAGTTTCTCTAATAAAAGTCAAATTTGTGCTTAGAAAAGCTTAAAGCCCATATGTAGGAAAATTTTATAACTCTAATGGGAGCCATGATAAAGCAGCATGTTAGTAAATACATGTGTAAGCAGCACAGTACAAAGAGAAAAGTAGCAATATGTTAATTATCTCCCTCCTGTATTATTTTTGTTGTCACTGTGGATGCAACTGCAGTGAAACACATGCATGGTCCTGACAGCTGTTCTGCTCCACGAGGAATAAAACGACAGGAAGACTGGCAACGAGAAAGAGAGGAAACAGAGGCTTTTTTTTTTTTATATAAAAATATGTTATGCGTCCATCCAAGGATAGAAAAAACCTATTTGTGTTCTTGGTGTCTGATTCAGAGACAACTTTCTTAAAAGAGATACATGGGTTGGAAAAGGAATCTGTCTGATGTAGCCTGTAGGGAAAGGCTTCATACCAGCAGCCATAGGTTCTCACTTATCTTGGAACCATTGCAAACCATTGTGCCAGCACTGACAGAGAGGTAGCCTCTCCTATCCAGAAGGCCCATACAGCCCCTGGCAGGCACACCAGGAGAATGTGGTGCCAACCTGGAATCCAGGTCTCCTCCAGATGAAAGGTGAGCAAGGCTGTGGCTGCTCTGCAGGTGTGAAACTTGGAGACCACGCAGAAGACATGACCTGTTGCTGAAGAGGTTCCCTGGATGGTGCACCCATGACATAACCATCCATTCCATGCAGCATTGCTGAGTAATGCCAGTTACTGGAGCACAAGTCTTATGAGGAGCGGCTGAGGGAGCTGGGATTGTTCAGTCTGGAGAAGAGGAGGCTCAGGGGAGACCCCATTGCACTCTACATCTTCCTGAAGGGAGGTTGTGGTGAAGAGGGGTTTGGCCTCTTCTCCCAGGCAACGAACAGGACCAAGGGAAATGGCTGCAAGTTGTACCGGAGGAAGTTTAGGTTAGACTTAAGGAAGAACTTTTTCTCTCAGAGAGTGGTCAGGCACTGGAATGGCTTCCCAGGAAGGTTGTGGAGTCGCCGTCCCTGGCAGTGTTCAAGAAGTGTCTGGACAAGGAGCTGCAAGATATGGTTTAGTAGCTTGTGGTAGCACTGGTAGTGTGAAGATGGTTGAACTAGATGATCTTATAGGTTGTTTCCAACCTTGTGATTCTATGATTCTATGATTCTATGATTTAACCAAATTACTGATGGGTTCTTGTATATGTGAATGGGCTAACTTCCCATTACCTAAAACAAAAATGAGCAAACTCTATTTTTCTTTCATTTGCTCTTAGCCATAGAGCAGCACCATTCTGTACTGTCGAAAAGAGATAATTACCACTCCATTAATAATACCAGAATGAGGCAAACGAGATCTTCAAGAACAGGTATTGGTCATCTCACTTTTTTGTGATTATAACATCTAACAGAATATCTTATATGAAGGTTGCCTCAGTCCTTTTTCCAAAGAAAGAGCATATTCTTAAACAGGGTATGTTTAAACAGGTTGTACTTAAACAGGAAAGGTGGAAAGACAAAAGAATGAGCAGGATGACAAACGTGATTTTGTCTGCTGATTATGGGATTATGGGATAAAAAGAGCATATAATGCATGCAGTCATTCCTGTGTCCTCCAAACCTCACTGACCCACCATAGCAGTCATAGAATCATAGAATCATAGAATGGGTTGGGTTGGAAGGGATCTCATAGCCCACCCAATTTCAACCTCCTGCCATGGGCAGGGCTGCCCCCACCAGCTAAGGCTGCCCAGGGCTTACCCAACCTGACCATGAATGCCTCCAGAAATAGGGCATACACAGTTTCTCAGAGCAGAAGTACCCATCTCACTTAGAAGACATTAACCATAATACAGTTAATAGAAATGCTCCAGGGAGAGGAGTGAACTCAACATGGGCATTTAAGTCCACAAGTCTTAGTGAATGCAGTGTCAATAACTGAAGTCCCACAATAGGTTCTGTCTCTAAGATATACTTATCTCTTCACCATTTCTTTCAACTTAGTTCTTATGGCTCTGGGTCAGCCTGTTGGATTTTGGTTTTTTTTGTTCTTAGGCATTTGACCCATGCACCGTACTGCATAAGCACCAACCCTAATATATTTATTAGATAATGTTTAAAGCCTGGGCATTGCAATGCCTACTTGTTTTTATGGAACTACGTTGGGCTTAATGTAATAGACTGCCACCTTTTCTTTTTTTAATCATTTTGAGTTATTAACCAAGGCCATATCAAACAATTTCCCTCGCCTTTGAGAAAAAAAAAAGTAGCTTTATAACCTTTTCTTATCACCAGGTCTCCCTGAGACCCATTCTTCCTCAGATTACTGCATGCTGCGTTGTTAGAAATAGACAAATTATATCCTCTTCCTGTGATATCATGACAAAAACTGTATAAACAAGTGTTTCAGATAGTGATGCGCTAACAACAAGCCAGGTCATCCCAGTGTGCAAACGCAACAGGAACACAAACTTTCCTGGGTCACAGTAAGGGTTTCAAGAAAGTAATTCTGAAAATGCAGCTGCTCTGGATTTAGAGACCAGAAAAACTGCGTTACCTGTTGCATTCCACCCAACTTTGATCACAACAAAGTATGCAAGTATGCAAGCCCCTTTTCTTAGCATGATACTGCTTTATGTGTCTGGCTGATTCCATGAGTAATGCATGCTATTGTGTTTTGCTTTGATATTTCCTTTGGATTTTTGCTTTTTGGGTACACAGATATGATGAGTATGTTGAAGAGGAAGGGTGATGGATGCTGACTGTGCCCATCTTTCAGCTATGGATGGTTAGATGATCCCTGCTTCCATCAGGACCTTCAGAGTTAAGCTCAGCAGCCATTCATGGACTTTTCTCCCAGATATCTTAGCCAATGCTTTAGAAAGCCTACGCTTGGATCATGGCTTGTTTTGAAAACAATTATCCAGGCTTTGAACTTGATTCATAATCCAGAGGAAAAGAAAAAGCTTTCCTTCACATCCTTAAGATGTGCAGATCCCCTTGGTCTAATTTCAGGCTACCCAGTTCCACCCAAATGCCTGTCTATAGAGTGCCCTGTAGCTGGCTCAAGGCTTTCATAGATGCCAAGGGAATACAAAGCACTAAAAAAACAACAACAACAACAAAAAAAAACACAACAGATTGGAGAGAAGCAAGGTTTTCATTCCTGGAAGTTCTGTTTCATATTTTATTCTTCAGCATGACCAAGGGCAGAAATTGTCTCAGTTGGGAGAAACTGCATCACGACCTACTACAAATAGCCTGAGATAACACACCTGACTTGCAGTAAAGCATTCAGCTCTCACACTCTGTATCCAACTCAATTTTGGCTGCAGTACTGGGCAGAAAGCTACAGTCTCGGCTGAGTAAAATGAGAGGAATGTCCACATATATCTTTGTCAGATCTTCTAAGAAAGGCTGAGGTAACTAAACAGAACCTGAAAATACAGCATCTGAAGTAACAGATCTCACCTGCACCTCCACAGCATTTTACCTCCGACACTGCAGAATTTCACTCATCATCTTGATTTTGTATGTATGTACAAGTATACAAAACTGAGAAGTTCTGGAGAAAACAGTACAGTCTCACATAATTATTCTGACAAATACATAATTCTGTAGTGGAATTTAAGTTGCATTCTTTTAGTACAATAAATATATGGTGTTTTCAAAAATATTTGTGTTTCTCTACAAGGAAAGCTTTTGAAGCTCTTTCATCTTTGAGATATTAAGACATTGCACATGTATAACCAAAAGGTTTGGTCACTGTTGTTTTTTTTTCCCCAAAATGTGACAATGTGCTCTGCTCTCAAATTGGAAAATATCGCTGTCTCTATATTCATGATATCCTGGGGAATACAAAGTGATCTTTTTTATGGACTAGGACAGAGGGGCATTGGAACAGCATGTGCAGGAAGTCACAGTGCAGCCACTGGGGATTCAGGGAGATCCAAAAAACCCTCACATTTCTACTTACAGTCCTATCTGGGAAGCAATTTCCCAATAATATAAGAAGATATATGGATAGTCTGACCTATTTTTTTGTAGAGACTCACTGCAGCTGAGTATTTCCTGTACTGACCTGGATCCAATATCATAGAACCTAATAAATCAGTTAATATTTCAGGTAACTAAAATATTAAAAGATGCCTTGAAGATTTTAAATTTTTCCACACATCATACTCCAGCTTAACAAACAAAGGTAATGTGAAGCATGAAAAAATTCTCCTCCTTTATTAATTTTTCATTCTTTTTTTTTCCTCTTGAAAACTGCTCAGCCAAGAGAGGGGAAGCCATGACCTTAAAAAACGCTTTTCTCTTTACTAGAGTGTTTGGAGACAATGTGTGTGGCACTTTTAAGTGATATATAATCCCCAGCTCTTCCCCTCAGTCTCTGAGGAATACATACAGAGTCTCTTGTTGTGGTAAGAGCAATTTCCCAGAATGCAGACTTGATCTACACAGTACATCTAATGTTGTTCAGTTATTCAATGTTTCTGGTCAGTTATGATTTGCCCACAAACATAGGAATTTCTTCTGTCATTTGACACAAGCGTCCAAATCTTCATTTGTGTCACACAGGCTCCATGGCAATCACTCCTCAGTTCTCCTACATGCTCCATATCACCACTTCAGGAATAATTATACTTGGAATAGGCCCAGCTCTTTTCACTTAGTTGGGCCCTACTGGCTGTGATGTAACTGCACAGGCATTAACTGCTTAGCCCAAGATAATCTTTCCATTAAAAAAAAAAATAATTAAAAAAAAAAAGGAAAAAAAAAAAGGATAAGGAAAGAAAAAAGAAGAAAAAGAAAAGGAAATGCTGAAGCCTTTCTATTGTTTTCCTAAAACAAAACAGAGGATCTGTTGATCTTTGCAAAGTATTACATTTCTTGAAAGATCAAGGAGCTGAGACAGTTAATATGATCTCTTCGAGAGAGCTTTAGTAGCAGAAAAGGGGTTTGCTGAAGGCATTTTCCTATACTCGGATTTTAGATAATTTAATACACAACAACTAGGATGACACGCTATTATGGAAAAGGTCATAATTCATTCCAGTCCATCTGCAAGCCAGGAATGCTAGGATTTGTATAAGTCTTTTGTAAAATGGCCAATTTCATGTAGAGCATGCAAACACTCAGAATTGCAACTGGCAGGAGACAAAATTCACTAACAGCCAAATGGATTTAAACTCAAATTCACTTGGGTTACTGTCTTCTATACTAGATAAGCACTAAATTAAACTTTACCAAAAAAAAAAAAAAAAAAAAAAAAAAGACATCAAAGTAATATTTTCCCATGAATCCATAGACATTAATTCAATCTAAACTGCATAAAACTCAAGGTTTTGCATTTTTCATTAATATCTGATGCAGGCTTGTTGGTTTTCAAGCTATCCTGCCTCTTCCAGGCCTGTAGAGGAACATATGCACTAAGGTCCTTGGTGTACTTACAGCTAGCAGCTTACTTACTAATTTTAGATGTTTTTCCTATTTGTAAATGTTCCTTTAACCAAGTGTGATTTGACTGTTAATTTCTTTCTTTTATTTGACACCATAGCTGGCATAATGTGCTTCAGGTTACAGACTGGGCACACAGTAGTCATTGCAAGAATCTAGAAAAATCTGCCTAAGATTTGAACTAAAATTTCCAGTCATTGGCAATGAATTCATAGATAAAGACACATCCTTGTTGCAGATAAAGATATATCCTTGTGTTTGCGTGCTTCACTGTAACTACATAACGTCATTATGTTATATATGGCTAATGCTGGAAGTACACATTTTAGTTTGGTGCTGAATCAGGGACTTATTTATTACCAGAAAAAAAACCTTAAAATGCTCTGTAGCATGCTTCTTATTTTAGAATAAAGAATAAAAGGGTTGGGATTTTTTCTTCATTTTATTTACTTGATCTATATATATTTTAGCATAAATGTGGACTTGATATCATCAGCATAGTTTATGAATACATTTTATTTCTAAGAAATGGATTATTGCTTGGGAAATGTTTAAGAACAAACAACCAAACAAAATCCTAACTTTTCAGTTTTATTTTTAACAGTTAAAATAGGAGATGCCATTCCAAAATATCCTTCCTTTTGTTTAGAAAACAAATTGTTAAAAACAGTTTTCTGACCTTAAGTGTTCCTAAACTTTTAGGTTTTAACTGTGCTATCCACAAAAGATGCCAGAATTTCTTAAGCTTAGGCTAACCTGATCTTTTCCCCCCGAATTACAAACAGATCATCTATCCTAGAAGCACTCAACAGAAAGACAAAGCAGTCACAAACCTCAGCCTGAGAGCAGTAGCAAAGCAGAGCTGTTTTGCAGTTATGGTGGAAGTGACCCTTAAGCAGCTCTCCAGACCACAGGAAGGCAGGAGTGCGGTTTCTCCTTCATCTCTCTTTATCTTGGTCTGGAAATGGCTACACATTGAAATCATTCATCCCACCCCAACACACGTTCTGCAACCAAAGCAGCTATTCCACCCTGCCACTGCAGCTTGATGCGCTATGGGTGGACCAGCATGAATTTCTGCCCACCTTAGGGTGGACTGGGGTATAAGGTGCCCACATATCAGTTGTGGCTCCATCCCATAGGGAGATATCCCCACTGGCTGTCCAGAGCACATGGCTGGTGCAGCAGCCATCTCAGCCATCCAATATTAATCCTCTGCTGCATCTGAGCCAGAGCCCCAAGAGTCCGCAGGGCAGAATAGCCATATAATAGCAACCTTTCTCAAGTACACTCTAAATTTGGCCAAGTCAAGCAGCTGCAGTCCTATGTTAGTCATTTGGCAGGCGGTTTGATCCTGCAATTTGTTGAGCACACATAGTAGTCCTTTAATGTAGTCCATTAAACAAGTTTCAGTGTATGTGAGTGGCTTTGGATTCGGTGGGAATACTTCAGCAACTGAGCAGTTTGGGTTTCAGGAGTTCTGTCCTGTTGAGTACGTGGGAGTTTTGCCATTGAATTCCACTGGTGGGGGGTTCTTCTAGATTAGGAGGACTCTGTAGAAGAGCAGGGAAAAAAACGCTTGTAGGCATCATGTGTGATTAGCTTGGCATTTCTGTTCTGCAAAAGGAAAATTTTCCATGTGCAAAATGTGCATTTTAACTTTAAAATGTTGCAATTATAGTCACTGTAAGCGTCTCTTTCCTGACAGATGCAGACTAATTTTGAAGATGTCAAGCACTCCTAGGTACAAATAGCCCAGCGCTGTTTTGGCAGCATGACAACAACATGGTGGTTCCAGCACCCCTTTGCCAAAACCTACAGGGCATACAAGCCATAGTACATCCAAACTGCCCTTAAGATACTTCCAGAGCAAACCTAGATTTGTTTTACATTAAGACCCACTGGAGTAAAACGAGAGTGAGTCAAGTTAAAGGTATCACATGCTTGCAAAGGCTTAACATGCCGTTTTCTCCTAAATCCACCCAAACACATTCTTCTGGTTAATCTTGAGAATCCAGGGAACAAAAAGGCACTTCACGTAGTGTGGCTCATCTGGATAACGAAATATCCAGAGGATAAACGAGGGATTAGGTCTGGGGAAATGCTCTGATTTGCTGTTGTTTGAAGGCTGGATAAGTTAATAGTGTCACTGGTGAAGATAATCCAAAGAATTTCAGAGATAAACAGAGGCTGAAATGTTCCTGGGTTAATGGATAGCTGATGTTACACCTTGTTACTCCTTTTTAAAACTCTGCACTTATAAAGACTGTCAACAGCAACGGATACAGTGGACGGAAGGGTGCTCGTGTCCACCAGACAGCTCAATTTTTACCAAACTACCACATATTCTTTGACCTGCAGATACTTTTCCACACATGCTATACACATCAGTGCTGACCTACCCCAGTTTGGTTGCACATGGCTATTGCCGCTCACAGAGCACCAACAGTGGGCTGGAGGATCTGCAGTCAAGCAGAAGGAAAGGTCACTACTGAAATAGCTTTCAAAGAAGAGGGCTGTCTGCAGCAGCAGATGCATGTCCTCACATACACTCCTGTGTCCCCCCAAAGTCAGGGGACTGCAGGAGGAGCAGATGGGGCTGCCTGCACAGAGCAGCAAAAGAAAGGTTCAGAAACACCTTGGGCCGGAGAGAGGGGTCGAGGACAGAGGAAATACAAGTACAGCAGAATAAGCTTTGCTCATTATCAAGGTTTGGAAGCTGGTTTGTCTGCCTATTTCTCCTCTGATTTGTAAATGCCTCTTTGAAAAGGAGACTTATAAGCCATTTAGGATAAGTATATTTTAAGAGTTAAAAGAGGCAGAGTTGGCCAGCCACCCTAGGATAAAGCGACCATATTGATCAGGTTTTTTAATAGCAGAAAAACAAAACAAAACAAAACAACAACAACAACAAATCTGTGTTGGTCAAGTAATTTCTTCCTCCTGAAGACAGCAAAAATATTAACTGAACAACTTACTTGGCTATTATTTAGTCAGCTGTAGTTACAGCTGAATTTATGTCTGTTTCCCTCCTCATTGTTATGAGAGTGTCCCTTGGGATCTAACAGTGTGAGATAGTACAAAAATACTTTTATTTTACTTTATTTTATTGCCTACACCCAAATGCTTGGTAATTGCACTAGGTTTTCTCAACACGACAAAAGGAGAACATGCTGAGTGTGAATTTTAATTGCAAAAATTATTTAAGAAACAAAAACTTCATTTTCCTTAACTGCTAACCTGTTGGACACCAGCAGATAACAAAGAAAAATGTCACCTAGAAAGAGATGTCCAGCCAACACATCAACTGGCTTGAATGAGATAACAAAGTACCTAGAATCCAACTTTCTAACACAGATCTTAAGGTCATCAAGGTGAGGTCAGTTCCAAGCAATCCAAGTCTTGAACCCACACAGCAGGCTGGAGGATTTGCATTGCAAGGCATCCGTATGGCCCCCTCTCCACATGCACACACCAGGCATGCACAGCATTTTCACAGCGCTGGGAAAAACAATCACAGTGTGAAATGAAAAATGCAGCAAAGCCAGCAGGTGTCTGGGGACATAGCAGCATTTCCTCCCTTTATTCTTTTGCTTTTTCCTTCTGCTTTCATCCACCTCTTCCCTGGTGCACTCACATTCACAGCCACCCCTGGCTGTGTCACCGCTAGGCAACAGCCCTCCTCCTGTCCCTACGCACACTGGCAAGACATGAGGATTCATGGGCTGAATGTGGTCTGCCCACCCAAAAGGATTTTGAAATATTCCCTCCAGGGTTAGCAAACAGCAGCCCTAAGAGCCCAAACTCCACGCTGTAGCCCAAACACCACTTACTGTAATCCCTTGCTGCCTTCCGTGCTTATATAGCACAGACCTTCTTGAGTTACAAGACACTTTGAAGATCTCACCTTCTCCCATTACTTGTCTTTTACATAAAATGTCCACAGATGTGAGTCTGCCGGTGTGTCAGAGGACTGCGGTTAATAATTTACAAACCAATGCTTCCTATTGGGCACGCTGTGTAACGCACGGGAGTACAGGAGTGGGCTGTCTTGCTGCAGGAGCACCCTCTGCTGACAGGCGGCAGCCCCGAGGTAGGATGACGGCCACCCAGATCAGGGTGGTGGTTGGATTATGGCTATTAAACCCCTCACCCTGCAGCAAGCAGCAAGGCTTCTTGTCCCCAGCAAAGTACAAATGAGCAGGACTCTGGTGGAAATATCCCCACGCGCAATTCTTGAGAACCCCACACAATGCAGCCCCAAGTTGTGAAATGTCACTCGCAGGAAGCCCGGAGTTTCTGTGTGCACGCTCCAGCAATCACACTGAAAAGGCTCTTCTTGAGCCAAAGCCACAAGGAAGTAGTCTAGACAGCTACACCTGAAAATAGGCCATTGTGTGTGATGGCGTTTGCCCTGCACTCCTAATTCAGCCCAGGTCTGAGTGGAGCATGGGAGAGGATGTGGGCAGATAGATTTGCAGTGTGGAAGATAATTCCCTGCAGGTGGGAGTGATGCTCTGGACCAGCAGTCCCAGACAGAGAAGGGTCCTCTCCCTAGGGGTGTGCACTGGATGGATCTTCTTCAACTCCCTTCCCATCTGTGACAGCTCTGGAGCTTGAAATTCCAGTAACAATGGTGAGAACAGTCCTAGAGCATCGTCCTGCAGGGATGCTTGTACTGTGTCATCATAAATTAACAATTTGGCATAGCTAGGAATGGCTGCTCCATAGAGAACCATTGTGTAGCTCAAGAGCACTGATGGCAAGTGCTTTTCCTTCTTTCTCTTAGCACATCTATCTTTATGAGCATTGTCTATTTGCTACTTCACTTTTTGGCAACATTTTTAATGTTTATAAACAGTTTTAAAATATTTAACGTATGTATTTAAATACAGATTGCTCAACACCAATTGGTAAGCACACAGTTTGTTACATAAATCAGAGATCCTTGAGAGATTTTAAATTGATGATAGATTTAAGATTCTCCAAACAAAATACATAGTGTAAATGTTACAGAAAAGCATTCCAGAGCACTTGCAATTTCAGCTTGCTTTGAATTTTATTATGTCTTTGGACATTTTTCATACCAGAAATGTGAATACAAAACCAAAATGTTCACAGCTCTCTAGGCATATCTTTACTGACCTGAGGAAGAGTTTGTGTGCCGAAAGCTTGTCTGCTTTTCTGACTGGTGTAATAAAAGATACTGCTTTCCCTAGCAAAGCTTGTCTCGTTGACTGATCAAAATGCTGCAAATGTTATTTCCAGCAGTGCCTTATTATTCTGATCAGAAGGCCAGCTTTAAAAATCTATGTTAGTTACATGATGTCCTCATGTAGCTGGAAACCAGAGTGAAACTCTCCTGCTTGAAGCTGTAGTCTGCTCATATCCCATCTGTGGCATGGGAGTCCATTTTTGTATCAGGTAACGTGGGTAACTCTGCTTCTGACACAGAAACTGTCTTGCCAATCTGCTGTTAATAGGGCAAGAATAAAGGCTGAGGTGATGTGTAACATGGCACAAGTGGAATTAGTCTCCCTTCACTCACCCACCGACACCCTCACAGAGGACAGACTTGAACTACTGCAAGACAGATGATAAACCAAGGAGAACTGCTATCAGAAATACCATGCATGTTATACTCCCATGGAGATGCGACATATGAATCCCCATTTCTATGAAATCTCCATTTTATGTTTTCAAAGGAGGTAAAAAAATACAGTTAGCCTCTTCCTGCCAAAATGTATGGCTTAAGAGGCCTTGTGCTCTACTTAACCGGAACAATATCCTGATTGAACTGACTTTGGGCTTTTACTTTAGTTTTTTTTTCAGAGCTAGAGCATCACTAATACATCTCTTCCATAGCTATGTAGGCATCTCAGTTTCTTCTCAGTGATCTGCTTTTGTCTCTTCTCTTTTTTGTATCTGTGTTTTTATCTTCCTTTCGATAGGGAGGAGGAGTTTTCTCCAGCTAGTCCTACATGATGGAGTACAGTTTGGCTCTGCAAAGTGCCAGTGTTAAGCTAGTGGATTTAATGTCACAGGGTGAAGCAAGTTCCTATGAATCCACTGAGACTTTGGAGTTCTAGCAAAACCATTGCTCCCATGTGACAACAGCAGAAAAAAAAACAGATCATCAGTAGCAATTTTAGGCATCTTGAACATCTTCCAGTTGTATGTTCTGCACACAGGGACCTCCAGGTCTTTTACTCGGCTACTTTCAACACAGTCTTGAGTCAAGCCAATTGTTGAGCAAAATCAGTGGACACCAAGTGTTTCTTCCTGGGAGATGCAACATGCTTATACCAAACATTGGGTTCCATTTTGTCTTCCAAGTTCTACCTTGTTCAGAGGCTCATTCTGTATTTTTACCACTTTTTTTGAAGAGTAACAACTTGCTCTTATGTGTGTGCTTGATATTCTTTCTCATTGTGGATTTTCAGTCATCAGATATGGATAAAGTGCAATTTTAACAACCTATTAATTCCCTAGTTCTTGTTACAAAGAAACATCTAAAAAACTCCTCAGCTTATTCTGTCCAACATCCACAGAGAATAGGTGTGTGCTGCCAGATAGAGCAACCCCCCTTTCGACTTCAGTAAGAGGATACTTTCTTGAAGGTCTTTTATTTAGGAAGAGGAGTAAAATGTTAAGAAGCGCCAAGATTTTTTTTTTGTATATAAATCCATTCACTTTTTATTTCTGGGGTCATGCACCGCTGAGGTATGTGGTAAGGAAATAGCATATTGAACTTGCTTTATATTGAAAAATGAAACAGATCTTCAATATTCCATTGAGAAGAGGGTGTGCATCGTTTCTTGAGAATAAGCCCTTTGTGTCTCTATTATTTTTACAATGCACTTTAATGACCTGAAAGCACGTGTGTGCCTTCTTAAATCATCACATACAAAACTACATTCTGACTGTAAAATATATTAAGAATCTTATAGAGGAAGTTATGCCATGTGTGTTATTTTTTGTTCCCTGCTTTCAAAGATAGGATGAGTTTTGCCCATATTACAAGGACAAGGTTCAAAAAAATAAGGTGGGGAGGGAAAGATTTTTTTTTTTAAAGAATAAATCCTAGCCCTAGACACCAGTGTTAGAAAGTCACCCTTACCAGATGGCTAATACAGACAAGGGAAAATAGCCAACTTGATTTCAAATGTGAGAGTGATTTTTAAAATGAATGATAGAAACTACTTCAGATTCATTATTTTAAGCAGGGAAACTCATGTGTTTAGCTTATGGGTCTGGTTTGAATAAAAGTTTGTCTTTCTTGAATGGAAATCATATGTGATTCCAGGCAGTGGCCTGAACCATTTGCTAATACTAATTGTTGCTGGTTGAAAGTAGGGTAGAAGATTGTTAAAGTCTTCCCTGGCAGTAACTTGATCTGTGGAAATGTACTTTACAGGAACTGTGATGAGGTTTACAGCTGGCAAATGCTTGTGATAGGATGGCCACATGACTTTACATCTCCTTTTATTAAAAGAATAAAAGCTCATGTGACACAATTTTGGTAGGATGGCAGGGATTGTATGAACTGAAATGGGGTTATATATTTTTATAATAAATATTTTTTTATATTGTTTTACAAACATTTCACATTTTGAATGATACTTGATGATGTGGCTATTTTGAAATAATATTATCACCAGCTGAGACCAAATGGGCTGTTGAAATTCTCACATGAAGCATCAGTGGTAAATAAAGAACTGTCATGTTATAATCATATCAGTTTATCCTCAACCAGTCTCAACAGAAGCCTTCAACTGATAAATACTTTGTTGATAAGGAAGAGCTCTAGACTTAGTTAAATAGATAAAATATTATTATTCTGGATAATATACACGTTAGCACAATTATCCTGGTAAATTCCAGAGTGAAACCTTAACCTCTGTTTCTGAAACACCAGGGTTGCACAATTTTCTACCTTTACCCACAACCCATAGTGAAGCATTGCTGTCTGAATTCACATCCAAGCTGGCAGCATTTTCCTGATAGGAGAGATACCCAAGGCATGATTTAACTGCCTAAAATAGGTCTTAGTGACCTTCAAAATGCCTCCACGTGTCTGAGACATCCCTGAAGGGCTGAAAGATGCGGTGTAGGACCCACCATACTCTACATCCCTTCCCACCTAGATAGCCTATCGTAACCCTCCAGTATCCATCTACCTGTGAGAACATCCCACAGCATCACTAAGAGTGGAAGGAACCAAAGTTTGAAGTACTGAATTGAATCCTTTTTGTCTGCAGTATATATGTGCCAAAATTTGGAATCAGGCTCTCCAGAATTTGGCTGTGGAGCAGAGAGTAACTGTGGGCTTGACAACACCTTTCTCCCACTGGATGGCCATCTCTTCTTCCTTACGGGAAGCTTTCTAGATGTGTTAGAAAATCTCAAACTTTGTGGAAGGGATGAGTGACATTTGGTTGGTGTTAATACAGAAAACATGCCATTCACAAGCTCATCCAGAACAATTTCAGCCTGCAGTTCCAGTCTGAGCATCACATGCTTATTTTCATTGCACATCCAATCAGTATCAATGTGTTTTCTGAAGATTTGTCATGCTCAGCTAGATGGAAAGTATTCTTTTCACTAATGTTTGCATTGTTTCACATCTGGTTCTTAATATTTCTCATGCTATTGTCAGTGGAATTGTTCTACCATTTCCTTTCATGATGTGCTTGATGGCTGTTCTGGAAAATAGTTTTCTTGCAGGTTCAAGAAGATGCCGTTGGGTATATTTTCCATTTGGCAAACTACAAAAGTAACATTTGCAGTTATAAACACCTGACTAGACTAACATATATCTTGTGTAACTTTCTTCAGAGAGATGCATACAGCATAAATAACATGTAAACAGCTTTCTACAAGTTAAAATGAATGCATGGGAAAAAAAGAAAAAAGAAAAAAAAACGGCAAAGCAAGACTCTTAGGAAAATAGAAGTAGAGAGGAGCAATTAAAAAAAAAATTAAACAACTTTTTCATTTCCATTCCTCTCCAGACCCGCATTTTCTCCAATGACTATTTCAAAAGTAGTGAATATTGTGTACTCATTTTACATTCTATTGAAAAATCCAACAACTTCACAACCAATGGCCCTTTTTATTTATGATTTTACTTTTCTACCCATTTGCAGAGTATCGGCCAGCTGTGAAAATGGTCTGTGTTGTGTCCTATTCTGTGTGGTCCTCTAAGAAGTTTCAATGTGGTCTTCTCCAGGGAAAGCTGAGTTCTTTGGCTGGGTTGCCGTGGCAGCTGGGGCTGGCATTAAGTTCTTTCTCCCTTGCTGTTTTTCACGTGAGCATCCCTTGGCATTTTTTAGGCAGTACAATGTCTTTACTCCTTACCCTTTACTCAGCTAGAGAACAGATTTATAATTCTTAGGATTCATATTCTTGATGCTAAAAAGTGGACCACATTCATGTCATTGTCTGGACTAACTCTCACTTTTCCTCAACTGTCTGGGGAGTTTTGGCAATCTCTTGTGATAATGGTAATAATCTTGCAAGTAACTTTAAAAGCAAACTCTTCTAATTTATTTCTCAGTTGTTAGGTTCAAATGAAGGTAGTAGGGCAGGACAAGAACATACAAGAACATCAATGTTGGTATTGTTATGCCTTGTTCTGAGGAGTACATCAGAGCAACAGATTTGTTTTCCATGGACCAGAACACAGCGCTACTCATATAAATGCTGTATTCGTATCTGTAATGGTCATTTGAAAACAAAGATTGCTGCTTCCCTGACCATGGAGCTTCCAGAAAATTGTAATGAACTCACAGCTGCCCATGGCAAAAACATCTGGAAGAAAGTTCGGCTCCTGCAATAGCAAACCTGACATTACAGGCTTAAATTTGCCTGTTGTCTGCACCTCTCTCAAGAGAAACAGAGATGGCTCTTGAACAGCCTTTTGCTTCTTTGATTCAGAAAGCAATGCATATCTCTTTCACTTCCCTGACACTCAGCTCCAGAGGGAATATGTGCTTTTTCTCCCTGCCTCCTCTTACGTGCTTCAGTTTTCCCTCCTTGAGGGAAACAGACACAAAAGGTGCAATAAAACTCACTTTGTTGCTTTTGGGTTTGTGGAGACTTACCCTGTATTTTTTTTCTGACTCTTCTCCTACAAAACGGCGGCAGTGGTGTGGAGACACAGAATCAACGGATCAGCCTTTTATAGCTGTGTGATAATGTTCAGGGGCACGTAAGTGCCCACTTGGAGCCCCAGCAGGAGGAGCCAGAAAACACAAAGTGACCCTGAAAGGCTTTGATGCACCCAAAGGACGTTTCTCACACAGAGTGCAGGCTTTACTCCAAGGGGCCTTCCACAAGCTCCAAGCAATGATGGTGGTCTGTGGAGAGTGTTGTGGACAAGGCTGCAGCATGGATCCCTGGGCAGGTTCCTGGAAAGGGTGGATGGAACTTGGCAACCAAGGTTATGCAGAAGACCGTGGAGATCACTGAAAAAGAAGGAAGAAGATAGTTAAAATCCACCTGAGATCCATGCTCTCTAAGCTTCGCTTCTCAGAGTTTCTGCACAGACAGTATGGTGCAAATGCTGATCAAATGCTGGCCTTTGCCAGGAGTGTGCTGTGAAGAACTGCTTGGACAAGGCTAAGAAAAACTTTTGCAAAAAGCACACAGAATAGGAAATCATGGAATCCCTTCCCCAGCTGTAATCCACATGCATTTTAAATACTATTAATACAGACAAAAACAAATTCTCAGATACTTTCCGTAATAGCAAAAGTGGTTGTTATTTTAGCAGGTAATGATTCAGTGCCTCGTTTTCTTTCTTGCACTATAACTTAGATGCAGCTATCTTTTTGCTGGCTCAGTCACCAAGTTCTGGCTCCCTGCTGAAGCCTCAAGTCTCTGACACTCATAACTAAAGCAATGAGACTAGGTCCTTAAACTTATCCACTCAATGTGTTGGCTCTGAGAGCTTTTTCCAGAATTATGTCAACCCTCCACTTATCACTTATCTTTCTGCCTCCTGCAAATGCCCTATGCATAACACTTTGCACATTGCCTTAGACTTTCAGAGGCCATCATGCAACATATTAAAACCGTTCTAATCTGCTGCTTCACACATAACCCCTCAATGGCAGCTCGTACTGATTCCAACCATCAGGGTCATAATCTCTGTAGCACATTAGCCAAAAGGAAAAAAAAATCCATTTTCATTCTATCTTATCCATAACATGTGCAAATATTACCTCATCCATCCTTGAGCTGGCTCCAGAGATTAACTCAAGGCTGACATGATAGACGTCTAATTTAAAAAATAGTCCATTTCCTGACAGTTGATTTTATTGTCAGTTTTGCTTTAAACTTCGACTTCGGGTGTGACATTGCTACCAGAATTTCACATTTTTAACACCATTTCTCTTTCAAAGGCTGAAGCCAAAGATGATGTCATGTATTCTGGTAGCTTTGCACGTATCTGAAGTGGGAACCTGAAGATTAAAAAGCAAGTTTTTCTCACCGAAGCAAGGCTCGTAAGAAAAACAAGTTTTCTGTAGGAAACTGACATGACACTGTATTTAACCTTCTGACTAGGTAAAGCATTATGCAAGTATTTTAATTGAAGGAACGTCGCTTAGGCAGTTTACTAGGCAGGAAGTGGCTGCCGATGCCTAAAGCAAGCAGCCTCCATAAGGTCTGAAGCAGTGCCCTTTGAAGTGAATGGAAAGAGTTTTACTGAACTCAGCGGAGGTACTCTGCATTTGTACTAATGCAATTCTGAGCACAGTTTGACCCACAGGGATGAAGGGCACCAGCTAAATGAAAAAATAGCATGAATCCTTTGTTTATTTTACAGAAAAGCTCGTATTGTATGCAATAGTACTAAGAAATAAAATATCCTTTGCAGAGAAACAATTTGTTCTTCCTAATCCAGTATTATTGTTACGCATGTGTTAAATCATAGGATACACATGGTTGTAAAAGCTGATTTATTAACTAACCAAAAATCAGAGGCATCCACCCCAGCACCACCCAGCATCTGCTCAGACTAATGTCCCTCAAAAACGTCCCATATGTCAAAGGAGGGCATAGGCTCAAAAAAACACTAATCCCAGCTGGTCAAAAGGAGCAAAAGAAAAACAGGTTTTGCTTTATAGACTACAGTATTTTGTTTGTTTTCATTAAACACTCTTACTGATTTTAAACATCTGTATTTGTTAACTTGTTTAGTTCTTTCAAACTTAAGAGTACAAACAGTGCCATATGTGCTCGCTGCTGGCACTTCTGTTCCTCCTGCTAACATTTGCCCGCAGGGCCGGGCTTATCTCTGACAACTCAGTAAACACAAGCCGCAATGAAACCTGAACTGCTTGAGGTAGGCTGCAGCCTATCGGACAGAGCAGGCAGCAGGGATGCCTGAAATCCCTCTTCTACTACTTACGAAGCCCCACACGGCCACGCCAACTCGGCTGAGGCAAAACTGGCATTTGGGGGCCCACATGTGGTCGACTGTAGTGTCTATGGTCGTTTGCTTTCTCATCTGTGCTTGCTAGCGGGAGTCAGAACCAACAGGTGGAACTGCAAACCCCAGCCACTTGCACACCCTGCTGTTAAATTATCCTAGGCACTGTTTTCAAACACTGAACAGAATTGAGTATCTTTCTGTAGTTTTATGAAGCTTGTTTCAAGTCACAACTGTCAAAAAGAAGATTAAGAAGTGGTTTTGCTGGTAGTACTGCCGTAGAGATGAGGTGGAGCATACTCCAGGGCTCTTTAATCTAACAGGGAATGGTTTAACAAGTTGGAGGCTCAAGCCAAACACATTTAAGTGATGAATTCAGTGGGCTTTTAACAAAGGGATTAATCATTGTTACTGATGAGAACCAGTTACTAGGGGAAGCGATGTCTTTGTGGCTGCTTTCCTAGAAAGCAGATCATGGCTAACCCAGTTCCCAGTCTCAGTCCCACAGTATTCCTGATTGACAGGAGATGAAGCAACATAGCGTGATGATCTTCACTCTGCATGCTCTGGAAATCCCCCAGACCCGTGTGGATTCTGCTCCCACTCCACAGCAGTGCAGGAAGAGGATGGTGACACTTGTTCCTCCTCCACGGGATGTGAGGGGGACTCAGATCTGCAGGGAGGAAGAAGAGCACTTCCCCTGCTGTTCAGTTACATGCTAGCACAAAACTTCAGCGCTTCCCTGGTGCAAGAGTGGGGGAAAAACTTCTGGAACACATCTGCAGGAGAGGCAGAGAAAAATGCTTCAGTTTTACAGTTACTTGCTGAAAAAATTCTTTAAGTCTGTTAATTTCTGGCAACTTGAGTGGTCGTGCTCTGAAAAAACAGACCCATGGAGGGCATTTTCAACTGAGTGTCCTAATTTTGAATATTCAGGCCACTTTTTAATTCCATGACTATACATTTCAAGCTGATTCCCCCTTCAGAGCACTTTACCTTCAGCTTTTTTTTTTTTCTCATATGATCCACTTGACATTTCTATTTTTAATTTTTATTATATGCTCCCTTAATAAGTGTATAACCTTGGCATCTGGCTTTTAACTCCATTTCCAGACCTTCTCTAAGGTTTTCCACACAAACTGTGCTCCATGAGTTACAACTTGGTTCTCACCACTCCAGGTTCACTCTCCTTGAGTAAATCAATCACTTCTTGAGACAGGGGTGTACCTATACATGAATGCATGTGACTGCTCTGATGTACATGCGCATGCACTCACATTTCAAATATTCCAGCAGTTCTGCCTGCTTTTCTCCAACAGACAGCATGGGAGATTCTGATCCTATGCAAGAGCTGGGGGGAGCAAAGGTCATATGTGCATGTTTAGGTGTATTTCTTCATATGAAAAAGGGAATAGTGGAATATATGTATATATTCAATTGGGAAGTGAGGGGGCAGAAACCAAGAAATGGCACATTTTGTTTCTCAAAGACTATAGAAGGCAAATAGCATGGAGAAGTTTGGTCTGAGGATGTTCCCATAAAGGAGAATTCAGAACAGCTTCCATTTTCTGTGTGTGAGTGCATAGAATAGAAGTGCATATACCCATTGGGGCAAGGGAGAATTTTGTTGTGAATAGATGAAATCTCTTGATCCTCTCTGGACATGTCCTCTGCGAGCATGACAGCAGCTGGATGAGACAAGCAACAGAAGATGAGGTCAGGCAAGAGCTACCATACAGACTTGGTTCATTTAACCCATCCTGAAGGCTGGAGTTAGGAGAGCGTGCATTAGTCTTTCAGAAGTCTAGGAAGCTATTTGTCAGAGCCATTGACTTTGACATTTTGCCAGAAACTTTCTGAAGCTTCTCTCATGGTACAATTTTTCTTGGCATTTTACTGATAGAAGTATGAAATTGTCACTTCTGCCTCTGTATGCTTCCCTATAGCAGGAACCAGAAATATAAGTTCCTCAAGGAATACAAAAGTTTCTAAACATGCTGTTTATAACTTTTTCTTATACTTCATTTCCTTGCAACTTCACTTTCATTTCAGTCCACTCCTTAATCTATCTCTTTTCTTGGATTAACAGTTGAGTTCCAGAAGAGATGAATTTTAGCGCAGAGTAAGATTGTGTATGCTAATCTAATCAGACTCTTAGTTCCTTAAAAAGGCAGGAAGGCATCTGAGGGGATTATCAAAAGCTTCCAGGTAATGAAATATCTGAAGAAATCTGGCTTTACTCTCTCTGGGTGTGGACGGCGGCTTGTATATATTGCTAAAATCAGGGGCAGGTGTCTTGGAATGCTACTGCAAAGAAAATACACAGAGGGGTCTAATTCATATCACATCACATCCCCTCCTGAACTTGCACCTCTTTCCCTGTTCAGCCATTGAGTGTTTGTTTTTTTTTTTTAATAACTTATTACATTATGAACTTGACACTGTGAAGATCAAATAAGCAGCCAGTCATCAATTAACTTTCCAAAGAGAATACTTCAATATTCACAACACATATGCAGAGCAGGCATAAATGCTGGTGTGTGTGTGTGCTCATGCAGAAGAAACCAAGAGAATGGACTGCTCATTTAACACATAAGTTTCCAAACATGTGAATTATGCACTCTCCTTGTATCTCTTTTCCCCACAATGTCTCTTTCACCTCAAGCATGCACAGATGCACATACATGCACATGCTCACCTTTGATATAAAGCTGGGGCTGACTCTTGCTGTGAATGTGATTTTCTTCTGCTCAGTGGTTCTCTTACACTCCTCTGTAAGCAGTCCAAGGGGGCCACAGGGTAAGAGAATTTCAGTCTACCACATTTCAAATCTCATCACACGTGAGGGCCAGGAGCAGCAATAGTTTCTCATTGTAAACTGTGCCTGCTATTGTAATTTATCAGGATCAAACAGTTGCTGGCAGCCCTTTCCTTAAGATCCGGTTGCAGTGTCTATATCAGCATCAAGCAAAATCAAACATGGCTTGTGAACAGAGGTTTAGCAATAAATAAATCACTCAGGGAGCCTTAGAGAAACAAGTCTTCACACACACCAACGTTATGGTACTTGTCTTTATTTCTCTTCCAGCTTTCTTTCTTTTTTTTTTTTTTTTAATTTGATTCACAGTGTTCCTATGACATGTGTTTTGCCTTACTCAGCCATTTGGAATACAGGTGCATGATTGTGTTTTTGATGGAGTGTTGCTATTCTGGATTGCTCCATCCAAAACACAATCCCACACATGTAATCCAAACTGCTGAAGATGAGTCAACCATCTTCCCGTTGCCACGATAATTAGACATATTTTCATTCAAAGTTGCACAGTCTTTATTATTAGTTGCAGATGCCAAGCTTAAACAGTATTGTCAAATCTTAAAAGGCTTTAGCACCGGGCTATTTCATCCCTCAGCATGGAGGAAATGAACAAAAGTCCAAGTTTATCTTAACCTTAAAATAAATCAAATCAAATATTATTAGACTGCAAGAAAACAGTGACATCTAAATAATTTTGGTTTACATGTAAAAATTGAAGCTTAATGTGCTATTAAGTAAACATAGCTGCTGAACAGAGAAGGTTTGTCGTAATTAAGGGATTCACGAACAGCAGCTTCCAGACTTACTAATACATGTTGGCCACACATCTGAACTTCTTTTCATTGAAAAAGTTTCAGTTTCTTATCACATTAAGAAAACGATCACTTCCCAAAAGCCTGAAACAACAAAAAACTTCACTAGATTTTAAATCCTTAAGCTAGGTATTATTTTCAAGACAAATCCTTGGAAAAGGCAGTTTTCACAGGTCTTAATATACACTGTCTGAACCTTTGGGCTGCTAGTGTTTATTTCTGGCACCTGAGGAGCTAATAGCTGATTAGTGGGATAGAAATGGTGAGGAAGAAAAGACATAGGAAGGCAGGTGTCATGAGTCTTTGAGGCTAAGCTTTAAGGCCTATTTTGGTAGATCGACAAGCTGATCTCTTCATGGCATTTTGGTACTTGGTGGGTGGCAGACAGACATCAGATGTTCAGCTGCTGAAAATCTCTAAGTAATGACAGGTCAGATCCCTACCTAAAGCCTTCTTTACCAAAAAAAAAAAAAAAGAAAAAGTAATTGGAATAAATTTTACATTCCACCCTTCCTGTACAAAGGCACGCTACAACTACTGCTAGCCTGCTGAAAATAACATAGAAACACTGCTAACAAGCCCTTTGGTTCACAGGAATGCTGTTTATAACAGACATGCAGGAAAACTGTGGAATACATTATTGGTTAAATAGTTAAATCAAACCCCTGGCAAATATTCATTCCAAATTTTCTTTCTAAAAATGTAGGCTAGCATACAGCAAAGCAAGTGATCCATTAGCAAAGTAATGGCCTTCCAAGGCAGAAGAGAATCTTGCCCAGTAACTTGCTGTTTAATGAAATTACCTCAATAGCATAATTGCAACAAAATTTTTTGCCAGAAACCACAAAGAATCCAGCAAAGCTGCAAGATTCAATAGCAAATGGCATCAGGCTTGACCTGCAGTGTTTGAAGTACTAAAAGCCATACAAGTGTGCTGAAATCCTTAGCCTGGCCTTGGGCTGTGAAAGGTGCTAAGTATCTCAAGCTCTAATTACCTTGAAATTCAGCCCTTAAAGTGAGACATTTCCTATGCAATATTATGAGAATTATGGAAAGCACAAAGCTGATCTACTCTATGCTGTGTGGCCTCACCTCGAACACCATGTGCAGCTCTGGGCACCACAATATAAGAAAAACATAAAGCTATCCAAAGGAGTTTCCAAAGGAGGGTACAAAAATAGCGAAGGGTGTGATGGCAAGGTGTATAAGGGGTGGCTGAGGTCCCTGTGTTTGCTCAGCCCAGAGCAGAGGAGCTGGGGGGAGCCCTCATGGTGGCTGCAGCTCCTCACAGGGAGCGGAAGGGCATCACTGAGCTCTGCTCTCTGTGACAGCAACAGGGTCCGAGGGAACGGCATGGAGCTGTGTCAGGGGAGGGTAGCTGGGTTAGGTCTGCACTAGAAAGCAGTGGCATGGAACAGTGTCCCTAGGAAAGTGGGCACAGCACCAAGCTGCCAGAGTTCAAGGAGCATGTGGGCAATGCTCTCAGACATCGGGTTTGAATTTTGGGTGGTGCTGTGTGGAGCCGGGAGTTGGGCTTGATGATCCTTGTGTGCTCCTTCCAAATAAGGATATTCTATGATTTTATAATTCTATGATCCCACTTGCAATCCAGCAGCTACTTTTTTTGGCCAGGTTTGGTCTGGCTGCCATGCTGCCAGTGCACAATTGTGCATGGAGGCAGCTCTTCCAGCCACGTTCCCAGGCAAGGCAGAACTGCTGGTTTCGGATTAGCATGAATTGTCGTGTACGTACACACCTGCTGCTATGCTCTATGTCTGTTTAGGAAAGACAAACCTGTAGTTATGGGAGACATGCCAGCAGCTTCAGGTAGGTAAAGAATCAGCTGGAGAAAGCATTCACAAAAGCAGCCACTGCCTCAGTGCAGGCATCGCTGTTGTGGGCATGTGTAGCTGCTGGTTTCAAATAAGAAACAGCCGCAGTTCTGACAGAGACAAATCTTAACATTGTGGATACATAACGACGTCAAAAACATTCAGTGATCTTCCTGAGAAGCTACACAAATCTTTCTTTTTATCTGTTCATTTCAGCAGAAACTGACCTAAAACAGCCATCCTGCGCAGAACGCAGAAAAATAAGTTCTTTGGCAAAGTGGGTGTTCCAAGTTCCCACCACTCTAATAACAGATCATTTTTAAATCAACTCCCCCAAAAACTTGAAGACCTCCCAGGTGCACTAAATACAACTGTTTGATCCTTTTTCAATCAGTAGGGCAAAACACAATGTTATTGCTAGCTGTATTTTGGGGAGAAGTCTACTCCGGTAATCCTAAGGCTACCTTTCCTTCAAAGGGAAGTGTCTAAATTGCAAACCCATCACTTAAGATTTTATCCTGTGTCTGCACTGACAAATGAAATTGCACTTGCCATGCTGAGCCTTTTCGAACACTTATCTGCAGAGATGATGTTCCCCTAAATAAGCTTTTTTTAAGATAAACACACATGCATGTGCTGTTTATTGTACTTTAAAAATACAAAAAAAGTTGAGTGCAAAGAAAATTCTTCCAACTGCATTTGTAGAGTGACCTAAGATGTGGGAAAGTTGTCTACTGCTTATGTTATTTTTTTCACCCACTTTTGAGTGCTTTGAGGCTACATTTCCCCTGAGTTATGACAGATATTGCCACCCACCTTAGTTCTTCCTGCCTTTGCCCTAACAGAACCTCTTTGTTGTTTTATCTAATCAGATTCAGAGGCCCTGCTAGAGTTGGCTCTTTCAGACTGTTCAAAGCGGTTATATTTCTTATTTCCCAGGCTTCAGAAGAACTAAAAATAACCAAGCGAAAACCTGAAATGCAAAGCTAATATTCTTGCCAGTGTGAAGAAGACATGCAGGCAGAATTAACAAGAGATTTTACAGATCTGAGTAATTTTAATAAACGAGCACACTTACTTTTTCCTCGCTGAGTTTTCTGAGCTAAATCTTTGCGAGGCCACTAAGAATTTTTTACAGAAATTTTTACCTTAGTTTTTTTTTTTCTGAATGAAGATCTTCAGCGTACCTTCATGCAAAGAGAAAAATGTATTATAGCTTTCTGTATACAAAGCAGAATATTCATACCAGATGAGTGTTTGCAGTTCAAATAACTGGGGTGAAAGCAAACCATGTTGTTTCTCCAGTCCTGTAGAAAGTCTAAGGTATGCCAAGCATGGAGAACTCTCGTTGGCAAAGAAGGATGTGTGAAAGGCATAGGTTGTTGGGCTGTTCAAATGTGCGAGGGTTTGTCAAATCAACCATGCATGCATCTGTCTTTGCACAGTAATGTTCCCAGGATTTGTTGAAACTGAAAGCTCTTAATAGGATCTTGCTCGATGTACTGAATCATAAAGCAGAGCAACTTTTTCCATAGAGTTTATAGAGGATTGGAAAACAGTAAAAAAAAAAAAAAAAAAAAAAAACAGTGTTAGATATTAGCAAATGCACTTTCTTCAAGTCGAGAGAGTGAGCAGCAGCTGTAATTACTGACTGCAGACGTTCATCCTCTTGAAGGAACTTTTAACTGCTTATATCTGCTGGCAGTAGTAGCTTTCTCTCCTGCAGCTAACAATTACAGCAACTTGGTGCTCCCTCTGTTTGAGAGCAACTGAAATGCTGGCAGCACAGAGCACAGCATTAAGGCAATTCAGCATTTACACAAGTGAGGAAAAGGGAGGATTCATTTTCAAAAAGTCTGAGAAACGCTGCTGTAGTCTGTGTCTGCTAATGTACACAAACCTTGAAATGGCCAGCAAGTGAAAGCTTCCAGTCTTGCAGCTCAGCTTGAGGGACACAAGTACAAAACTGAAGTAAGATTAGCAATGAGTTTAAGCTGCTGGAGCAATTTAAAACACCAAACAGAGATTACTTGTCATCCAGTGGAGAAGTTGCATGATGGAAAAGACCTGGCGGGTAAAAAGCTAAGTCAAGTTCAGTTACTGTAACACATCTACTCTAAATCTGGCCCTCGGGATTTGAAGACTATGGTTCATCAGCAATGGAGCAAAATAAGATGTGCAGTGACAAAACAGTGAAAGCATTAATAATTATATTTTAATCTGAAATTATACTTAGGTGAACTATTTTATCACTAATCCCAATTTAACAATGCTAGACTTTTCTTTTTTCCTTGAAAAAAAAAAAAAAAAAACAAAAAAAACACCAAAAAACAATTCCACATACTTCTTCAGTTTCCTATGAGCCTTCTTTCATCAGATGCATATAGTGGAAAGGATTTTCAGTGCGTAATCATGTAAAGAAGTATTATCACAGTAGGCATGAACAGAGAATGCAGTTTAAAGAACCTTCTTAATTCACCACTGTTTGTTTGCTTTTCATTCAGTATGAAACTGTTAACCTTTAAAAAAACATAACCAAGAATATGGCTAAATATTTATTATCATAATCTCATATTTCACATATTTGCAAGTTCAGTACTGAAATACTATCTAATGCAGTGCCTCAGCCAAAGTGGATGTGGCAGACGTTTTGTTTCTTTTTTATTTGATGTCTTTTTCCCCACTGACATTTACGGATGATAGGAATCTGAAATAAGACATGCAAAAACAAAAGTATGGATATCTTATCCCTTTTAATTTTACCATTAATAGCTTGAAATCATGACACATATATTTAAAGCCTTATATTTTAACAATCTGAAGTAAAAATGTTTAAGTGTACACAAGCCACATTTAAAAGAGAAACCAGTGACTACAGTGGCAAAATCCATTTTTGCACAGGTCAACAAAGGCCTCTCACTGATGTCAGCAGAGACAGAATTTTACCTTATACTCTGGGGCTCTACCCAGCAGGATCAACTTCAGAACCTGCAGCTACGCTTTAGCTTTAATTGCCACACTGCATTTATGGCCACGTTCCTTGCTAAAATTCATGGCTATTCCTGTTCTCAGTTTTTTAAGCTTCACTGTTAAGAGGTCTTGAGAGCTACAAATGGTTGGCATTAGAAGGAAATGAAAAATCTTTTAAGTGGCTATTGTGCATGTCACTTGAATGCACTGGATGACATTTCAACACTAGGCAATGCCTCCTCTCCACAACAGTCATCAAGAGTGGTTTGGGTTTTTTCCTCCCATATGGGCACTGAGGTTTCCAACAGCATTGATCCCTCTGCACATTTTTCTATACTTTGTAAGAGCCCCTTTGAACACACTTCTGCAGACAGAAAGGCTTCAATCTGCAACAGTTTTTTAACAGCTTGCAGGACGACTGAGCCCTTGATGTGATTATTTGATTATATATGAAATAACTCTCATGATCAATGAGTGATGTCACGGCTATCACTTTGAAGTTAATAGCAAAATTTGCACTGGCTTAAATGTGAACAGGATCAAGGCGTGCAGCATGAGACTGACATCTCTTAATTAATTTCCATATTTCTCTTCAGATGCTCATGCCTTGCTCCATGCTGCTTTGCGAGACGAGAGAAAAGAGCAAATGTTGGAAACTGATGTTTTCACCGACTTCAGGCTGTCATGCCTAACAAATCGTTCTAGTATATTGTTTTACATGGGCATCTTATCCTTGATCAACTCCCACGTTTCCCATAGACAGCAGGAGAAGTTGCACATGAGGACAAAACAAATGACCCATATTTTGCAAATGGAAATACAATATTCCATCTGCAGACGAAAGGCCTGCTTGAAGGAAGTGTCACGGCACCTTCAGCAAAGTAATTTCTACAGACTTCAATGGGAAATACAGAGTCCATATTTCTTTGCGTCTTTGAATATAAACTATAATTTATACTTGCATAAAACAATCTGGGATATATAAAGGCCATATTGGAAGCACGGTCTTTATCTCTTGCTCTAACAGGAAATGAGAGACAGTAATCAAATTTTAACTACTTTCTCACTTGCGATGTGTATCCAAGACTGGCTGAAGAAAACTTCCTTTCAAAATCTTTTCATTTCGAGTCTGCTCAACAGAGAACCCAAATGTGTGTGTGTGAACAATATTCATTTGTATTCCTAAGTGAGCTCGTTTTATTTTGCCATTTCCTAAATGCTGGCGTACAAATTCCTGAAGCGACGTGACTCTCACAACAAACAGAGCTGGCAGCCCCACGCTGGACAGCACATGTAAGCACAGACGGCAATTGTTTCGCGATGCCTGAGAGACACTGGTCAGGGAAGCAGGGGTCATTAGTTTCTCTGCATATTTTAAGCGTTGCCAGAGATGCTCTAAGATGTATTCAAAGCACGGAAAAATGTATTAAAAGCTTTTCTGCCATGCTTTTAATACATCTTAGCGCATCTCTGGCATGCAGAAGCATGAGGAAAGCTTTAGAAGGAGATTTCTGAGGAAGAGTGAAAAGGGATAGTTCCATTTGGGCTTTTGTGAGAGAAAGCAACACACTTTCAGCTCTCCCTTGAAGCACAGCCCTCAGCAACGCTATAGCATCACTGAATATCCCCCCCTGGCTGGGATCCACCAGGTGGTGACCAACTCCTGGCTCCACATAGGGCTACTCAGGAGCTAAGCAAGAAATAGTTAATACCTCCACATTTATTAGTTATATTAGTTAATACCTTCATGTTTAAGCAAATAATGTCGAAACCAGAATCTTGAATAGAATCAGAATGGATTCCATGAAACATGTAACAGCAGGACAAGGGGAAGTGGTTTTAAGTTGAGGGAGGGGAGATTTAGGTTGGATGTCAGGGGGAAATTCTTTACAGAGAGAGTGGTGAGGTACTGGAACAGGCTGCCCAGAGAGGTTGTGGATGCCCCATCCCTGGAGGTGTTCAAGGCCAGATCGGATGGGGCCTTGGGCAGCCTGGTCTAGCATTAAATGGGGAGGTTGGTGGCCCTGCCTGTTGCAGGGGGTTGGAGATTCATGATCCTTGAGGTCCCTTCCAACCCTGGCCATTCTGTGATGTACACGTGGCACTGAGGGACATGATTTAGTGGGCACGGTGGACTGACAGTCGGACAACAGAAATCTTTTCTGTCCTTAGCGATTCTGTGATTCTACGATGCATCGCAGACATTGCCCAAACGCTCCCTTGAGCACTGCCGGGCCTGGCGCACAGCCGTTAGCAGCAGGCGGTGCTAAAGGAGCGCTGCCCTGCCGTGACCCCTCATGGCGGGATCGCTGAGCGCCGCAGCCCGCCCTCCTCCGCCGGGCCCGCCGGCGCTTCTCTCCCGCCGCCCAGCAGGGGGCGCAGCTCCGCACGTCACGTGAGGGCGCGGAGCCCGCCGCTCACACGCCGCCGTGTGCCGCAGCAGCGATGGCCGCTGGAGACGGCTCTCCCTCCCCTATCCTACTCACGCTCCCCCGTCACGTGTTTTCTACACGTAACTCAGGGGCGGGTCACGTGGTCTATCCCGGGGCGGTCAGCTTCGGCGGGAGCTACGGTGGCCGGGAGGGTTTCCTTGGCAACCGCGGCCACGCGCGAGCGAGCTGGAGGCCTGGGCCGGGGCCGGCGTTTGAACTCCGTCCCTCAGCACAACCTCGGGAGCGCCCGTCGGGCCGTGGAGCCGGAGGAGCAGACGTCCGAGCCCTCCCTTGGCAGCCGCGGATCCCAGCAAGGGGCGTTTCGTGTTCCGTCATTGCTAAGCCTCCTCTTTTAAGGGTATGACTGCAAAGGGTGATGGCTGTGTGTGTTCGTCTTTTTGGAAAGCGAGGATCTATTTTGTTAGCTTTTCGGGGAGAGCAGTTTTAAGGTAAATGTAGCTGCAGATGTACCAGAAGAATGAATTTATTTTTCTGGCCCGGCTGGAATTAAGTACTCCCCATTTGTTGAAGCAGTTGGGGTAGCCAGCCACTAAACTGCTAAAGCATCTCATGTCTGCAGCATCCTTCGATGGAAAGGTATAAAAGATTATGTGTGTCCTGAGAGGTAACATCCTTAATCTCCTCACTGTGTGTTCAGAGATGTTTCCAGATGCTTACATAAGGATACCTGCTTTAATTCGAAGCACGGGCAGTCTGCTCTAACTTGTCTTGCTCAAACCGTTGGGTGGTGTTTTTTCTTACCCCTCAGAGCCGAAGCTCTTCTGGGGATGGAGAAGGAATGAAAGCAGGAAGCAGTTCTCACAGTTGCCTGTCAAAGTAACTTTACCAGGTAGGTGACAACCCTGCGTGCTGAGGGGCTCGGTGCTGGGAGAAGTTTTGTTCCATTCTAAAACTATTTCTGCAGAAGTTGAGCTCTTTTTGGTTTGCGTAGCGCTTCGCAGCCTTGGAGGTGCTGAAGTAGTTTAATGCTGCCACGTATACACAGTTTAGAAGGGAGCTGTGAATGTTGAGCACTGCGATGCGCAGAAGCTTTGTGGCATGTTGGGTGTTGGGCATATTTTATACCTGAGAAATCAACAAAGACTTTTGACAAAGTGCTGTGGGCAAGTGCTATGGGCTTCCTGTGTCAGGGCACAACAAACTGAATACCATCTTCCAGTCTTGAGGACTTTATTTCTGAGTCCCAAGCATGGCAGAGATTATGAAACAAAACTTATAATGCCACTTGTTCCTAATTCCCAAAGAAAAGAAATTGTAAGAAGAAATTAAAAGCCCTTGAAAATGGGTAGGAATTATTACTGCAGTGTATTCTCGCTTGATCATTGATAAAACTCTTAATTGTGAGTAGTTAAAAGAGCTATTTTTGAAGAATAATGTAAAGGTGGTGAAGATACATTTTATTTATCCCTCAAAATTTAAATGCTGAATCTATTGTTTATGAAGCTAGTATTTTGTTTATAGAGAATGTGGGTAACTTGTGCGTTTCACTTGGGAGGGATGAAATTTGGCAAATTTCTGGAAGTGTTTCTGCTTATAGTTCTGTTAAAATAGCAAACTGCTTGGCTTCTTGTTATTTTAGAATGCTTTTAATTAACTCTCTTCTTATTTTAAATCTTAGTATTGAAAGACAGTTGTTTAGAAGGTAACATCCAGTTGCAGATTATGGCTCATCAGTGTTCAAAAGAAGAATTAGATGAGCAGTTTGAAGAGTTTCTGAAAGAGGTATGTTTCAGAACAAAGTCACATCTACTTTCCTCATTAAAACACAGAAGAAAAATTGGGTGTGGAAGAGTATGAGATAGAATGCATGGCTATGCTTCTATCATATCATGCACATAGCTGCCTAATGGGTGGCTTTTGGCAACATCGTAGTTAAACATAATTCATCCTAATTTAGATTGAAATCAAGGGAATGGTTTTGTAATTAAATATGAGCGTTTTGTCATTGCTAGGTTGAATCTTCAGAAAGAGCCCTTAGTTCTTGGTTTTGCTTCGTTTTGTGTGTCTGTGTTATTTTGTAGTGGAGGCTTCAAATTGATATTTATTTGACAACAGAGGTAATGAGATCAAAATACTTTTCTCTATGTAGTTGCAAGGTGTGTTTTAAGATGTCCTTATTTTTCTGAGTAATTCTGATCTCATTGCATTTAAAAATTCTTATTTCACTTGTAAGAAAATACGTTGTCAGGATTGGGAAATTTTTATTTGAACCTTTATATTGCTCATAGTGCTCTGAGTACAGCAAAAATCATGCAAATCTGTGGGTTATGACTTAAGCTCAGAATTATCAGACATGGACAAAATTTCATGACGTATATTTTTTTGTTGGATGTGGCTTTGTAATTTTAGTGATCTGATCAGGTACACAGTGCAGTAAGGTGTAGATGCCACATACGTAAGGCCTTTGCTGAATGAAATTACAGTATGTAAGCATAGCTAATGATTGCCATTATTGCAGACTACTCTTGAGATTTCTGTTATAAGTAATAAATGCTTGATTTTTTATTTTTTATTTTTTTGCAGAGGCTATGCCACAATTTAATTACTTAAGAAAATTGTAGGTAGTAGCTTCTATAAAAATAGCACTTTGTACTGTGCAGTAGAGCACTGTAATACAGTAACTGGATATAACTGCAATAACACTAGACTTCTTTTTCATTAATATTTTAGCTTTCCTACATAAGCTACTTTTTCTGCCTTGACTATGCCACTAGTGAGGTACTTTTCTAATTACAATATAAGTGTAACTTAATTTAGCAATACTAAATTGAGAGTATATATGTCATCTGAATATTAAGATTCACAAATAAAAATATATTTTGGCCTTTAATTTTACAATATGATTGATAGAACATTATTGAATTTACTGGAATTATTATTGTTTAAAAAAAAAAGGAAATTAGACTTTGGACATTCATCTAAAACGCTTTACTGTTGCTATGAAGTTGCTTTGAGGAAAAAAGATTTATTCTTTTATTTATTTTGCCCATTTCACAAAAGTCTGCATGTGATCACTCCTTGTATTTCATTCCTCATTTGATATGCTCTTCTTGCTCTTTAGTTATTGCTCAGATAGAGAATGTTTGAGTTAGGATAATTCAATACAGCTATTGTGATTTAATTTTTTTTCCCCTGAATGGCATCCAGCACTTAGGAAAAGCGTGTAATTTTTAGCAACTCATATCACAATGTATGTATTTTTTAGCATTTCAAACCAACACTGTTTATGAAATGTGTACTCTCATTCCAGTCATTACAAGTACGTATTGGTTTTTGTTTTATTCGCTATGTACAGACCCAAATAATGATGACATTATCTACACTGTTACTTTAGGTACCTGTATCTTCCACTGTATCCTTTTTCTTTTTTTAGTTTTTATTAAAAGTGGGCAGCCTTTTATTGTTAGAAAAATAAGAAACTGGTATGGTCTGTTATCTGGAATGTATGGCTGTGTAGGTGACATTTGTAGTTGAATATATTAAGTGGAGAGAAGAAGCAAAAACTGTTTCTTAGTAGTTGGTAGATTTGTTTAAGCAAATTTTTAGGGAAGAGAGGGAGCAGCGTGTTTTTTCCCTATTAAATAACTCTTGCTCTTAATGGGAATATTGTTTGAGAAGGATTTGAGATGAAAATACATGTTTAATATGAAAACAAAGTCAAAAGAAAGACTAGGTACATTAGGATGATGAAGGTCTAGTAGGAGGATTAAACTGAAAAAACCTTATGGTGTATGCACTGAATGTCAGAAACTAGCAGTGAGGAGGATTTTCTAGGCTTTTTTTCATTATACAAAGGGAAACAAAAATCTGTAACAGCAATTGTTGCGTGCAGAACCATCCCTTTAATGATTCCTCTGCCAGGTCACAGTTATTCCAAAGTACTTTCTAGAACAACGTGTTGTCATCCATAACTCTTCCTCCTTCAGTGTCTGTGTAGCTGTGATCCTTCCACTGCCCTCCACCAGCTTTAGTGTACTTACCCTACTGTCACTTTCATTTTCCTTATGTATCATCTGTCATTTTGATATAGCTGGTGAGTGTGCTGATTGTTGGCTGTGAAGTTTCCTTAAGATGTGCTATGCAAGTTCTTTCTCATGCACAGTGCTTCTATTATTTACTTTTTTTTGATAATAGAATCACAGAATGGCCGAATGGCCTGCATTGAAAAGGACCACAATGATCATCTAGTTTCAAGCCCCGTGCTATGTGCAGGATCACCAACCACCAGACCAGTCTGCCCAGAGCCACATCCAGCCTGGTCTTGAATGCCTCCAGGGATGGGGCATCCACAGCTTCCTTGGGCAACCTGTTCCAGTGTGTCACCACCCTCTGTGTGAAAAACTTCCTCCTAATATCTAACCTAAACCTCCCCTGTCTCAATTTACAACCGTTCCCCCTTGTCCTATCACTATCCACCCTTGTAAACAGTTACTAATGACACAAGCAAGGGGAAAAAAATAAACACCTATTATCTGCTTCTAGACTTCTAGGCTGGCTTTTATCCCACATAATGCATAGTAACAGCTGAGGTGGAAGCCTATCAAGGGAAGGGCTGTATTGCCTTACTTGGGAAATCTGTCAAATTATATTCAGAAGAGTAATATTTGACATTTAACCATGTGTGGAAAAAATGTTTTTATCAAATATATTAAGATACCATAATTTGGAGTAGACTTGAAACAAGGCTTTTTCATTAAATAGTTAGGACAACTGGTCTTGGGCTCTGGATCCAATTCTGCCTTTGCTTGTTTACTTTCTTAAGTTTCTTCTTGTCTGTAGGAAGTGGTAAGGTCCATTTTTTTTGCCCTACAGTTGTTCCAGGTCTTGTGACTGACTCATTCTGCTTTTAGTTTAGTTTAGGTTAAACAGCTGATTTCTTTTATTCTTCTGGTTGACTATTTTCCTGAAAGGCTGAGAGGCTCTTTTATAGGGGAGAGAAAATAAGGATTATCTGTGCCTCTTGCTGATTCTTGAAAATCCATTACTGGTCCGAAGATCTGATTATTATTTTTTTAGCTTTAATTTTCCTTTTGGAAAATAAACATGTAAGTTTCACTGTTAAGACTATAGGCATGTTGAAAAAAAACTCTAGCACGTTTGTGTCAGCTTTTCTTTTCCCAGCTGCTGCAGCTTTACTGTCTGCAGTTGACAAGATGGCTGGACACAGAAAGTTTCCAGAACTTGAGAGCAACAGCTGGGAGTTTCAGTTACTTTAGTTACAATACTCCAAGGATCACCAGCATCACTGAAGTTCTGACTGCAGACTAGACGATACTGTTAACTGTAAAAGAAACAGCAGGTGACAACAAAGCTTGCATCAAACACCTGTTGGAACTTGCAGCCAGCAAGAGGCAGCCAATCCTTTAGGGACAACAGCACTACTACTTATGTAGTGACTAGTATAAGGAAGTTGTCATTTATAGAATATTTATTAAAAATGTAAGACATTTTTGTTCTGTGTCACTGAGCCAACATAAAGAAATTGCAGTACATCCTGTTCTCCGGCAGTTTCATAATTTACAAAAATTCTGTTACATTACATTGCAAATCTTGGAGCACTAAGATTTTCTTTCTGAGGCTTGGTCAGGCATTTTGTTTCTTACAGTGAAACTGAAGATGTTTTTGGTCAGAGGCATTAGTCAGATCGTGATTGTTTATTTTTTTCTCTTTTTTTCTCTTACACGGTGTCTTTGGAGGATTGATATTTTATTTATTGATGTTCCTGTGAGGTGCATACACATTGAGCCCTTAGATACAGAGTAATTTTGCAGTAATGTTTTTTATACAACAGGAGTCACACAGTGATCTACAGAAGATTACTTTAATAAAATAACCTATTTCACTATAAGCATGTGCAGTCCCATTGCTTCTAGAATTGTTTGTGCTCTCACATTTTCTTATTTGTGACTATTAGAAAAGTAAAGCTTTTGAAATTTTGCCCTAAGATGCATTTCATATGTGAATTCTTTGTGGCTTTTGGTGACTTTGTTTACTGCGTTCTCTAAGACATTTTAAGACAATTGATTTTGAAAATGATGACTAAAAACCTAGGATGAAAATAAGCAGTGTGTCCCCTTAACCTTATGCTCACTGAATTTAAGCACTGTAACACAAAAGGCTGCAGTGTGCTAGAGTAATTATTTTAATCTTTGGTGCTGGTAGTGCAGATAGGAAGCAGGATTCTGCCAAGGAAGGGAAACACTGGAAGTATCAGGCTTCCTGTGTAGCCTAAGGTTTATTTTCTGCACAAATATATTTTATATTGGATCTCTGGATAGCTAACTGGGGTACTGCCATAGGCCACAGTGAGCTTTATTAAGGAAGAGGACCAGAGATTTTATTATTAATTTTCTTAAAGTTTTATCATGTCAGAAAAGTGTTGTTGTCTTATGAAGCATATTTTCTTCTTGTTTCTCTTTAGCAATTTAAATTTTTAGGATATTGTATTTTTTTTTTTTTTTCTCTTCACTGAAGTCAGCCATCATTTGGAATCAATATAGATAACTGAAAAATGTGTGCAGAAGCTTAATAGCAGTCGGTTTGGAATAGCTCTGGCATTTCTATTAATTTCCAGGAAGAGAAAGTATAAAGTGCATTTCTGGAATTCAATTTGCTGGGAGCTACGAAGTTGCTTGTGAAAGTTCACTTTTAGAATATTAATAATGCTCATGTAAAAAACCTGGCTAAGCAATGTGGGTTTTACTCTACTGTATCTTTCTTTTTCTTTTTTCCATACTTTTTATTTAATATTTAGGGATGTAGGCAGGGTTTTGCCTGCTTGTTGTACATTGAACTAACATATGAATACAGTTCATTGGAACCTACGCTCTACTAAGCAGTTAACTTTTAAATCTTGCAGATTCTGGCAGTGAGCTTATTGTATTAAATGCAGTATTGATACACATAAATATGATTATTGTCTTTTTACTTAATTTTTTAGGCATATGCAAAAAAGGCAGATAGTAGGGAGTAAAGACAGTCAACTAAACTCTGATGTTGAAGAACTGGGTGGCTGAAATACAATTAAGCAGTGAGAAAATGTAAAAATTGTCTTTAATCGTGTATGCAATTGACTCAGTCTCTTTCAGACGATTCACCTGGAAATTCAGAAAAGAAGTCCAGCGTTCTTGAGACATTGGGACAGCCCAGGAAAAAAGAAACAAAGCGAAAGGATGCAGTGCCGTGGTGGTTATGTGAGGAAGATTTGGATGATGGTGGTAAATAACGTAGTTCTGTAGTTTCTTGGCCACAGGGGGTCGGGCTAGTTCTTTCTTTTCACAATGGAGTTGTTACTTTGGAACACTATATTGCAAATGATAAAACTCAAATGTAATCACATCTTTCTTTTTAAAAGAGATCATATTCAAACTGTAAGAAAGCTTTTTGCTGTTTTTTTTTTTTTTCCTTGTAGCTTTCAAGTTACTGAAACTTGTAAAGAATAAATAGAGCATAGTAATTAGAAAATGTAGCTTAGGATTTCAACTGAAATATTTGTGGATTTCTTTTGTAACCGACCTGTTCCTCATAAAGACTGAAATAACAACAGCAGCTGTTTAAAACACAAATTGCTGTCAGTACTCAGCATTTCCCTTGCCATAAACCACAGCTTGAGGGGAAAAAAGGGCTGTGACAATGTGGCTGCTGGTTCAGTATTTACTTGATCGTGCAGTTATAGAAGAAAATACTGTTTGCTGTCTTCCTACCTCTAGGTTTCCATTCCATCACTGTTTTCCTCTTTGGTAATAAACTACATGAATACAGAGTTTCCACAGTGTGATTGCATCTTGTTATTGTAATAATTAGTGGCTTCTTATTTTCATGATTTGAATAACTTGCAACTGGAGCTTAACAGACCCAGAAATCATGTTTTCATATGATGAGGTTAAGGTATCGCTGGAAGTCTTCTAATTTTAAGTAGAGCTCTGTCCTGTTATCATTGCTGTAACTCAGAGTCAAATCTTAGTCAGAAATTGTGTCATCTAGGCATAGCTTTAATAGGTGTTATCTGGACTTTTAAGATATTGCTGAACAACTCCAATGGATATGAGAGAACTCCTGTTAGGCAGTGCAAGGGAGTTATGGTGGTTATGAGGTAGGATTTTTTTAGCGCTTTTCAAAGAAACTGAAGGTCAGAGTGTTCTTGCTGGCCGGAGTAGAAGTAAGAGGTTAGAATGACCTTATTTCTCTTCTTTTTATAAATGAAAATTTTTGGAGGTGTCTAGAAGTTAGCATTCTTCCATTTTTTTCTGAGATGCTTGAGGCAGCCCACAAAGCACTCCGATGTTTCTCTGGTTATTTCAATCAGAAATACTGGGATAGGTACTCTAAGGGCAGGGTAATTAGACATTTTGGAGGACAGTTCTTGCACGGTTTAAGTACAACTACAAAGTAGCATAAGTACTTACGTGATAATGTCAAGTTGTTCCTGTCCAAACCAACTCAATTTGTTTTAAACCACGGATATCTTAGAGGCCCTGTAATTTAACTAGAGGTACTAGAATGGAAACATGCCTGATCTGCAGTTTGTTAACATATAAAACATACAGTTCTGGTAAACTTTTTAAGGTTTCTTTAAAATAAGCTTCTCCTTCAACATGAAAATATTTAAAGAGAAATCTACTTAGTTTTCTAAATATGGAATCCATTTACCTGCAGAAGAAGCAGGCATGTTCATATTCATGTTTTTATTGAGGGGCTGGCTTATTTTTTCAGAGGGGGTCATAAGTAACCTGTGTATAATGGGTTTTGATTCAGATGTCCAACGTGTCTTGGCAGTTGAACTTAATAAAACTGAGATTACTTACGAATGTAAAGCAAATATGGTAGATCTCTGCACTGAAGTCTTCTCTGAACACTGTCTTTGCCAGCCTGATAGTTTTTATTTCGTCTGCACTTCTGTCCTCCTCGTGGGTATTGATATCTGCATTTGTGGATCGTGTACATTAAGCCATCTGCCACCTACTACTTCAGAATTTTAAAACAGTGAGGCCTTCAAGTTTTCCTTTTTGGTGCTCTGTTCTAAAAGAGAATATATCTCTGTGTCATGAAACATAGCTCCCAATTGTGTCATCTCATGGGGAAAGGGCTGTGTTTGTCACACCGGGCACTCACAAATAGTACCAGTTGCATTAACCTGTGATGGATTGTGAACTGCACAGCAGAGAAGTAGCCTGCACTATAAGAGATGCCATTTTGCTAGTTAAAGTTTGGCTGCAACAGAGTTCACTTTGCAGAGGTCATTTGGGAACCTTCACTATAAGCTCAGTTTTCCTCTGCAGTCATAAAAGTAGACAGCTTGTATGTGGCTAAAGTTGAGAGTGATGAATCCCATACATAAAGGGCTGATTTCTGTGTGTGTACACACTACAAGCTATTTTATGACTTTCATTTGTGTAGATAATTTTTGCAGAGGTTTAAAATGACAGATTGTGTTACTGTGAGGAATTCAGTGTGGATGGGCATCTAGAACAGCTTCTTTTTGTTTTTTCCTGTCTTTTTCAATTGCGTGCTTTTAATGCTTTGTCAGTTTTTTTTTCAGTCTAATATTCTTTAGCAGTTGGATGTTGTGCAGTATGTTGCTCAGGTATATGAATAGTGGATTAATTATTAGGCACAGCAGCATTGCAACATAAGTTACTGTGAGGGCTGAACTGAGATGATCTAGTTTTGTAGCTTTTTGTAGAGTTATTAAATGCGCTCTAAATACCAAAATAATTGTCCCACTGAAGCAATCATATTGCTGTGGTGATAACAAGTAAGGACATAGGCTGGATATAAATTCTGAATACTGTAAAATTGGCATTCTTCAAAACTTTTCAGATCCTTGTGTATTCTTGCAGGCTTGAACCTCCACATTGGTTTGCAGATAAGACTCTTATGTTACCTGACAGCCTGTTAATAAATATTATTCTCAAAGTGTTTTGTTATCTTGAATCAAATTTAAGTAAATGTATGAATCTCTCCTTCACCGCAGTGTGGCATTAGAAATACGTGAGCTAGCTCCAGATGAGTTCATGTTGTTGGGTTACGACATAGAGTGATATTGTGATATTAATAAGGTACAAAGCCTGGCTAACTAGCTTGAATGATGCACCAAGGTTGCCTCTATTTTGGGGTTTTCATTTTCTCCTACTCCCTGCTACTTTTTTTCTGCTACTTCAGTACCTATATTGTGCATTCTAGAAAGATGTAATACAAGTAATTGGAGGACTGAATATACTAATGCATTTATTTGTTATCTGGCTGATTTTTCCAAGGCATGTATTGCAGAAATGCTGGAAAATAAGTAGAAGTTTACATTAATCACCTGTTTTCACTTAGTTTTTGTAGTTTGATAGTAACCTGAGTAAACTACTTCTGTTCATTTAGCTAAGTGGAATAAAATACATTTTCAAATAACTCTGCTTATTATTCTAGACACGTTTGAAGTCTGTTGTTCAGCTCTAGGCTGAAATGTATAAATTATGATGCAGGATACTGTCTTTCATATTTGAGAAGTTAAAGACCTTCCTCTAGCTAATATAATGTCTATTTGCTTTTGTCATTTAAATGATAATGATAAATTGGATAATCAGAACTCCTGTCCTGTCTTAACACTTGCCTGTCTCTTCTTGCTGTTTGTCTCACACTTCAAGATTTCCAAACAAGGTTTGTTAAACTGAGAAATGAGAAGGAAAGAATGGAGAGCCAGGATGAAGTAGTGGAGAATAGTGAACAAAAGATTCCTCGTCCAGATTTCCAGTCTGGTATTTTATTAAATACGTTTTGTCCAGTTAATTTAATATCAGCCTTATATTTCTAGTGCTTTTCCCGTAGAAAATCCTTTGGCAGATAGTTTTTTTGGCCATAGTTTTTTCATGATAGCAAGCTGCCACTTAATTGATTTGTCATTTCCTGAATAAACCAGTAAGTGTCTGAAGTGTCTGTCTTTACTGTTGCTGCATCATACATCACTGTTGGTAGTGATGTAGGCAGACAGACAGTGTTGAATATAAGGAAATGAAGGAAAGTAACTGAGAGTCTTAACTAAGGTCGGTGTGGTTAATAAATAGAACATATCTTCTCTGTATTTCAGAAATATTAACATTCACTGTTCTGTTTGTTTAAGCTGAAAGACTCCAGTCTGCATAAGTATTATATGCACTTTCTATTGATAAAATTATTTTCTCCCTGCTGAGCAGTGGGTTGCTCTGTGCATGGTGCCCTGAAGTGGAAACAGTACAGTTGGTGTCTTAATGACAAATTCAATTTTTTTAATTTGCAGGATTATTTTAATTGATGTAATATCACATTCAACCTGTTAGGTTAAGTAACTATCTTTATGCTATCTGAGGAGAAACTCCAAAGAATAATTAAGAATTATAATTGTTGCTCCATGAAATGTGTAAAGTACAGTAGCAATTAGTGTGATGTATAAGGTTAAATGCAGCTTTGGTGTTGAATTCAAGAGGATTCAATAATATTTTGGAGAGCCATGACAAAGAAATATTTGGCACTTGGTCTTTAGATGATGTCTGTGACTGTGTAGCATATAGAACGTTTTCCTTATGTTACCTTTCTAGATTGTATGTCCTGTTTTCCTAAGCCTCCTTTGCACAAAATATGTATAAAGCATCTCGGTCTGGGAGATAAACACGAAAATTGACTCTATGCCTTGAATTAGGCTTAATATTTGAAATATGAGCCATAAAAGGAGTTTGGCACTTATTTCAAATTACTGTTTTGGAAGGCCTTGGGTTTTTTCATTGCTTCCAACAGACTACGTGCTGTCAGCCCTTCTGGTTTCTTAGTAGATACGAGAGAATATGAAGCTAGAGAAGTGATGCCTCATAGTGGACATCAGTCATAGGAATAAATAACCTAGGTGTTGTATCGGGAAGTGTTTCTCTATATTTCTTGTATTTTGATTTTTGTCTTGCATCTACCAGATGCTCACCAACTTCCTTTAGTCATCTTATCTGTTTCTGATTTGTGCTAGCTTCTGGTCAGAAAAACAGTGTGATCTTTGAGGCCCTTCCAACCCAGGCTATTCTACATGGTTCACATCTTCCCACAGTCCTGTTTCTAGATGACAGTAGAGACTTGGCTACATTCCCCAGGCAGCCCTCTGCTCTCTTTTGTGTCAGGATAACTGTACTAAGAGTTATTTCTGCTAACTCTGGAACTAAGAACTTTCTCTGGATTGTCCAGTTTATAAGCTTCCTCCCACCAAGTATACATTTGAAATTTTGGATAAGTCAGTCTAATACTACGCACCTAGCTAGTCTAAGATGTATGAAGTGTAGAGTGTGACTGTCATCTAAGTTTCATGAGAAAGCAGAGTTTTCAGCATTGGTATTGATATGTAAAAATTGATTACTGGTGATGTGAATGGAAGGCATTTGATTTTAGTGGCTAAGCAAGTTCTCTAATGGGTTTAAGCAGACAAGTGTAGTTTTTTTTTAACAGCCTGAGGTAAAGGGAGCAAGAATTGACATCTTATCTATCTAAGTTTTTTTGCTTTTCTTTTAACCGATCTAGATGCTTTCTTTTGAGATTTGTAGTACAAAACAGCTTGTGTTGTTGAAATAGTTGTGTTAATTTTTTTTGTTTTGAAGTTATGTACATATTGAGCTCCTAGAACAGTCTGTTTGAATGCAAAGTATGTATGGAAAAAGAACTAATTAGCAATTTGTTATTTTTTTGCTTACTTTATTTAAAGAGTAGAATATACTTGTAGTTTCAGAATTGATAAGTACTAACCTTTTAATTTTTATATAGATACAAAATTGTAGATAATTCAATCTACAAAAAACTGAGTTGTATGACTTTTTCAGAAGAAGCAATTTGAATTCTCACACTTTATTTTTCTGTATTCCTTGTCCATTGTGCATTAAAACTCCTAAATGTTTGTGTACGCTTAAAAGTAGTTGCCCCTAAACCTTCTTCCAGTGTGTCTCGGAGCAAGGCTTTGTCTAAATTCAAAATGCTGGAAAAATTTCATAAGAACAAGAAAGATGCGTATTTAAACAAAGAAGAAGGAAGCCTCACTTCTGATGGTTCTGGAAGTCCTAAGGGTAACAAATTTATTGCGTTTTATGTGATATTAAAAAGTTAAAAATGCTCAATTCTGTAAGTCTTGCTCAGCTTAAGAATTAAAAGTTAGATTTTAAATGGACATTTATTGTTATATGTAGGTTTGTGTGCTTGGTATTTATGTTCTTACATTTTTCTTTGCAAATGTAATAGAAACAAGTGCAACTTGTAATAGAAACTAAGTGCAACTTAGGTTCTTATTTTAATTGATTCTAGGGAGTAGGAATTTAAAGAATACCACATATTATGAGTGTGACTAAATAGTGCAAGAATTGAGAGCATAAGTATATGGGTAGTGATATTAAACTGCTGCTCCAAAGTGTGATCTTTCACAAAGGTTAACAAATACAAACAGCCCAAAATGGCTGTGAAAAAAGAGACTTGAAAATCCAACCAAGCTGATATTTTTTCCAAGTTTAGTAGGTTTCTCAGAGTTCCAATTGCGTAAGGTAGTAAAAGATGTGCTTCTCTTCAGTAGCAACAGTAGAATGTATCCCCATGTAATATGGTCCACATGTCTGGGAGTTGGGAGTTGGCTGAGTTACAGAATTCAGTGGCTGCGAAACAGTATTTCATTTTCAGATTACGGTGGCCAATGCTTTTCCACCAAAAAGTTGTGATCTAGTTTGAACTAGAAAAAATACTTCAATGTAGTAGCTTACAGAAAACCACGAAAACTTAAAAAAGTGGTGCAAGTCTGTTGGTTCACTGAGTTTAAGACAGCTAAAATAAAACCAAGGAAAATGCTTTTCTTTAAGATTTTGTTTCATTGAAAGTTATTTTTGACTGTGTAATTGAAGAATGTTCCTGTCTCTCTTCATGTAAGTCTTACATAGAAGAGCTGTGACAGCTTATCTTTGCCTCTGCTAACGTACTCTCATTGAAAAATAGGGTCTTGGAGATCTGGTGAGATTGCAGCTAATGTGAAGCTGTGTAAAACAACTTGTGAGCTGCCTGAAAACAGACTCCTATTTGCTTGATAACTAGAATAAAGAATAACTAGAATAAAACCTATGCAATCTACCAATGGTAGGTTCACAGACTCTGTTTAGTCTCCATAAACATTCAGAAAATGTTAATGAGTCTCAGCAGGTACTGTTTTATCCACACAGAGGAATTCAGTGATGCACCTTTGCTACATCTGCACTTCCATGCTAGACACGGTTTTATGAGACTGCCCCTCTGCTGCCATCTATCAGACAGCAACAAAATGTAGCAGAGTATTAGTGGGATGGTTCAGCCTCACTGCCATACCACCAACATCCACCTCTGTCTTCATGGGCCAACATCATAAAATAGGAGGTATAACTTTCAGAGCAGCCCTTGTACTTTAAATTACTGCATCTGGCTATCAGAGATGGACCGTCTGTGCTTTGATCTTCAATTTTGAATTTTCCATTTTATCATCTTCAGTGTAGTTGCAAAATGTCTTTCATTTAGATGAATATGGCATTTCTCTGAATAACTTAGTTGTACAAGGGCAGAGTGATTAACTTAGAACTGAAGCACTTGATCAGCACATGGAAGACTTGTATAGTGGTCTTGATCTGAAGTTCTTGATGTATGCATCTCCTTTTTTATTTTGCTGACTGGAGATTCATGTTGGAAAAGACAGATATGGTTTCTGCTCCTTTCTGTGAGAGCTGTGAAGTCATCTCATATGTCATTGAATAAAATACATGAGCAGCTTTTCTTCCTACATCCTAAAAGAATCTCTTTAAGAATTTAAGCCTATAAGTGTGTGTTTTAGGGTCAAGCAGAAGAAACTTGATATGGCTTATTTAACTAGTAATTTACTGCAATAGCATTTAGTTTTCTGTAAATAACTAGATACTCCTAAACCTCCTGTGAAGAAAGGTTGAGGGAACTAGGCTTATTTAGCTTAGAGAAGAGAAGGCTCTGGGGAGACCTTGTTGTAGCCTTCCAGTACTTGAAGGGAGCATATAAACAGGAGGGGAACAGCTGTTTACAAGGGTGGATAGTGATAGGATAAGGGGGAATGGTTTAAACTGAGACAGGGGAGGTTTAGGGTAGATATTAGGAGGAAGTTTTTTACCCAGAGGGTGGTGACACACTGGAACAGGTTGCCCAAGGAGGTTGTGGATGCCCCATCCCTGGAGGCATTCAAGGCCAGGCTGGATGTGGCTCTGGGCAGCCTGGTCTGGTGGTTGGCGACCCTGCACATAGCAGGGGGGTTGAAACTAGATGATCATTGTGGTCTTTTTCAACCCAGACCATTCTATGATTCTATGAAATACGTCAGCATTCTGTTTGAAAGCAGAATTTTCATGTAAGCTAATAATAGTGGTGCTGAAGCCTCTCAGAAGTGAAATTACAGTAAGGAGAGCAACTGCATGTTGCAGTTGCAAAAGCATACAGAATGAACGAACTGTGTATTCATCAGTGAACTCTAAAAAAGTGTTTGGTTTTTTTTTCCAGATCATTTGATTTGCAACAAACCTATCTGCTAAAGCAATGGCTGCAACTTTTCAAAGTCTGATGCTTTTTCTGGGATAGTAGATGAAAGAAAATTAATAGACTTTTAGCAGAGCAATGTTAGCTTCTTGGTTTTCTTACCAAATAAAATTAGCAATTCTCCATGAGTACTGTTAATCAGTTTTTACAGTTGTTGCATTTATCCCATGTATACAATAGACTGATAAACTCTAAATGAGGTTTATGTATAGTAGAAACTGAAGCTAGATGAACAGGATCTGTGAGAGTGCATCTTTGTAGCAGTAACAAGATCCCAAATAAAAATAAAAATAAAAAAAGCAGTTCTGGAAGATGACTGAAGTGTCCTACAAACAGCTTTTAGAGGATAGTCAGAAACTTTGCAACTCTTCTTCTAGAAATCCTTGAAGCCAGCGAAAGCATTGTCAAGAAGGCTTTGCAGCTTACGGGGGAGACTGATGAGAATATGCATCCAGAAAAGATGCAGCTTCAGAAGAGTAATGGAGTCGCTTTCTCATTAAGTAGAGACAGCCTGGAAACAAATGGTGAGGACTGAGGGTGCAACTGTTTCATGTTAGTTAGGTCTAAATCTAAGTTATAATTACTAACAATTTCCTCTATTTTATTGCAAGTTGGGATCCTTCACTTTTCTCTGCAGCATCTTATGAAGACTCCTTAAACTAGTTTGTGATAATTTGATACTGGTAAACTTTTATGAGTCTGTAGTTAATTGTTATTATTCTGTGTTTTCACATTTAGATTCCTTTGTAGCCTCTGTTCCTAATCAAAGTAATACAGGAGTTGGATTGGATACCTTGGAAGAACAAGAGGAAAAAGAGATCTTTTTTGCTAAACTTGAACAAGAAGCTTCCTCACCTATTGATTATTCAAGATTAAATAAAGAGCTGAATTCCAGCGATTCTGTAATGTTAGCACCATTTGTACGGTAATTTGGAGAGAAGAAAAGGTGTAGACTGTGTTGTGGGTGTATGTGACTTGGGTATCTGAGTACGATGACCACTGAGATTTTGTGGGACAAGATCCTGTATGAGTTTCTTTGGGTAGTGGTTTTCGTTTTTGAATACAAGGATAGAAGTGATCTTAATAAATAATAGGAAGAAGTAAGGCATGGCTGGCATGGCTTGGAGATGGATGAAGGTATACATCTTCAGTACAGCTCAATAGTTACAAGTTCATTTAACCTTTGTAGTAGTAAAGTGTAACTGAATGACGACTTAAGAACTCCAGCAGTTGGAAAATCAGAGTTCTGGAAAGGGGAAAGAAAGGAGAATGATGTCAGAGGTAATGAAGAGAGGAAGTAATTTTTAAAGGGTTGGATTGAGAATTTGAAATACGGAGTGTTGTAAAAATATAAATATTTATTTTTAACAACTGCTGACACTTAGCTTTCTTACCTGTAGTTTAATCTGATGGACAAATTCAAGTTTCTGATACTTCTTAGAATTAGCAATACCAGTAAAGTTTTATAAGTTTTAAATATGCATATATACTTGTTCTCCAAGAGGAGACGGTAAAAATTTTATTTTGTTTCTTAGAAATGAAAGAAGTGAGAAAGAAGTGGAATCCACACCTGAGGAGAAATGTGGTAATGGTTTCTAAGCTGTTCACTTGAAAAATCTTGCTTTTTTAAAAATTTTATTATTATCTTTTTTATTTTGTATGCTATTAATTACGAGAGTTTCATTAAACAATAGCAGCAATGTAATCTGTGAATTGGACTGCAATTCAAACATGAACTCTTCATAGCAGGACATCAGAGGAAAGCACACTCTTCATATTATATACATATATATATATAGTGGGATATAATTTAAAGGTCTGGAAAGGGGAGATGGTACTACAGGCTTTTAGCTTGTTTTGTTCTCAGTGTTGCCTTGTCTTACTAAGCAGAAAACAGCTTAGCACTTGCTAGGTTTCAGATTCACAGGATAGGCCAGCATCTTCTGTGAACCTTTTGCAGGGTTTTATGTAAGCCAGCTGGCTTCTGTTTCACTATCTCCCTGCTGCTGTGGGTAAAGCTTAGGTTGATATGAAAGTTAATGTTAATTTTCATATTAATGATCTAAATTTATCTAGTTTTTGCATCAGCTTTACACAGTATGTCTGTGCAGCTGGTGTGCAGATAGGTGAATTTCGGGGTTTACTTTTGACTTTTTAAAAAATATTTTTTTTTATTTTTGAAATGGATTTTAATATATTATGAACAATGCCAGAAAGAGAAATAGGAAAAAAGAATCCATCAAAGATTTACAAAATCCCTTGGTCTGCTTTTGAAATAGCTCTTAGTCTTTGAGGTACTCCAGTGTTTTAGCTGTCATCTTCCATATTTTGTTCACATCTGAGTTTGATCTAATTTAGAGATTCTGATAGAGCTCGCATTTCCCAAATATTAGGAGAGTTTATTTGTAAATCTTAGGAAATCTTTTCTCCTTGAAAGCTTGATTTCTCTGTGGATCTCAAGGAGTCATGGTAGTTACAGCAGAAATGCTATGGCAACTTTGTAGCTTTGCATCATTTCACCCCAAAGTAGGAGAGTATGGTTTGTTTTGTGTTGTTCTTTTTTTTTTTTTTTTTAAAGGGTCAATTCAGGTAGGGCACAAGGAGATGGAGGGGAAGTATATCTGCTCATAAGGCAAACATCAATTTAATTTGGAGATGTTACATGTGACTTTTTTTTTGTAAATTTTGCACCATGGACAGTATCAAAACTTCTGTTTCTCAAAAAGAGTAATAGTAGTAGTAGATGTTCTTAGCCTAGGGATTGGGGAAGAGAAATAGCTTTCCCCATACTGCTTTATTTTCCCTGGTTATTTCATCTGTTTGATGTTTATTTTACTCTTCAGGCAGCTACAGTGAAGATTTTGAAGAAGAAACAGATGCTAATCCTGCCTTTAAAACTGAAGAAAGTCAGGTAAATCAAAATATGTCAAGAGTTTAAGTGCCCAAGAAAAGTATAACATAGCAAATGTTTATATTAATTCATGAATCATAAAACTTATGCAATATTAATATACTGAACTCATACTGTGTGTGCTGTCCAAAAGAATATTATGGTCAGGGGTCTATATTGTTTTATTAAGGATATACACTTTTGTATGACGTGTCACTATAAGCATTAGTTTCCTCAGAATTGCCTGCTTACTGCTCCTTTGAATTAAGAACTGTATTGAGAGTCCAGAAATAATAAGCTCTGGCTGGAGCCTCAGGATGACTATTGATGAATCTGTCTCTTGGAGCTATTAGAGTGGTGTACACCAGCAGATGACACAGACCCCTCAGATCTGTGTGGAAAAGCAGTTTGGACAAAGAATACAAAATCTACAGTAATTGAAGTGAGCCAGGAAGGTGTAAAAAAATACTGTTTCATTTCTGCAGAGTAGCATTTAGTTCCCAGTCACTTGTAAGAGGGTTTTTAGAGTACAGGATGCTGAGAGAGGAGAGCTTTAGGAAAGTGCACATTCTTGAAGCACCAAGAGCTGCTTCAGTTCTTAGATTTAGGACCAGCTTTTGAAGTTTGTCTGGATTTTTTTTTTCCCTGAAATTCAAAAAATACTATTGTTTTGTTTGTTTATTTTTCATAGGAACCAAATGCTGGCATGCTGGCTAAAGGTAAAATATAATCTTCAATTGGTACAAGAATATTAAATGTACCTTTCTAATACTTTTTCATCTGAACTTATTATTTTGATGCTTAAAACCTAATATTATTGTGTTCTGCTAAAAATCTGTTGGACCAAAATGGTTAAAAATAAATCTATTAGCACTTCAAAGTGATAACCTATGTAAGTTTTATTTTTCTAGTTAGTACTCTTCATGTTTGTATTCAGAGTTATAGAATTAATGGCTATATATTGTAGTTATCTATATGGCATATTTTTTGCCCACTTAGAGCATTAAGATAATGTTCTATTGTGTAGATGGACTATAAATAAGAAAATTGTTTTCTTTAACTCTTATCCTCTTGGTTTTAGTTGTACTACTTGATTCACAAGATTCAACTACAGAACTTCAGAAAGCTGCTGAAACATCAGGTGTAGCTCTAAGTGAACATGATCTGCCTCAAGAAGTTAGTGGAATTGAAATGAATGAAGCAGGTAAAGGCTGTTTTTGAAAAAACAAAACAAACAAAAAAATTTCCTTAGTATCTTCATTTGTTTTTAGGTTGTCAGTCATCATGAAGCCCTTGGCTTTTGTTAACTAATTTTGAGAGGAGGAAGAACTGTTTCAGTAAAAAAATCTGCCTTTTTAGCAGAAACACACCTTTTGACCCTTGATTACTGGAAAATTGCTTTCTGCATTGCAGTCTGATTTAAATATAATCTCCTTCAGTTCACTATAGCTAAAATTTTACTTTGTCAGTGTTTAACATAGCTGTAAAATAAACAGTATACTGAGATTGTACCCAAAGAGATATCCAAAGCATGACATTGTGATAGGATCTATAAAAATAGTCGTTTTATATACCCTATCAATTTTAGAGGGAAAAAAAATACTGGGGGCTGGGGCAGGAAAGGCATGCAAACTACAGATAAGGCTATTTGGCATTAATAGTCAATAACATCAAGTACTAATTAACTGGATATTTTTTTATTTTTATAGTAGAAAAGATTTTTTCTTTTCCCAAAATGGAAAGCACTGTTCTCACTTAATAGTCCAAGCCAATTACTGGAACAGATTGTGGTGTTTATTTCCCAATCAGAAAGCCCAATAGTATCTGTTATGAGACTGCATTTTCCACAGGCACTTTGCATGGACAAACTACCAGTGACACTGAAGCTTTACACCGTGCTTATCATCACATTAATCAGTCTTTGGGAGACACTGATGAGCAAAAAATACATGATTCTTCAATGGCCATTTCAAAATGCTTAGTGCAAGTTACTTCACAAAATCATGATCTCTATTCAAAAAACACATCAACTACTGAGTCAGGTAAATACCTCAATGGAAAGCTTATTTTTTGCAAAATGTAAAATAAGTGAGCTATTAATATCTTTAATACTTAAATTTATGAAACATTTTTAAATGTCCTTTTTACAAATGCATTTTCTAAACTGTTAAAATGATTTTGTTATTTTGAATTAATTAGATTTACCTACTGTGGAAGAATTTATGAGACCTATTAAAGGAGATCCCTATAATGCCAGATGTTTTGATTTGGAACCTGAAAGGTATTTATTTCAGACTTTTATTAACTTAAGTTCATTAACTTTAGTGGAATAAACAGCTTACAAAATAACTTGCCTGTTTTTTTCCCCAAGTTAAAGAGACTGAAATTTCATTATGCTTTGCACTGGCATTATGATGTTTCACAATGAACTGCAAAATGAATATATAGTTAATTGGTTATGGAGATGTCCACATTTTATTTAGGCAATAAGAAGTAATGTTTGTCAAGTCATTTTGGATGAGTCTTTCTCAGTCTTGGCAACTGTTACAAATAAGATCTTGGCTTTTAAGGGCCTCTATTCATCAGCCTCTTTCCCTCTGTGTGGGTTTCAGCCCACATCCTATCCTAATTCTCCAACTTCTACAGTCTGGGAAAAGATCACATCATTTTATCTTGCTTACTCTACTAACCTGTGTTCCATAATTTCTTTTGCTTTACACCGGCTTGTGTTCAGCAAATAACGTAGAGGTCTTGGAGCTGTCAAAAACAGATTTTGCTTAGCAGATTGGTTCTGGGAACTTAACAAGCAAGTGTACTCTGCAGGAATTACACAGAATCACAGAATCACAGAATTGCCAGGGTTGGAAGGGACCTCAAGGATCATGAATCTCCAACCCCCCTGCCACATGCAGGGCCACCACCATTCCACCTAATGCTAGACCAGACTGCCCAGGGCCCCATCCAATCTGGCTTTGAACACCTCCAGGGACGGGGCATCCACAACCTCCCTGGGCAGCCTGTTCCAGTACCTCACCACTCTCTCCGTAAAGAATTTCCCCCTGACATCCAACCTATATCTCCCTTCCCTCAGCTTAAAACCATTTCCCCTTGTCCTGCTGTCACTCACCCTTTCAAAGAGTTGATTCCCCTCCTCTTTGTAGGCTCCCTTTATGTACTGAAAGGCTGCAATGAGGTCACCCCGCAGCCTTCTTTTCTCCAGGCTGAACAAGCCCAGCTCCCTCAGCCTGTCCTCATAGGGGAGGTGCTCCAGTCCCCTGATCATCTTTGTGGCCCTCCTCTGGACCCTCTCCAACAGCTCCCTGTCTTTCTTGTACTGGGGGCTCCAGACCTGGACGCAGTATTCCAGATGGGGCCTCACAAGAGCAGAGTAGAGGGGAACAATCACCTCTCTGTCCCTGCTGGCCACCCCTCTTCTGATGGAGCCCAGGATCCCATTTGCCTTCCGAGCCGCAAGGGCACACTGCTGGCTCATGTTAAGTTTTTCGTCTACCAAGACCCCCAGGTCCTTCTCCACAGGGCTGCTCTCAAGGACCTCTCCTTCCAGTCTGTAGGGATGCCTGGGATTCCTCCGGCCCAAGTGCAAAACTCTGCACTTTGCAGTGTTGAACCTCATCAGGTTCACCCGGGCCCACCTTTCTAGCCTCTCGAGGTCCCTCTGAATGGCATCATTACAGTTCATTGTTTTACTAGCACTGACTGCATGCTTGCAGGTGTTTATCTTACAGCCCAATCTGGTGCCTCTGCAAAAACAGTTACTGCTGGGAAATGTCTCTTGTTGAACAAGAGACAGTCTTCTCACAGTATGAATCTTCAGCCTAGTCTTTTTTGTTTTTATAAATAAATCTGCATGGTTGTTCTTAAGAAGAGCCTAGTGATTCTTTCAAGTTTGAGTCTTTACAGATGCTACCTAAAGGGAAAATGGCCTGCTTTTTCCAGAGTGGCAGAAAGGCAAAAATCTTATATATAAATGACCATATTCCTTTCTCTTGTAGTCCTGTGAAGGTGATAGGCAGCATGGTAAATGAACTTGTCAATCACTTACCCTATAAAGAGCACCAAAATAATTCAGTCTGGGAGACAAACTTACTTGAAAAATGTAACAGAGAAGACAGCATCTTTCCACAGACAGCTGCAAATGAAGATAGCTTTCAGAGAATGACTGAGAAAGAAATTCAGACTAGTGAAGTACAACCTGATGTGCTAAGTGAAGAGATAATACAAGACTGTCTGCTTTCACAAGGCAGCAAAACTGAACAGGTAACAAAAAAATCTGTTTGATATAATTTATGTGAGAATACATTCAAAATGTATAAAATTTTAGGTGGCCTGTTATTTGGTTATGCACTGATATTTAGGAAGTAAGAGTGTTGTTGTTTTTCTTGAAATTTTCATGTTGCTATTTTTAGAGGTATCCACATACAGTGGAATTTGGGATCATCACAACATGAATAATTCAGCCTTAAAGCTGCAAAGCTGCTGCAGTTACATCCCCAGCTCAAGCTAGTTCTGAATATGAGCATGTCTTCTTACTGAAGGGAACACACACAAAGCTCAGAACTGAGATCATATCTACAGAATGGGTGGTTGGAAATACAATTCAATAAGAGCATAGATTAGACTGATCAAATGTAGGCTTTTAGTCAGATTAACATGCTGGCCAGCAACCCTGGCTAGTTTCTCTAATCTTGTTTTCTGTCTATTTTCTACACTTATTTTTACCTAATCCATATTATTTGTCACCTTTACTTAATTTGCAGTACAGGATTTTCACAATCTCCAAATTCTCTTCTCCCTGCATCCCTTAAATTAAGCCCATACTCCTTTAGGCAGTCACCCCTTCAGCCTGCAAGGCATTGACAAGGAGCTTTGTTTGGTTGGTTCATCCTAGTGGATTTTCTACCAATGCCAACAGGCTAACCTTTCTCACTTGCTGGTCTTAGGAGTCATACAGTTAGTTTTTAAATGATGAAGTTTTGGAGGGTTCCTCTGCCTGCTGCTCTTTCTCTCTTTATTGCTGAGTTTCTGTGTTCGCTGTGATTTAATTTTCAGTCAAATAACCTGAAAAATTACCTGTTTTGGTAAGCTAGAGATCCTGTAATAAAATGCAACTTCACAGAACAATCCAACAAAACCAGTGCAAAGTACTTACAGGAAAGCATAATAAATTATTCATAATTTCAAGTTATTCATTTGGCTAAAAATAGTTATTTCCCTTTGTAGTTTTGTTTTTGTCCCCTTGTGCTCAGTAGTCTTACTGCTGTATAACTCTGGAAACTGGTTCTACACTTTTCTAATAGTGAAATCTAACTTCAGATCACACTCGGCCCTAAAACCTGTTCTAAACAGATGTGCTTTATCATAGGTTCTGCAGTCTTGTTGCTTGAAGAACGAAAAATCAGAATCAACAACAACTAAACAGATGTACAAGAATATCAGAAGTACAACACCTTTACATAAAAAGAAGTCTTCATATGGTCCTCATGGGGTGGTTAGAAGCTCTGGATATGGGAAATCCACTTCATACTCAAAACAGTCCATTCCAGCTACTGAAAGGAAAATACCAAAAGAAACTTTGAAAAAAAACATCATGAAATCTAGGAGTCCTGCAGATAGAGCAAGATCTAAAGGTAATTCCATCTTAAGAGGTCTGAATTTTACTTGTAAGAGCCAGAGAGCTTTGCTGCTCATACTTCACATTTAAATATATATATATATATATATTTCCATTTTGAAGTGGTGTAGAAGAAATCTAAAACTAAATATGATTGACTACTTCTCTATTTTTTCCTCTATTTTTCTCTATATAGACTACCACTATGTTTAAGACTTATCTATTGCTCACCAATATGATGAAAATAACAGTAGATGCTGCTGTTCAAAGATATGTACCTATATATTATGTTTCATTACAGTTAATGCAAAGATTTGCTGACACACTTATGCATGTGATGTTGGATTAATTATTATTCTCAGCTTCTTTCATTTATTTTTTGTTTTCCATTAATACAAAACAAGCAATTTTTAAAATAAAGCACTCTTTTCTGTTTGTGTCTCTTGTTGTAGCTTTAAGGAACAGTAAAGTGAGGACAGCGAAAGTCAAATTGCTGACCGTCTTTCACCAAATCATATTTCCAGTCTGTGAGGCATGGGAAAATAACTTTCCAGATGCCCAGGGTTTAGGACACTTCTGTCTTGTTACACTTTTGAGAACCTTTCAAGTAGTGTTAGAAAAACCACTGTAGGATTATGTTGCCCATCTCAGGGAGATGCTTCAATGGCAGCCATCAGACCAAGGGACCCTTATTCCTTAAAGCATTGCAGTGGAGCTGGAGATGAGGCAGGTGTGCAGGGAGATAGAGGTGATGGAAGAGAGATGAGTCCTGAGAAAATGAAGCCACTAAGCCTCACTCAGACATGCTCTTCTCTCTGTATCCCTACTATTATCCAAGGCAATTTTTGGTACATTCAGAAGTTACTCACAACAGGAGGCCCCAGAGGCTAGGAAGAGAATTGTGCTTTGAAGCACAGAGTTCCCTAACTGCTAGTGCTAAGGAAGCACCTATATGAGGTGTAAGCATTGTAAAAGTTATTTCATCTTGAAAATGATCCTTACTTCTTTGTTCCTGTGTATACATCCTGATGAAGGAGCTTTTAGATTAAACTGTTACAGGCAGAAATAAAATGACAATTGCAGCTAATGTCTATTTTTCAGAAGAAAAATCTTATTTCATGAAGGATTTATTATCCAGCTACTCATCTCAGTTGTTCTCTTGATTTTTCTTTCATTATGTTCTGCATTTTTTGTGGTAGCAATAGGTTTTTTTTGCACGTTGTAGCAATTGGGCAAGTCAATACAATGGAAGGATCAGCATGATAGAAAGGTGCTATAAGGGAAGGGAAAAGCTGTATCAGAAAATTCACAGGAAAAAGCTCCATTAGAGAGTGGCAGTCAGCCCTTAAATGAGGTCTTAGAGAGGTGGAGCCAGGTTCCACCCCTTTGGGTCACACAGCTGAATTGTCTTCACCTGTGCTCCCGGGGCTGACCTGGTTGTTTCCCTGGGTCAGTGGTTCAGACCATGTGTATGGGTTCATTCCCATACACATGTGTAAAGAACTGATGATTGCTTCATTTTCTTTGTCTGATTGCACTGAAGTTTCTATATTTAATTTGACATACAAGTTGTAAAACACTTAAATTTCATGTTTAATGGGTGAATCACATGAATAGATTTTTATCAAGGATGCTGAATTCTAAACTTAATCTTGTTATATTTTGCTTTCTGCCTAAATGAAGAAGCCTTATTTACTACAAGGACAATAAGATCTGCAGCAAATGAACAGACTTTTAATGAGGGTATTAACAGAGCTATGTCTGACCAATCAGTTGCTCATAATCTTGGACACCAAGTTGTGGATTCTTGCAGACAGCATCATCGTGTAAGTGGTAATTAATGATGTTCCCAATTATAGTATATACGAGTTGATTTACACACCTGTCAAGACTTTTAGTAATATTAACGGGATTGACAAGTGCTGAAATATTTAATAAAGACTTCTTCAGTCAAATACTTATTTTTGCTTTTAGAATCTGTAAGTTTAAGGCTGGTTTTTAGTTGTTTGGATATTTCTACTGCCTTGGTAGTTCTGTGTACTTTTAATGCTTATTGATTTCTAAAACAAAATTTTGCTGTACAAATGGACTTCTAAGTAAAATTTTTATTAAAAACTACTCTGTTAAGAATCTGAAATGGTACTTCTGTTTGTTTTTCAACCTCAGTTGCACTGATGATTTAATAGAATATTTTCACTTTTCCAGGATGACTGAATTTGCAGTGCCATAATGGATTTTCCTTCTTATTAAATGTATAAAAATGTACTACTGAATGCTTAAGTTGTTACTGCTTTTCAAGAAAATGGATGAGTAACTCCAGAGGCTGTATGATAGCCCTCATATGAGAAGTGTTTGTTTCTAGTTTCTTTTGTTTTCCCCACACGTCTCTAAGAAATTGGAAAGTAACTCATTAAAGGAAAAATATGTAGGATGTTTTGATATTAGAATGATGGGATTTTTCTCTTCAGGTGCCTTATATGGTTTCTAAGAGCCGGCCAAGCCGCTTAAGTAAAACTGATGAATTTTCTGTAAATAGTCAACTTGGTGTAATGGTTCTCTGAATTTCTCTTTGCTAGGATTTACCAGTTTCTCCTGTCAAAAGTTATGAGAGGGAACTACGTTTGCTAAGACGAGCACAAATTGCTGAGGAGGATCTGAACAGTGCACGTGATTTGATTCAACAGCTAACCAGCACAGTTTCAGAAAAGGAGAAAGAAATGGAGACAAAGATAGTAGAATTAAAAACACACTATGAAAAAGAGCTTTCTCAGCTGGGTCAAGAAAACTATGTTCTTCAGAGCAAGGTACTTTATCATTTCGTGTCTCATTAGTATAGAACACGAGAAGGGTTGCTTCTGAAAATTAAATGCATCTTACTTCAGGTGAGTTGTTAATATGGAGAAAACCCACACATAGAAACTAGTAGCGTATTTACATTTCTATTTACATTTACATATAAATATTTACCCACTACTACATTTACTATGATTAGGATGTAATGTTTTTTACATTTTCCTGAGTTCACTTATTTTTTTTAATATTATAAGAGTCCTTCAGCAGGTTTTCCTGTGTTTATAGGTTTGTATTGAAAGGTTTAATGTGCTCTTATAGCCGTTTAAAAAAAAAAAATGGATAAGAGAGTAACGGATACTACTTGCTGAAAAGTGGGGAAGTACTTTATGTTGGGATACTGTTTGTTAAGTTTGTGTCATATTGCCTATTCCTTTCTGAAAGTTGAGAAGCGTGGAAGAGCTGTCTAAGGAGAAGAGATGGATCCATCATACAGCAACAGTTCCTGTCTCTGAAGAAAAACTGTCACAAATACGAAAAGAAATGGAAGATCAAGAGGTTATTATTCAAGGTTATCAACAGGTATACCACACAGCATATTCATACTGTGTTCTAGGCTATCTCAGAAAAAAAACTATCAAGCAGTTACTTCTATTCTATTGAAAATAGCTGTCTTGTTATCTAAAACACAAATGAAATGTAGGTGTGATGGGTGCAGATATGTTGTGCATTTTAGAAGTGTTTCGCATGTGCTTAGTTTGAGCTCAAATTTTTGCCCAAAATGTAGTAGAAAACATGTGGTTTTAAGTATTATTGCAAGGTCCAGAGGGTTCTATTTTAAATGTGGGTTTTTTTTTTCACAGATTTGGAGCAGCTGATTGCAAGGAAATCTTGTTAGCATGCCTGATTTATAAACTTAGTCAAGTGCAGAAATAGATGATACAAACTTAATGACCCTTTTGAATACTTGCAACTAAAAAATAAAATATGTGAGCTTAACCATTTTCCAGGTGCTGTTCAGCATTTCTTAGTATGGTTTGCATGCAGTGGCTTGTTGGTGCGGCTGTAGGCATTGCAAGCAGTGACCACCTGTGCTCCCAGATCAGACGTGGGAAGGTTGAACTTTTACCTATCAGCAGTCATCCCCTGTATGCTTTGAGAATACAGCTGGGATAACTCCACAAAGGAGCTGACCCAGGAGGACTAATTATTCAGAGAGAGCAGGCACTTGGACAAACTTTTAGAGGTCACTGTAAAATACTTTAGTATAAAGATATCCATTTTGGAAATTTGAAAATAAAACATTTGGTGTTTCAGAAGGCAGACTGTGCAATTCACAGATTGAACTGGGTAAAACAGTGGTTTATGAAATTTCTTTGTCTATGGATGTTAACTTTGTCTATTTCATTTTAGGAAAATGAGAGATTATACAAACAAATGAAAGAGCTGCAAATCCAAAACAAAAAAAATGAGGAACAAATGTATAAGGAGAATCAGTGTTTAATGTCTGAATTAATAGCCCTGAGGTAGGCTTAATTAAACATCCGATATAAAGTATCTAGATTTTTCAGCCACTGTTATTATTTTTGTTTATGAAGAATCAGTGAAGAGTCTGTTGAATGCATGTTTTGTGGCTGTTCTTGGTTTGGTGGTTTTGGTGATTTGTGTTTTTTTGATAGTAGATTGACATTGATTATGTACACTTAATTCTTTGCCTTCTTGCTGATCTTGGAGAGCTATGAACGTGAGAGCCTTCCACGTGGGAAATATTCCAATGTTAGAATTCAAATATTGTTGCTCATATCAGAATGTTTCGCTACACTTGCTCCGCTTTTGTCTCTGCTCAGATGTCAAAATGTTTGGTTGCTATTGAAACATTGATAGTAGATCAGGAATCACAGGTGATCTTGTTAATGTCGGAACCATTGGATTCACTGCTGTGTAGATCCTGTTAGATTTGTGTCCAGTGTTAATAATGAGTGGAAAAAAATAAGCAACTGTGTGCATTTCTGGTGTCTTTGCCAAGGAAACATGAATTCCATTGGGCAGAGAAGATTTTCTTTCCTTCTTTCATGTAGTTCTAACAAAAAAGTTTGTGCAAGGTGACCAGGTTCCAACTTACAGCTGATTTTTTTCTCCTGTTTTGTACAGAGATGTGTCATGTGGTTGCTTCTTTCTTTGCTTTGAACCTCCACAAATTAACTTTATAGTATCATCTTGAGCATATTGTGCTTATTTTTTAGTACGCCATTGTCACCCCCTTGCATGACACAAGTTGTAACCTTTTTTCTCCTTCTTCTTTTTTTTTTTTTTTTAGAGAAAAGATAGAAAGGACTACTATCCAGTCACAAATTGTGCAGGAATCTGAACCAACCAGAAATCAAAGTTTCACAGAATTGATTTCAGAGCTTCGGGCAGCACGGGTGGGTGTATGCCAGAACTGTATTTCAAATGTTCAGATTTAGAAACAAAAAACAAAACAAAAAAAACCAAGAAACCAACATATAACCTCCACATTGTAGGTATAAATGAAAATAGTTGAACATGCTGGTCTTTTAAAGTGCAAATTAGTTACCACATTGGGTTTTGTTTTATTTTTGTGGTGGTATTTTTTTGTTGTTTTTTTCACAGAATTACAGAATCACAGAATGGCCAGGGTTGGAAGGGACCTCAAGGATCATGAATCTCCAACCCCCTGCCACATGCAGGGCCCCCAACCTCCCCATTTAATGCTAGACCAGTTTTTTAACTGATTAAGTAGATGGTACAGGGAGCTTCAGGACCAGTGGCATTTTTCCTGGTCTGATACAGATGACTTTGATCTCTTAAGACTCCAGGGGCTGCCCTAGTTTTAACCTCATACATGCTGCTGCTACACTTCCCTATCCTTAGGTCCAGTCTACACAACTTTAACACCAGTATCTTTGTTCATAACACAGAAGCACAAGCCACACAGATGGCCTTCTCCAATTCAGCAGGTCAGGAGAGGGTTTGCTAGCAGTAACACACATGCATGCACACATGTGGATCTCACTAGGAGCTAGCCCTGGGCCTAGCCTTGGGTATAGACCCAAGAATAGCTGGGCCCAGAATCTGATGCACATATTACCTCACCCCATAACTAAGGGCCTCAATCTCCAGAGAGTGGCTTTTCTGGACACCTTTTGTCCTACTCACCAACTACTCAGTCTTGAAGTTTGCTAGTGATCACACAAATCCAAACTGAACAGAGAGCACACACACAAAACATCAAGAAAGAAAATGTAGTAAGATAAGCTGTTGTCGGTACATGTCAACTATACATCCATCCATTTAAGCTGCAATCTATCGTCTTCAAAATTAGTAAAGCTGTCTTCTTTGTTGTGCCTCCAAAAAGCAGATCTGTAACATTATCTCCTTCTGCAACAGTTATTAAAAACAAAACTTCCTAAAGGTGTACCTTTATTTTATAGTGTTTAACTTAAGTTCTGCTGTAGCAAGGCTTGAGAATAATGCCAAAACTAGTATGTGGTTCAATACAAACATAATGTAATCATTCTATGCTGAAAAAACACGATCAGCATTTTTTATGTGCATTTGTGTATGTGTGTTTTTTCTCATTTTATTGTTTCCTCTAAAACTCAGAAGGAAGAAACTAAATTACGAGAAGAGATAAGACGGCTTAAACAAGATAAACAAGCTCTTGAGTTAGACCTGGGGCAAGCAAAGAAAGAGAGAGATCTAGCAAAAGGCCAGATTACATCCACATCAAGTAAAACGCCTTCGTTTTCTCCAATACTTGTGCCTGTTCTTTACTTAACTAGAAAAATATATGACTAAAACTTGCTACTTTTGTAGTATGACTTAGTGAAATGTATCTAATGTGTCTATTTGGGGTTGAAACTAGGTGATCATCGTGGCCCTTTCAACCCCGGCCATTCTATGATTTAGGCCTTTTCCAAACATTGTTTAAACTTCTAATAAAAACATACAGTGAAGGAGAGGCCACTGTACCTTTGGCCCTCTACTTTTCTTGTATCCAGCCAAACTCTTTGTTGCTTATTAAGCTTGATTGCTTGCCCATCTCCCAGGGCAAAATGATTCCCCTTCTATGCCACCTCTGTTCCTAAGGAAAGATTTACTATGTTGCCTCTTACTCTGCCCTTTAGGTTTGCTCATTAAACTTGCTCTATTTTTACCCCTAACTTATGCCTTGTGAATTTTTCCATTTCTAAACTTTTTCCAGATTGCCATCAGGAGGCCCAGAAATTAGACCTTTTTCACTTCCCATATCAAACATCACACTTGTTACGAGGTGTAAGAGCTCTTCTCAAAATGCTCGATGCAACAATCAATGCATATCAAACTATATATTCTATATTCTGTCATGCAGATTACTGAAAGTTTGTTTACTACAACTGTATTCAAGAATAGATCTCACAGGGATTCTGTTTTAAATACATTCTGTGGTAAACTGTAAACTATTGACAATTACTATGTATGAGATAATTATTATTCTCTGATTTTTGTTTTTCTATAGTACTGTTGCATTTAGAATCCTGATTTTGCTCTTGTATGAAATGTGCTGAAAATAGTATTCGCTATCCAACACATTCAAATATGTTGAATTATGTATTATGTTTTCAACACATAATTATAAGGGTTTTATTCTTGTAGGTGAGAAGTCTTATGAATTTAAAGTTATGGAAGAATCGTACAAACAGGAAATTCTTCATTTAAAAAGGCGGCTTCATTGGTATGCAGAAAATCAAGATCTTCTAGATAAAGATGCAGCCCGTCTTAAAGATGCAAGAGAAGAAATTGAAAAACTGAAACAAGAGGTGATAATATTTAGCTTAACTTAAGGCACTTAATGATTTCTACTGATGAATACAGTGTAATTTTGTTCTCCATAATGCTGTGCCTTTTTTAAGAAAAGCCATAGCCTTTAAATCAAATGGGGGTGTCTTTATAGTCAAAACAGATATAACTTTATATGCAGTCAGAATTAAAAATGCAAAATGCTTAAACCTGTTCTGCTTGCATTGGACTTATTGATGATTCTTCTGGAAACAAAAATAATATAATTCATAATTTACCTTTGTAGAAATTGTAGAATCACAGAATCATAGAATGGCCTGGGTTGAAAAGGATTTCAGAGATCATCTAGTTTCAACTGCCCTGCTATGTGCAGGGTCGCCAACCACCCGACCAGGCTGCCCAGAGCCACATCCAGCCTGGGGCTGGGTATTACCAGTTATTAAGTTAAAAAATACTTCTGTTACTGTGATCATTTGAAATGTTTACCTCTGTACTACTGGAAAACATCACTGAGTATGTATAATTCATTTTTTCTCATAAATTGGATAGGTTGAGAAGCTCAGAGCTGAAGCTGGAGATCATCAGTGTGCACAACAGAAGAAGCGTTTGAGAGACAGAGCAGCAGATGCTAGAAGAATTCAGGATCTTGAACGACAAGTATGTAATAATACAACTGATCTACTTCATTTCAGATAAGATCACTTACTCTTAATAGTGCTTTTATAAGGATAAAGCACTGAATGAAGCCCTACGAGAGAGGAACTTTTGTATTATGTAATACTCAACAGATACAGCTGTGATTGCTCATTTACAAAGGGATCTCTTGCTGTTGTGTTCTAATAAGCTATTATACCCTTTCAAGATCTGTTAATGTTAAAGTACTGTTCAGTTTCTAGGAAAGGAGCAAAAGGGCAAAAGCATGTGTAAGCTTCCTGTTTACCTTCTGGGATTCCCACTGTCTCTGTTCAGTACATTCTTAATGTTCTGACCAGTTTCAGCCACATTGTTTCAAGAGTAGGGTTGAAATTCCTACAAGAGCCATAATAACTGAGAATGTTATGTTAAGAGTAGAGATCTTAAAACCCATATTTCTACTGAGGAAAAAGTCAGGAGGAACTGTGCCTTCCTGAATTTTTACAGGTAATAGCTATGCTTGGGAAGAGGCCGGGATGCAGAACAAATAGAAAAGAGTCTCTGCAGCATGCTAATGAATAGAGTGCAGAAAGCACTTTTAGCTGTAGATTAAAAAGGGGCGTTTATCAGTCTTGCACACAAGGTGTTAGTTTGTTTTGGAGTCTGCAATGAAATAATGATGGGGGGGAAAAAAAAAGACATTTTATCTGTCGCTGGGAAAATAATTTCCTGTTATGAAATTTCTCTGAAGCAGCTGGAAAAGTAGAGTGTAATGTGGAAGTGTGAATGTTAAGTCTATAAGGAAACTAAATATTTTAACAGCACTGAAAGCTTTCTGCAGCTTAAATGCTTAGAAAGTAAATAAAAGATGTTTGAGTCTAAAGACCAGAGCAATATTCTTTTGATGATGTATAAGGAGTCAGTCAGCAAGTGATGATGAGTCTTAATTGCCTGTAAACAATAGCAGAAACTATAAAAAATCAGTGTAACAAAAATTCTCAGATAAATGCATCTCGATATGTTAATCTTCACCAAACTTAATGGATGTATTTGTTAATGGTCTGTCAATTATTTCAGTTCACTTTTCATTAGAACTTCCTTCTTTTTGACTTCTACCAATTTTCTTTTTGATAGATCAAAGAAATGGAAGGCATTCTAAAAAGACGTTATCCAAATTCTTTGCCTGCTTTGATTTATGCTGCTGCTACTGCTGAGAAAACTGATGAACTTTCAGCTAAAACAAACACAATTGATTTTTTGGAACGAAGAATAAAAAAATTAGAAACAGAACTTGAGGGTAAAGATGATGAAGCTAAAACAAGTCTCCGTGCCATGGAACAGCAATTTCAAAAAATAAAGGTAATAGTTGGAGGCTTGTTGGGTAGTCTACACTGTAATTAATGATTGTAAGGTGGCTGGTCTCTACCAAAGACCAGTGGTGAAAACAGAAATCAAAGACTACGCTGAAGGAAAAAGCATTTGAAGAACTTACAATCAGAATTTCAGAGGTTTTGGAGCCTAGGGTATAAAGAGCATTTAAAATTGTGCAACCAAGCATTAGAACTGGGAGGACAAGTTCCTGGGCCTAGCTGTACACACAGTAGTGTGGTTTCCTGCCAGCTGAACATTTTACCCATAAAACAATATGATAGCAACTCTTCATGAATCGTTTTAGGAAGCACTGAAATCTGGCATTTCACTTCATGGAAAGGTGAAGAGCATGTGTTCTTAGCGAGCAGGAAAGTACAGCACTGATGATCAGTTGTTCTTCCTCTTCTTCATGTGAATCATAGGATAATAAAGGTTGGAAAAGACAGTGCACTGAGGTCGCCTAGTCCAACCATTGACCCATCACCACCATGCCCGCTAAGCCATGTCCTTATATGCCACATTTACATGGGTTTTTTTAATTCTTCCAGGGATAGTGATTCCACCACCTCCATGGACAGTCTGTTCCAATACCTCATCACTCTGAGAATAAATTTTTCCTAATATCCAATATCCAACCTGAGTAACATGCTGTGTTTTCCTTAGAGGCTATCTGGCCTAAGAGTTAGATCTTCCTCAGCTTATTTCAGAGGAAAATTCTGTATCTCTGAATCAATACTTACATAATTTAAATAAATACATGGAAGTAGACAGGTCTGTCCTGTTAGAATTGAAGATAATTTTAAAAACATGAAGTGCAGTTTTGAGAAATAAGACAATGTTTGGTAAACATGGCAAATGTAATGGCAGTTTTAACAGAAATAAAGATTTGCTGTATGAAAATAAAATGCTAATTTGCCTGTCTTAGTCAGTATCATCTGTACAGAACAAAATTACCTAAAAATGAAATAGGTTCTTGTCAATTTAATTTTCTTTTCCATAGCAACTGTACTTGTTTTGGGTAGAGGATCAATTCATAGTAAATGTTTTGAGTAATTCTGTTCAGTAGCAGACTTTGCATATGTATTTTTTTTTTGTCTTTTTTTTTACTCATTAAACTTCACTAATTTCTGTACTGGATGAGTAGTGTTATTAGTAATACTTATTTGTGTCTTTATAAAATCTTGCTTCATACTTGCAGCAAACGTAAAGAACAATAAAAGAGGCTAGTAATGTATAGTTAAGGAAACTGCTTTTTTTTTTCTCCCCCTCTCCCCTTTTCCCATCCCTTCTCCAGATGCAGTATGAACAAAGACTTGTAGAGCTTGAGCAACTACTTGCTTACAAGTGGAAGAGTGAATCACCAAAACTGAACAGTGATAAAGCCAATTCTGTTGAACTTGAACTGCAGCTTCAGAATCTGAAGAAGACCCATCAGATTACTGTTGAAAACCTCCAGACAGAAATCGAAAACCTCAAGAGTCAAAATTCCCAACTAAAACTCAGAAGTAAAAAAGATAATAAAGACTTACAGTCAACAGATTGGCAAATGAAACAAGGTAACACAAAAGAGAAACTGCTGAAACTAAATCAAGAACTGATCACAAAAAATAGAGAAATACAAGACCTTACAAAGACTGTAGAGAAACTTCAAAAAGAAAGGATGGCAATGTTGTCTGATAATAATTTAAGAAATAAAACTGATAATAAGGAAAACTGTCAAGAGATCTTGAAAAAGAATATCGTAGCAACAGAGAAAAAGAATTCTATCATGAGCGAACCCTCTATAGGCATTTTTAACAATGACAAAATATACCAGCCGCACACCTTTTCTGATTCTAATGTCTTGGAAGTTCTGCAAGAAAACGCATGGTTGAAGGAGGAGCTAGAAAAATTGTCTCTAGAAATGAACCAGCAGAGGGTGAAGTCTCAGGCAACACTGGCTTATTCTGAAAATAATATACGAAGGTAAATCTCAACGTGTTCATTTAAGAAACTTGCTAGATTAGCTGATGGCTGGTGAGTCATTATGATCATGCAAGCTACCTTATACTTGGGCAATCTTCTTTGTAAATGTCATTTTTTCTCTTGATTTTTCAGAATGGTGTACAGTCACAGTTTTTCATACAGGGAAACCTGTATTAATCCTTTTTATCAGCGCGACAAATTGTCATGGCTCTCAGTAATAAGATTTTGGTATAAATCGTTGAATCCTAAATGCTTTGTATAGTATTCATATTTGGTGCATATACTGCCCTTAAAACTGGGGCATGCTTTCAGTGGAAGTTACTTGACCAAGATAGAAACTTTACCCTTCACATAGTTTCCATTAGCTCCCTTTCATAGTCATGGTAGAGGTGATAGGCACATTTAGATTACGATCCATTTTATTCTAAAATAAATACCTCAAATAGCACAGCTTAACCACGATTTAAAAGCATCTACTTTTTTTCCCTTGATTTTCATAAGAGGACTCTATAAAGATGACTGGTTGAGTTTTCAATATTTTTGCTGCCACTAGTAAAATGAAACACATATCCAACAATGTAGGCTTCCTTCCCTGTCATCCCTCCAGGGCAGCAAAAGTAACAGTGGTATCTCTTGCAAATTTTTATGAAATTTCTAATGCATGCTTGCCCTAACATTTCTTCATATTTTATGTGTTCAAGTGAGAAAATTCACCTCATTTTTGAAGAAATATCTGTAGTTGCTGTATGTATCTAATTTTCTTCTCCTGTCCAGGATACAGGAAGACACAGCAGAATATGTTGCAGCTCTGAAAGCTTCTCATCAAAGAGAAGTAGAGAAGATTCTTTCTCAGTACACAAAAGAGCATTCTGCTTCCAAAGTAGCTGAACTAAATGGCAGAATTTCAACACAAGAGGTAAGACACTGTAGATATATTAATTACACAAAGATGTCTTCTAAAATTGTTTGTTTCTTTCACTGTAACTTTTCTTTTCAAGTAGGATATATTGTTTCAAAAATAGACCTGTATCACAGTACTCACAGAATCTCCCACTGTGGCTGATATGCACAGGGACCTCTGGGCCCATCTGGCTCAAACAGGGAAACTCAGAGCAGGATGCTTAGGACCATGTCTAGGTGAAGAGCTCCATGGAGAAGACTCCACATCCTCTGGGCAATCTGTGCCTGTTCTTAGTCACATGCACAGCACAGAAGTGCTTCCCGATGTTGCAGGGAAATATCTTGTATTTTAGTTTGTTCCATTTGCCTCTTGTTCTTCCATTGGGCACCACTGTGGCAGAGCCCAACTCTCTCTCCTGTATGCCCTTCTTTCAGGTATAGATAAACTTATAGGAAATTTCCCCCGCCCCAAGCTTCCTCTTCTCCAGCCTGAACTGTCCCAGCTGTCACCTTTTCCTCACAGTAAAGATATTGCAATCCCTTTGTCATCTTTAATGGACTAGAGAGACTCCTCTCTAGTCTATCATGCCTTTCTCATACTGGGGAGCCCAGAACAGGACCTAATACTCCAGGTGTGGCTTCACCAGGGTTGAGCAGAGGGGAAGAATCACCTCCTTTGACTTGCTGGTGACACTACTCTTAATGCAGCCCAGCATATACTAGTCACCTTGTGTTTAACTTGGTGTCCACCAGGATCCCATTTTCTACATAGCTGCTTTCCAACTGGTTGACCCCCAGCATGCCCTGGTGCCTGGGGTTGTTTCAGTCCCATGGGCAGAACTGTTTGTGTTCTTCCATGAAGTTGGCCCATTTCTTCAGCCTGACCAGGTCACTTGGTGAAAGCACAATCATCAACCACTCAGTTTTGTATCACATCAGCAAACTTGTGGAGAATTCTCTCCCTCATTGTCCAAGTCATTGTTGAAGATGTTGAGTGGGATTGGACCCAGTATTAACCCCCAGTTTACCCATACTTAGTGGTCTCCTTGGAGGATCCTGTATTCCACAATCATTGCTGCCATTGTTGTTTACCTTCACATCCCCTATGAGCCCTTTCTTGTTTGTGAATTTGAGACCCAGTAGAAAATCTCTTGTTCCTCTCTTGCTTGGGTTGGGAAATCATCGTCAGTGCTCTCCAGGCAGCTTCTGGATTGCTTTATGCTGCCCAGCAAATGCTGGGGTGACTGAAGCTGTCCATAAGGATCTGAGCCTGCAGTTACATTGTTGCAATAAAATTTGGGAGAAAACACACACGTGAATGAAGATAGGAAGTGCTAACAGATTCAGATTATCTTCAAATGCATGTTTGTTTGGTTTTTTTGTAACTGAGGAGAGTAAATTGAAGAATTGTTTACTTGTGTTATAAAAGAACAGATGTGTTGTTTAACAATTGAGGTCAGCTGAAAGTATTGTTAATATATGTATCACCTGTAACTGCAGTACTACCATACTGATTATATTTCTGGCACATTTTTCCTGTATAGGTTTTCATATGTTGTCACAAGAATATGTCAGTGACAAATATTTTAAATCGTTTTTGCAGATTTTAATAAAACATCTACAAGAACAAATCAGTGAACACCAGAGACATCAGGAAGCCCTCCTAGTTTCACAAATGCGGGAGGAATTCCTGCAAAAAGAGGTATGTTTACATTTGGATTTGGAATACCTGATACTGATGATCATTTCTGTTCTCATTTTCATTCCTGTAATGAAAATGTCTCAAATCGTATATAGTTAAATAAGCCTTAATAGCAGTATCTTTATCAGTATCTCCTGCATCAATTATCGTCTGAAAATGCAATGTATGTTTCTAATATAAACAAGAAAACAACACGGAGGACAGAAAGTGGAACTTCAATCTCTCCTTTTTAAAATTAGTTAGAAATATCCAATATCTTCATGAAAATTGATGAGTAAGGGGAAATATTGGCCATAGACGGATGGTTAGACTGAATGATCTTGGAGGTCTTTTCCAGCCTTGGTGATTCTATGATTTCTAAGTTAGGTCAAGCATTTGTAACCTCTTCTTTGGAAGCTGTGGTGGGTAGCAAATAGAACACGGGACTTTTTCTTCTTCAAGAGGATATTTTATTACTGAAATGAAAATTTTTGGTCAGATAAAGCCTTCTTATTTTCATCCTTTGTTCCCACGAATTGACTTAGCCTATTATCTTCTGGATCTCTCTAAGTTGATATCTAAGCAATTTGAGGTCTTTCATGAGAAGTTTAGTTGTAACCTTTCTTCTGAAATTGACTATGTTTTTTGAGAGGTATTCAGTTTTTTCCTAATGTTTTACTGCTTCTATTACTATTAGATAATATATAAAAATCACATTTGTTTGTGGTTTCATTTTGGAGATTAACACTGTAAAATTCCAGTTTGTGTTTAGCTCAACTTTTTTTTTTTTTTTTTGTATTTTTGGCTATGTTCGTCTGGTTCCGGAGGTACTGAAAAAATTACTTCTCTCACTTCTTCTTCAGGGACATAGGCACCTTGAGCACCGTGCCCACGGTTAATTTCACTTTCTTTTCCTTTGTTTAATGGATGAACACTGCTAATTTTCACCTCATTTTGACAATGCAGCCAGCAGTCAACCTGCAAGAGTTGCAGAAAAAAAGAATTATTTTCAATACAGGACTGAGAAAACTTCACGTATTCCATCTTGTTTACTGTTCTAATTTAGAAGAAAGGAAAGAAATTCCAGTGTTTTTAGTACATTCTTGATATCATTAATCTTTATCTCAAAAAGCTCATTCAGTATTGATCTTAGTCATGCAAAATTCCACTTCTTTTGTGAAGCCTTTATAGAAAAGTGAGTGTTTGTAAAGATCTTTCATCAAACAAACTCTGTATTTGCAAAATAGACCCAGACATTGTGATTATATTGTGAATGTAATGATAGATGTTTTCTTTTGCTACAAATCTTGTTTCATGCCAGTGATTTCAGTGTATATGTATAATGCTTCATCCCAGGACACAGTGGGAATACAATGAGACAAATGTTATTCCATAGATTTGTTCTCTGCCTGTTTGCTTTAAGGATTATTGATGGTGCTGGTTAAGAGGATGATAGAGGATGATCATCATAGCTGAGCTCTATTTTTCAGGTTGAGTTTCAGGTGCTGACATTTAAGAAAATATAATAGAGTGCCTTTGCTATGAAAATCAATGCATGATTATGCAGAAAGTAATGTCAAAGCAAAGTCTTGCTTTCGCCTTCTCACGACTGCTTTGAAAATACGTTTTAAGCATTAAATGGTTCAGTAAATTATGCTGGCAAATGAAAGCAACTAAAACTTCAAAGTAGGAAGTCATGATAGAAATGCCAGCAATTCTGCCTAACACAATTGAGATTCCTTCCTCTAAGAGAGGAGAAACCCTCCCACTTCTGTTCTGAGGTTTGCCGCAAGATTGTTGCATGAATACTAATTGCAAAAATGCTGTTCAGGGATGTTTTCTATAACTGTATACTTCTGCTAACAGCCTGCACATAGGAGAATTCTGTGTTTAACAAATAGCTCTCTTGCTGGCAAAATGCATGGAGCCCATTCATTCTTGAGGAGGATTTTTCCCTCATCACATATCTCCCCCGTGAATTCTGTGCTTAATGATGTGCTGGAAGTCACCCATCAGCTCTTTCCTTCACTAGAACAACTGAGCAGACAAGCAGCAGTGACTCATTTTTAGAGATCCAATGAAAATATTAAGACTTGTGCTGCTCTGACAAATTTGGGTGAAAATGGCCTGCAGGATCAAAACTACTGGAAAAATGGACAGGCAAAAAAGGAGTAACATAGGCCTTGTTACTGCAGAAAATCAAGCTGAAAAGTGGAAATAATAGTAAGCCATCTTGGAATCACTTCTGACTAACAACAGCAGCATCTTCTCAGAGTGCCTCCAGCTGCTTGGATTTGGCAGCAGAAAGCCAAGGACAGGTTAATGCTTGATAGAGCTCAGATATTGGATAAAAGGAGCTGAGGTTTATGGTAAAAGACAAAGACAGGAAGGATTTCACTTCAGTTTACTTGCACATAGTAAAAGTGTGATTTAAAAAAAAAAAAAAAAAAAAACAACACAAAAAACATCTTAGGATATTGAAAAAATACCGAGGTCCTTAAAATAGGAAAAGAATGAGAATAAACCAATAGAGCTTTATAAGAAAACTTACCTGGATTTCTGGAGGCTTAGAAAATCAATTATAGGCCATTGCTGAGTTGATTTCACCCACCAGTTATTAGACCAAAGGGTCGCTAACACTGCGTGTTAGCAGTGTCTTTTCTTAATTTATTCTGTAGAAATGAGCTTCACTGATGTGTTTTGTATTTGATCTTCATCCAGTAAGCGTGAGAAGAGAGAGTGTAAGAGCATTGAATCATCATATTTTCTATGAATTTTTTAGAACGTTTAGAATTACAAAAATTGACTGAATGAGCACTTCTTGATGTATTATGAACAGGATAGGATTTATCAAAGAGGACCAGACTTTCCTATCTTCAGGCCTCTTTGTACAAATGAAAGATACTAATCTAAGTCCTTGAGCCTTTTCTAAGCTTTTGAATAAAGGAGATTTCTTTTTCAAGTCTTCCCTTGTGCAGCTTTTGAATAGAGTGATTGAACAACACAAATCACTCTGAAAGGCATCTGTTTTATACACTACTTAACACTGTGATAACAACTTTCATCAATTATCTCATAGGTTGCGAAATTGTTGGAAGAATTAAGAGAGGCTAAGGAAAGCCAGAGTCCTGAAATGAAACATTTCTTGTGCCTGGAAAAGAAGATCAAGCATATTGAGACCCGGCATGCAGTAAGAGAACAAGAACTTCTAAAGGTACCTCATGCCACATCTGCCTTTACTTCTCAAGTGCAGTTTATCACTTGAACTGTAGCTTTATAAGAGAAGCATGGATTCATTTACCCCACGCTGGAGAGGAGTAAATACTTTTTGATACAGCTTTGGTTTTGTCTTGGTCACTTGCTGGTTCCAGTTAACACCTGTGTAACTTCCTCACAGTGTGATCTAAGAAGGCCCTGGTTTAGCAGACAGTGGGCGTATGTGACTTCCAAAAGTCTCATATTTCTATCTATCTGTGACTTCATATTTCAGTTACACCATGGATGCTTGCTACTGAAAATGTGATGAGTTTGTAATTTGGTTAAGCTGTGATATATTCCTCAAACAATAATTTTACTTCTTGTTCTTAGAAGTTCCCTTCAGGAAAGTTGCATTAAAAGTAGAGAAACATCTTCCTGCAGTCTATCACATTTAATACCCAAAACAACAATAACCTTTGTTGTTTGCAAACTGCACTTTTTGTTAGTTCTCTATTGGTTGTTTGACAGTTGGATCTTTTGACAGAGCTTTTACTATCTAGCGTTTGTATCACTTCAATGCGTAAAAGTTTTGCTTTTTTTTAAATTATGTATTTTGTTTTTAAAACTTACTTTATTACGCAGCCTCCATCCATTTTCTGTGTGGGGAGCTTCTGTCCTTGTAGATTTTCTCAATGCTTTCATCACTTTGGTGTTTAATAGTTGTTCATTAGTGTTTTAGCTTTGGCTTTACCTAAATCCATGAAGTCAAAGAAGGGCAGCTGGACTGAAATTGAGTTGTAGAATCCTTAGAGTTGGAAGGGACCTTTAAAAGCCATCTAGTCCAACTCTACTGCAGTGAACAGGGACACCTACAGCTAGATCAGGCTGCTCAGAGCCCTGTCCAGCCTTACCTTGAGTGTTTCCAGTGACAGGGCATCTGCTACATCTCTGGGCAACCTGTTCCAATGCCTTACCACCCTCACTGTAAAGGACTTTTTCCTTATATCCAGCCTAAATCTGCCCTCTTTAAGTTTGAAATCATTTCTCCTTGTCCTATCACCGCAGATCCTGCTGAAGAGTCTGTCCCCTTCTTTCCTGTAGCTCCCCTTTAGATATTGAAAGGCTGCTATCAGGTCACCTTGCAGCTTTCTCTTCTCCAGAGAACAGCCCCAGCTCTCTCAGCCTGCTCTTGTAGGAGAGGTGTTCATCCCTTGGATTATGATCGAACTTGCTGCAGGTCTTAGTTTGTGAAGCTTGTTCTGCAGTTTTTAATCAGATCTCAAGAAATTTACTTTTACGTACAGAATTGTTGATGGTGAAATACTTTCATCCATTTCTGTATCGGGTACTTGATTTTCTTCCAAAAAAGGAACTGTGCCTATAAGTAGCCAGTGGATTAGGAATCTGCCATTGCTGATGACTTTGTTTTTGTTTGCATTCTGTCCTACCAGGCATCTGTAATGCAATTCCTTTTTTACACTGTTCATTTGCTTTGTATATTGTGATAATTGACAGAAATGGTAGGAAATTAGCAGCTGCTGCCTAGTCTGCAGTCCATCTCCACTGAAATCCTTACATGACCGGTAATATTGGCTGAGATGTTTCATAATGTCTTTTTAAAAAGTAGAAATAATAGAATGCAATGCAATCACCACTAAATAGTGTCATCTGTCCTGCTGTCACAACCTTGCTGTGCATTCAGCTTTAGGTTTTGTTTGACCTCATTTTGCACTCCTATTCATCTGCAGTGGGGCAGTGAATAGTCCTAAAACTGAACAATAACAAACTGAGCAACATAGAGAAAGACTGCTGAACTAGGAAACTACAAGTGGCCTTTAAGTGATTGAGCTTCCCTTAAAAAGCTGTTACAGTTCCTAGTGGCAGGCAGATTCTGATTTCCTGTGACAGTTTGTTTTGGATAATCTCAGAGGATTGTACCGTGGATTCATGTGAACCCTCTATCTGCAGCAGCCTCAGGCCTTCATATGGGATATTTTCTGATAATTCCTACAAGTGGTGGCTTTTAAAAGCACATTAGTAACAGGGAACATATAATTCAGCTTTTGTTTTTCTGTTGCAGCATTCTTTTAATTAACACATTTAAATGGCAATTCAAAAAGTCATTGTGATTAAAAAAGGCTTTATGCTATGTGCTCAGTTTTGTCATACATATCAAAATGTAATTGCTGCATTGGAGAGGATAAAAGTCAAATTCTCCTGAGGATCATTAGTCAATAATGGCTTCTCCTCTTCTGTCATCAGTGCAGATATTTAAGGGCATTTATTGCTACGACGACAATTTTTGTAATATTTAGAACAAATTGTTCCATTTAGGCTCAGCACTGGGCTTTGAGACTGAGCATCAAATATAATTAAGTGGATTATTTTTGCAGAGGGGCAGACCTGACTATTTGACTGCCCAATCCCCATGCTGACTTGCTTGTAATTCGCAGGCAACGCAACTAACACAGCACATCACTGAGGGAAGGCAGAGCCGTGAAGCTGAGAGGTGGCGTAAGCTGGCGCAGCGGAAGAACGAAGAGCTGGAGAGATTTCGAGTGGAATTGGATTCAATATTGGATGTTTTACGGGAACTGCAGAAACAGGGGGTTGTTATTCCAGCGCCTAATTCCAGTGGGTTCAGTGTAACAGATAACTGTTGGAAGACGTGATTAGATAGGATTGGTTTCACAGGAGTTGAATGTTTCAGTTTGTGGATAGAAAATGTTATTGAAAATCATCAATGAAGTCCTTATAAATCGAATTGCATTCTGATCTGAAATCTTACTTGTCCAAAAGTAGAGCATTAAGCTACACCCCGGTTAAACTGTCTTATTTTGTTAGTGATATAATTCATACTTTCTTAAATTTTAGGAACATTGAGGTTATTCTGTAAACCCTTTACATTGTTACCATTGCAGGTGATGCAGTTGCCAGAAAAATTCCAGGTGATGTTTTTCAGATCCTGTGGAACACACCTGAACATTTTTAACTGTCGTTTATGGTTTGTGCTACATCAGGTCCTTTTTGAACAACTTCAGTAATACTTTTGGTTGTATTTTTAGTGTATGGTGTTACCAATACTGTTCATGCAGTAGGGGTGAGATCCTCTTTGTTCTGTTAGAACAATAAAATCAGTAAATTGTGACTTTGATGTCTCAGCACTGCAAATTAAAAATTACATAGCACATGTACAGAGATTTTAGCTCAACCAACTATACTTATTTAGAGCACAGACAAACTAAAGGCCAGGATGCACTCCTGAGCTCCTATCCTGTAATTCTGTGCTTTCTACACTGTACTGCATAACAATGGTTTTATTTTGTGAAGCTAAGATTTAAGTCAGAAATGAAATTGTTCAGGGTTCTAAGTATTTATGTCTCACTTTGTTAGGGACCAGCAGTAGACCATGCATTTTGACTTAGAGATGCATGTGCGTGAGTGTGCAGAAAGCTTAGATAGTACCAGTTATATCAGATAGGCACAGGCAGTAATTAACAGTGCAAGATTTTTTTGACTGCACACATTCAAATCATGTATGTCTATATGCAAGTGTGTATATGTGTGTGTGTGTGTATGTATAAAAGGTGGTAAAGTATTCATATACTAATTCCGGATGTTTCTGGATGTTTTAGTAAAATGTTGAAAATAATTATAGATGTTTTCTCCTCAGATGATGAAGTATTTGCTCAGGCTTGTCCATTGCTCAGGAACAACCAAACAACAGTGCACTACCATCTTTATCTGGGCTGAAAGCAGGGCATAGGGCGCACTGCTGTGTCTGCTCAAGTTATGGCCAGTACTTTTATGTGGTTTGATACATTGGCTAAACACAGCCCTGTGAACAATGAAAAATACACAGCCATGCTTTCCATTCTGCTAAAGGGATTTGAAAGTAGTTCTAAGATGGCCAAAAAATTATCATTCTTGTGGTATCTTTGTGACTCCATTTCAGTCAACGTGAATGCGTGACCTGCAGGTTTTCAAATGGAACGTATAAAGTTGCAAGCAGATATTCAACTCAAAACTCTGATCATGTCTCTCCAGTAGACTTTTATAAGTCTTCTCAGGTAGAAATACCCCTCACTTCACAATCTGCCTTATTTGTGTCATTGCTGGTTGGCAGTTTGCATGTTTGTGAAGAACTATTTCCAAGGATGAAGCACAGGAGGAGTAAAATTCCATCAAAAATCTCTGCGAAATGCCCTCAGAGCTCACTTAGAATTGAAACCACTGCCCTCAAACCAGGGTATTGCATTAATTTTGCAAAAACAAAGTCAGATATCCCACTGTTTTTATGGTTCTGTTGCTCCCTTGTTTTACGTTTTAATAAAATATTTAAAAACTAAACTGTTGTATTACTTATATTCACTATATTATATATTTTATGGGGGCTGCTCTGAATGTAATGCCTTCTGGTTTATTATGTTAGCCTATGAGGTTGCTAGTAGTGGTATGGCAGTAGAGGTTGAACCTTCCCACCAACATTCTGGTATGTGTTGTTGTCGTGTGACAGATGGCAGCAGAGTGGCAGTCTGACAAAATGGCATCTGACATGGAAGTGCATATGGATGAAGCAAAGTTGTGTCATTGAATTCCTCCATGCAGAAAAAATGGCATTCACTGACATTCATCAACACTTGCTGAGCATTGATGGTGGCCAAGTAGAAGATGTGAGCACACTGAGGTGGTGGGTGATACATTTCAGTAGTGGTGACAGTGGGTCACTTCTGCTGGTGCTCTTGCTCATTGGTGGCAAAAATGCAGAGCTAATGGTTGTGACTGTGTTGAAAAAGAGCTTGTTGTAGCTGAGAATTTGCTATATCAACTGGTGTTACTGTCTCTTGTAATTTCTGTGGAAATAAATAGGAGACATTTCTTTCAGAGCAGCCGACATATATGCAGCCCAAGACAATTCCTCTTCACTCAGTGCAGCCTATGCAAGCCAAAAGGCTGGACATTGATGCATTAGTGTACATTCATAAAATGTGTAAATACAACACTATGTAAGTGAAATACCAGCTGTGTGTGTAAATACGCTGCATTTAAGGACATAAAGACAGGTCAGCCTAGGGGGAGCCTCTGTGATTGGAAATGCTGCTTCCAAAAATGTCTGCAAAGTGTTACATGTAACCTTTCATACTGTTAGCTACATCCCTGTTGTGCAAAAGGAAGCAACCATCCACCTACTGCCAATATTTCCCCACTAAACTCTGTCCCTTAGTGTGCAATATCCATTCAGCCAGTTGAGGTCAGCTGTCCTGATTCTGTCTCCTCTCAGTTCTTTGCCTCCCCCCCCCAACCCTCCAGCTCCTTTGCTGGTACTACAGTATAAGAAGCTGAGAAAACTGAAACAGCCTTGGTTCTGTACAGTACTAATAGGCAACAACTAGAAACACCAGCACGTTGTCACCATTGTTTTTCTGCTAAAACCAAAGCACAGCATCATACCAGACACTGTGAAGAAAAACAGCTCTGTCCTAGGAGAACATAACAACAAATCCTTTTTTCTGCACGATGACCCTCCTCAAACTATTTCCTTTGCCTGATGCTGATTTTCTGGGAAAAGATGCTGATTTTTTTTTTAAACATACACAAAGTTGATTATTATACCAGCACCCTTTCCTATCAGACAAACATCTTGTCTATTAAAAAGGAAAATGAAAGTAAGAATGGTTTCAAAATTACTGATTTAAAGGACTCTAGAAAGTTTCTGTGTTTGCTTTTGACTGTTGCCCTGATGTAGAGGGAAAGAGCTGAATCGAGTTGTATTGGTGCCACAGTGCTTCTGAAGCTTCATTTCTCAATAGCCAAAGAGATGGATAATTCCTTTTGCACAGGTTTTTCCCTACTTAAGCAGCATTTCTGTTTTCAAGCATGGTAAAGGCAAACAATATATCAAATGTCATTGAAAGCAGCTCACTCATCCAGAAGAAGGCAATAAAAGCTGCGTTTAGCCAGAACTCTATCACATTTGAGCTTCAGTTCAGACAAAAGCTTTACCATTAGGCAGCAGAGACACTTGAGCACCCTCAGGAGGAAGCAGGGCTGCATTCGGAAGGCTGCAGTTTGCCCTCAGGTGGTGGAGTGAAGATGAATTTTACTGCTGAACCACCAAGAGTTTCTCTGCAGAGGAGGTGATGGATTGCCCTAGTTGATTTTGACAAGTTGAGTTTTCCTCCATGTACATAGACTACAATGAAAAGTTTCAGCTTCAGCCAAAACTTCACTACAAAATAATTGGGATCCAAAGAACCACACTCATGGCAGACTTTGTAACTTCACTGGAGAACACCTATGTAAGAAGAGCCGTGTGGGGGAGATCGATAGCACATCCATTTGTGCCATGATGCCTTCTGAACACATGAAGTATCAGGGCTGTCTGCACAGTGCCTAAGCAGTAGCTTGTTGCAGAAGCTAAAAAACACTGAGGAAAAGATAAGGAAAGGACAAGAATTATACCGGGGGGGAAGCTCCCAGTTATAGTCTTTCTACTCCTGGTTAAGTACTTACTGTAAACGGAAGCCTCTTCTGCACTGCAAGAGGCCACCCAGCTCCAACCCCTGCCATTGGCAGGGCTGTCCCCCACCAGCTCAGCTGCCCAGGGCCCCGTCCAACCTCGCCTTGGGCACCTCCAGGGATGGGGCACCCACAGCTTTCTGGGCAGCTGTGCCAGCGCCTCACTGCCCTCTGAGTGAAAAGCCTCCTGACACCTAATCTAAAAGAATTTAATTCATTTGAATGTCTCTGAACAACCCATCAGAAGGCCACTGCAACATTTTCACTGCAAAAGGTGTCACATAAAAAGCAGATTACTTTCAGAAAAACCTAGTGAGACACATGATCTTGACTCTTCTAGTTTGGTGTGAACTAGGAGTTTCCTGCAAAGCGCTGTTACTCCACATTCAGCAAACCTCTTCTGTGCTCAGTGTGCTTGCTCTAAAACCATTTGGCTGTTAATTAACCAACTCTGCAAGCAGGCTGCCCAAAAATTTATGAATGGCTAAGGTTTAGAACCTTATTCCTCCTCTAAAAAAAGAACTTAAGGATTGAAATTATACCTATTCATTTTATTTACAAACCCTTGCCTGGGAAAACAGCTGTGGTTGCAGTACCACTCAGCTAGCTAGAAAAAGATGAAACAAGTACAGTGAGGCTTTAAAGCTGGCCTCAAAGTACCTCAGAGTCTCCCTGCAGCCCTTCACTGGCTGGCCAGCCAAAAAAGAGGAGTTCCCAGAGCTGAAAAGCAGGTGAAGGCTCAGCTGATAAGCAAAGCACAACTTACATGGAAATAAGTGATGGTGTTGGCATGTTAACTCTATTGGCAACGGATGAATATTTTTCATGCTATTCCCTGTGATTTGACAATTGAATTCTGCACTTAATCCAACTGAAATCTCACATCAATAAAAATCACATTAATGTGTGTAGATCAGTGGTTTCAGAGCATCACTGAGCAACTGACAGAATGATACACTGAAGTACTATAACTGCAGACCACAATTTGCTTTATCTACCAAGTAGCAGGTGGTGTCATCAGTTTGTAAACCCTGTTACTGATCCATTCAAGATAGGAGGTATTCCCTCTGGAAGCTTGCACACTGGGTCTCGCCTGTACCTAAAAGCAGGTAGGACTTAGAAGCAGGAGCTAATACCATGCAGGTGTCCATTCTGCTGCTCCATTTCAGATGTCTTTCTGGGATTGGCAGAAGCTGCTCCCCAAGGCTGCCTGCTTAATAGTTGCTTCAGCTTCAGTTTGGGGTTACAGTTTTCTTGGTCATCCCCAGAAACAGCCTCCAGCTTTCACAGTCCCCACAGATAATGGTATCATCAGAAGCTGGAGGTAGGCAGTCATTTAAAACCAGAACCAAATCCAAAACACCACCAAAAAAAAACAACCCAACAAGAAGAAAACCTAACACTGGACAAGAGGCTTAGACCACAGGAGGCACTGGAATTAAGCATTCAGTGTTTTAATTATCATGTGGACTGTTCTGTCAGCACAGCCATTCTTACATACAATAAAAAAAAAAAAAGCACATGCCTGAAATACCTTCTACCAAAATAGCCAGAAGGTGGAGAAGGGCTTCCAACTGCAATTTTTACCTTAAGAAATTTTCAGTCAAGGATCCGATGAGAAGATTGCATGGCCATTTTGCTTTCTAAAACTCTAGGTGGCTCTGAGATGAGCAGATCATCTTCACCTAGTGAAGAATTCTGCTCAGTGTTCACAAAGTTAGGAATGTTAAATTTTGTAAGACAATGTAGGTCCTCCTCCAATGTTCCACTGCTCCTGGAAACTTCCTGGAAGTGGATATTACTCTCCAGATCTGGACCTTTCTGACTTTGTTGCGCTTTGTCGAGGTGTTCCACTTCATTAATGCAGAAATGGAAAAGTGACCGGGACTCTTCAGCTACATGACGAGAAAAGACCCTCTCCGACTCCAAAGGTCTTCCAAAATCTGCCACGAAGCTATTCATCCGAAATCTTTTTTCAGAAGATTCTGTATTTCTAGGGAAAATAAAGTACATGAAATAAAGACTATGAATTTAGAAGTATTGGCATTCTTAGCAGCATGTCTGGTTTCAGCAACTATTATAACTAGGAAGAAAGAAAACCCTTCAGCTCATCTATAAGAGTTACAATCCAGCACTGTTTATTATTTTCCACTGAAGCTACTTTAAGCCTCGATTTTGAGTAGTAATTTTCCATGGGAATAAGTTACAAATGCCAGCACTCTTTAATGGTACTTCTAGTCATCAGTGTAATTCAATAATCAGCTCACACCACTGAATGAGCTCAGAACTACTCTACAGAATTTCCTCATAGGGGAAGTTTAAAATAAACGTTTCATAGAAGGCTGTGAGAATAATCTTTGATAGCTGGAAACTTTCAGAGACATAGGCAACACTGCTGTCATTAAAAACACAATTTGGGTGGTTGATTGTCTAGATATCAAACCACCTTTCACACTGACCTCAGCCACTGACATTCAGATTTCCAAATTAGAAGAGTGCTGTAAGGACTGGATGGCTTAAAAATTCAGAAACATAGTGCAGGAAAGACATCTTGACATCTCTCTTTTCTGGAAGTGTTAGTTCTGTAGAACAGCTGCAGTCTACATAGATTTGTGAGAAGCCCTCAACAGCTGGGGGTGAGGAAAGCTCGAGGTAGATGATGAAGCTTTACAGATAGCAATACATTCTCTGTCAGCCTGGCTTTATATGCTGTCATCACCAAAAGCAAGTTATTTGCATCTGAAAGGCGATAAAGGCTTTCAGAGATGAGTAGTGAAAAATTCAAACATTCTCAGGATGTAACTATTTTGCTAAGTAAGCATTGCTAAATTATACCATTAAGATGTGAACAAGTAGCAGATGCTACTGAAGCCAGATATTTGGACTCCTGAAGGTGCATGCAACACTTACAGAGAAACACAGATCGATCACTCTAGAGTCTGCTGGAAGAGTTTCAGAAGCTCAGAGGCTTCTGAAAGCCTTATCTGGCATGTTCATAAATCTATCCCTAAAGCTTCATGTTCAGAGGATGCTCACCATCAGTCTTTCACTCAGAGTTAATCAGAGATCCCTACCACCCAAGTGCTAATTTACTTTCATTACATGATGTGAGAATTAGAGCCTAACAAAAGCAGTTACGCTAGAATTCAAATCAAAACAGCACTCCAGCTGGTGGAAACAGTGTTGGTTCATTCTGCATTTCAAAGTGAAATGTGTAGAAGCAGCATAATTTTTAAACTGATGTAAGACTGGAGTAGATAAAAATCTACTATAAACCCAGCAGGAATCAAACTGGACAGAACAATGCTGCAGTAACCTCTGGAACAGATAACTGCAATTATGTATTTATAAAGCACCACTCCGAATGTGAGTTGCTTCTGTGGTTTTGTGACAGAGTGAAGCTGGCAAGCACATTAAGAAGAAACATTATAAGCTCACAAAGAAATGATTTAGGAAGAAAGCAAGTTCATAGTTAGGGAAATTCCTTTATAACCCTAAAAGCTGTGAAGGAGTAAAGGCTCACTGCACAGAAGGGCACCCAGGACTGGCACCAGCAGTCTGATCTCAGTGGATGAATAGAAGATGCAGATAAATTTTAAAATGACCAAAATGTTGAGAATTTATTATGGAGAATAATTCTGTAAGGAACACATTGTCTAGTATATAGTCATCCCTTGAGATTCTGAAATTCACATGCACTATCCTTCTGTACTGTGAGGAACTTTTTTTTTTTTTTTTTACCAGACTAGAAACATTTATAGTCCTTCCCATTACAGTACTCAAACATATGCCAGTGTGTTCTATTTAGAAGATTCATAAAACAAGAAAAGCTCAATTCAACTCAACAAAGAAAAGTCTCAAATCCCAGGTTTATACTTGGAGGATTACAGCGGGGAGAACAACCACTTGGGCACCAAATCCCTACTGAATATTGGGGCCAAAAGGACTCTGAGTTCCAGAAGTTGTCAGCAAGAGCAGGATGGTGAACACCAGCCATCTTGAGTGTCAAAGGTACTGAAAACCACTCAAAATGGTTGGTTCATTGGCAATGAATAACACAGGGAACTAAGCTCCCTTTTGGGAATTTTCCAGCCTGCAATGCCAGGCTCTGGTTGCTAGACACAGTATTAAGCAGATATACAGAAAAAATGCTTTTTATTTTTTGCACAAGCCGTATTGTGCACCTACTAATGCAAGTGAACAGAAGAAGAGTGCTAAAGGCATTGTTCCTGTAACTAATTACATTTCTGCCTCTCCTCATCCATGCCCTGAACCTTTCCCCTGGGCTGAGGATGTATCCAAACTTGAACATCTTGTATAATTTTAAGAAGAGTATGCTATTAAACCCCTTTATATTGAGCTGAGAAAAGAGCATCACTAGAAAAGTCAGAGTATTCTATTTTGGACCCATCCATCTGAATCTCGTTACATTTATCTCTCACATTAATGTTACTTTAAAGAACAGCCCAATTGACTTACTGAAGTCAGAGCCATGTCTATCAATCAGGATGGCTTCCTCCCGAGACCCAGGGATGCCATTAATATCTATTTCTTAAGGACAGCTGCAAGGCAGCCCACAAATGAAGCCATGAGTCATAGAGAATCCAGTCAGTCCTAAGGACAGAAAGATGCAGGCAAAACAAACCCACAGCCTACTCTATTTTTACAGTCAGGTATTTATGTTCCCCAGTCTTTATATACGCGTAGCTGTACAAGAGACATCAAGACCTCACTACTCTTAGCTTATTTTTGGACACTCTATTTGCAGTACCATACACAGTAGGCTATAAATACCAAATCTAAAAAATAAAAAATAGTGCTCAAATTTGATAGAAGTGCCAATTTAGCATATGTAGTAAGTGGGAAAATATTCAAGCATATAGCTCTCAAGGCTGCAAAGAAATTTTAAAATACATATAGAAAGAAATTGAGTAGGGTCTGTTCAACAGCTGAAGAAAAGCATGAAGATTTAGACTGGAAGGGAACTGTCCAATGCCTTGATGAAAGTAAGGCATGCCCAGGTTGCTTGAGGCCTTCTCTAGATGCAGAAGCTGACTGAAGATGGAGGTTTCACAAGCTCTCTAGACAATCTGTTCCAACAATACGGATGAAGAAGTGCAGAAGATATCAAGCAGCCCTCTGTTACTTCAAAGTTCACTTTTAAAAGCAAACAACCATTTTGATAAATATCTATGTAAAATTATCGTGCATTTGACTTCATCACTTCAACTCCCATTAGTATTATGCATATGAGATATAGACTTGGATGTTCAATGAAGAAAAAAATCTCCAGGGAAAAGAGCTAGAATTTACATAAATTAAATGTATTTGGTAGCATTGTGTAGCTTTATTTTTTTTACTTGAAATAATGCATGAAGAAAGCTAAAATACCAGCTACAAAATTCAGCAAGTCAGTTCCGGAAAGCTGAATTCTTATGTCTCTGCTTCTTTCTCACAGAAGCATCAATGCACAGGAGCTCACAATACCTGCAGGTCTTCTGTAACACGGTCCTGCCTCTAGAGATCTGCTATCACAAGCTTTCAGGCACAGCCTACATTACGATTAAATAACTCTGGATCCTCAGGAGGCAGAGAAAGGCAGGCAATTGTCTCTCACAATCAGTTTCTCATGATTACTACCTGCCTGTAAGGCCCTCTCACCCTCCAACGAGCCTTTTTATTTCTACTTGATGAGAAGCAAACCCAAGAGGAAGAAATGCGAGTTCAGATGCTGCACAACTGCTTTAAGTATGAGACTTGCAGATAAATGGCTGAGCCAGGATATGGTCTGCACATACTTAAGAGCCAGAAGGAAGTGGAAAAAGGCTTAGATTGTGACTAAGAGGACTCTGGTGTTAAAAAATATGGAGCTGGATCTGGTCTTCAGCATCTACTGCAATTTTTCAGCAGGAACCAAGACACTTGGAAGCTTGTGAGCTACAGGGTAAGGGAACATCTTGCTAACTCAGTTGATAACTACATTTTGGACTTAAGCATATGAAACCTTCCAGACTTCAACTAGTTAGTGTCTGCATGGCATTTTATTTGTATCCTCTTTGCCAATAGCTACGTTTCTCTGCTCCACTCCATCATAAAGTGAGCTTAGTTTGAATTACCCGTTATGCAAGGAGCAGTCATCTAAAGCCACATGTGGTTGGCAGGCTACCCACTGCCTTCCTTTCAGCCTTGAAGTGCATCTATGTGGTAATTCCAATTTCTTTACTGCATGCCTACATACTACTTGCTAAATAGAGAATGCATTAACATGTGCTTCTACAAAATTGCTCTCCTACAGACGCTTGGAACAAAAAACATTTTAAACAAAGACACACAGCAGCCTTTCCTAAGAATGGAGCAGAAAAGGGCAGCGCAGATCCAGCACAACCTCAGCACTGCCACTGGTTGCTCTGGTGGACTGCTAAACACCAGAGGTGCCACATTCACTTTTCAGACTCACTCTTGATGTGGTGCTCCTGTCTTTGTCAGCAAGGTCAAGACAAAGAACATGAAGATGACAAAAACTGCAAGACCAACCCAAAATCCAATCACAATGGAATCTGTCAAAAAAGAGAAAACAATATGATCAGTATTTCACCCGCACTTGCAGAAAGTCTGCAGTCTGACTGCTAATTCCAAAAAATTTGCATCTTATTCCTGGCTGGAAAAAAGGGGAAGGATACCAAAGCCCTCCTTTGTAGCCTGGATTTTCCTTCTGTCTAGACAAATCAGAAACAAGCTGAAAGAGAGAAGGGGCTGGGTTCTCTTAGCTGTTAAACTAAGAGCAGCTCCTTTTGTTATTCTTGGCCCATGTTCAAGCATTGCTTTGGAAACAATGTCAGTAGTACTAGCACACAGATTAGAGGATTATTTGATTTTCAGCAAAAACCTCTGTCCCTGTAGCACTGAGTTACTGTTATTCTGAATGATTTCTCTTCTGAGACCACAAGGCTTCTAGTTTTTGATGGATTACTGAGGCCTAGGAAGATTTTGCTTCCTTTCAGTGGTGAAATAGAGGCTTCTAAATTAAATGGAAACACAGATTTGCTATTTGCTACCTCAACAAATATCAACAATGAACATTAATTTTTGAGTTTCTGACTTTCATACAGAAAACTGTAACACAGTGTCAAAGGAGTCAAATGAATTTGGACAAAAAGTGAAAAAAACAATTAAAATGCAATAGCCTCATACAAATACGACAGTCTGACTGTTATCCAGAAAGGAAGCCTCTTAGAAGTAACCTAGTACATCCCTTCCTGCTTCATGGCAAGATAAAACATAATTCATCCATTCTAGAGAAATAGCTGTCTAGCCCATTAAAAAACCTCCACAAGGAAGGTTCCAGACCAGCAATCCAGCCCAAATGCTATTATTACTGTTTTCCTATGTCCAATTAGGCCTCCCCTGCTCTAATAAAAGCCCATTGCATCTTATTCCACACTCAGTTCAACTAGTTCGCTATAGCTTCTGCCTGTGGGGCATTTGCCCATATGCAGAAAACATACTTACTGTTCTCATTTACAGCAAATGGATCTCTACATAAATCACCAGCACTACATAAAACATATCTAAGTCTGCTTATTACTTTACAGTAGACCTAGAGCTGCTTATGAACAAAACTCAAAACATTTATGAACTTGATGTAGAGATGGTACAAGTGGGACAAACATTTCCAGACAACAATCAGCTGGTAAGCATAGCCCAAATCTACAGAGCATGAAGCTTGGTTAATCATGCACCCACTGTGAAACATCTTCCATGTTAAAGGAAGATCTGGAAACTGGAAATGTATTCAAACCATTTGATCTTTCTCTGTGAAGTAGAAGTGTACCTGCTGTGACTCAACATTGTCTCCCCGTGAAAATACTTTATCACAATCAAGTCACTCCTTAATCTCATTTTCTGGTACACTAAGAAGGTTTAGCTTCAAGTCTCCGGCTGCAAGGCTTTCTCCATCTATGCTCTTCCACATCCTTCCCACTCAACATCTTTATAATGAAACTGAAGGGCGATTCAGGTATAGGTTTCAAGATGAATAGAAAGCAGAGCGAGGTAAAAATCACCCCATGCTGACACTCAGCACACTTTTAAAAAAAGTTTGGAATACCCCTTTTAGCTTCAAGCATAATGGTAAGAGTTTATTTCTGCAATTCTGTGCATTATGAACCCTGAATTAGTTTCAGAATCATTTTGGATTCAGTGTTTGCAGATGCATTTTTTTAACAAAAAGTATTAAAAAAGAAATGTTTTCTGTGTATTGGGTTGTTTTGTGAACACTTACCTCCACTGATCATTTTACCTAAGTTTTTCTCTGCTTTCCAAAAACAAGCTTCTGAATTCCTTTTTATATAGAATCACAGAATGGCCTGGGTTGAAAAAGACCACAATGACCATCTAGTTTCATACCCCTTGCTATGTGCAGAGTTGCCAACCACCAGACCAGGCTGCCCAGAGCCACATCCAGCCTGGCCTTGAATGCCTCCAGGGATGGGGCATCCACAACCTCCTTGGGCAACCTGTTCCAGTGCGTCACCACCCTCTGTGTGAAAAACTTCCTTCATTACAACTCACTGTACAACACACAGATGAGCCAATACACCCTTTTAACTTCACGCTGTAAGCCAGATCACCAAAGCAGAGCCTTTCTCGTCGCTTTCACATCAGTTTTCTATCACTAATTTTGATTCTATCATTAAAGCAAAACTTAGAATAGCTCAGGTGAGGAAGATGGAGTATTCCCTAGTGGGAATATGTCTACAAAACCGCAACATTGCTATTTGTGGTGCCTGCCTCTAGAGATTTTAAGATTTTGTCAACATAGGCTGAAAATCACCTTGCATTCAGCTATTCCAAATATTATGAGATTTAAGATTTCTTATGTAGTTTGAAAAAAACCACCAAAACTCACTGTCAGTATTCAAAGTCTTCATGACAATGCAATCTTAACATAATCTCTTTTCCTCCTTCTTCCACAGGTTTCAATTTCTATTAAATTAAATGTCTGACCACATTGCCTCCAAATTCCTCAACAGGCCCAACTCAGCTGAAGTTATCCAGAACAAGAAACTTATTGATATGTCATCATCAACACAGGCATAGGATGTATTTACAGTTTTATGAAATTAATATCAACCTGTTTGAGAATGCATGCAGTAACATAAATCCAACCTATCAGTAAAAAGTCACTGATTCAATACTTCTGTCAGCCTCTCTTTTTCATAAATGTATCACGCTCTACCTGAAAAACAATTGTTCCTTCTGTCCCAATAATAAGTGTTGTCCAGAACCCTCCTGCTCTACAAACAGCAGAAAGGCAATAAAGCTGAGCTACCATGCCCAGCATGGCAATCAGCTCAATGGCAATCAAGATTTGGTTTGCCACTAGACCTTCAGCAAGCCAGAAGTAACTCCCATTTGTGTTTTTTTCATCCTATCCCACTCTGACACGCAGAGCTAAAAAGAAGATGTTGTACATCTTCAAGCTCAAAGAGGATAAGTTCAAGCTCAAAGAGGGTATGTTTTGAAGGTCACAGAGGGTACGTTTAGGTTAGACAGAAGGAAAAAATCTTTTACAGAGAGGGCGGTGAGGCAGTGGAACAGGTTGCCTAGTGATTTGGTGGATGCCTACACTGTCACTGGTGTGACATTACCAGTGACATCGTCACTGGAGACTTTCAAGGCAAGGCTGGATCAGGCCCTGGGCAACCTGACCTAGCTGTGGTGTCCCTGTTCATTGCAGGGGAGTTGGTCTAGATGGCCTTCAGAAGTCCCTTTCAATTATAGGAATTCAATGATTCTACACACATCAGCTAATCTTTGTAATCGGGTTTGGCTTCTGATTAGGTGGAAGAAAAGTATATAAAATTAGAAACATGAGAAAAGCTAACCTACATTTTTCAAGTATCTAACATTTGTAAAAATGCAAAGAGTAATCATCATCAATTTTTGTAAATTGTAAAAACCAAAATTGTAAAGGTAAACTACAATTTGGGTCAAAAAGCAACTTTTGCTCCAGTTCTTGCCTTCTAGGCATGTTAAAAACTTCAGCAGGTTCCTCCTGATACTCCCAGTACCCCGCAAAACCCTCCCAGCTGTGCAGAAGCATGGCAAACAGGCCTCCCTGGGCTACCAGCTGCCACTGCAAGCACTCCTTTTCCCCAGTCTGAATCCTCATCATGGTGAACGAGGCAGGAAATGTGCACCCCACCCCGGACCAGAGCTCCAGTACTGGATGGGGGCCCTTCCTCACTACTTCAAAGATTGGTGTTCAAACTCTTGACCAGGGTACTCAGCTCAGAAGCAGTGGAATAAGATGGTTTGCTTCTCTTTGGTAAAGTGCTTGCAATGCATCCCATAGTTTTGAGTTAGTTTCTGGGCTTTTTAGTTGTTGGTTGTTTTTTTTTTTTTTGGTTGGTTGGTTTTTTGCTTTGTTTTTTAATTAAAAACAAAAACTAACCTCCCTTACCTTCCTTTCCTCCTCCCCTCCCTCTCAAAAAACAAATTTTCTAGAAGTCAAAGCTATTGTATAGGTTCAAACTAAACACTGTTGTGCACTAGCTTGTCCCAGCTAAATGATCTCTCAATTTCTACACATATGTTTCATCTATCTGGTCTCTGTCCTTCACTTTTTACTTGTACAGTTATTAAGCAGCTTCAGCATTTGGATGACACTGAATTTAGCACAAACATTCCATAAAGAAATTCCTAATGAAAAAAGTTTCTTCAGAAAAAAAGAATTTTCTTCTTTTAAGTCTCTGAAAGTTTGAAACTTATTTTTTAGGAAATAAAATCAAAAGCAGTAAGGCTGCCCATTAATGTCTTTTTTGCATTAACGGAAACAGGAACAGAACAACATGGATCACAGCAAATAGTACCAAGATGAAACACTTCAGTTCCTAGAAGCATGATAGTCCCCAGTAATAATGAATTTCTAATACAGTCAAGAAACAAACAGTGTTCCTATACATAAGGAAAGCAGTCAAAAAAAAAAAAATCAGAAAAGGAAAAACTACAATAATCCAATAAGCTATTTGTTAAAAAAAAAAATTGGAGTGAAGAGCAGAATTTTAAGATGGGGAAGCACAGCTGAAATAAAACACATCTGTACTGAACTTACATTTATGAGCCTTCAGGCCTTCAAATGACACTGGTCCATACTCATAGTACTCATACTCCCAGGTGTAATCAGAGTTAGACAAGGCCTGCTGGGAGGTTCTGTTAGAAATCAACCTCAGGGCAGACATCTCACACCCAAATAAATATATACCTATGGATATGAAATGCATTAGTAAAGAACACATATTTCTAACACATCTTTGATTTTAGAGAGAATCATGTCTTTGCAGCAATGCTTGTAAGCATACAAAGTATCAAAAGCAAGCTTTTCAGAATATAATTTTTATAGTTGAAAATATACTTAATCTCAAAGACTACCATCCTTGGCAGCTTACAATGAATGCTGCCATGAGAATCTGTGTGGAGAATTGACTAGAATGCCAGGCTCAAAGTGTTACATCATTCATACAAAGTCCAGCTGGCACCCTGGGATAATATTCTTTTACATCTTCCTTAAAGAGCCAAACAATTAGTCAAAGCACATTGGCAGCAAGCTCATGGATTACCTGGGGGACAGACAAAAGGCTGAAGGGCAGATTGATCTCCAGAGGGACTCAGATAAGCTGGAAAATTCAGCTGACAGGAACCTGAATTAACACGAGCGCAGTCAGCGCATCAAGAGAAGCATTTCTTATTCTCTATTCAGCACCGGTGAGACTACACCTGGGGTATCGTATCCTGAGTAACTGGAAGACATGGACATATGCTAGAGTAAGTCCAGTGGAGGGCCACCATGATGGTCAGGGAGCTGCAGCACAGGATGCATGAGAGGCCAAGGAAACTGGGTTTGCTCAGCCTGGAGAAGAGAAGGCTCAGCGGAGGCCTTATTGCTGCCCTACTGTCAAAGTTACAGCCAGAGGGCAGAGGGTAGACTGGCCAGATGTGGACAACAACAGAGCAAGAGGCAACAGATACAAGTCGATTTGTGGGAAATTCCAGTTCGATATGAGAAAAAATTTACCTGATTTAATTGAACATGCTTTGAGCAGGAGATCAGACCAGATGACCACCAGAGGTCCCTTCCAACCTAGATTTTTCTGTGTGAGAAGCGTTTCAATATGTCACTAGAGAAGGAAAATAAGACAGGAGTGATTTTTCCCAAAGATCAACAAAAACTGCAATCCAACACTTATCATCATTAAAATTAGCCTAATAGACATTCTGTCATTACGATATTGCAACACTGCACTAGGAACTTGTATTTTTCAGAAAATTAGACAATTCTACACACGTCAGAGGAAAGCACATCTTTGCACAACACTTGCTGCAGCAGCTGGAATCAGAACATCTATTACAAATAGCTTTATTATAAAATAGCATTCCATAAGAAACTGTTCAGTGCTCTTCGAAAAGTAAATTGAGCTTTGGGTAATTTTGCTTTCAGTTAAAACCCAGCAGAATGAAGACTTCATGCAGTTTGTAAAACTAATGCAGTTAGCTGTTCTCTGGACAAGGAAACCCCACAGAATACAACTTCAAATCCAGATAAAACTTCTTGGAGAAACAAAAAGAAGAACATAGAGGTCTTTAAGTACCCATGTCACTCAAAACAGCTGAAACTTCAGTCCTTCCATTAGATGGAGTAAAGCTGTGTGCAAGTAAAGGACTTTGTTCAAATGCTAGAATGGCCACGTGTAAAGAACAGGAATGGAACACAAAGCAAGAAACACATATTCACCCAAGAAATACAAGCAGACATCCAAGCTCTTTAAAAAGAAACAAAAAAGGGTTCCCCTTCCATAATAGTAAGTGAAAAAAAACATATAAAGCAATAAAAAGGCCTTGTTTTCAAACTCAAACCAGTTTAGTTTTCAGCACTGGCAATTCACCCCACATTAATTTGTATAAGGACAAAGTGCTTCACATTATCCTCACCCTCCTTCAGCCACTAAGAAAGCCTCCAGCTGGACTAAATAGCACGAAACACAGAAGGCCAGAAATGAAGAAAAGTTACTGCTTGTAATCGACAATCCAGTTCATGGCCCAGCATTTTCATATGTCTGATGGAAGATGACAAGAAAAAGTGAACACTTATGTGCTTGTATTAAGAGGGAAGTTCTTCCCTTGCTTTCTCAGTGACTTGAAAAACTTCCCCTATTTTCTGGAACAGAAGAGAATATCTAATCAAGCTTTAGATTTGCTTTTAAATTCAGCTAAGTTAGCTGCTGCTTTCTGGGAGAAGCAAATTGCACAAAGGGAAAACTATGATTCTTGTCCTAATTTGTTCACAGCACAGTTGTCTCTTGCTAGATTCTGCATTTCATTTTTGTCACTGACCCCTGAGGGTTCCCATCATCTTTTCCCCTTCTCCTCAATGTTTTCTCAATGATGCATCTCTTGCCAAATTTTATTATATGTTCTGTCTAAGCCTGCTTTTCTCTTTAGCAGTATTTTAGAGAAGTCTTTCATTTAAATATTTCTCGTATGGCTCGTTCATTGTTATTCCTCTCTTTCACTATTATAATAAAAGCTGAACCAGAATCTGCAGTCAGAAAACTTCAGCATAGGTTACATGAAGAGTTAGAAAAATGCTGCTTCTTCTACCTCAAACACAAGCAAATTGGATTAATTGGCCACATGCAGGTCTGTCTCCCTCTCCAATTATCACTGTTGTCCATCCATTTATGGTCTACTTGGAGAAGAGTCACTTCTACAACACCAAAAATCTGCCCTGCTTTAGCTGCAGGTTCAGACAAATAGCTTCAGCGTATCGCCATTGGCTAAAAGCATTTCTATGCTTACCTCTGTTGTAAGCACTAAACCACTATCAGAGACAGAGATGCTAACTGAAATGTTGGCCACCAGCTCCCAGGTTACCCTGCAGGGTGAGCTAGCAGCCTACTTCGTGCATCTGCAAGGTGCAGTGGGACAGGGAAGGAATCTGGGTTCCAGATAAGGGATTCTAAGAAGGAATTTCCCCAGAAAACAGTCAAATGCTCTTTTTTTTTCTCCCAAGTGGACAGCAGTGATACATCCCCCAGCTCTAAAGCATGACAGGGAGCTCCTCTGAGTGGCCTTGCTGAATTTGTTGTTTTTTCTGTAGAGGCCATAGGAGTTAAGGCAAACACCAAAGTCCCTCTGTTGCCTTCAGTGTGTATGGATGCCGGCAGCCTTCCCTCACCCTGCCTTATTACTTCCAGGAGCAAATAAGTGAGCAATAAAAAGCTTCATTTGCTCTCTCAAGGAAACCCAAAGTGAGGCCATGCTCTGTGCCACCAACCAGGAGATCCAAGCAGGTTAGTCACCTGTCAGTAAAAAGGGCAAGTCCTCATGGCCTTCTTCTGGAGCACTGGCTTGGTCTCTCTGCTAAAGGATGACGATAGGTACCCACATACTCCCTTACAGAAATGTGGTTGTAGCTCCTGGAATTGAGTTGTGCCTTCATGAGAACTTGTTCAGAGCCTTTGTCAAAGTTTTTAAGGTCTCAGCTGCTGGGCAGTGGTACTTGTGCAAGCTATTTCAACTCTGCGGATCTGTCTGCACAAAATCCACATCTCTGAACTGCAGCTGGACTATTTGCATCGCTCTGGATATCATCAGCAAATCTGCTCTGCACAACCACTTACCTTTCACAATGACACCAAAGATTCTCTAAGGGAAAAACTGGACACACACCATGTCTGAAGCACAGTTTTGTGGTTTAAGCTGCCACTGAGGCCACCAAGGCAAAGCCGATTTTGCGTACATCTGGAACTGGCCTTGTATGTAACCAGCAACAACCACCTCCAAATCTGACCTGCACACACAACAGTAAATTTATGCAGACTGGTCAATCTACTTATTCATATCTGAAGCAAGATAAACTACCAATGAGGAAGATGCAAGAAATGAGGCACATTTTCAATCAAAAACTACATTAATTTTTCGTGTTTCCGTTCTGCTTACTGCTGCAGAGTCTGAACACTTGATAGGCTTCATAGAATAAACAAACTGCTGGCCCCTTGTAAACAATGAAGATCCCAGAAACCAAACAGGCACAGAAAGCAGCAACTTTTGAACTGAGCAGTCCAAAGCTAAGCAAGCTTGATACATCAGTTCCATGGGCTAGGCAGTGCAATTAAATCAGAAGCTGCTGGCTACAAGTCAACAACTCAGGCTGTTCCTGTGACCCGAGTCCCCATAATAACAGCAATATTCTGAGGGGCAAAGAAACTAGCCATCATCACCACTGCATTGCTTTTTACTCCAGCCCAAGGTCTAAGAGATGCAATCACAAAGAAGCCAATGAGGAAATGAAGCACAAACTTAGCGACTCTGCCCTGCATGAGCTAAAATACACAGAACCCAGCTTTCTACAACCCTAACCTATGGCTACTGTTTCGAGCAAGCTGTGCCACTTTCAAGCGCAGATGAGAAAGGAGTTTGCAGGAAATACTTAGCCAAATGGTCTGTGCTTCTTTGCCAATTCACAAGATTTTAAATGTGCAGGACTTGAAGTGCAGCTCAAGGTCTTGTATGAGAAATATCCAATCTTCCTGCCTGCAAAAAGAGGAGAAAGCAAGCAATACATATTCAAAATTTAGTAAGAAAAAAACAAGATAACTGAAATCTGTACAATCAGAAATCAGTGCTAATCTCAAGTGCACAGCACCTGGGACTTATCTTTGCAGGAAATGAACTGATGTTAATAGCTCATGAAAAGCATCATCTGCACAAGCTATTGCATGAAAGCAGTAAGAATGGTATTGGACTCATCATAGGAGGACTTTCTAACAAGGGTAAGGAAAACCACTGTTTTAGTCACTGCTTATCCAGGGAACTAAGGACAAGAAATGAAAAATTACAGACATCTGTACTGTGTACTGCTGTATTATACCTCACATAGCATACATTTTAATATCCTGACCTCTGTCAAGTGTAAACTAGACTCCATCACAACAAAGTGCTCATAGAACATGCATATGAATTACCAACAAATACGTCTAGTTTTCCTTGAACACTTCATGTACTGTGTAGCTTTGCTGCAGCATAGGAGGCCTCCACACCATTGTGTACAGTTTGCATGCAAACTGCATTGCTGCCACATTTGTGCCTAGTTTAAAAGCAATTACTGTATGAATTTTAAATAAAGTTTAACGTATAAAAGACAAAAACAGTTGGCTAAGTATTTTCCTAAAAGATCATAAACATATTTGCAAACACCAGTGCCCACTTCTCAGCTCAGCTCAGTAGGGGCCACCTGAAGATGGGCAGAAAAATATACAAAATCATATTGCACTGCACTCACAGGCAATGAATGGATTTGAGAAAAAGTTGATACTGTGCATGCTCACTTTTAAGTCTTGTCTTTAAAGAAAGTTAAATTGTACCTAACAAGACATCATAAAAGCTATATATTCCTTCTATTCTTAAAAAGTTTCAATCCTGAGCTGATAATAGTGGTACAGGGAATTGTCAGAGTTAGCAGAGAGCCATGCATTGAAGGAGCTAGCTTAGTGTAAATGTGGTACCAAAAGCCTGAAAAATTACAAGCAGAATAGGCAATTCTAAGAAGCATTATCTACAACCAAAAGAAGAGATATTAGCCATAATTCCATGTATTTCCTGCAGCCAGGACAGGATTTTACATTCAATCTATCTTCAGGCTTCAGAGCCTAGCTTCAGTTGAGTTCAAAAACCATATCAGCTTTTGCCATCCTGAGTGTCAAAATGAAGTATTACAAGTGTTCACACTTCCACCCAAATAATACATCTCCACAAAAAAACACACAATTTGACAGCTGTTTTAGTCATAGCAGAACAAGACTAAATCTTCCTTCTAAGCAAAGGCTATTTTTCTAAAGAAAGAAAGCTATATCTGAAAAACAGTTTCTAATTTCAGAGCCACTGTAAAGAGCAAGGGTTATCCTTTCAGCTATTCATTGCCAGCCAAACCCCACCATTGCACAGCACTGACCTTACAAGGAGCAGCAGGCTCACAAACACAGCACAGCTGTGGTTGGAGGAGAGCTCCAGGTCCACCTGTGTCCCCATCCTCTCAGTCCTGCACATATGGCAGCTCCACAACCTGAGGTCCTTCAACACTAGTCAGACTAGGAAAAGCCCTACCAGGGAGCCATCAACCACTGGCATCTTTGCATTCCTATATTTTTACGAATGCTGACAGAAAGGTACAGTCATCCAACACCTCACTAAAAAGGATAGCTTGCCAGTCCCTCAGCAGCTTAGAATTCTGCTCATTTTTAATCTTCTGCACCACAACTTGTTTGGCTTTAACCCTCCAGTAAATATCACAGATAGGCGTTCCAGGCTGAGCTTTTTACAGAAAAGCCTCAAGCAAGACAACTCCAGCATGTCCAACAAGGAGGTCAGAGCCATGCAGGAAAGCTGCAGAGGACCTGCCCTGAATGCATTGTTTTTGGGCAGCATTATTTTCCTCAGTTTTCAAAACTACATTCACTTGGCAAAGAAATCTTCATTTTTCTCCTAATAAATGCTTATTTTCACCCTCAGCTCAGAGCTGTCTTGGTTGTGCATCAATGAGAAAGATCAATGAAGCACCAGAGCTGAAAAGCAGAGTGGGTCTCTAAAGCCATCATCTCTGGGAAGCAAAGCAGTGCTTGAGCTTTTCAGTTTGAAAAGTCACTGAGGTATTATGTTTCTTCAAGAACAAAATAAAATAAGTAACACAGCTTCTCTTGTAAACTTCCACACTGGGATGTGGGATGTGGAATGTGTTCTGAACTCCTGCAGTTCACCACCAACGCAATCAGCAAACATTTCCAGCAGCCACTGAAATGGAGTGTTTCCAAAGGGCAGACTGGCTCGGAGTTTTTCCAAGCCAGAACTGTTTTTACCTGCCTTCAGATCTAACCCTTCACTCTGGTGCTATGGAAGAGGCAAACAATGTACTGTAGTGCCTCAAATACAATCTCAGGTAAATACTCCCAAGCACAAATCTGAACGCTCTCATCCTACTCTCCATCTCATCCCAGTGATGCACCAGACAACAAACAAGCAACGAGAGCCCAAGGAAACAGCAGCACAGCCAGGACCCACTGCAGTGAGAATGCACAACAGGGCTTTAATTTATTTGTGTTCAAAGCTTGCCGGCAACGGCTCACACCACTGGCTTGGGGACTGGAAACTTGATTTAAACTGCAACAGTATCATCTGAGTTTAATCTTAAAACCTCTTCTACCACGATGAGTGGGGTAGATGAACAGTGACAGAACAAGCACAGAACTCTGCCCAGCCCTTCTCACACACTGGATGTTTTGGTTGATGTATTTAACACCGTTTTGCCTGCGCTTGATGCATTAGATTGCCTCATTACTTGAGGCAGTCTGTAGGTCTGCTGCCTGCCTGACCCCCTCCAGGGGCTGGATCCTGCGGTAGAAATCTGACTTCACGCTCTGATTAGGAATCTGAATCACAGAACGGTTTGTGCTGGAAGGGACCTTTAAGATCACCTAGTTCCAACCCCTTGCTACAGGCAGGGACACCTCCCTCTAGACCAGGTTGCTCAAAGCCCCATCCAGCCTGGCCTTGAATGCTTCCACGGAGGGAACACCCACAGCCTCACTGGGCAAAACAGCGATTTATTTCCGCCGTGGTTATGTAAATCTCCATCTCTGAGGGCTCGGAGGAGAGCAAAGGGAACCGCTCCCAAGCAGAGCAGAGCAGAGCAGAGCAGCCGTCTGGGAAGCGCCGGAGCAGCTGCTCGGTGCTGCAGCGCGCATCCAGACGGCCGCTCTGACGGCACTGCCTCCGCTGGACCAGAAAACTTTCTTTTCCCCCTCTTTCTCTTTTGCAGACATTCTGGGTTAGATTTTCAAGTTCGCTCACACGCTCATCAGTACGAAGGACAAAACTTTTTTATCCCACCCAAGCGGTAAGGCTTCCTACGGAGGCGGTACGTTTCCAGCTGGTGCTCCCCTCTCCAGACGCGGGCTTTGGAGGAGCCGCTCGGAGGAGCGAGACAGCAGCCTTTCCGCAGCCAACGCGTCCCGCAGCGCCGAAGCCGCCCCGAGCCTTCTGCAGAGACGCAGGCAGTAACCCCGGAGGCTCTCCTCACGCTCCCCCACCGCCGCAGCGCCGCCCCCTCACAGCGCTGCCCGCCCCACCAGCGCCGCGAGAAGCCCCCGTCGCCACCCCGCCCGCCGCCGCCCTACCTGCTGTGGCGCCGCCCAGCGGCGGTGGCAGTAGCTGCAACGCCGCACCAAACCGAGCCGAGCCGAGCCGAGCCGCGCCCCGGTACAGCCAATGAATCAGCGGCGGCCGCGGCCCCCCGGCGGCATGGCACGGTCACGTGACGCGCCCGGACCAATAGGCGGCGCGGGCGGGAGCTGTCCTAGGTGCTTGCTGCGGCGCGGAGCCCACACCGACGCGTGGGCGGCCGCGGGCAGCCGGCGGGGCGGGAGCCGCGGTGTCGAGGGAAGGAGAGGAGGGGCGGCCGTTAGCACACGTTTTTCTTATGCTTAACGCGTCTGTATTTCAGTTGGTGTCTGATGCTCACGTCCTGTCACTGGGTACCATGGGGAAGAGCATGGCTCCTTCTTCCTCCACCGGTAAGGGCACACCAGTAAGCACCTCAGAGCTTCTCCTCAGACTTCTCAGCCTCTCCTCAGACGTCAGCTGCTCCATCTTTGTGGCATTTCATCATCTTCAGAGCCATCGAGTGGTTTTGCACAGCAGTCCAGCAGAGCCCTCACCCTGCTGTGGTACTTACTTGCCATTGAACTTCCTAGTGAGTCCTTCCAAGTGCTCAGGCATTTATCCTTTAGCACCAGCCTCTCTTTATTGTTCAGATCCATTTGCCTTCCCGCACTTCTCTACAGGTCATCTACAAGTAAGGACATCGGTGAAACCTCAGGTTTTCATCTCGTATTCTCTCCAGGCAAAGTTGTGATCTCAGACAGTTCTGCCATCTTCATCTCAGAAATATAAAACCAATGCTTATGCATCATCACTATCAGAATCGAGTAGACACAATGGAACCTCCCTTCTGCTAATTTCACTGACATTTAAAAGGCAGCACGACTCAGGATTTTGTTGTATTTCTTAGGCTTAAAAACAATTCAGCACTCCAATTTCCTCTCCAGGAAGGAAGCTCCACATAGCCAATACTTCACTTCCACCTCACCTCCTTTGATCTGGTCTTTCAAGGAAAGATTAGAGGCATCTAAATGCCAAATGCAGCAGATGCCAAACAACATGAAAGAGCATCTAGACTTCCAGGCTGGATGTGGCTCTGGGCAGCCTGGTCTGGTGGTTGGCAACCCTGCACGTTGCAGGGGGGTTGAAACTGGATGATCATTGTGGTCCTTTTCAATCCAGGCCATTCTATGATTCTATGATAACTAATGAGATCTGTAGTATTTTCTCATGATGTTCTTATTGTCAGTTTCTCTTACTATTGGTGAAAATGCAGAATTCATTATTTTTCTGTAACAGCAACAAAATAAACATGCTCTTTCTGGATGAGACGTGGAACTCTGGAGGCACAAACTCTTGAGTGAAGATAAATCAATGGGATTTTCTAAAAGGCAAAGGAGTTCTGCTGAGAGAAAGTGGAGAGCTGCGTGCACTCAGATAGTGGCTGACTAGAATGAGGCTGGAGCTTCATCTGCAGCATCTGCTCTCTTCTGGCTCTGCAACAGTGGCATCAGTCCAGTATATACAACAAGAGACTGCACTTACAATTAAAGCACAAATTGCAGATAGATTGTCAACCAGTCCTTCTTGCTTGCCAGATTTTTAGATTCATATAGTCAGTAGCTGCCTGAGCTTTAGCAGCCACCTAAAAAGCAAGCAAGCAAACAAACAAACAAGCGAAAAAAAAAAACCACTGGAACTTAATCAAACTTGATATCATCACTTAAAAAAAAAAAAAAAAAAAAAGCAGTCTTGAAAAAGAGCCTTGCAGTTCTTACATATCTCAGGTGGTTTAAATAAAAGGCAACAGTGGGACTTGCCAGGATCACTTACAATTAGTATTATGTTGCAAGAATAAAGTTGTTTGGATGCATTTCTATGTTTGTAAAGGAAGTTATAAAGAAGCAAACTTAAACATACTTACCTTTTTTTTTTTTTTTCTGTACTGCATTCAAAAAACTTTTCAGAGTTGCAGATCTGTGAAAAGGCCGCCTTCCAGTGTTGTTGATGGCCAACGTAGCAAATTCAAGGCTTCAAGGTCAACAAAAAATTGTTTTCATTTTTCTCTCAAAGTACCTCAAGCTCTGCAATTTATTCAGAATAATGAATTTCTAGCATGCATTCCTTTTTTCTTTGTGTGACCTTCCTTCTGTGCTCTCTCTACAACCTGAATGTTCTGAACTAGCTTTTAATAACTAAAAAGGCCATCAAGTAATGTCATGCCTATTTTGCCACTCATAGCTGTTCAAAATTTGAACCAGCTCTGACCCTGTCTAAATGATAATTGGCATCTTAATGTGATTAATTTTCTTGCATGAACACAGTGCAGATACTACATGTAATTTGTAGTTATATTTAAGCACCAAATTTGTAATCTAATTTTAAGAATTACTTACAGTTGTTTGATTAGCCCTAATTCCCTTAAATATTCTTCTAGCAATGCTTAAGCTTGGAAGAAACCAGCATCTCTTTTTACTGTCAATGGTTGAAGCATACGGCTCTCTTTGCCAGACATCAAACATCCATAACCAAATCCTTGAACAGCTCTCTCACCTCCAACACTTGCAGTTACCTCTCAGTCAGTTTTAAATTATGAAAAGTAAGAATAAATTGCCTGTGATACTTACAGTCTGTGCTTTAATGCCGTGCCAGGTTAGTCCTGTGACTGCCTTCATGGTCTTTTGCCCAGCTGTGGCAAGCTATCTAGCCTACATTATCTCATCCAGACCTCTTAATTTGTTAGCACAACATTGCTCTTCTTTGGCATATTGGTCACAGCATAAAATCTTTCCATCTGGCATATTTCACCCGAATTTTTGGAACATCTTTCCTTGTTCCAGCCACAGTTTGTTTTTTTGTTTTTTTTCTTGGAGAAACAGGAAAAAACCCTCATTCCTATTCTTCCATGTAAATGAGGGAGGGGATGGATAAGAACATTTCATTCCAAGAAATCCTAGGTATTGGTTTCTAAATATTTGTGTTTGATACGAAGCAGCTTTATTCCAGCAAAACTATTCATGAATCAAAGGCATTATACCCTATTTCTTATGATTCTGTTCTTACAATTCTTACGATTCTGTTATACTTCAGCAAAATAATCTGTGATGCCTGCACAGCACTGCATCAGTATGCAACAGCACCAAAATACGCTGCATGGCATTGAAATTTATAAGCTACAGCATATAGTTCAAAGCCTTATCAGAATGTCATGTTCACCCTCTGTATTTGATACAGTAACTGGTAGAAGTCACAAGCGTGGCTAACTGCCCTAAGCAATAGATCTTCCAGGTTATTCATGCTTTATTTTACGGACTGAGAATCAGATAAACATTGTTGTGATTCACTTTGTACTGAATCTGTTGTGGTGTGCAGAGGACCAGTTCTGCAGTAGAATCTGAAGCCATTGTATCTTTCAGATTCAGAACTCCCTAAAAAGAAAAGGTATCAGGAACCTTACCTTCAGTTATGCCTTCAGACATCAGCTCATGCTTACAAGTGCTCACAACGTGCCACTGATATTCAGGTGTCCCTGAAGCTGTCTGTGCCAAAGCTGGAGGAAGGAAATCTTTCCACTGGAAATATCATCAGGTTTCTGAGCAAAGATTTTTCTGCAGCTCTCTGTACTCCTTTCACAGATCCACATTCTGCACTTTGATGGAAAGGGCTGTCCAGCACATCGATATTGGCATGCCATGCAGGTATTAACCCACAGGTTTAGGTTGACTTTATTTCACCCAGTTCCTTGCTCAGTCCTTGTTCTGCCTCTTGCAGACGAAATGATAGTTCAGACAGGCCCGAGTGTGATACATTCTCTCCCTGGAGGATAAATGGGAATGTTCTCAGACAGATGGATCACTGCAAAGACAAGACAGGAAGATGCTTCGTCAGTCTCTCAGACATGAGAGAGATTATGGTCATTCATTCATTTGTTGGTCCTCTAAAAAAGCTGTCATCTTCTGATCACCCCTTACTAGAGGTAGGATGTGAAGTAGCAGTGAAGCCTAGAATCTGGAGTATTTCTCTTCTGTTGGCTATTGCTATTGACTCCTTCTTAATAGAAGAGAGCACATAACCTACAACAGGTATCACTCCCTGTCAGAAATGTGTTTGGTCATAGGAAATCCACTATAACCTGTTCACTGCCATAGAAATTGCATCATCAGAAATAGATGAACCACTACACAATTCACCATAAAAAAAATCATTACAATACTTTCTGTGAGGCATCATTAGGTGAATGAGAAAATTTATTTTGTTAGACAAACTGATATCATCAGAACAGGCACGAAGCACTGCTTCTGGTCTGAAATAGAACTTAGCTCAAAGCTAAGTACTAGCTGAGCAAGATTTTACCTTAATTGATGTTAATCTGTTAAATGGTTTGGGAAAAAAGATGGCTGATACCTGTGAAGTAGGGATTGATATTAGAAAGGGATGAGGCTGTAAGGTTGGTAGCTAAAAAATAAAATAATAATAATAATAATAATAATAAAACAACCAACCAACCAACCAGCAGGTAGTGGTTAATCTCTTGTAGGTTTCTAAGGGATAAACCAGGGCAGGAAGTGGACAGAAACAATATACCACAAAACTGATGTCTTTTCAGTCTGTGGTTTTCAGTATACAGCACAGTTATGAACTACACTTCCCAGACTCATCTGATTGTAGTAAATACCTTGAGGGTCATGAGGCAAGTGACAGGAACAACTTGTGAAAACCCTGACAGTATGACAATAAGCAGGTATTTGTTCTGTACTGATTGCACAGTGGCAATTTGGTTTCCTCAAAATTCATACACATTCACACGCAACCACTTCTACAAAAACAGCAACTGGCCAACACCACCACTGCAGACACTACGAGCAGGCACTGCAAAGATTACATCCATTTAAGAAGGAAACGTATTTCTGGGGAGGCCCTTAAATACCATTGTCTGTATTGCAAAATAATCCCTGTTTATGTGCAGTTGTGATCTAGGACTCTACTGGCAGATGCATGAAAAAAAAAATATGCAGTCAAAAGTGAATCAGCATCTATAAAGAAAGAAACAGCCCTTGAGGGGAAAAATTTCCTCCCTGCCTCAAGGTGATTGATAGGGACTCCTAAATTGCTAACAGTTTTCATTTATTTTAGGCATTTAAAATATCAAACATAACCTTAGAACTCATACCTCATTTCACCTCCAATGAAAATCTTGCTTTCTAACAGCTTTACTGTTTAAAAAAAAAAAAAAAAGATTTTAAATCCTCATCTGATACAGTACCACAGCTCACCACATTCTCAATGTAACGTTGTGACTTTTAGCCACCTTCAGCTTCTGGAAGTTTTCTTTGGTAAAACTTTTGATATTCTTCCTCAACGATAAGGGTTTTAGCCTCTAATCCTTGTGAGTCATATTTCTTCAAAGAAATAATCTTTCAGCTTGGACTAGGATAGTTCTCAGAAACAGCTTTTAATATTTAAGTACATGCTGAAGTCTGAAGGCTTTGGATTTTTAGATGGGTTCAGATCTGACTCTTGAGTTCAGCAGAGTTTTTTTTTAAGCTGCCTACTGTGCCAGAGAGAGGACTACAATGTTTTATCTTCTGCGTGATGGAAACCAGAGTGCACCAAGGGCCGAGCAATCTTGTCAAGAAGAGAGCATGGAGAACAGGGATGAACGATGTTAAAGATCCTGCTGGTCAGTACAAGGGCAGAAAGTCAGAACTTTCGACCTGTAACTAAGTGGGGAGTATTCGTTCCTGCTCCTTTGAAAAAAGCAGCTCCCATCACAGACCTAACTTGCTAACCTGCAGGCCTTTCTCCTCTGAGGATTTGGCATTGCAGTCATCCAACTGTGCAAATATTATTTCACAGGTTAGGAAAGTTTGCCCTAAAGGACTGAAAACTTTCCTATGCAATAGGTAGCAAGCAGCCTTATTTCAGTTAAAGTATCTTTTTTTTTGTGTGTGTGTGTGTGTCAGAGACTATGCAATTATGAAATCTACAAGTCCATAAGATTTTGTATCCATCCAAGATCTTTCTTTGATGGGGAAAAGCCACTTCTGTTCAGCTCATTTAGGTCAGAAACATAGTTTGCTGATTTTGCCAGAGCTAATAAAAGCAGCATGTCTGTTTCTAAGTCAATACTGTTTCTGAGGTGCTTAATGGCAACTTGTTCTAAACTGGAACTTAACAGAGTGGAAAAGAGTGGATAGAAGGAGATGTCACAAGGTTCAAGACCAATTCAGCCCTCTATATTCCAGACAAACACTTTCACAGCTATTCCCAAGGAGGAGCAAAACAACATCCAGGACCACAAGAACACACTATAGCCAAGTGTGAGGCTTAGAAGACTAAGCTACAAATAGAATGCAAGTACATTTAAGCTGTCAGACATGAAAAATCCTTCAGTGATACATATGATTGGCTAATTCTTGTGCTGAGCTGGTTTGTGAGAAGGGATTGAAGTTCAAACAGCTCAAACAATATAAATAATAGGAAGATTTATGGAATCATACTACACATCTCATAATAAAACTAAAAGACCTTATCTGTATTCATGAAAAGAAAATCAGGTTTTAGTACCTAAAAGAACATAACAGTCATAAATAGGCATCAATCTGATGGGGATGCAAATACGAAACAATTCAGTGCTGGTTTAATGATCAGAGTGGGTGGAAACTATATGTCTGAAGTCTCCTGAAAGACACAATTATTGTTGAAGTGCTTCTCTCCAGCAAGAACTTATTATTAACTTCTTCCACCCTTCATGCATCTTTGAGAAAGAACAGTCGTTGGATTGCATGAGAAGGACTCAAAATGAAACAGAAAAAAACCTTAAATTGTTCTTACAATTCAAGTTCCCAGTGAATAAGTAATTATCTTCTAATAAGTCTGCTACAGTGATAATGAAAACTGACTGTGTTCTCTGAGCTTGTAGAGTACAACATCGAGTAAAAACCCTGACATCCAAGAACAGAGAGCTAAGCAACTCCAAATTAAGTTGATGAGATTCTGTTCTTTGTTTCCTTGGTTGCTTTGTTTTGTTTTTAACAAAACAAGACTTGATACAAAGGCACAAAAACTTGACATAAAGATACCAACACTGTCTTATGATCAACAACACCTTGCAGACTTTGGAGGCAGACGAACTATCCTTTCATTCTCTTTCATCCAAATGCTGGCATACATATCTACCCTGCCGGCCAAGGCTGATGTTTCAGGAAAATTAAGTACCTTATGTTTGAGGTCACAGACATTTATTCTCCACAACTGAAGTGTTGCCTCAAACTCCCGTAAGCATCTTTTTGGACAATGAAAACTTTGGCTATCCTGTCAAATCCTCACCTGAACTTTCACCATCAACATGGCTCTATGGAAATGGCAGCTTCCTCTTGAAGTCAAGCTGTGTGAGTTTTAAGCTCTGTACATGAACAATGAGTGAAATAACTAGAAAGGATAGGGAAGCTAACAATGTTGATCTTGATCTATGAGCCCTCAATCATTGTTTGCCATGCCTATTGTGAAAGTATTTCAGCTAGCACCTCTTACGATGGTAATTACACGTAGTGCTAGTTTATTTCCCCAAAAGTTGTGGATGAGTGGTATTGAGCTGATTCGTTAGCCATATCTCTTACAAGGTTCATTATTCCTGACACAGAACCATACCAACATGGCTGCAAGACTTTCCTGTCCCAGAGGTAACTAATTTCACACCTAACAGACAATGATCTCTGCAGCATCTGATGCTATACTAATCCCTAGCATGTATAAATAATAAAACAAACCAAAAAATCCACCAGTTAAGACAATAAATTCCTAGAGGATTGGGTCTTATCATTTCAAAGACGGTACAAAATATCTGCCATTGATGAAAGTCACAGTGCTCCAGAAAACAGTGGGCATGGGCACATATGCCTACCTCTGGATTCCACCCACAGCTGTAAACTAACAATGGTAGAATCATAGAATTGTTTGAGTTAAAGGGATCCTTAGAGGTTATTTAGTCCAACTCCCTGCAATAAACAGGGACACCTACAGCTAGAAGATGTGTAAGCAGTGACTCTCAAAGCCCTGGTCTTTTAGTACTAACTGCTTTGACACGGCCAGTCCAATAATGCCAATATGTAGGTCAGAGTCACGTAGGAGAGAGAAAGAATGCCCTCAAGTGCCATCTAGTTTTGGTTTCTGGCTCAGCCACAGACTTCTTGAGCAAGACACCTCAAATCTGTTCCTTTGCCATGGCAGAGGAAAGTTTAATATAAGTCTCAAATAACCATACACATCATAGCTACAGATCATTTTCTTCTATGCTTTGAAGAAAACTTGCCCAAATAGCATGCTGAATGAGGGAGTATAGGGAGGTATCTATCTTTTTTTTTCTCCCCCCAAATACAATGATAATTTCTTTCCCCTATGGCTTCATTTTGACATGAAGGCAACTTTAAATCTATCAATTTCTCTGTGTTTCATTTCCAGCCTCTTGGAACTTTCATTTCATCCATTTTAATCTTCTTTTAAATTTGTTATGGCTTTCACTATCTGTCTGCTTAAATTTGTTTATGGCTCTACCTGTCACATATTTATTTTCTGACTTGCTTTCTGTCTTCACTCTCTGGGTATTTAGTGCTTAGCACATTGCAATTCCCAGCTTCAGCAACCTTTTATCCATCTTTCTTGGCTATTGTCCAGTATTTTGCTTATGAATAGCTTTAACTTAATAAATTTTTCCTGTTATCATTAATTAACATTGGAAATCTTTGAGTATGCTACACTGGATAGGAATACTGAGGAACCACCATAGCTCACTGAATTCTCAGCCAAGGGCTGCCAGTTCAGCCACTACATTTGTTTCTTTTATGACACTGAATGCGAGGTTTGAAAACACTGATCCCAAATATTATCTCAAAAGATGCAAGTAAAGAAAAAGAGAATAAGTTCAAATTATGTCTCAGTGCAAGAATATTTCAGTGGATTCTGTAACTGGCTGTATCCCTGCTGACTACAGGTGCCTTCAGAACTGTGGAAAGTCTCTGCTCTTGCTAACAAATACCTAGAGCTCTTCTAGGTCTTATTATTGATTAATACATGATTATTGATAGATATGTTAGACTCAAGTCCATGCTGAATGTTGTCCTGCAGACTGCACGTGAGCTAATCACTTAAGGTATGTATACATACTTCCTTACAGATACAGTTCATGTTTATTGATACATAAGTTGCCTCCTATTTATTTCCATGGAAATTACAACAGATAGAAAGAGCACAATAACACTATTTGAGCAAATTCTCAGCTACTAAACACTATTTTTCAACATAGTCACCACCATTAGTTCTGCATTTTTTTGCCAACAATGAACAAGAGCGTGCATGCCATGCTCATAAACATCTGCACAAGCAGAACTGACCTACTCTTTCACAGCTGCTATGACAGCGTTGTTGCAAAAATGCACCATGTTCACAAGCATCAATGAATGTCAGTGGGTGCAATCTTTTTCCACAAAGAGGAATTGAATTTCACAACATTGCTTCATATGCACTTCCACATCAGGTTCCATTTTGTCACACTGCCCCTCTGCTGCCATCTGTCACACAGCAACAAAACTGAAAAGTATGCTGGTAGGAAGTTCAACCTCTATTGCCATACCCAAGCGTCTGCCCCTGACATCGTGGACCAAAGCAATAAAATAGGAGGCATTACTTTTGGAGCTGCTATCTTACATTATCATGGCCAAATGACTTCTGGTCGACTTAGTGTGCAGGTGGGACAGGGGAAGGCTTGCATACAAAAAGTATGTGAAAGTGTGTCTAACTGGCCTAGTTGGGAGATGAGTGTTACTTTATGGGGAGTCTACTAGAAGGATGCTTTTTAACATTACTCTACCAAAAGATCTCACATGTTGTCCTGGCCAGCCCACTGTGCTCCATACCGGGTGCCTCAAACCTCTGTTTTACTGTCTCATCCTGAAAAAGGTCAAAGAGGAGAATGAAGCACTGAATTAAATGTAAATGCAAAATTAACTTTTGAAGTGTATATTTTTCTAAGGTTAAGTTTCTCAAAAACTAATAGGAGCTTAGCAAGCAGTAATACTTCTCTATTCTTGATTGAGTTCATCTAGATACTATGGTTAGGTAACCAGTTGTATGATTCATCCAGGTTTTCTCTCCAGAGAAAGTGGAGGGAAACATGGGGCTTCATGGTAAAGGAAATGCTTCTGCAATTGTGTTTAACATGCTCTACAGGAGCCCCTTCCCATCTCTTGTCCCTTAACTGTAAGCAGAGTTTAGCTGAACACCTGGAATTGGCATCTAAATAGTTAAGGAAGGTGAATAATTCGTCTCACCTTTCCATCAGCCCCAGTTACAAATACAGATGGAATACCCTTCTGTTCACTGGTGCTTTATTTGAAGGCAAAACAACAACTGCTGTGGCAGGGTAATAATACCATCTACTGGAGAGAAAAGAAAAAAAAAAAAAAAAGCATATAGATAGGGGTGGGAAAATATCCTTTCCTATAACATGCTTAACTGAGGGGTTTTGATGTTCTGTTCCTGGAGGTGTTCAAGGCCAGATTGGATGGAGCCCTGGGCAGCCTGGTCTAGTACTAAATGTGGAGGTTGGTGGCCCTGGCTGTGGCAGGGGGGTTGGAGCTTCATGATCCTTGAAGTCCCTTCCAACCCAAGCCATTCTATGATTCTTTCAATCTTCCTTGCCAGAAGGGAAAAACTAGTGCAGTTAGGGATATCATAGCACTTATAGAACAGGAAACATAGAGTTTACAATTTCCCTCTCCCAGTGTGAGGGAAAATTTTTCCTAAGTTGAGACATAAACAAAAAGAAGCTGCAGTTTTATTAAACTTTTGCTTTCATAAGAGTAACCTATCCTATTCACCTGCCCCACAAGTTTAACCCAGGTACTTAAATTTTACATTTTTTTGGCTTTTGAGCTACTGGTTCCATACACAAAGATCTTCCACTGATTTTAACAACAACCAGTGGTTGTCCCCTCATCTGCTTGTCAAATATAGCAATTTAAATAGAAATATCAAGCTGGTCTTTCAACAGGAAACATGTCTATTTAGCAGACGCTTCAAAGAGTCTCTTGCATACCTCCTACTGTTATTAGGCAGTGGGAGGTGCATGGTACCAGCCATAAAGATGTGGCAGTAGGCTACAAAAGCAAAGAACATTACTTAACAGCTCAAATCTGTTAAGACTGCAGTATCTTACTGATAGAGAGGAATGTAGTAGAATCACTCAGTCATGCAGAGCAGTGGGAATAAACATAAGACAGTTTTCTGGGAGCTGTGACTGCACTGCAGAGTAAAGACACTTGGAATCTTGCCTCCTGCAGAAACACAGATGCAATTAAGTGAGACAAAAAACAGGGTAGGAAGAAAGGACACACAAAGTACTTACCTTGACTTCCAGAACTTTTAACAGATAGATTTTTCTTAGCAGAAGCAATGAAATAAAATGTTGAAGAATTAGTTTAAAGGTAAAGTAAAGTAGAACATTCTAGAGGAAGAATTCTTCCATCTCTCTCCCCAGCTACAGCTTACCAGACAGGGGCTGTGGTTCTGGACTGCTGACTGCCTCTTCTCCAGCTGAACAGTTTACCATGATCTCAGCTCACTCAAAGACTCAGTTTTAGAAGATGATAGATGACCTTTAAGATCCCTTCCAACTCAAACCATTCTATAAGGACTGTTTTCTACAAATACTGCATATAATACTCAGATCCTTGCTCCTACCTGTACCACAGCTGAAAGGAGGGTCCCATACCTTCACCAGCTGGGGTTCATGCATGGTTGTTGTGTGGATGCTCTGAAATGCTCCTTGGGGTGAGAGAAATCACTTGTCATCAAAAAAGCTGAATTCATTTTGAGTAGTGACTTCCTAAATAATGGGAGTTTTTATAATGATTAGCTCCTTTTCTTGCACTGGAAAAAAGAAAAAACAAAAACAAAAAACAGGACTTAAATTATACCATTCTGACAGCACCTGCAGTAATTACACAGAGCAGATTATTTTCACAGACGAGATAATATTTTATTACAACCCACTTTAGTATTTGTTTTCAAGAACAACCTAGACAAGAAAAAATGCCAGTCTTAAAAAAGAAACAAGATTTCAAACAAAATTTGACATTTGAATAAGTTCTGCCGTGCCAAAAGTGATTTTCCCCAGTGAGAAGAGGTGAGGGAAAAGACATATGTTTACATGATCATCAAATCAGTCCTTTGCAGGCCCAGATGACAACGAGAGATTATGCCTTTGAGGCTGAACTCAGACTTATGGAAACTGAAGGAGCAAAGAAGCTAACATTTGACACCACGCCTTGATCCATGCAGGCACATTACAGAATTACAAGCCAATTTCATTTCATTTTAAAAACACTTCTTAGGTTGTCATATTCCTGTCTTTAAACACCCTTGTGTACTAACACCCACTGGTCAAAGTATTTATGTTTATCTCAGCTCTTTTCTCTGGTTTTTGAGCTTGGCATTTTTTCAAGAAATGCTCTGAGGCACTCTGAAATTGCCATTTGTGTCAAGTTCATGTTTTCCTCAGTATCTTTATTCCTTTTTATGCTGTCACTCATGCACTTCAGTGAAGGTTGAGATGGAGGAGGAGGAGAAGAAATGCAGCATTTTTTGCCCCCGCCCAACAAATGAAATTACCCCAAACCAGTAATATGACAATGGGCAGTATTTTTCTAAGTGACTGATACAGAACGTATGTCAACCTTAGACAAGTGCACTGCAGCAATCCTTGTTGTATCAGGCTATCTGTCAGACAGGCTGGCAAGTACATTCAGTGCCAGCACAAACATATACAGTCAACATGTGTCTCTGAAAAAATATACCAAAATTAGTGTGCTTACTGAACCTTACAGTCAGAAGCACCATTTTTAGTTCCAAAGAGATGGATGACTAGCGGACATAGAACTAAGCCAATTATTCTTAATTTGCTTTTCCAAGAGCACAAGAACAAAGCTTCTGCAGAGGTACAAGAAACGTAGGCTGAAACCACGTGTGACCAGGATCTGAAAACACTGAAAAAACACTATCAAGCAAGCCTGGAGCAGCCTCATTTTCTTTCATATTGAGCAATGAGTTATACAGCTGCCCTAGAGAAGTCTCATTTAGCACTCATTTCAAGCACAAAATGAACTGTCAACTTTGCTGAGCAACAACATCTAGAGTCTTCTTTGGGCCAACAGGACCAATCTTAGGAAGCCTCAGGGAAAGCCCTAGGACTGTTTTTGAGGGCCCTTTTCCCAGGAGACCAACTTGTCTCCTTCCTACTGTCTTCCTACTATCTTTGCCTGGTGCCCATTCCTAAAGATGTTGGTGCAAGTTCACTGACAAGGTCCTATTCTGTCAAAGGGACGACTTATTGTTAGCATCCCAGCAAGGTGCACCAGGACCTAATGTGCAATTTTCCGCTTTGTGAGGAAGTAGTAGCTCGATTGACAAGGCAAGCATGTAGATAGCGGGGAATCTTCATTAAACAGAGCTCTAAATCTAGGTTTAACATCTGAGACATACGTAGGAGGTCAGGCCTGAGGGTGACAGGGTAACATCCTGGCAGCAGTGTCATTTATGCCCTCACAGAACAGCGGGGTTGGACAGCCTCAGCAGAGCAAGGTAAGCACTGTTCTCCTACCCCAATGTGCATTGAGCTGAGTGTGTACAGAGCTCAGCCTGAATCAGGAGGGGAATTTCTACAGCTGCATATCGAGCACCTCCAATGTGTAGCTGTAGAGACACTCCTGTCCTGAGTGATGGATTCATCCTTCGTGAGGCACATGCTCACCCTATCGAGAAGCGCACGCTAAGCAACATCCTCAGGTAACCCTTATTTTCTGGATCTAGTTCTGTCAGCTCCTCTTCAAGCATTCAGGTTGTGTGCATATCCCTCTGCACAATTCCTAACTATTGTCACTGAGCTTCGAATTAGATTAGCTATTACTGGCTTTGCAAAGAAGAGATTCCAACGCGTTAAAAAGTATGCAATCATTATTTATTGATTAAAATTTCACTCTTCAGGTTTCACTGCACACAGCTTAGATCAGAAGAATACAAATTCTGAACTTATCTCACCCTCGTACTCCCTCAAGTAAACGAAACTTATTTGCAAACTCTGCCACAACAGCCGTCAGAGGAAGAGGAAATAAAAGCAAACACACTCATACTTAGGAAGTTGCCTGGAGTGCCAAGAACACCGTGTGTCATTTGCAGTGCAACTGTGCACAGAATACAGACATAAATTGCATTATGTGCTCATTCTGTAGGAGTTCACCCACCTGAGACATACTCCAGGCTTGTCAGAGTCCTGTTTCACCCAGCATAACGTTTTTCAGTTGACTTTATTCCCAGCAAGAAGCATTTAAAGTAAGTGTCATTCTAGGTGATGAGCAGACCACCCATGGCATGTTCCAGCTGTATTCTCTCCTAAGGTTCCCCAAGACATCTTCACAGTAAAAGATTTTTCTAATTGAAAAAGCAGCAGTTCCATGCAGTATTCGTGGGCTCTCTTCACTTCTGAAAATGAAAAGGGAAAGGAGATGCACTCAGTTCTTCTTTACGGTTACTTTGAAGTAGTCACAATGATAATCAGAAATAGACTATGTAAAAAAATTGATCTCTACCCATCAGCTTTCCTATCAGATCTTCATTAGTCACAAAAGTTTAAGAAATCCTTTCTGAAGCAACAGCATAGTGCTGGGAAAAGCTCTTCTGTAGCCATAGGTACATATTTTATTACAATTCTTACTCTTATTTTTCTGTCAGAATGGAGGGGAACAATTCAGGTGCTTACCAGGACAAGTTACATTTCCATTACAAGGCATTATCAAGAAAAATTGGCAAATCTCTTCCTTATACAGACAAGACACCACATTCTCAACATGTGATGAAGTGTTGGCTTATTTTTTAATTCTTGCTTAAGTCATGGTTTGCTGGCAGATGTTATTTTTCCTATTAGACAAACAGAAATAGGAAACATTGAGGGCACACCAACTTTACAACTGAAATAGAAACGGGATTAATCTTACATCCATCAGTCACTCTGTTTGAGAGAAGGAAGGAGAACTCAGTGGCACAGAGAGGATGCTGCCAAGGGGAGCGGTGAGAGCAGCACAGGGCACAGATGGACACACACACAAGTACATAGTGCCATGGAGCACTAAGCTATGCCTGTGTACAGTAAGTGGCTGGAGTCTTTAAACTGGAGAGAGTGGGTGGAGAAATATGTCTAAGGACAATAGCACTGATGTGGTAAGCTAAACCAGCAATCAGTCTCACCGAACAAAGTGGTGTATAAGCAGTAAGTCTGAAAAATGGTTACCAAAACCTACTGCTTAGGCATGTTGGGTATGTTATTCAATACAGCATTTCCTTGTTCATCGGTCATTGGTGGTTCTGCAGGACACAGTTGTGATTGCCCGATCAAACACCTGCTAAAGAGAGTATTTAGAGAGATGAATCAAATATATGAAATCATTTCAATCCAAGCTAAAACTCAGAGAAAATCCTGCTTCCAAAGAAGCACTGGTGTCCTGCAAAAGAGGACCCTGCAGTAGCTTGCCTTGTAAACTGGAGCACTGATGGCAAGTTTTGTACGGTTTGTGAGGAGAAAAATAGGGAAGACATTAAATTATTAAGCTTGTTTCTCTGCTTTAAGAACATGTAGTGCAATGCCTGCATGGAAGCTATTTCACTCGGGAAATCTATTATTCAAGACTTGCGTTTTTGATATTCTCTACAGGAGAATAATTTCACAGGATAGTCTGAACCAAAGAACACTGTCCATTTAGCAAGTGTATGAGAGAAGTCCCTTTAATAGATTTGTTTGTCCCAGGAGGAATGGCACAGAATCTTGACAGGATTATAAATGGATTGGAAATAGTTACTCAAGCGTGCTACCGTATAGAACCTACTTTGTTTTTACTCTGTCTTGCTGAAAGGCTGGTGGGCGGGGAAAGACTGCCTTACATAAAACCTCCAGTCTGAGCTGCTAGAGGCACCGGATACACTTCTGTATCAGTCCCTAACAGAGATAGGACATGGCTGTTCCTTTAGGCACAAATTGCAATTACTCATCTAATGGGCACTGTGGCATTCAGCTGCCACTCGTACCTCTTAGAGTTGGCTTTCCCACCCTCCACACTCAGGAAACTACTTGAGGGTTTCTGTTTCTCAGAAGTCTTGTTGCAAAAATTTAAAGCACAGTTTTATTTGATATACTATTCTTACTCTCTCCTCCCAGTTGTCTAAGGGTATCTGTGACTTTAATCACTTACAGCATAAACCATTCAATATAGTAAAGGCATTTCCCATTTTGAAGTTCACCTAAATCCCTAAATTACAACCTTCCTGGTCGTAATTTATTTCCTTTCATCTCCCAAATGCCTCACATTTAGAGCTGTAACTCCTACATCCCTTACGGCACCTCAGAGCACACACCTGAGCAGCACTGTTGTTGCTTTTCCTGCCACATTTGCTTGCAGAGTTCACCATTCAGGGTGCACTTACCACGACTTCAACTGAAGCAGGTGACTCCTTTCTAAAGTGGTCTTGTGCTGCTTTATCCTTATTGGAGCTGATACCCCAAATTTTGTGTTTGCCTGTGCCACTCAAGGCTTGGCAAGAAGAACAGGGCTAAAAACAGAGGCCATCGAGGTGGAAGGGGCAGCAGGATGCTCCCTCCCTCTGCCAGCCCAGAGCTGCTCAGTCACTTACCAGCTTCTGCATCTTCAGAAGGAAGGACGCAGGCATTTCTTCTGACTTGATGAAGAAAACATTTTCATCATACAGTGCTTCATCAAATGTACCTGGTTTTAAATATGCATGACAAAAAGCTTGTCTTGCATGATTAACAACCCGCTCAGGTTGCACAGCATGCTGTTGCAGCTCTGCTACAGCCCTCCCTGACATTTCCTTCCTGGTGGGTATATACATCTCTCTTCACATTCCCACAGCTGAGCCAGACTTCCCCTTTTACTTGCTATTCTGTGCTATGATTACATCTTCCCTATACCATCTCTACATATTTTACATGGATTTTTACATTAAAGAGGAGAAAATACTTCAAACAGGACCTTGTTTTATACCTGCAATCACACGCAGGATTGCCACGGAGTCACAGATCATCCCAAGTTGGAAGGAAGACAGGATCAGGTCACAGAATCACAGAATCACCAAGGTTGGAAGACCTACAAGATCATCCAGTCTAACCAACCACCCATCACCAATAGTACTCACTAAACCACGTCCCTCAACACAACATTCAAACGCTCCTTGAACACCTCCAGGGTTGGTGACTCCACCAACTGCTGCTTGATTCCAACTCCTGGCTCCATACAGGATCACCCAACATTCAAACCCTACGTCTGAGAGCACTGTCCAGATGCTTCTTGAATTCTGGCAGCTTAGGGCTGTGCCCACTGCTTGGCCACCGTCTTGGTGAAGAACCTTTTTCTAATCCACAACCTGATGCTTCTCATACACCTTGCCCTCAGACCCATCTTTATAGCTCTCCTTTGAATGCTCTCTAATGGTTTTATGTCCTTCTTCATTGTGGCACCCAATTTGCACCCAGTGCTGGAGGTGAAGCCAGAAAGTGCAGAGGACAACAGGACATTCCTTCCCCTCACCTTGTAGTAGTGCTGGACCTGGTGCACCCCAGAGCATGGTTGGCCCTTCGGGCTGCCAGGGCACACTGCTGGGTAGTGTTCAACTTGCAGTCAACCAGAACCCACAGATCTCTTTCAACAGGGCTGCTCTCCAGCATCTCATCCTAAAACTGCCATCACATGTGTTTTGATTAGAAATATTTTCAAGCTGACTTAAAAATAATAACTCCTCTTTAATTTCTTCAAAGCCACTCATCAGTAACAGATTCAGTAAATCTACTGAATCTACTGAGAAGTGACAAAACATGACAGAATAGAGTGCTTCATGGCTAAAAGCAAAAGGAGATACAAGCTGGGGCTTGGAGTGCGTTTGGCCTTTTAAGGCTTAGGTGCCATTATCTGCTCCCAGGGAACCCTTTTCTCCCTCCTGGGGCATCCAGCACTGTCTCCCACCAGATGCAAGAGGATGGCCCCACACTGCCTCAGCACACCTCTGTACCCACCTGTTGTTGCCACAGCAACTCGGTTTGTTTGAAGACAGTCTTCTGTTTCCATAGGAACAAAGCAGCTAGGCCTGCCTAGAAACTTCTGCTTGTTAAAACATGAAATTTTGCCAAAAAAAAAGGAAAATCTGAAAGGCAGATTGTTAACAGAGAAGAGAATCTGTATCACAAATGTATATGATACCATTGTTGTATTGACAGCCTAGGAACTGAGTGAATTTGGACTAATGAGAATAAGTCATTTACCACAGCATGAAGGCACCTCTATTAAAACCTGAACTGAGATTTTTTTTCCCCCTCCCAGTTATCAACAAATTAAATAGTTGCAATATCTGATTGAATAGCTGAGATGTAAGACTGGGTTAAGGAGAGATTTTAAATCTGAATTTCTCCAAACAAAGTAGGAAAATCATATAGCTCCAAAGTAGATTTTAATAGCTTAGAAAGGAATAAAATGAAGCAAGGTTATTCTTGCTTTTGAATTTGTGAAAAGTTATGTTAATAAGATCATCCCATAAGATCAAGAACATTACAAAAGTGTCCATCTTTTAGTAGCATGTTTCTTTATATAAAAAATACACAGAAAAAAAAATGCCTCAAGACAGTAATTGTAACTGTTGTCAAAGAAAAACTCCAAGGAGATGAATCCAGACCACAGCTACAATTGCAAAAATCTCTGCTTCAGAAAGATCTAAATAAGGAGACAGGGCTTTTAGTGACATACACTGGAACTTTCACATGCACACGTGGGGGATGGCCATATCCCTGCTTTAGGGGTTCAATGCCAGGTTATGGAGAGCTTTGAAAAGTTCTTCTGTCAAAGACAGCAAAATATGGTGAGGAAGCTGATGGCTCACTCCATCTCAAACACATCCTTCCCTCATCTGTGCTCGATTCTAACAAAGACAAAACCCAAATCAAATTGAAGTAAATCCACAGCCCAGAACTGCTCACGTTAGCCTAAAAATCTGTGGAATTAAGTGTTGGTTGGTTAGGTCTCAAATACGAGTAGCTCGGATCACAGTTATTCACAAGTTCTGCATCTCTGCGTTGCTCTAATGGTCAATCTCTAAAAACTGCATTCCCCAAACAGAAAGGCTTTTATGTACATTCAGAGGAAAATAAAAATCTCCAAGTACCAACTGTGCTTTGGATGCATAGAAAACATTGCCTGGCAGGCATGTGCTGAAGAAAAAAAAAAAGATCACAAAGCTTCCACACCTCTGGCAAAAGTATCCTGTATTGGATTAACGCTGTGCCTAGCAGCACACTGAGTCAGCTCCAACACAAGTCACCAAAGTTCAGGTGTCTGCGCTCCCACTGTCACCCACAGGGCAACCCAGCTCTTTCAGTATGCACAGCAGCAGGCACAGCGGCTCAGTGCCTTTGTGGGAACCCAAAATGCCTTCCTGGCCTCCAGCAGCCACTCTAGACTAAAGATAAAGGCCTCTCATCTGCTTCGTGATGTATTTGCCCATCCTATATATAGGTCTGGGTCACACTAAATTCCACAGCCAGAAGATGTTCAGCTGAGACACAATGCAGGGCTGCACAGAATGCAGAGGGAGTTCAGAAACTCAGCTGCAGACACAAGAAATTGTTCCTAATATCCAATCTGACCCCCCTCCAGCACAACCTGAGGCTACCGCCTCTCATCCTAAAAGAGAGCACAAGATGCATTGCACTTGTCTCCCCACCACTTTTCGTGCCACCTTGGGAATTAAACACTGCCCAAACTCATGACACATCAGACAGAATTTAGCCACAGAGCCCCGTGCCTGGGAAAGCCTCAGATGAGGAGGGCATCTTGCCTAAACATCAGCTGCTGGCAAGAGGGAAGGTTGAATGTGAGCAAAGGATGGCAAGAGCTATAGCACTTCCGTTCTGTGTTATAAGCATGAGTATCAAATTCACTTTTTGCTCACCTGCAGCAGAGCAGGGTATGACAGCTGTACTTGGGTTTTTGCTCTACAAGGCATTGATTAACATCCAGGGTGGCCCCTGCTGCAGAATCAAATTGTACATAGTTAAGACATTTGTCAACAGCTAATAGAAATTGTTCCTAAAGAAACAGCAACATTAGACCAAGGAACAATATTCTCTGCATGTTTTTATGTAAGAGATGTTCTGTACGTACTGAAAATATTCAGTGGCAGTGCACCATGTTGTAAAGCATTCACATGGGACCACGGACCAGCTGCACTACAAGAGGTAAGCAGAACCACATTCCAGGGTCCATCAGTACTAAGACTTTTGAGAGCACCAGCCAGCAACTGGCCAGCAGGCAGATGGACAGCAGAACCCCCTCAGCTCCCAGCTCAGCCTCTGCATCAAACACAGGCACTCAGCTGCTGCAGCAAATTGCCACGGGTTCCTAATGACCACCTTGATTTTGATCTTTCATTAAATGCATGCACCATTTGCCCTCTACTGCTTTGTAAAGGAAAACCATTCAGCTGAGGCCAGCGACTTTGCTAATAAGGCTTTCTCCCCTTATTTATAATATGGGTATGATTTCAAATAAAGCAATGCATTTCTTTCCAGCCATCCTGTTTGTTTACTACTGTTTCTGCAGCTTTTCTCTATAATCTCTCATCATTCAGTTCCGCTCTATTAGGATTTCCTTTTGTAAAATCCTTTCAGCAGCATTTTGTAGTTTGCATGCATACATAACCAGTACCTACATTCTATTACTTTCAACACAGAGAAAATGACCTGAATTGTGAACAATTAAAAAAAATTCTAAATATTTCTGAACATGTACTGACACAATAAGGCGGAATGGCTGCAGGAATGTGGCTGTTCGACCACATCATCAGCAATAAGAAGGTAAAAATAAAGAAGCAAACCAGCCTGTCAGCAGCACCATTTGAACAGGCAAAAAAAACCTGCACCACCATTTAGGTACAAACAGGGAAATCATGAGTATCGCTGCCTTCCATTGTTGATAAAAATCAATCTCAGTTTTAGATATTCAGACCAATGTTCATCCCCTCAGAAATTTATTATAAAGTTTGAAATCTGCAGTAAGTCCCTCAAGTATTCAAACAATAGAAGTAAAACTCAAAGTTAAACTTCAGCCACTTTCAACACAGTAGCATATCTACATTAGAAATCTGGAATAACGTCAAGTTGCCATTTGTTGCTAGGCTACTCTGTGCAAAACAGGTTATGAGTAGTATCAGCCCTACTCAAATCTACAAAGGAAATCAGAGGCTTTTAGAACTATAACAATTCATTCTAAATTACGTTGCAGAAGTCCTCAAAGTGCCCTTAGTTTTGAGTGCCCATCCTGGGGGACAGGAACAACTCTGCTCATCTAAACCCACTTGCAAACCAACGTCCCTTCATATCAACGAAGACATTGAATTCTGACTACTTGCAGCTATGTAGTTGGCTGCGATCTGGATTTCAATGGTCTCAAAAAGATGCTTAAACAGGTGTTTCCCAAATTGGAAATGCAGCTTGCCATGCTTAAAGAGGCTCCCCAGTGTAGTCTAGAAGGGCTACCATCACTGTTGGGATGTTATCATATTATCCTTCATAAGATACAGGAAGATTACAGGACTCTACAGGAACTGAAATGTGGTAATCGCTCCTCTTTTTCCAAACCACCCAGCTCAGAGGACCACATTACAGAACTATGTGCAAGAGAAACACAAAAGTGGGAAAACGTCTTATTCTACAACACTATTTTGTGAAGTAGTGGGCTCATAGAATCATAGGATGGCTTGGGTTGGAAAAGACCCCAAGGATCTTCAAAAGTTCCAATCCCCCTGCCATAGGCAGGGCCACCAACCTCCAGATCTGGTACTAGAGCAGGCTGCCCAGGGCTCCATCCAACCTGGTCGTGAACACCTCCAGGGACAGAGAAACCACAACCTCTCTGAAGAGTCTATGCCAGCATCTCACCACTCTCATAAAGAAAAGAAAATTTCCATTCAAACTCTGCCTTCAAACCCTGCTTTAGTGTGTAGACTACACAGCTATAACTTCCATAAACCTGTGCAGTCTTTGGCTGGTGTCTAAAACTGCAAAACCAGGATGTAGCACTCTGAGGTAAAAGGCAGAAGATGTACTTGCAGGATATTGGTAATATGCCTCCTTGTGTAGGAGGGTAACAAACTGTTTATTTCAAGAGCATGTAGGGTGAGCCTCTGATGTTGAGGTCACTGATGCAACCATAAAATGTATGACTGTCTTTTAAAAAAAGGAATTTTCTGGAAGAATGCCTAAAGTTCAGTATGACAAAAAATCCATCCACACGGCAGCTTTCTGGGGCTCTCCCTGAAACTCAATTTTGCTCAGAAAAAATGCATGGGAGGAAATAATAGAGCAAATTTTTCTGCCTTACCAAACCTCCTCCAGAACATTTGGAATTACTGATGCAGAATAAACAAAATAGTATTATTATTATTTAATTTTATTGTTGTTAATGAAGATACTGAATGCCCAACTTCTTCAAATTCCTTATATTTACTATTTGGTTTCATTAAGGTTTTTTTTTTGTTGTTGTTTGTTTGTTTTAATAAACCATTATCTCCTAATGAACAAACAAACACCTCTTTGAGCAGCACAACAAACAACTCTCTCTCTTCACACAGGTTCCTCAGGACCTGTTTTAATCAAACTCTGAATAATACAAGTATTCCAGAACTAGAACTGATTTCTTTGCAAGCCAGGTTTTCCTATAAAACTAAGCAAAGTTTTTCTTCACATGTACCAAGGCAATAAAAGCCAAGCAGCTGAGTTTTAAAATACAACTGACAAATTATTTTTACAATTTGTCATTCCTTTTTGCAATCAGCAGTCCACAGCAGCTAACTATAGAACACCAATGGATTACAGTGTATAATTAGGATTTCAATCTGAATATCTTCAATAATAAAGTATGATATAAAATACTGTATTATATTAACTACTGCATTTTCCATTACTTGTGTGGACGAGAAGGAATTTTAGGAATAGTCTCTTGGCAGACTCATTATTAATACATGGCACTAAAGCATTTATCTATTTCTAATCACACCACATATATATACAGCTGTAAACATAACAAGAATTGCATGACGGGTCTATCCAAGAACAAATTCCCAAGAAAGAGAGGTTGCAGGTGGCCTTTTCTCCCCATAAAAGATTTCCCACAGAATTTTCCCCATCTGAGACTGGCAACACAGTAATTAAACCCATATGTTCCGATCGATGTTTCAAAGTTCCCTTTGGTAAACAAAAGGTTTGTTTCTTGGCAAACTACGTTTCAGAGATGGCACAGAGCAGCATCAATTTAGAGACTGTCTATCAGACATTAACCAGGTAACTGATAAAAAGCAGTAGAGGAGAATATTCTTTCTGATGTCATCTTCCATTTCAAGTCTTGTTTCTTCAGAAAATGGAGCTCTTACAGTCAATTTCTGCAGAGGATATGAGAGCCTACTCATTCCTCTCCTCTTCCTAGCCAATAATTCTGAATCTGCAAGGCAGCTTCAACTGCAGCTGGGTACTGTTATTTTTTGGAGCACAAACAGTGTAAAAGTCAATTTAACCAACTGCACGATCATGGGAAGGTCAAAGGCAAAACCATATCATCAAAATAGTATTAAAGTATTGAAAAAAATAATAAAAACCCACCTTTCAGGTAATTAACATGTTGCTTTCCCACAGACGTGCACAAAATATAAGCATCTAAAACTATGCCATAAACTGACCATCCATCTAGGGAATATCAGTTACCAATACTAGATATTAATTTTATATTTATTCTATAGATATTTTAAACTTTAGTATTCATCTCTTCCTTTCTATCAATCATGGAGTAAACCCATCGATGTTTCAAGATAATTCAAGGTACTTTCTGAGAACTTGTTGCCACAACAAAACTCAGTGCAGATACATCAATACCACCCTCCACCCTTCCCCTACCCCAAAAGAAAACAGAAAAAAAACCAATACCAAACACTTCAAACAAATGAGAATAAATCGAGTTCCCCCCAGTAATTCAATGATTAGAATTTTTGATAGCCAAAACACTCAAGTATGAAACTCCATGAGAACACTAGTTTTATATGACTTAAAACTGGTAATTTAATAAGTAATCATTCACCTCAAAAGAAAACTGAAACTCTCTCTCGCTGTCTAATGCTCAGCATGTTGCACCTCATACATATGTAGATCAGACTTAGATCATAGAAATATAGAGTCCTTACAGTTGGAAGGGACCTTTAAAGGTCATTTAGCCCAAGTCCCCTGCCATGAACACGGACACGCACAGATAGATCAGGTTGCCCAGGGCCTGATCCAACCTGACATAGCTGTGCATGTCCTGTATTCCATCCCAATTATAAACAAAAACACTTCTGAATTCCAACACTGTAGAAGATCCCCAAAAATATTCTAGCATACCTGCATTCCAGCGTGGCTGATACCTTCCAGCATGATTGCCTTCTGACTATAAATGATTTTGTCAAGATCTGCCTCCTCATCCTTCCTGATAGTCCTGAAATCTACAGGAGCACAATCTCCTTTGAACTGCAACTGTAAACAGCAACTACCTCCAGTACACCAGAGTAGAAACCATCCACAGTAATTGCACCTCACCTGCTCTAATATAGTTCCTAGTTGATGAGCACCAGAAAGACTGCACAAAGCTTTTGGAAAGTCATAGCCTGTTAACAGATACAGCCTAGATCTTCAGTTCAAATGATAAAAATCACTGAAGTAAAGTAACACAACAGCTGCTTACCCAAAACAGTATCTTTTGTCCTTTCAGGTTAACGCAGATAAGAACAATTAGAGCAGAAAAGGCATGCCACTGGCAAAGCAACCTGTAATTTTTAATGTTGACGCGGTAATCTTGCACTTTTAAGAGAAAAAGCTGTAAAATTCAACATAATAGTAATTTCGTTTTTCCAACACAGCACTGATGTTTCAGATGGAAACTGATGTTTCCTCTGAACCAATGATGGTTCAGAGGAAAAGAAACCTATTCAGAGTAACTGGGCGCTGCAGAGCATCTCTGCATAAACAACACTGCAGAATTAAAACTGAAAGCATTTTGGTCCTTCTAGATGACAAAATAGTGACAATACCACTTAAATAATTTATGGGCAACAACTACCAATCCTTTTCTAACTTCAAGTCTAGTAGATGACAGGGCACTGAAAACATGGCAGCTCATTTTAGGATAGCCAGTCATGGTCAAATGGCAACTTAACCTTTAACTTAGCCTTTTATAATGGCTATTATTAAAATATTTAACAATTTTTTTCAGAATCACAGGATCATTAAAGTTGGGAAAGATCTCTAAGATCCAACAATCAGCCCATCCCCACCATGCCACTAACCGAGTCCCTGAGTGCCACATCCACACAGTTCTTGGACACCTCCAGGGACAGTGACTCCACCACCTCCCTGGGCAGCCTGTGCCACTGCCTCACCACTCTTTCTGAGAAGAAATTCTTCCTGATATTCAATCTGAAAATACATATTACTGGTACATCTAGAACGGTGGCAGCTATTTTACTTTTTTGGTGGTTTTGGTTTTTTTTTTCCCCCTCCAAACTATCTGACTGCAAATTACAGCCTCATAATGATGTATTTTTAATAATAGAAAAAAAGACTACAGATTCTAATATATTTATACTACTACAATTTGTCAAATATTTGTAGGTACTTATATAGTCCTTACCATAGTATCTGCAGGCCATAAGCTGTCATGCTTTTACACTCAGGGCAGCTAATGAGAAGGGTTGTAGAAGTCAGTGATTTCATATAGACATTTTTGTGGCAGACCAAGACACTGCCTTTGTTATGAGTTCTCAGTTGGCATTCTAAGCTTCTGAAAGCCTTTCTGTAACACATTATCAACTGAAAATACAGAAAAAAACCCTACAAAAAGACATTAAGTAATAAAAAAATCTTTTATTATTATTATCCAAGGTAATTTTTTTACATTTTACCAAAGGTACTTTTGTTCTTTCTTTACAAAGCCAAAAGACATAATTAGATTGCTTGCAAGTCAAACAAAGACTTCAGATGAAAAAGAACATTTTTCAGTGACTGGTTACCTGAGTTACAGTACAAGATTTAAATTCAGACAGTATTGCTCTTCAGAGATATTACAGTAAGAAATAAGACTTTCAGTTCAAAACCTAAATCAGTGCTTGCAACAAAAATAACTTTCATGAACCAAAACAAGAGATACCTTACATAACACATATCATACACTTCTGCTTCCCTCTACAATAAATTAATACACACGATGACTTAAGTATTAGAAAAAAATATTTACAAAAACAAGATAAAACACAGTATAAAATTTTCTCTTCCAAAGATGTATTTCTTTCAAGAAACAGTTTGGTACCAAGTGTGAGATTTCAAGTCTTACAAAATCACTTTTCACTTATTTAAATTCATGAAGGTAAATAAATAAGATTGTATTGAACAAACAGACTGATATCTTCATACAGCTTTATGCAGTAAAAGCGTGCATCTCTTCTTGAGAGTATCCAAGATCCTCCAGATATCTGAAAGTCAGAAATCAAATTTGTAACATCAATATTTGGAATCCAAAATTCAGCACAGACACAATTCAGCACCTCTATCTTGTTTTTATTAAAACATGCACGGTGAAGTTTTCCTTCATTTACCTTAGTAAATGCATTTAGAAAACACACTTTATGACCATATATGACATATTAGGATACCAATGCGATTCCTAAAAATAAATAGAACTATCATTTGATGCATCTCTGCTTTATTAAAAGACAACAGTTATTGGGCAATTCCACCCTCCATTAAATCTGTGCAGCTGTCCTCAACAATGCCACAGGAAAGACAACCCTTTATCTTTAAATATAAGCCACATAATGAAAGTATTTGGTACAGATGTAAATAAATACATGAATAATAATCCAGAGAACTGCTAGCGATGGAACAGCAGCTTTGATTTTTTATTTTGACTAACAATTTATCCAGCTAACACCTACACAGTAAGCTTATTTCCAATTATATCATTTTTTCTCTGAGTCGTGAATTTAAAGCAGGACTTGGAAAAAAAAAGTTAAAGAGATGCTCTTAGAAAGTTTTGACAATTTACTAAAGCTCATGAAACTCGCATACTGCATTCACTCTTTAATTTAAAGCTTTGTTTGCAAAGCACAAAACAAAGCCATTTTTGAAAGACTTTCAAGTCAGAAACAACAAAGCTGGCAAGGTTGATCAAACTTCACAGGTTCCTCATTCCCAAACTCATTACTTAAAATACTCACTGTAGTCCCTGTTCTGTAAAAGGCGTTGGACCGCAGATGCAAATAAGCACCTTGGAGTCTTTTTTACTTCTTTTCATACACTCAGAGAGAAGAGCTGAAGAAATCTTCCCCTGTTTACCCATCCAGTCTTCTGCTGGCTCTGAAAGAATGAATTGAACCTCAAACCTGGAAAGCAGAAGAATATTCCAGAAATATTGTATTTTATTAGAAAACAGCAATATAAAATACTACTGAGACACTCCTATGATTATTTTTTTGTTCTGCTCTATTCCTACTGTACGATGTTAATTCTTACAGACATTTAGCTGTTCCTAGCACCAAGTCAATCAAACAGCCTCCCAAGTTGGGTGTTTAATTATTTAATGCAATCTTTAAACGTTAAGAACGGGAGCTGTGTACTTCACCTTACAATAAAGAAATAAAAAACAGCAGGTACCAATCAAGATATTAAAGAACAGATTTTATTTTTCCAGGACTGACTTATCCAAATGTTGGCGTAGCTCAATTCACAAGCAGGGAAATAAGAATGCTTAGCCAAACCTTTGAAAATATCAGCACAATTTAATTAATGAGAAAGTGTTCTAACTTGTTTCTAAAACCCACTAACAATAGTTATCGAGTGAAAAACAAGCACTTGTGTATATGAAGCTGCTACTGAAAGGGAAAAAGGGATTTTGCTGTAAATTTGCACAATGTCTAGACTACAAAGCTTCAAGGGTGCCAGACATCACTATGTTATGAAATAATATTGATTTTTCACATGAGTGCTGTGAAGGAACAGATGAAATTAATTTGTTCACACAATTTCAACTAAGAATTACATAAGCATAAAGGAAACATACTTGTTTCACCCAAAATCCAGGCATTAGGAATTTAACTAGTGCTAAAAGGGTACTGAAGTTAAAAGGCAACCTGATGTTCCTATGTCTCCTGACATAAATAGGACCTGCTAAATGAAGTTAACATTACACGTGCACTACTGTGTTTTAACCCATAATTAGATTGTAACTGAGAAAAATAAAAGTGAATAAACAGTAAGTAAAAATTTAAGTAGAGCCTAATTTGAACTCTGAATTTCAAGCTAAGAATTTTGGCCACAAAGTGACACTAAAGAGATTTTTCATGACTCCTCACTAAATTCAGAGTGTTGTTCAATGGGCACACTATCTTAGTCTATTATTTCCCTCTCTTTGCATATCTATATGTCCTATCACTACGGCTAATTTTCTTCATCTTCAGAAAGCTTCTCTAACAGTCTGAGCTATTATTACATCTAACATTCCATCTCCAACAAACATCTCAAACAGTGCCGCATCAAACTCTTAGCTTCCCAGAACATAATGACATACCCTGCTGATATGCATCTATGACCTATATAACCAAATCACCTTCCACCTCCTATGTCTCATTAAATTCCAAATAAAAGTCTCCAGAAGCAGGATCTGCCCTTGTGCCATAGCTGTTCAGTTACTGTATGCCTCCAGGTATTTTCTGCCATACACTGGGATAATACAAATTGTTCTTCACAAGAGTTGTAAATACCTTTCATCTCTAAGAGCTAATTGCTCTAGCTGGTTTCTCCAAAGTATGTCGTCCTCTTTTTTGTTGAAGAAAATCAGCTTCACTGTCCTTAAAAATAAACAAACAATTTAACTGAAGGTTGTTTCTGTATTTGAAACACATTAATGAATCAGAACTTAGTGGATTACACAGAAGCATTTTACATTAAAACAAACAAACAAAAACACACACTCTTCCATTCTCTTCTTAAATCTTTTTGCTTCTAATCCACTAAATCTTTCTGGCTGTATTTCAAATCTGTTGGAGTTGTGACCCCCTCTTCTAAATGCCCTAACCTTGCCTATGGTTGCAACCCATCCTTCAGGAATCACTGTTTTTAGAAAAATAAAGTCCCTTATAGTTACTAAGGCCTGACTGAGAATACAGTATACTTGCTTGTCAAGATTTATCTAGTGGTTTCTCAATATTGTTTGAGCACTAATGCTGCAGTTAATACACCATTAATGAACTCTATCAATCTTCTCTGTGTTACATCTCTGCAAGCTGGTATATGTAAGTGGAATTTCAAGAAGCTCACGTCAATACTAAATTCCTGAAGACAGAATCCTAACATACAGAAGTAAAGAAACCTAATTCATGCAAAACTACAGCTGTGAACCTGAGCTCCATTCATTGGTTCAGTGCCCAACACTCTCCTATATGGAGAAAACTTTGCTTCCAAGAGACCAGCAAGAGACACATTATGTTTACATGAAGCTGCATTGAAGCTATTAGTTCCCCTCTCCTCCACTTGTGTAGCTTCCAGAGCCATCTTCCATTCATGTCACATATGCTAGGACTTCTGTGGAGAGGAGTTCATGGTCTCCAGCTGCTCCTTAACTGCAATTTAAAAGCCTACGTTCTCCCTGAAGACATCACGTTTTTCTGTCTTCTAACCTTTTTCCTCTTTTGCAGTTTGGTCACAATTCAAGATACCAGCAAATCTCCTAAAAGCTACAACAGATGCCAAAGATAAAAGATCATCATCTACTTAAGAGAACACACTCATTTTCAGCTGTCAAAACTTCAGCACTGAGGCATGACAGTTATGTATAATACCAATCATCAACAGCATTACTGAGAGAAGTTACAGATGCAGTACAACTCAAAATAACTTGCAGTACACAAGCTCTGGAAAGCCTTCCCAAATGAGCCATGATGAATCTTTAAATCCTAAAATTTACCCAAAGACCAGGGTTCTTTACCCAAGTTCCCAGGGCCTGCTGCCATGAAAACACAGAAAGTAAAGCTTACTTCAAGAATGTAATGCTGTCAGAGCTGGGGTGATGCTCCACCGCATCAAGCACTGCTCAGGTGAGGAAAAGAGTCAACAAAAACACATATGGGAAAGCCATAGAATTTATTCCTTGGGTACAAAGGTAGGAACTGGGACCTGCAAGAAATAACTCTGGACACTCTTACTGATATTCCGTACTTGTATATACATTTATCTGGTGCAATACTGCCCAGAACATGTGATAAAGAAAATAAATACCCCCAAAACTTGGAATTAAATGGTAAGAGTACTGCTACAAAAGAGAAGGAAGGCAGCTAAATGGAAGATGTAGAGATTTAGATATGATCCCTGTTGCTAGAGAAGACATATTTGAGAGAACAATAATGGAACTTTAGATTCGAAAAAGAATGAGGAACTGTCAGTTTTTTGAAAGTTGACAGGAAAGTCAAACATACAGCAAACTTCCAGGGATGATAACAATAAACTCTGTAAATTGCTATGAAAGGTCTTAAAAAAGGGTGCACAGACAGAGGAACAAAAATGATCCTTACATGAACACAAAGGAAGAAGAAGTAGAGAAATGTTGTAAAACCAGATTCTAAAACAGAAAAGAATGCTGACAGAAGTGGAACACTGTATTAAGAATGAATATAAAATTGATGTGGTAATTTAGGAATGAAAACCTAAAAACAAGACAGCTATCAAAGAGAATGAAGAACAGACTCTCCTAGAGAAGTGTTAGCCCTCTGCTGAGTGCTTAGTGCCTCTGTGCCTCAGCCTTCTTTATGAAATGCATCCAGCTGATTGTAGCAATACACCACAAGTAAAAAGGAACAAAAATCTCAAATAGGAAAAAATTGTGCAAATATTCTTCTGAAAGGAATACTGTGTCCTAATACAATCTGGCCAGGAAGAGATGAAACAAGACTGAACTAAAATTGTTATGGCTTCATATACAAAAGGATATTGCAGACAGGAAGAGAATAAATTGCATTCCACGTTCACTGTAGATAGGAAATAACAGACCTAAAAAAAAATAAAATAAGGAGAGAAGCCAGACAGAATGAATGGAAATCCAACGATCCAAGATAATGATGTCAAGGAAAACACCATGCAGGGAACCAGCAGGTTCTCCAGTGTTAGCAGTACTACCTCAGAGGCTCAGTCAGCACCTGCCTAGAACTAGACAGAAGCTGCTTCAGTAGGTGATGTCATCATAAAGACACTCAGCATTCTCACTGCAATTTGTGTTCTAGTGTATGCGAACCACATCTAAGGCAACTGTTACTTTGCACAGTAACATAAAAAATAACATTCATATATTTATATATATTATATACACAAAGTATACAAATATTACATAAATACACATATACACATCTGAAAGACTTCTGCAACATTTGCTTTAAAATAAAAGTTGGAAAAAAAAAAGTTGAGGGTAAACAGCAAAAATAAGGCCATCAAACAGACAGACACCTAGAGCTTTCAGAAACACTAAGCTTTGTACCTGTACTGAATCAAGATATTCTAGCTATTCTACCTCATGAGCCTCCATGGCAAGTAGAAAAAAAATAAATCACTTATTTTAATTAAGAAGAAAATATATGCTGCTGCAGCTTGAACTAACTGCTGCTACTGAGTTCCCATAAGAAACCACACCAAAGAGAGTTAAAATGAACACTTCTGGTCATCCTTCAAGGACACGATAGACACAAGCACCAGCTGTGCAGCAGTAGCCTTTCACACACATTATGTAGTGTGTTTATTCTGCTTATGGACAACATATTAAGACCTGCATCTTTTACTATTCGTTTTACTTTTATATTATATTTACCTTACACATATAAGTTTTCCACTCATGAAGAAAAAAAAGGTCAAATTCACTTAATAGTGTTTTCCAAGTATTTTGCCAGATGATAAATTTATTTCACAGTGCCTATTTGCATGTGACAATACAAGATCCTTTGGAAAAGCCTCAAACAGTACGTACATTGTGTCCACAAAACAGCATCTTTTATGCCAGACAACATGCAGTACAAGAATAACATGCTTTTAGATTCTTTTCTAGAAACAAATTATTGAAGTATACATGTAATCCTTTTTACCTTTATTATGAAGACTAGCCTTCAATTTAAATCCTTTATCCTCTTTCAAAATGTGCTTTATGAAGACATAATGAGCCAAAACATCCTGTGCTTATATTGAATAAAACCCAGTAATATAAATTAATAACCCTTACAAAAGTCTGAATTTAAAGTCCAGGAAAGGAGTGTCAAATCTGTAGAACTATCCTTGGCAACAGCTCTTAGGAAAATGAAGGTCAGGCATGTTTTCTATTTACGTGCTCACACAAATCATGACAGTCCACATTGACAAAACCAATCTATTAAGAAATTCCACTAAGCATGATGCTGGAAGCAAACCATTGCTAAAAGCAATACAAAAATAATTCGTATCTCTTTCAGAAGATGCGCCCCAGTCATCCTTTGCATTTCCTTTTGAAGTTGAGCTACCATGTTATTGAGTTTACCTGAACTCTCTTGAGACTTTTTACACTTCTAGTTTACATTACAGATTAAATAAAAGATACACATGACAAAACATTCTTTTAGGGATCCACGTCGCCTTTTACAAGAGAACAGACCCAAGACAAACAAGAATCACGTGCTCTGCCTGAATGCAATTGAAATCTGTATTTTAAGACAGCAGCATGGTCAAACTCAAAAACAAAACAACAACAAAACACTAAAAACAATGGATCATATCTGGAGTAATTTTAATTTGAGCTCCTAGTCACGTTCTTCTCCTCTCAAGAAGAAAAGATTTTTCTAAGAGATACTAAGAAACAGTTGAACTCCAATGAAAAGCACTTATGTCTCACATCAAACCACAGTTTACTCTTTACTGTGAAGTGGACTGAGATAACTATGCCCAGGAACTTGAAAAGCTAAGGGAAGCTCAAAATTACGAACAGTAAAACAAACGCCATAACTACTCAAAAATTGATGTGTTATTTATATGTCTGCAGTGACACAGTTCAAGGCAAATGAAATTAGTTGCCTGCTGAAAATAGGAGGAAGATTATAATATGTACAGTTACATTAGCAAAACGTAATCAAGCGGCATGTAGAAAACTAAATGGTAGAAGAAAGATTGAGAAAACTTGAGCAGAGACACTACAAAAAGAAAAGGTGCTCTGCATCACTATCTCTAAAATAAACTGAAGAAAAACGCTTTCATTCCCTCTGGTTTTGAATTCATTTTATTAATACTGAGGACAGCCCATCACGCTTCATCTCATTCTTCCTATGGATCACTTTAGCTTGAGGTTAAATCATTATTAGTGTACATACCGGAGACAATCAACTTTAGTCAGAGCAAAATTCAGCAGCTTAACCATTGGTGTGAAGCCTGTGCCTGCTGCCAATAAAAAGAGGTCTTCTAGAGCTTCAACTTGTGACTTCTTGAAGTTACCTTCAGGATTGCTGACAGAAATATCATCACCTTTAAAATCAAAATAGAATGGTAATCTTTAATGAGATGAAAACAAACTAATAATCTGATTTTTAAAAGATCCTTTGATACTCCCTTCATCTTTGAAGTGTTGGGATTCATTTCAGAAGGGTACAATATAAATCACGCATGGATCATTTATGCTAAAAGAACAGGTGTTCAATCAAAATGTCTTGCTTTTATGCTATGACTACACAGATTTGTGAAGTTACTATTAAAAATCTGCCTTCTATCTGAAACATAAAGGGAAGTATATCTTGAGTCTAATAAAACAGATTTGCTCGTCTTTATTAAAAAAATACAGTCATTTTTATTTAAGTGTATACACTCAAATACAAAACAACCAACTAATATATTTATGTACACAATCAAATACAAGTAATTAACTGCTCGATACAGATGACATATGTGCAAAGATAAAGCCAACCTCTGCAAAACTAAATGCAAAACACCCTAAACCACATATTTACCTATTTGTAGGTGGTCAAGTGCCTGCGTGAACAATCCACACGAGTAAATTTTGATCATTAAATATATATGCACACCATCCTGGCAAAACGGTTCTTTGAAATCCAGTGGCAAAAAAGGCAATATAGGTGTATATGGTTTTGCTACTTCTGTCCCTAAAGAAAAGACAAAAGGTAGCTGAAAAAATAGGAAAACTGCATACAGTAAATTATCTGCAAACAGCAGAGGCTCAAAATAGAGATATGTGTTAAGATATCTGTGGTCATATTCTCAGTTTTTCTCACCTGCAATGATTTGTTTGAGGTAAACGTGTTGTCCAATGGGAACCTGAAGATGAGTGCTCTTAGGCAGCATAAAGCAGAAGAGCTTGGTGTCGTGGGTAACTTCTGTCTTAGAAACCAACTTGCACTTCCTGTAGAACAATCCTAAAAGCATCAATTGCCTGTTACTTACATATCTTTTAATAAGAAAAAAAAACAAAAAAAACCAACAAAACCAATAAAAATACTTTATAAAAATACTACAAATAGATGCTTTTGTATCAGTATAATTATTTTTCTAATTTGGAGCTAATTTTTTAGCCTTACTTTAGGCTCTTACCAGACTGAATCTGTGCTATTAGTTAGCAACAACTATGAAGGAGCAGAAAATCAACCCAGTTGTTCTTTCAGAAAGCAGAACCATCTGTACCACATTGTACCTGTACTAAAGTCACCACAGAACTTCAGCGTGAATACACATCTTTGGATTAAAACAGCTTGGGTAATGGAAATGAAGAGTAAGTGAGACAGAGCACCACACTGCCTCTGGGCATTTAACCCATCCAGCACTCTGGGTATTTATTCAGCTGACCACCCTGCATTACTGCTGTTTCACTGCTACTGACACAGCAAATATTTCTGAAAGGGCTGTCCATAGGGAATAACACTTAGAGCTCTTGCAGAAAGATGGTATATATTGGCTAAAGTGTATGCTCTGGCACCTTTTCACCAACTACTATCCTAGCACAGTCCACCTACAGTCCTGTAACGCTGTTAGTGTTACACTATACCAGAACACCTTGTATATGCTCACAGGAATTTTTACCCTATTGTTCCAAACGCCAAACAAGTTACAGCAGGAACTTACACTGATGACAGTTTAAGAATGGAAATGTCCATGTTCATGTGGAGTTTTTTCACCTTAGATAGACAAGCACAATGGCCTCTGAGCATTCAACAGCAAAGAACTTTGCACATTTTTTTTTTGGGACACAATATCAACATTTAAATGCTTACACCTGACATAAAATAAAACCAACAAGTGAAAAACAAACAGAACTCAAGGCAATGCATCTGTGATAGCCTACAGATAGTGCAGCATTAAAATGCCAGATGTAAAGCTATAAAATAGCTTTAATTAGACAGCTCAGTTCTTGGAAGCAAAGCAGCTCTCAAGGCTCTCCTTTAGTACTGGTACTGCTCCTGCTGTTGCCTACCTGCCTGCCTAGAAGAGGTGCTGGTCCATAGATCTTGGTGCAGGTACACGAGTTACAATACACCTTGTATCAGTTGTTCTATCTGCTCTTCTCAGCCATGGTAAAATGTAAGTAACTTTGCTCCTCAACAAAACAGGGGTAAAATTACTCCATCTGCAGCAAATTTTTTTTTTTTTTCCATCTTATTACAACTGATGCATCATGTAAGCACAGCTACTTGCACAACCAATACGTCCTTCCTCTCCTCTTTTAAAAGTTCTCACAGATCTTTCTCAGTTGTCTCACAGCTACTCACTGGAGTAGCATAAGCAGCCATGTATCTACAGGAAATCACCCAGGCCAGCAGCATACACATCTGTGCTATCTTTCTGAAGGGATTACTCTTCTACCTGACAGTATGTTCTGCCTGTGTTAAAAGGGGTTCTAGCATTGTCACCGGTAAACAGTCAAACAGCAGCTGTCCAATCTAATAATATTACTATTCAATAATGGAAAATACACTATATGAAACTGTAAATAGTGTTAAGGAGAGCTGTTGTGTTTGCAACACACTTCATATTATTGGTTTCTGCAGTTTACTGAAGGAAATGTAATATTTTCTTTAAAGACTTGCTTAACCTCACATATAAAAATGCATCAATTCACTTTACGAGGGCAGTATTACTTTACCAGGCTGGAAGTCATGATCATTTTACTTTCAGAATATATTTGTTGTACTTCATAAAAGGTTGTTTTGCACACCAAACCAATTTTACATCCAGCAGACAGGAAAAACAACTGAGTTGTTAATTACTATTTCTGTGCTCTTAGTACAAGAGATGGGGGTTTCTCACACTTAACAGCATTTGCTCTATGGGAGCAAAATTGAAACCTAGGCAATTTAGAGGCAGGAGGCACAGTTCTAAGCAAAACTGAGTGAGGCTAATTAAGTCTACACTACGCAAACAGAAGCCTCCAATGTGCAGATATTATTGCCATGCTGAAAGCAGAGGACTAGAATAAAGGAAAGACATTTAGCTGAACATTCCTCTTTCATAACCCTTCTAGTATGTTTAATTTTATTTCTTAATTAATAAATCGCTGAATAAAAAATTCTGAATAAGAAAATTTAAACCACGGTTTAAAAAGCCAGAGATATCAATATATTTACTATATTTACTCACCTTAGTAATTGAGGCACTGAACAAACTCAGCTCAGCAAGCTCTGACTTAACAGGTTCTGAAACTTGCGTAAGCAAAATTACATTCTAACCAACCTAAATGTAGCTAAAGAGATGTGCTTTTATACACACAATCTTCCTTTTTGGAGCACAATAATCTCTCAACTTTCATGGTCTAATTACCATAGCTACGAGCCAGTAAGAGTGAACAATGTTTAATCAGTTCTTAACTTTGCTCTCACACATAAGGCAGCCTAAATTTAGTCAGCTTTTGAGCATAAATAGGCAGAGGGTCAAGAGTGCTTCTGAGAACTGGGACAGTAGCAATAACATCAGAAACATCTTTATAACATATTATGTTATTGTATGGAAATTTCTAGTTTAGCTGGAAAAAAAAAACCAATCACAGTGAGAGCTGCCACAATTTCATACTATTCCCTCACCACAAAATGAATTCATATGTAATCTCTACCACCCCCTGCAGATGCAGCAGCTTATTTAGAGCTGGTTTTGAGTGCCTCATTTATGCATAGCTCAAGTTACAAAGGTACAGAGTGCTGGAACAATGTCACAGCATTGAATAGGGATGCAGCTGTAGTAATAGCAGGACATGGAGGTTTTTGTTTCTTCACTAGTTACTCCTACATCCCCTGCCACAAAGCAAAGGTCTACCAAAGTTTTCATACAGATAGAAGGGCTATCAAGCACACAGGCAGCCATGAGATGCAACAACTTTCAAGCAGTTTTCAACTTCCCTATTACATTCTCCCAATCTTTCTGCAAGATTCAAAGATCTCCAATTCTACTGGAAGACCAAACAAGAAAATGAAACCAGGAGGAAAGAAACAACAAGAAAGCCTTCTACTGTGAATCTGCTCAAGGAGAGCATCTGAACAGTTTTCAACAACACCAGAAAACATTCTTAAAAAAAAAATGAAGTATGGTCACAGAAAAGAAAAATCCTGGGAGAAAACATGTTTAACATCCCCTAAAAAGTCTTAGAAGAACTGCTAATGCAGCCATATTTACCTCTTTCCGTGCGCCTGATAAGTGTATTATGACTCTCCAAAGGCAATCCCAGCACTTTCCATTGAATATGATCCTTTTTCTTTAAAATAATCTCTACCTTCCCAACTTTTTCAGCAATATTTACTACAAGAGAAAATTGTTTCCTACTGTTACTTTTAGTTACACTTTGTACAACAATATAATTTTACTCCTCTATTAAACTCAAGAAGGACTAGTCATTTTTCAAGAAGCACAGGATTAATGCATTATATTATAATACTTTCAGTTAACTCTAATGTTTAGTCTGATGTTTTACAGGGCCTTTAGAATACGTATAATTAATGTACTATATTTAATAGATCTAATAAATACATTGTGAAAAGATTTACAGTCCATCTGGTCAGAAATAACACAAAGTTTGAGTCCTTATTTACTGGAAACAGTTAATTGTCACCACATACTTCCCTTTTTTTCAAATAGCCATTTGAATGAATAAATAAGTTTATGAAAATCCCATTCAAAACATAGAATGGTTTATATATACACACAACACAGATCCCTTCTAATTATTTTAGTGATATTCCAAAGGATCAGAGCACCATCAACATTATTGTTTTACATGCTCAAGTGTCAAAATGAAAAAAAGGATTTAATTGTATGGTTTGATTCGGCTGACTGTGTCAGAACCTGATGGTATGAAAAGCTGTAAAGTACCTGATGGATCAGAAAATTAAATGAAAGTTCTATAGTTCTTCTAAGATGGGAATGTAGAAAAGTTACAAGAGACAACTTACCAGCAAAATCATCTTGAACTTCATGATCCAAGTCTGAAATAAAGAGAAATAAATTTGTTTAATCAATAATCAAATTACATTCTAGTCTTTATATATTTGTACAGCTTAGAGCAAGAAATACCGTGTGAAATAATGTGCCTACAACCCTACACATCTTTACTTGGCCCTGAAATTTCACTCTTGCTTCATATCATTCTCAGTGTCTTCTGCAAGCTAATACATAACACATTAAGAAAGGCATCATTTCTCTCTTTTTTTTTTTTTTAAACAGTGACTCATGATATAAGTATCAACTTGTATTCATCTCAATCTTTCTACCTGCCCTTTTTGAATAAGGGCTTTTTAGTAAGTGATCTATAATACATACCTGAAATGGAGAAACTTGTATAACTCTTACATCAGTTTCTTACTACACTTCATTCCATGTAGCTTAGGACATCAAATAAGAAACTGAATAAAAAAAATGTATACATACTGACCAGATGAAGATAGGAGTTGATCATGTAATTATTTTAAATATAGAGGAATAAAATTTAAGTGGTATATGCAAAACATATATGGCCTGATGTGAAGGTTTTAATAAAGTAAAATAAAAATTCAGTATTTTCAACTGTAAAATTACAGTACCTACCAACTTCTACAAGATATGAATGGTCATCCAGGATGATCTCTCCCCTTAATCTTTTGTGTTGACAGTCCACTATCACCAACTCTGCATTCATACCCTTTCACAAATAAGGAAAAAGAGCATTTTAATGAAGTTCTCCAAGAATTCAAGCTGGATCACAGATCCTGTAATTATCTCTTTCATAAAATACATTTACCTTCTGCTTAGTATATATGACAACAGTGATCAAATCATCTGTTTGAAACCAGTCATAACTGTAAAACAGAAGTACAGGAAGAAAATATATATATGTATATACACTTTTGTTCAGCATACCAAAATATATTTAATCAGCAGTTTTCAAGCAGAACTTCTTTCACAAAGATACCAGCCAAACACATTCTTCAGTATGTTTTCAAGAGGTAAGCCCAGCTATTATAATTTTGAAAATAAGATTAAAATAAAAGCAGTCTAATTATTCATCCTAATAGTGAGTAGCAGTTAAAGTTATAAACAGTAGTTTTAGTTACAAAGCATATGCACCCTCTTTGCAGTATACGAACCTTCCAAGAAAGATGGTTGAAGTCCTTGGCTCCAAGCAAAGTTATTAAATTGTCAGAGCAGTTTCCAAGAGTTACAGGTTCTACCTTTATACCACAAAACCACAGTTTCCTTCCTTTGCCCAGATCTAGGCTTTACATTTTCATGATTCCCAAGCTACCCAAACCTTGTAATAACTACAGGGTAAGGTAAGCATTTGAAGGGCATACTGTATATTTCTTATTGCTTTCCATTACTATACACTTGCCAGGGTTTTCAAGACCTCTTCAGCACAGTAGTCTATCTATCCAAGGCCAGAAAAGCTATACATCTGACCACATCTAATGCTTGGCTCTCAAGTGTACATCTGTAGTTCTGACATAACTCCAGCATCATGAAGGCTGCAATCTCAGTAAGTGAAAGTCAAGTCTACCAGCACAACTCTACACACTCCTCATGCGTACATTACTACTGTCTTCTCTCTTCCCCAAGTCCTAACCACTTCTGTTTAGTGTTTGAACTCTTGAAGAAGAAAGAAGGGATGCCCCCTCCAAGACACATTCCTGTTAGCGAGCACCTTCCCATTTGACACCTGGACATGCCAGACACACATAGGAAAAAGGAAGCAAGGAGTGAGGAACAACCCCAGAAGATAAGCCATGTTCCAGTTGCAAAATGGGGATTATGAATATGGTTGCACATAACTAGCCCAAAGTTTATGTAGTCACATTATGCAAAAATCAGAAAATAAACCTCAGAGATTCAAAGAATCATGGAGAAGATACCTCAGTGACAACAGCAGGTACTTCATTGTGTTTTTAAGGTCTGCTTTGTTTTACATTTTCAAACTGCAGAAACCTGAATAGCTCTATCACATCTTAAAACATTCCAGCCTGAAATGTGGTACCTCTCCAAGGCATGCCAATTATTACCAACAAATAACTCAAGTAAAAAAAAAATAATAATAATCAGCCCACTTGGAATCACTTCTTGAGAAGTTTTCTCAAGAAGTAAAAGGCTGAGGAGCCAGTGAAAATAAACCATACAGTTGTATGCAATGCATGGCAGTAAAAGTGCTAGAAGCCAACAGACCAAGCCAAGAAATACGCTTCATCTTTTGCCTGTAAGGTCAATAAGACCTTTGGCAAGCTATTTAAATCTGAACCTCAGCTTTCCTACTTGTGTTGGTAATGAGATACTCATTCAGCTGAAACATCAAGATCTAAATATGGAAAAAATTGTCTGTATTTACGAAGTACTGCAAAGAGTTATTAAATAGAATGTTCAACGAAATGAAAACCAAAAGTTTACCTTGGAGTTGTATCTCTAGCAGAAGCACCCAATACTTCCCTCTCAGAGAGCATACCTGCAAAGGGCAGAGAGTTGTTAAAACACGCACTGTGATGCTAATTTAATAAAAATCATAGTAAGACTTTTTTCAATTTTATATGCTAAATATCCTTTCCCAATATATGGCAGTTTTCTTTCCACAGGAAAGTATTCATGTCCTTTATTTTGGTTTTATTTAGCATTCACTCCAGGAGAGCAGGCTCCTAGAATATGAAGTTGCAGAAATTAAGAGTTCCACATCCCACAGAATCCCTACATGCGAGTTTCCTGGTACACGTAAGCTGCTCTGTTTCACCAGGTATTAACTTGTCCTTTCATACTTTGTGACAGTGAAGCAGGGATAAAACATCTTAATCAATTCAATGGAACTATTTGTTCAGCTTTGATTTAAGCTGACATCGCTCTACTCTGTGCTTTGCTAGGAATTTGGAAAATATGAAACAGATAACAGATTAAAGCAATTGCAATCCTTTCTCAATTTCAATAGAAGGAAGCTGGGTAGAAACATAATGGAAGAAGCTGCACTGACTGAGATACAATTTGTAACACTGCATGAATAGCAGCAATTTCACCAGATAATGGTTAGGCACAGATCTAAGCTGATAAATGCTGGACAAGTGAAAAGGATTCCAAGTCCATTCAAAGACAAACCTTACAAACTAGAAAAGAATACACATATAATAATGATTCAGGTAAGTGAGAATTCACAAGCTAATTATCTTCAACGTGCCAATTCAGTCTGGGAGTTTGAATAGAAGTTTAATGTGGGAATTACATGACTTCACTATGTAAAAAAGTAAATAAAACAAAGACCACTATTCTGGTCTAAACCAATTTGCCAAGACTACAAATCATTCTTATGAGGAATGAGGCTAAGTCTTAACAAAAACATATAATGTATGCTTGGGCTGCCCTCTGTGGATAAGAGAAATTTGTGATAATACACACTATTTGCTTCTGTGAGGCAACAGAAATATACAGCTGTCAGAATAAGAACATTCTAGCAAACTAAGTTATTTGTTAATTACTCTGAAGTACTGTAAAATGTTATTTGAAAATAAGAAGTCACACTGCAATAAAAAAAGAAAATTATTCAGGTGATGAATGAATCAATTAAGGTTAGTGCTCTGCTGTGCATGATGGTCATAAAGAAGAACTGGTAGTGAATCCAAAGGCTGACGGCAGTTATGAAATGAAGGAGTTTAGGTTACTGAGAGAAATAAGCAAGGTGGTGAGCAGAACTACATCTTCAGCTTGTTCAGGGAACTGGTTGGCAAAATCTCATGGGAGATCAGATAGCAAGACTGCTGATTGATAGTCTCTTGGGTTATCCTCATAGCCACACCAGAGAGATGAGTTGTGCAAGTTCAAATCCGGATAGGAAATTAGCAGGACTACCAGGTGCAAAAGGTGTGATCAAAGTACAACTGTTGGCTAATTACAGCTGGCATTCCTGCTGCAGACAGAACAAACAAAGGGAAGCAGCTGAAACATTAAAAGTTATGGATACCATTTAAAGGGACTTGTCAGGCTAAAGAAATAGACTGACAAAAACTGCATGAAACTCAAAAGTAAATGCATGATTTCATAGCAAAATGGGCCAAGGAGCCTGTCTGGACAAAAAGCAGTTTTGCAGAAAACCTCCTTGGGACATAGTAAGAAAACCTGGCCAAGCTAGGGCACATACTACATTACAACACTGTGACTACAGAAGCCAAATGCAACCTGAGCAAAAACACAGCTTATCAGCCTTAGGAAAGCAGTTCTTCCCCTCTATTTAGCATTTGTAAGACTACATATTCAGTACTGTGCTCTGTTTTGGCTCTCCAGTGAAGGAGAAACATTGACACGAGCAAATCCAGTAAAGGGCTACCAAGTCAGTCAGTGGCTGGAGCAAAGAACAAAGGGAGGCTGAGGGAACTGGGCCTGCTCCATATGCAAAAGAAAGGACTATGGGGGAAGTTTTAATGCAACCGTCAATTACCTAACAAAAAGGGGGGCTGGAGAGAAGGAAGTATGGAAAAGACGGCAGAACTCTTCTCAGAGTGGAACAAATAAAGGTAATAGACAATAGCAGACAGAAAAAAATCTCCTTATATTAATAAAAACAAACAAACACATGCAAACACCACCACCACAAACTCTCCTCTTTCTATGATGGCAGTGTTGCTCATAGCCGTTTGATCTAACATCCAGGCTCCTCCTGACATGAGCAGAGGACTGGACAAAACAAGCTCCAGATGTTTGTTCCAACCTAAACTATTTTAAGATTCTGTGAAAACTTTCTGTATCTGTTATTTTCTTTGAAGGCCAAGAATAAGCTTAATCCATATTTATAAACTTTAAGCATTACTAGGAAAAATAGGAATGCATACATTACTTACACTAAATAATCTCAGCTGCTTGAACCACAAGATTTAGTTTTCTGTGCTTGAAGTCCTAACTCAAGCTCTACTCCCATCACTCTTTTCCACGCCATCTGATGTGCTTATACTCAAACACCAACTTGTTTTCAGATGGTGCAAATGCCCAAGTCATTAGTTTTACTTTTAATATTACAGAAATATGCATCTTAATAGTTCGAGTACATAAGAAATTTGGTTTAGCTTGAATATACAAGGTTGGAATGCTCATTATTAAAGTATGTCTTTGATACTTGCTTTCAAACGAATATGAAGTTTTCAAGTATGCTTTGGAAATAACAGTGTGTTGAAATTTTTATTGCTTTTGTTTGAAACTCAAACATGAAGAGATGTCCAGGAACATATCTGCCTTTAAGACTTAAAATGAGCAGTATATCCTGGAAACTTCAGCTTTCATTGTCTCTTACACTACAGGCTGTTGATTTTCACAAAAAATCAAGGATGCATTTAAGTTAATAGATATGAGCACACTACACAATACAATTATTATTTATATGTTTTGGATCAATACAACAAAATGTCTTCACCATACCAACAACTTTCTAGATAAGAAAAAAAAAAAGAGCCCACACAGGTTTCTCTTTATAGCTTTCAGACAGTGCTGCTTATTTCTAGACTAATTTTGACTTAAATTTACAAGAGCTACAAAGTGAGGCAACAACAGAATAAGAAGAAAGTCTTACAAGGTAAAAGTATGTCCACAACGGTTAAAAGTCAGTGCAAAAATCTTTCCTGTTTTGGAAGAAGCCATATCAAACAGGTAAACTGAATACAAGAAACAAGCATCAGCATTTTGGCAGCTTCACTGGAAAGCACAATCAGAATTATTTCCTGCCTCCTGAGGAGTCATGTATTCTAGACAAGAAAAGTTATTTCATGATCCTTCTTAACCAAGAAGAGATGAACACCAAAATAGATGGTATCTTTAACTTACTACTTGAATCAAAATAACTGCTGCCTAGTGATATAATTCTAATAATAAAGTTGAGTTTGTGTTCCAGTTCTTCCTGCCTTTCAAAGCAGGATCAATATGTTCCAATATGTTTGTTGATGAAGTCAGGCAGCAGACCCTGTCACAAAGTTTAGCTTAACATTGTAAAAGGATACATAGGAGAAAAGGAACAACAACAAAAAAAATCAGTTTTTCTTACTTCTATATGATATATGTTTAACTCAAAGGTATTTTTGTGTACTTCAATGCTACTGCATACTGCAAAGTAAACTGCCTTTTGGAAATCAAGTATGAGATACAATGTTCACAGAACACAAGATGGCAAGAAAGACTGTAAGAAAAGAAGAAAGTAAGATACCAGTTTGTATCCTTTCATGCTTAAAAGTCAGCCTCCAGATCAAACTGCATTATTTCCCTTCACAAGTGTTCATTTTATTTCCTTTACCTGCAAACCCCCCGGCTCACCTCATTTGATTGGACTTTATAAATCACATTCTGTTAGGAAGGCTCTTTGTATAGTAAGATGACTAATCATTACTAATCACACTAATTTTTCCTAAAAAGAACAAAATCAAATACATAGTTCTTGTACACTTTCAATCAAAGCTACTCCTGATATACAAGGAAGGCTCAGCAAAGGCTTGTACAAAGCTTGACTGCTTCCCTATCTCTGCAAGGACTAATGTCAACCTCCTGTATCACAGAACAGAATATTTGCTCCTCTTAGAGCACATCAATTAACAATCTACTTATTCACATGGTTACACCTCAAGTAATTCAGCCACGCTATGTTCAAGTAATATATTTCTATTTCAACTCGTTTTCCAGTGATCAACTTCATTCTATGCATTATCCAACTTTTTTGTCACATTTCTGCAATTCAATTCCCATGGCCACCTAGTTTTTCTGACACAGAGAAGGATCAAAAAGCCTGGCACTCCTGTAGTGGCAGATTTCAGTAGCACATTTTTATTTCTGATCTACCTTCTCAAGTAGAAAGCCTGTCCACCTCATTATTTCTTCTCCCGCACTACTGTGCTGCCATCTTCTAATGCTTTAAATCACTGAATTGGCAATGCCTGATTAGGATTTTGCCTTTTGGACTTCCCCAAGATCACTACTGTCTCAAAATCAGATTCAAATGTAAAGACAGAAGTTGGATAAGTACTGTGCATTAAAAAATGTTCAGGTAAGTTTACAATTCACTTCCCACCTTGCTCCAGAAGAAGTAATGGTAATATTACTCCAGAAGAAGTAGTGGTAATACTTACCATTAAGCTGTTTTTTCTCTTCAGGCGGGGTAGAAGAAATGTCTACAAGCATTAAGAAAAACAAGCATGACAGTGAGAGCTTGCAGTACAGTACTTGCATACAACATATTAAAGAAACAAGCCAAAGTAAAGCTCTCCAAACAAACCGCACCAATAACAGACTGACCAGGATGCTTTGGGTAACAAGAAGTCACAATTAAATGTAGTAGCACAGATACTATTCCAAAAGATTATGTGTAATAATAATTATAAAAAAAAATCTGTAATACAAAATGCAAGAAGTTGCACAGCTAAAGGGTAGGAAACGAGAACTTATTTGACTCTTAAAAACAAACAGCACAGATTTCCTTGTGTAACAGTAAGCTTCATAGCCAAGAAGCTAAGTCTGTCAGACTTGGAAAGGCACTGTTTGAAGACAACATACAGTAACCACCAAATCTGACCTACCACTACCAAAACCGTCTGGCAGAAACATAGGAAAGTTTCTTTTCTTGAGTAGTTTTATTTGACAAGTTACCATCTGAACTTTTCATTAAATCTCCAGTATGCTGCAGCTAACTCCAAATAACAATAAAACAAAACAAAAAAAAAGAAGCAGAAAAAGAAAACCCTAAGTAGATGAATGCATAGTGTCAATTCATATACGTAGTGCTCAAATCAAGGACAAAGTCATTGTGCCTCTTGGTCATATACTTTTCTTCTAGTTCTCTGGAAGTACTCAAATCCCTTCCACCTTTATACACATATCACAAAATATACTGGTGCAAAGACCCCTTCTGCATTCAACTTTATTAAGAGACAGGTCAGGGGATAGCAGGAGAATCTAATTTATTCTCCTTTCATGAAAGCAAAAAGATGAACGTTTCTCCCCTTATTATGGGCTTCTGAACCCCTCCCTCTATTCTCTCCATTGCAGCAGTCAGGAATAGAGGAAAAATGCCAGCATGATAGCAATGAAACAAAGGCTTCTGGAACAACCCACCAAGCACACGGTACTGTAAAAGGACTTCAAAGCTGAACAAGAATTGCCCTCATCAGAGACTTCCACACTGAGGTGAAAACACTTCAGGATGAATGGCACAGTTCCTCCCAAACTTTTGTTTTAAACAGTGTTTCTCTATATTCTGCTATACACTTCAAGCCGTCTGCTAGGATAGGCAAATCAGTCACAAAGTCTCATTTGTCATTAAAAAATAATTGTTTCAGTTCAAAAATACACTCTCTTTTCACTTCACTTTAACACACAGCACTGAAATTGGCACTGTAGATTCAAGGACACTTTTTAAAAAGTATTTCCAAGACACTACCCTTCCTCTCTTTTCCCTGGATCATACTATACCTCTTTCAGCTTAATATCAGTGACAGAGTACAAATAAGTGCATGCACTCCAACTCCCAAGTTATGTCTGTACATAACTTCAGTGGTAACAGACACTGATGTGTCTGTGAGAAACATTGTCAGTATCAACAGGTACAGCCAACAAGGTACACATTAGCACAGATGTTACAGCTGAGTACCTTGAAAGCAAATCAATAATGACAAAAAAGCTTAATGTTGTAGAGGTTTGTTGAGAAAACTGCAGGAAAAAGGGGATTCTGAAATAATCTTTTACATGCCTGAGTACTGTTGTAGCTACTGTACTGTAACACTACAGAAAGGATACTTCAGAATCTCTTGCTAGTCACAACCCTACCCATCAAACAGCATTCCCAGAAGACAAGTTGGCAAAACTATCACCAGCACCTTCAAAGGACTCTTCTTAGAAAGCATGCAAGGACAAGCTTTGCTGTCCTTTTAAGTTCAGTGAATGAATAACCATGCTATCTTCCAAAATACTCCAGAACACAGGAAACAAAACTGAGAATCACAAATCTACCAGCAACAAACCTACACTGCACACTACTGAGTACCAACCAATGCTTGCTTCACTGTCAAAAGCTCACCCTCTGCCATGAAAATAAAGCAACTAATAGTGTAATTTGAAGTCTCTTCTCTATACCATTCATATTAAATCTGTATTTTATTCTTCTTTTTCTTCTTCGTCTTTTTTTTCTTTTTTTTTTTTTTTCAGATCCAAACTTTGTCAAAGGCAGTCCTCTGGAAGGAGAAAAGACAAGAAGAATTGCTGCCTGATAGTGGAGCTAGTCAATCACGAGCTTGATAATTCACTATTCAAAAGCAAAGGATATATATCCCAATATGAACCACAGAAAAGTCTTGAGAATTTTGATACAAAGAATTTCAGTAAACATGGTCTAATCAACTTTATTCTTTAATTAATAAAATAATTTTCAAGCCTGAAATGGCCAAAAGAGACACAGGCAACCAAACCACTTTCATACAGTGTGTAACCTTCACCCTGCAAGTTTTATTAGCGCAAAACAGATAAGAGCAGTCCTACTACAGAAGAAAGCAGAGAAAAAATAAACACCAGAAAATGGACCATCGTAGCAGTCAGGAGCAAAGATACGTTTATTTTTTTTTTTACTGATTCATTGCCATGAGAATTCCTCCAGTTGCAGAAAAGTTACACTAACAAAATCGGTAAAAGTCAGGTTTACTTTTTTTATGTTTGTGACTCAGATGACAAAGTGGCAGTAACATATCCATAACAACTCAACTCCATGAAGCTGTTATGCTGTCAAGGTATCTCCTTGCATTGCAGCACTCAGCTTAAAAACTCTATAATGAAATTAGCTACCTAGCAACATAGAGATGTAAAATCCTATCTCCCTTTGAGTACAGAACAAATTCAACTTAATGACAAAGGGATCTAAGTACTAAGCAAATATGCCATGTTCCCTTGTCAGAAGTTGAAGAGCAACGAGATGCCTGAAGTTGTGACCTACAGAATACCACAGAAGGTGAGAAAAATAGTTGCAAATATTAATTCTGTCATGCTTTCACAGCAGTTTTGCTAAAGGTCACTATTCAGTAATAGTATCTGGTTGCAAGACACTGGTGGTTTTCACTGTGGCCTGCAAACCAAAACAAATACTGAAGATAAAGTCTTTAGAAACTACTGCCAGCATTTTAAGACAATATGCTACTTTCTCTTGCTATCCTGGCTCTGATGAGCCTGCTGAATCAGCAACATTTTCTCCAAATAAATTCAAACTTCAGCAGGCCCAGTAAGGAGTTTTCTAAAAACAATAACTGTGTCCACAGATCTCATTTCAAATGCAACTTTCAAGACTTATGACTGTGGCTGAAATCATCAAAGTGAAAAAAAATGACTTATTTTAAGATGCTCTAAATCACACCAGAGGGTTGTTGAAGAGAGTTTGCCTGCTGGGGCCTGAAAAAAGAGCAATCCTTGGGAAAAAAATATGTTTCTACTTCTACAAACATATAACCCTTTTCTGATGATTTACAGCAAAAGAAAAATATAGCAGCACATTATTTATAAATGTCTTCACATGTAAAATAGTTTCTTCTTCAGGTATATACTACCAAAAGACTACGTATATGCAACAGCCTTCACCTCTGTATCAAAATACAGAGGCTCTTTGTAAATACAATGATTTCTTGCAGTTCCAGACAACTTTGGAATAAAGCATTATCAGAAATTATTTCATTCTAAAAGCCCTCACCTTTTGGAGCAGCAATAGGCTTGAAAGCCATTCTCCCAACAAGACATTCCTTCAGCATCGATTCATAATTGACCCAACGATGAACCTATATTAAAAAAAACTGGTTTTCACAACTTTTGTAATTTTTATTATGTTGTAAGATACAAACACCATTTCTGCATAACAGCTAATATAATTCATTCCTTACTGTTTTGTTTTTAACCCAGACACCAATTGATCACATTTTTCAGTGTGTATTTTTACTGCTTTCGCAGACAAGTATTTAAACACACACACACACAAAAAGACCCTGAGTATGTGACAGTAGCTTAATTTATCCATTTTATGTTTTGCAGTACCTGAACATCACAACCTTTAATGACAGAAAAAGTTCCAGAATAGTGTTTTTATTGTGTTTACAACATAATAGAGTTTGTCCTTACCACAAAGGAAATTAATCTTGTTTAGATACGAATATGGGGAAAGGGACTGATGAGGGAAACAAAACCGAGCAGAGTAGTTTAGGCACATCGACATCTCCTATGAAGCTGGAGCATTTCTGTTTGTTTGTGTCTGACAATCATTGAATTATTGGAAAATAATTCTTTAAAATTACTTTAAAAAGCCAAATAAAGTGATGAAAGAGCAATAATTTACAGACCAGAACTGTAGAACTTCCATAGGAAATAGATGGCAGAAAAGCCAACTCTGATTGGGCATTCAGGTTAACACCTCAGGAAGAGAAAAGGTAAAGGAGTGCAGCATGACATATTTGAAAGGTACAAAGATATTTAAAAATAAAAACTTTCAATTGGACGAGCTAAACAAACGAGATAAGGAAGTCCCATCCACAAGTTGTAGCTGCATTTTACACAGGTAGTGGAAAGAAAAGAAAAATTTTGAGTGAGAGTTACGTTTTTTAGAAATTTAAGAAACACCAGCAACCTACCAAACTCTTAAATACATCAGTATCTAACTGATACAGAATGCACAGGCAACAGAAATGCCTCCAGAACTGGAAAGACATCAGCCAGAAACAAAAACCTGGAGGTGGTTTCTCACTCCTGTGGCAAAACAAACAAACAAGAATGTACCAAGTATGTTACAAAGTCCAGATACACTTTGTTGGGCTTCTGGAAATATCTTTGTTGCCAGGATTCCCATTTCTGAGCACATCACACCATACTTGACTGTGATTTAGCTACAGACTTTCAGGCCACAACTTGACAGAGCACAAATTTTCAGGAGTGAAAATGCAAGTTTCTTTAAACCTGAGCAGATTTGTGACCAACAGAGAAATATACCCAAATCCTGTGTTCAGACATTTCATTCAGGAGATTAACCAAAACCAACAAAACAAAGCACATCACATCTCTCCTTTATTTACATTCATTCTTAAATACGCTTTGCAAGTTAAGACACAACATAATGTGATGTAAGAACTGTAAAGAAATGATGGAATTCTTTCAGAAACAGAGGATGTTCCCTTTCTGCTCTTCCCCAGTTTCCCAGGAAAACCCTGTGAGCCAAGGAGATGGGAAAAACGTCTGCTTTCAAAAAGACCAACTCAGTGAACCACCTCCTACAAAATCAGGTCTTACTGAAAGACTGCAGACCTTCTTTTCAGCCTTAAAGAAATGGTGAACAAAGAAGAGACCAGCTGTCATCTTCTGATTTGTTCACAATGAGTTAATAGCAGTCCCAGAACCTTTTCCTTAGTACTTTGTTCACTGATAATGCAGTAATTAAGTTAATAGACGGAAAAACACTAAAAGTATTTGTAAAAATAATGAATGCTCTCTGAGAAGAAAATGGTTTTCAACCGACAGCAATTAGTCAATAGGGTAATTTATTAAGGAGGTAGGAATCTGAAGTTTAATAGCTTTTTCTGCTAAGAACCAATCAATTTGTTAAAATGGTCAAATTGAAGCAAAACCTCAACATAAAACAACACTTTCATTATTGACTTTTGATGCAAAATTTAAATGATGTTTCTCTTTCAGCACATTAGTGCAATTCTGAACAGTGAACTATTGCCTATGCTTAGACCTCAAATGTTTCAAATCATTTCCACTGGGAGGACCCAAAATAATCAGGAAATAAGCTTTTTTTTTTTTTCCAAAATATCTTTTAGTTAGGAAGTGTCATTCACTACCAGTTGTTCTCACCTGGTCAAAAAGATCTGTACCATCAGTTCCAGCTGCTTTCATTAGTTCATCCTCACCGCCGGGATGATATTCCATGTATGGTGTGACATTATATACGTGTCCTGCAGAAAATGGAATATAAGATCATGTGAGTAACATTTTTTACAACCATTGCAACTATTCAACTGTCTCCAGAAACAGTGGAAAGATTAGTACCTATTACACAGTGTAATAGCAAGCAATATGATTTTCCAGAATCAGAAACAGAAGTCACACAACCGTATGGAACCTGACATGAAACATATCACACAGAGTTGTTCAGTAGGATAAGTTTTGTGGTACTGCAGGTCTGACACCTGGAAAAACCCTGCAGGTTTAAGACTAACAAAATAAACACCTGAAGATGAAGGTGCCATGGTCTAGTTATGTGTATGAGAGCTAGAGGACAGTTAAATAGAGACACAGAACTGAGACAGTTAGTGCAGGGAATTGTTTTTGTTATCCCTTTGAATTAAGTCACTGCTGAAGTGCTGTTAAAGTTGTTTCTCTGTCATTCACCTATGAAGTATGGGAGTATGGGAATGACTATGGGAAGAAACTGTCTTCTGAAAATAAAAGCTACCACCATCATCAACAAAATGTTCCCTGGGTAGATTCAGCACTACAAAAAACCTGAATGCACTCTGAGCTTATTAGAGGCTGATAACACTGATGACAAATTTGTCTTAATAAAGGGATTCAGCACTCATTTTACACAAGCACTACTCTGTATTTTTAGTGAGATTTTTAAAAAAATGCTTTGTAGGTCTGGAATCATGAAGACCAATTAGTGAAACACAGTCAGAGTAATCAGAGTTTGAAGAATGCAGCAATAAACAGATTTCACCACAGACATTTCTTCTTATGAGATTACTGCAGGTCTACATAGCAAAATATTTCAAAAAAAATTAAACACTATCTAAACAAGAAGTTACTAAAGTGAAACCATGCCTGTTAAAAGTACTGTGTGCTTTTAAAAAGTTTACATTACTCCAGAAAGGAAGGCATTCAGCATTAGGTGAGGGGAGACGCATTCCTGGGACAATCTTAATTGGTAAGAACAATCCTCCTGGACTGGAAAGGTTTTTTTGCACACTCTACTGACTTAACGTTCGGAGAGATGTAACCAGTACGCCATCTTGTGTACACGATTGGTTACTGCACATAAGAAAATGCACGAGGGAGAATTAAACAGTTCAGAACTCCTGAATGTCAACAAAACATTCAGATTTCCACCTAATATGCTGTTCTTTAACCCCCTGCCATCCCATTTTATATATCTGTGCCCTATAGGACAACTCTGTTTGGTGATCACACTACTGACTTTCAAAAAGTTAGCTCCTGATTCCCTTCTTCTTCACATTGCTCTCAATTTTTGCTTTTTACTACAGAGCCATAGTCTAACTACACGAACACAAATACCTCAGAAAGGCAGTCTGGGGGGGAGTAAGAGATTAGAAAGCATTAATTAGCAATGATTCTAGTAGTAGAGTAGATGTGGATTTTTGAAAGGTATATAAACAAATCTACACTGTAAATGAATTTTCTTTAGCTCTCCTCTCATTATAGTTCTGCTCGTATCTGCAAGAGCAGTACACACAGCATTAACAATCCTACCACTTTGCTCAAAAAGCTCACTCTCATTCCCCTTTTTGACCCAACAAAAACAGTCATCCTTGTCAAGAGCTTCTTAATTTTGCAGGAATTTATGGATGACATTAAATTCCTTAAGTTACCATTAAACAAAGCACTTTTCCTATACAGGTCATGTTAGCCACTCTGATCTTCCTAACAGCACTTCCACAAAACAGGTTATCTCATAACAAATTCAAAGCAATATTATTGTATTTTAGCCTCTAAACAATTAAACAGCAGAGCAAGTATTTTGCTACTTTCTAGACTAGAAACTTCATCTTCAGCACTGAAAATACTCATCTAGACAAGTCTATTGCTCCAAACTACCTTTAGCACGCTGTCATCTTACAATAAATAATAATTTCAACTTGAGTTAAAATTTCATAAAAGTAATAATAAACAAACAGCATGACTCAGTTACCACAGATATTTACAGTGTATCTACAGATATACTGTAGATATAGGCAGAGATTTATCTGAATGGCAATTATCATTCACCTTTCTAAATTGTATGAAGTGGTACGTGGGCTTACATACATGCATTTTCTGGAGACCATCTTACAGGATCTAAATAACATCTTTACATATTTTTATGACTCTAAATGCTTTAAAGCAACCAGTGAAAAAATCTTCAGCTGCTAAGGATGATACACACTCTAAAAACTTTAAGTACATGTCGGCATTTTTAATGTCTTATTCTTGCTAAGATGCTGTCAGAACAGTCAACCAAATTCTTAAGTTGTACTATTTTCACATAAGTGTCAGGTACATCAACTTTAAAGACTGCCTGAAAAAAGTCTGAAAGCGAAGAATAGCGTTGTTACATAAAACTGCCAACTTGGACCAAGTTGTGTCCTACTACGTCAACATTACACCTGGTCTAAACACAGATGACAACACACTGTTTTGCGGTGAGGATTTTTGGGGGTGGTAGTTTGTTGTTTTGTTTCAAGTACAGAACAGAGGCTAGGCAACAAATGCAAAGCAACATGGCAGTAACCAACCTCTTATACATATCCAGCAGTCTTCCTTCTTGTTGTGCTTAGCAAGCTCATCTTCGGTCACTTCGATCAGCCTCCCTTTTAAACCAGTCAAGTCCTTTCCACTTTTAGTTAATCGAATCCAATCCATAAGACTCCTTCCTGGTTTTAAAGGAACCTGGAAAATAACAAAATGTACAAACATTATTAAACTCTAAATGGAGAAAGAAACATTTGAAATGTTCTAAGCTCCCAAGGAAGACTGGGGCAAAACAAGAAATAACCCGTACTCTTCACGATCATTCTGTGCCCTACCCAGCAGTAAAGCTGCTTAAGGAGGCTCCCTATTCTGCAACCCAGCCAAAAGGATTCTCAAACATTTAAAGCCTGAAGAAAAGCGAGACGATACGGAAAGGCCGCGCAAGAAGCGCTGTGAGCCCCGCTAAAAGGAGAAGAGCGGTTATAAGATAACTACGCTACCCCGGCCCAGCCCCGAACCCGGCCGGCCGCGGATCGCCGCCAGCCCCGCAGGGCCGCGCCGTGACGGCCTCAGGGCCGGCTGCCAGAGAGCCCCGACCCGAGGAGGTTCCGCGGGCCCTACCTTGGTGCGGCCGCCCGCGGCCGCCCGCTGCTGGGAGCCGGGCGCGGGGAAGGCCTGCGGCGGCACGTTCAGCATCCTGCCGGCCCGGCCTGCACCCGGCGGGCGGGCGGAGCGCTCCGGCACAGCGCGCAGGCGCGGCTCGATGGGCGGGAGCGGCCCGTCACGAGGGCGGCTGCCTCCCACGGGGTGTCGGCCCTCCCCTGCTCATTCCATGCTGGCTTCCCGCGGGCTGAAGCTGTACCAGCGCTGCCCGCAACCAGCCCGCAAGCTTCTGGAGTCCCAGGAGTCTGCACTCCTAGGAGCGGCATTTCCGCGCCCGGAGCTCCTCCCGCCCCGCTTTGGTGCCTGCAGGGCTGTTCTCACGTACCCCGCTTCCCTCTCCCGTTAGCTCAGGGCTGAGCTGTGGCAGGTCCCCTGCAGCCTTACCCTCCCCAGTAAGGGGGGCTGCTCCTAAAACCGGTGTTTACGGTCTGCAAAATAAAGGACCTCAGACTAAATAAATAAAAATATTACTCATCAATACTTTCCCTGCCCAAAAGCGAGTCAGGACTAGAACAAAGGCTCGGATAAAATTACAAAACATTCCAGTTTTATTAAGAATAATTTACATACGTATAAATTATCTTTAAAAATACTATAATACGTTTTTTTTATAGTAAGCTTAATAGAAGTAGTCTCGATTGGCCTTTCTTGCCATCAGCAATGTGATTCTGCTCTTGCATCTTGCTCCAGTTCACCTTCATCCTCCTCACTGTCTGTGTCTTCATAAAAAGAAATCGTAGCTTGAACAGGAAAGTTTTTCAGAAGTGCCTCAGCTTCCTGATACAGGTAATCGTAGCACCTTGATTTGGGCCAAAATAGTCTGAAACAAGCATAGAGTAAGTTTCCTTATTGTTATTATACGTGCTACTTGAAGGCTGACAGTCAAGGAACAGTGATGTTCTGCTAGACAAACTTCCTACAGCATTCCCCTCACATGGCCAATGACTAAGCATTCTCCACATATAAGTAGAAATATATTCTCTGGATTCCATATTTCTACCTGAAGAGAGAAAAAATTGTGTTTTACGTGCAGTGTTGCAGCAATACTGCTCTAAACTCCGGGATCCATACCTGAAGCTTATCACTCTGGTACCCCATTATCAGTATTCTTTTGGACCTAACCCAAATAACACTGCTCTAAGTGAAACAGTTCTTTGGGGATACAGTGGGTGTAAGATAGCATTCTCAAAGAACCTGGGTTAAACCAGTGGTTTTATTAGAGATGGATAGATTTCGGGTGATATTACTATGGTCTGAGGCAAGTCTCAAGGTGAAAGGAACGATGACAGCCTCAGAGGATCAGGTTTTGATACTCCACTAAAGTTTTGCCTTTGTAAACAGAATCCTCCACTGACTTCTTACCGAAGTTGTTACCTCGGATTAGATTTCAAAGTAGTCTGTGTTGTATCTAGGAATCAGGATGAAAATTACTGACAATATGGTGCAGCAAGAGCTATCAGCTAGTATATATCATATATATTGCAGTAACATCACAACTGTTTCTGTGCCTTTTCAACTAACATCCTCTTGCTTACCATTTGGAAGTAGCTGCAAGAAACAATAGAAATCCCAGGCACTAAAAGACTAGCACAATGCAAATTAAGTGCTTTCTACAGACTGCTCGTAACAGAATTGCATTAAGGAACAGAATTAGAATGAGGGTTTTCTAGCAAGTACAAAAATGCTTTCTAGGCTATGGTTTAATAGAACACTGCCTCCTTTGCAGCACAAAGCACACTTGTTCTTTATCATTGCATTCCCAGTGCTCCCTGCAGCATTCACTCATGCACAGGCACAGCATCAGGGCATTGAGCCAGTGCAATGGCTTATGTTGTTTGACCTGCATTTGTCAGACAGAGCCTAGGTTAGGGAGAAAGCTGCATCTTACCTAGAACATCTTGTGCGGTAAGATTCACCACCTTGCAACTGGCACTTCCAAATACAGATTTTCCCACAGATTCAACAGGAGCTGTTTCATTTCTCTCTCACATCTGACAATGCAGATAGCATCACTGCCTTCACCATTAATTCCAGCAGTGGTTACACGAGCTGGCAGCGCTCACATCCTGCTCCTGCTACTTGCTCCCATGGCTGTACTGCACTGGGAGAACACCGCAGGGACCATCCTCTGCTCCTGCTTTAACCCTGGGCACGGCAGCGAGAGCTCCGAACTGCTTCAGCCAACCCTGCTGCCACCACAACTAGTAAATAAAAAGTCAATGCGTGAGCAGCCCAAGTCCCTCTCCCCACTTACCTCACGGGGTGCGCGTACTGAGCCAGCTTTCCGGAAGACTCGGCCAGCCCACAGGGGCTGCGCACCTGGGGATGAGAAAGCAGAGATCACACCGCGCACGGCGCACGGCGCACAGCCTCGCACAGCCCCACGCAGCCCCACTCACCGTGGCGGGGCCGAGCGCCCACGGCCTCCAGAAAGGCGCTGAGCGGCAGGGCGAGGAAGAAGAAGAGGAGAGAGAAGCGAAGGGCGCGGAGTCGTGCGGGACGCGAGCGCAGTTCCGCGGGGGCAGCGCCACTGAGAGTGAGCAGCCACAGCGCAGCGCTCCAACCTCCATGCTACACCGCAGCCATACCTCATCGCACCCCCGGCCCGGCGGCTTTTATACCCCGCAGTGCCGGCGGCGGCGGAGCCCACCTCCCCCGGCTCGTTTGCCAGCGCCGTCAACAAAAAGGCACCGCGGGAATGCGCGCTGTGTCAACACGGAGAGCGGACGCGTGCGTGGCCCAAATGGCCCCGCGGGGAGATGCGGCAGCTCGGTGCGAAGCGCGTCGCAGCGGACACATGGCTGGAAGCGGGGTGGGTGGCACCGGGCAGGGGGCACCGGGCAGCCCCGGAGCGGACCTCTGCTGTCGGGACGCGTCCGTAGGTCGCCAGGCGACCCCTGCGTACGGCCCGAGGTGGTGAAGACGGTGACACTGGCAAGGGTCTTTATTTCCCTAATCCATCACTGGCATAGTCTCACTGATACGCTCCCGTAACGTTTTCCGCCTCTTGAGATATGGTTTCACTAGCAGAGCTGCTTTTTAACAGGGTGTCCTTACCGAGGAAAAGTGCCCTCTTTTACTTATTTTCATATGCTGCTAGTGCTTTATCCCACTGCCAGCATCAGCTGCTCTGTGTGCACGGTTTTATGCCAAACTCATACTGCATGCCTCAGCACAGAGGAGCTCCTTTCTATTTTTATTTTCTCTCTTTTTTTTTTCTTTTCTTTGTGAAACTGCAATGGCTGATGCATATGAGCAGCAGTAGGGGTCGTATATAAGAGGCAGTAAGCAGTAACAGCCCTGAGGAGGTGGGCAGGTGGGGGGATCAATCTTCACTAGATTTGGAAGGAGAGCTCCAGACCCAGTTCATTTACTGGCCCATGGAAGATCCATGGTAATGATTACAACTTCAGATGTAATTAAGGGAAAATGCATTTCACAGCGAAAAGTTCAACTTAATTGGATATTAGGATTAAACCAAATGTTAAAAAGAATAAAATTTATGCAATAATTTTGCTGGACTTTGTGACTGTCCATGCTGGTCCTCAACACAAGAAGGACATGGAGCTAGTGGAGCCAGTCCAGAGGAGGGCCATGAAGATGATCAAAGGGCTGGAGCACCTCCCTTATGAGGACAGGCTGAGAGAGCTCAGGCTCTTCAGCCTGGAGATGAGAAGGCTCTGAGGAGACCTTATAGTGGCCTTCCAGTACTTGAAGGGGGACTGCAGGAAAGCTGGAAAGGGACATTTTATAAGGGCAGATAGTGGCAGGATGCGGAGAAATGGTTTTAAACTGGAAGAGGGTAGATTTAGGCTAGATATTAGGAAGAAATTCTTTACTGTGAGAGTGGTGAGACGCTGGAACAGGTTGCCCAGCGAGGTTGTAGATGCTCCCTCCTTGGAAGCATTCAAGGCCAGGCTGGATGGGGCTTTGAACAACCTGGTCTAGAGGGAGGTGTCCTTGCCTATAGCAGGGGGTTGTAACTAGGTGATCTTAAAGGTCCCTTCCAACACAAACCATTCTATGATCTCATTTTCACTGTGGCCTAGAATTGGAATGATTAAAACCAAAGTGAGCAAAAGGCTCAGATTGCTGGTAAATATTCAATTTACCATTTGCAGAAATTGAGATGACAGCAAAGCAGCTAGCGCAGTAAGGTGAGTGTGATCATAACTGAGATTGTATCTATTTTTCTTCAGTTTCCAAACAGCTTCTGTGAAACTGTCAAATGTGGTAAAGTATAGAACAGATGTTTAAAAGCTGTCTGATGGCAGATTCTTCTCTTGCCTAAATTATGTGAGAGTCATTTCTGTAGTTGGTATTTCTCTCTTGGGAAATATAACACATGCTGTACAAGAAGAGAAGAATAGAGGATGAGTCCATTGTTAAAGAAGAAGTGCAGAAGCATCATCATATTAGTACCAACAAAGGACTAGCTACTTCACATCAGCATTATTTGTTTGATAAAGCATAAAAGTGAGTATCAATGTGTGCAGAAAGATAAACTACGAGAAAATATCTTTGGCCAATGGCCGCTAATTGTTGCAGAATTCTCTTAAGTATCTGCCCCAAATGAGAAAATGTCCCATGAAGAAAGTGTGATTTACCCATTAAAAACAAACTGACACAGAGGTGTTGAGAGGATAAGGAGAAAATAATGGCTAACAGCTGTTTCTCCCTACATATTTTCACTCTACGTGACTCCTTGGCCTTACAGGTTAGTAATGCAGTCCTGTTTAGTGACAGAAATACAAAGATTTGAATTTGCAATAATAACTTGCTATCACTGGCACTGTGAAAAAAGAGAATGTAACATTTTGCCAAATTCCAACTGACTTTGAAATATGGGCCTTGACATATACATACTATATAGCATCAGAAAGCATAGTTGTGAATTCAACATTCAGCCTGCTACAGGAAGTTCCCCCATGCATTCTTGCTTCTCCCAATTAAAATAGTGTTCTCATTTCTGTGTCTTACTTCTTACTTTATTGTATTTCAACTTCAAAAAGAAGTACGAGTGCTGAACTGATGGTTTTTCTTGATTGTACATGCATAACTAAATTGACTGTAGTAAAGCAAATCTGGGAGTTGAGAAATGATACATTGTGCTGTAAATATTATAGTGGAATCAAACAGGAAAAAAATGATGTATGATTTATTTACTCTCTTATGCAGTAATAAAAATAGCCAGGCACCTCATCACTTCTCAGCTTCTTGAAAATACCTCTCAAGATCATGGTTATTTTTTAATTAGTGCTTTCGAAGCAGAAAAACTCACAGGGTTCAACTGTGTTTAGCCGCAGTTTAATTATTATAGATATGATGGTACAGTTACAGCTGATTACAATTTCAAATGTGGGATAAAGAAGTCTTGCATGGTAATTCTGAATTTACAGCAGAAGGATTCAGTATACAGTTTAGCTTTCTCAGAATATGTATGCTGTGGTTGATATACCAAGGATTGTGTATCCAGAGCAAAAGTAATTATCTTGGTTTGCTTTAAATTGATTAAAAGCGCTTTTGTGGTTCTCTGCAGTACGACATCTTGCAATGTGATGTGCTGTTAATAGGATAGACAGAAGAGCAAACACAGAAGCCTGTGCAGGTTTGAGCATGCTACTACAAACAAAGAAGGTGTTCACAAATGGCTTAGAGCTACATTTGACAAGACAGTGCTAATCACACTTGGACATGGGAATATCTGCACAGAGAACACTCAGCTGGCTTTGTGTCAACCTCTCTGAAGGCAGAGAGAGCTCTCATTTCTTAGTAAATCGTGGACATGCATTGCTTGAGTTCGTATGTAGAGAAAATCTGCTTAGAAATTTGCTGAGTGAAAAAGGAGAGATCAAACCCCGGCTTGCTGAGGCTGGGCTGAGGGAGCTGTGATGAGCAGACAACATTTGATCCTGAGTGTTTGATAACCTGGCCTCTTGACATTTCCCATTCTGACAAAACTTCAGAACTGGATTTTGAAAACAAAATGCATACTTCCTGTTTGCATGCAGAAATATACCATACATGTGTATGCCATTTATTTACATTTGGTCTATTAGCTGATAAATTTTTTTCTACCGTAACTTGAAAGTAAAGCATTAGTTTATAAAGAACTGAAGGTTTTACCAGCCTTTCTGCTCTCACCATTGTTAGTCGGAGGCAACCAACACAAACTCCTGTTTCAGTGGGAGACATCCATCCCTCTTCTTCCCATCTCTCTGGATTTGGACTGGAATGCAATAGAATTAGGTGCCTTTATTTCATTTCATGCAGAAAATGGTTCTTCCCCTTCCTCTATGTGGCTGGACTGGAAGGTTTGCCTGTGGGAGTGTGCACATGTGAGAATGTTGGGGTGGTGAGTGGTATCTGCTGGGGAAAAGGGAACATGTTTATGTTTGTAGCACATGTGCACTTACTGGAGGCCCCCTACACACATGTGGCAAAGTGTGACCCACACAGCAAGTTCGTTCCCTCCTTTCCCTGCTCCACTGCACTCCACTCCCATGCTAAATGGCTAAGGATAACGTATTCATATGGGAAAGTGACGCACTAAGGGGCTAAGAATGTGTAATGAGTTCGGCTACTGAATGCAGGGAACTTTTTTAAAGGATGAATATCACTTGCTGTCGAGTTCTGAGCACTTCACATTCCATGCAGATAAGAAATGAAGGCCTCAGTGCTGAACACCAGTCTTGCCATTTCTTTTAATATAATGGGAGTTAATGAGACGCTGATATGTCGTGTATGCTGGGGCTCTGCAGAGGTGTCTGGCACACTCAGAACAATGCAGCACAGTGCCACAGTGCTTGCTGCAGTTGGAGCTCTCTGTGCTGCAGTGTGGCAGCAGTAGAATTGTCCTCTCACCTCTAAAGAGAAATGAGAAGCAGCCAAATGAAATGCAGTCAATCTAGCCCAACAGCTATTGACAGAAAAGAAGAAGAAATTAGATAATCATTGCATGTCCTGGTTTGACTCCTCCGGCTGGTAATACAGTCCCTAGCTGTGTCATCTCTCCTCTCACAATGCACCGTTCAATTCAGTGTTTCTTCAGATTTGTTGCCTCCCTGGCTACAAAGATATTCATGAAAACAGAGAGGTTGTTTTTCAATTTCCTCCATATCTCTAAGGCATCAGCACAGCATCAGCCCTCGAACAGGATGCATGCCACTAAATTTTGGAGGGAGATAAGTCAGCGTTTAACCTCCAGCAGGGAGGAATGAATAAAACAGCCATGCCTTGGAGAAACAAGCACCTGAGACAGGCAACATGAGTCCTAAAGATAGCAGTGCCAGCCCTGAGGAGTACATGCCGTGTGCTGTGCTGCTCTGTGGGTGATAGAGTCTTCACAGAGGTGCCTGGAGATGAGTCTGACATAGACCCATGGCTCTTCCCCACCAGAGTGAGTGGCTTCTGGCAAGTGGTCTCATGAGACTGCAAATCCCATTATGGCAGAATTCTGTATTTTTTGATTGCTTGCTTACTGTCATAACTGAGCACAAGGAATATAGGGCTCTCTGTGTGGGCTGGCAGTAGCCTGCCCATTCCAGTTACGATGTGCATAAACAGCAGAGGTAGTGAAGAATAAATACTGGTATCACTTTTAAGACTGTCTGTCAGATCCCTTAAAAATCACATTTTTCATTCCTTATAGCTTTTCAAGTCCTATTTGGACTAGATTTATTCATGCTTAGTCTGAGGGAAAACTGCAATCAAAATAAGACAGCTCAAACCATTGAGCCATTCCCAAGAATGAGGGAGAAATGGTAGAAACACCATCTTCCAAAATTCAAAACATCTAGTGCCCTTTTTGGAGGTGTTAGTTAAACAATTATTACTTCTGACTACGAAGGTTGCCATTGCATTCTGAATTTTGTCTGAAAATCCATGGAAATTTGGCCAATTTCCAAGTCTACAAAATGACAGTTCTAATTGCCCACTGAGAATACTTTGAAGAATTTAATTAATAAATTCATTTGAGGAATTACATCTGGGTGGGTCTCGTCCCACCCAGAACTGACCAGGACTCTCCTTGCAGCCTCAGCTTTGTGTTGCTGGAGATTGGGTACATTTTGGGATGAGTTATCCAGGTTCAGAGCTTCTTTCTTTTCTTTTGCTCTCTTCCTTTACAAAACCCAAACACAGACTGCAGCAAGATGAGGGTAGCAGGAAGGGGAGGAGGAGAGAGGAAAGAAGTGGGCAAGTGCTTTGGTGACAGACAGATACTGAGAGGTGAAGACAAGGCTGGAATTTGTCAGTTATTGAGAACCAGCATTAGAAATACTGTAAAGGGCAGACAGCAGAGAGTTTTAGTTAACTTAGTGGAAAAATAAAGATGGGAAAGATAAAGGGGAACTGAGACTGGAAGCCAGTAGCATGACTACACCAACAGGGTCTGCAGACTCTCTTTTCCTCATTTCTGTTAGCAAGAAAAAAAGATGTTACGCCAACCTCAGTCTCACCTGCAGATGGAGAATCAGATCCTGGAGCAATAGGATTAATAGTCTTGAGATCATGAGGGACATTGCAGTTGGCTGACCAAGTAGCTGAAGGGGAAGGGAAGGCATCTTGGAGGAATCAACTCCAGTAGATGCTGAAGAGAGTAGCCTGGGGATAGGTCATTCTTGAGCAGGGAGGCTGGATCCAAATCCCAGATGGGCACAAATGGGAAAAAAAGAAGGAAGGAAGGGGCAGAAGCGATCCCTATCATGGCAAAGCCTGTGAAACCTGTGGGCAAGGTCTACTCACCTTGTAGGGAGGCTGCAAGTTGATACCACTAACAGTTACTAACATAGCTACCACCTGCTTTTTGCACCCAGTGTGGTCCCACCTAGGTGCTTGTATAGCATTATCTGATGCAAAGTCAATTATTCAAAAATCCTTTCAATGAGAAAAAGTTATTAGCGGTTCACTTGTTAATCATATCTCATCTAAGTTCAGTGTTCGAGGTCTGGTCATTCAAGCCTAAGACGATGATTTATTTAAGCTGCATTCAGTGTTAAATGTATTTCATCCTGAGAGGAGATGTCTAGGGTGCTTAAAATGTACAGGCCAGGCAAGCTGATGAGCTCTCTGGCACAAACTCTGTCTCTCCACTGATTCTAAAAAAAATGATTAGATTGGAAGTGACTAGACGAGCTTGAAAATATCTTTTAGATGCCTCAGACTAGGTAATATAAATCCTAATGATGTATTTTTGTGTCTGAGATGTGAATCTGCAATGTGATTTGTAGAAATGTTTCAGTGCAGGTCCCCCAGGGTTTGTAAGTGCAAATTCCTTCTTGTAATTTTTGTGTCCTAAATAGCTTGGACACAATGGGTGTGAGGCTCAAGACTGCTGCTGAACTGAATAAGAATCATGCCTGAAATACAGTGCTATGCAAAGCTATGTAAAAATGAGATCATAGCTATCTCAAACTGGCCGGAGAGACTTAAAGAGCCTTTCCAACACAAGCGTGTGTCCTTAGTTGCCTGTGTATAAAATGGGAATGCTAAGAATACACTGCACAGTCCATAAAAGCTCTGGGAAACCTGTTCATTAGTTCATACAGCCACTAGAGTTACTAGCATGCAGAAAACTCATAGGGAAATTCATCAGGGCAGCATTCTGAAATCCTGTCTGCAAGCTTTTGCTGTGCAAGAAAAATGTCTGAGTTTGCAGACTGCACAGAGAGCAAACAATATATTGAACAGTAATTCAACAAATTGTCATCACCTCCTCTGGGCTCTGAGAGGAAGGAGACTTGTGAGAAACAGAATATGTTGATGCCATTGAAACTGCCATGGTGCATATACACTACACATATGAACTGAATTTAAGTTGTGCAGGCACCCATGATTCTGGCATTTGTCTAACTTTCTGGTGCTTCCTGTCATAATAATATTTTTTTTGGCACATAATTGCTCAGAAGTGTGAACACGTGTCTCTGTTTCATCCCATCTGGAGATTTTGTGTAAGATCTCCTTTTCAAATTCTCTTAAAAGCTTCTGAGCATGTGTTTATATGCCCTGACTTAATATTCAAGATATTAACATATTCGAGATAAAACACATCACAATATTCTAGATATCCAGTGATAAACTATGAAATGCAATGCTTGTTGTTGATAGGAACACATACATTCAGATTACTGCAAAGTAGATGATAGCAAATATTGTCTGGTAGGCATAAACTTGTCATCTTTAAAGAACCTGAAAATAATTATGGAAGAATTTTTAAAGCTGCATACCCCATGTTTTTATCAATTTCCTCTGCTCAGTGCTTTATTGATTTCTTTCCTCTCTGAAATGTAGTCACGGTCTGTTATCACACATTGCATTCTTGTACATTCCAGCATTCATAATACAAAATAAGAATTGCAAATCAGTGTGATATCACGTTATTGTAAATTTTCTTGTCTCATTTTTTAAATTTTCTCCTGTCAGACTTTTTTCATGAGTACTCTAAGAATTCTGCAGATCCCTCTTGCCAAGTTACTGGGGTGGCTTTGCTCTGTGGAGCAGAAGACTCCCAACAATTATCATTCTGTTAGTCAGCCAAGTGTCTCTCTGGCCTCCAACCCTTCCTGCAGCATAAGTAAAAGAAGTTTGATTTTTTTCCATTACTTTTACCTGCTGTCTTCTTAACCTAGTACTTTACCCCGAATAACAGCTTGTATCCATTTTTTTTTCATGTTGAAATACTTCACATCTGTACTAGACATCCTAAAATCTCACCAGTTACTTCTGCTTAACCTGAAAGAGTATACATACAAACATACCCATATGTGCACGTATATACAGTACATCTGAAGTGCACTTCTACCTGAATAAATATGACCTAGTTAAAAACCTATGCATCAAAAATACAAACCTTGTCAGATATCTCTGAGTACCTAAGTTTCTGACTAGTATATATAGATATTTTAAACGATGCTCTTATTAAGAAGAAAAAAATAATGTGCAAAGGATTTTCAGAATATTTTCCAGCCAAAATGTGGATCTCCTCATTGAAATGATTACCTTGGGCATTCATTATATCAGCGCTGCAAGAAATCACTCATATAGTATATGACATTGGCATCAAGCAAATACTCTGAAATAAAATATGGTTTGAAATGCCTACCAATTAAACAGCTGTTTGTCTGACATAGTTTAAATACATTTAAGCATGTATATTTGACATCTGTTTTACGTATTCACTGATTCCCTAAGAGAGGATTCAGATGACATGAATAGGAAGTGCTGGGCTAATTTGCACAAATATTAAGTGAACTGGGTTAAAGCAACTCTTACATATATGTTGTCAAGCTCATAATTGAAACAGTTGTTTTCTTTGATTTTTTAACCTATATTAGCCATGACTGACAACGATGGCTATGTAATTACTGCAGCGTAGGTGGAGGCTTCATTTCCTGGTGTTTTTCTGCTTTTATCAGAAAAAAAAAATCTGGTGCTGATTGACACCATGCTGGCCATTTATAAGGGATTTTATGACCTCAAAAGGAAATGCAGTATTTAAGCCTGCCCTGGCTCCCTCTGAAACCTGCAGTGATATACTTCTGAGCTCCAGAGGAGTCATGTCAGCTTCCAGCTGCCGATCCACCACCAATAAATGCATTCCTATGAGCAGGAGGGAAAGAGCTCATGGTTGGCACTGCCCAATCTGTACAGAGAAGACAGAAGCTTCTGAGTTCACATCCTCCCCCTGAACTTCTTCAGGGAGCTGAGGAGCTGAGATGCATTTCACAGCAATGTTTGTATCCATGGGTAGAGAAACAGAGAAGAGTCATAGCTGTTTTTCCCCACACTGAGGCCAAGAAATAATTTATTTGAAGAAAACATTGAGAATTTTCTGAAGCGTTAGTTGTTATTTCTTTTTCCTTTCCTGCTGCTGTCTCTGTTCTCACTCACTGCTCTCTCTTCCCATGGTAGGAGAGCAGGTGCAAGGCAGACTTTTTGGCAGATAACGATGTTCTAGCAGTGTAATTGTAATCAACATTTATATATAAAATACCCAGGGAGTTCTGGATGCACGTATAGGGAGTTCCTTCAATTCCTTGCTTTCATTCATCATGTCACAAATGCTAACAGAATACTAACAACTTTAATCTTCTGGAGAATTCCAAATGTATGTTGGAGGAGGTAATAATCCTGGGGACTATTGGCTTGACCAGGCTTCATCTTCCTTCTCATAAAAGGTGCCTATGGCGCAGTGCAGTGAGAGGGGGAACTCTAGGAATATTCTGCCAAAACAGCTGCTCTGATTTACCTCAGCACTAGGATGGAGAAGAAATTGCTCCAGGGAGACCTCACTGAATTCTTATTACGTGAAGGGAGCTTCAAGTAATAAGTAAGAGTAAGAAGGAGGATGGACTTCTTACACAGTCTAATAGTGATAGGACAGGGGGGAATGGTTTTAAATCAAAAGAAGAGAAATTTAGGTTAGGTGTTAGGAAGAAATTCTTTACTCAGAGGGCAGTGAGGTGCTGGCACAGATGCCCAGAGAGCTGTGGGTGCCCCATCCCTGGAGGCACTCAAGGCCAGTTTGGGTGGGGTCTTGGGCAGCCTGAGCTGGTGGGGGGCAGCCCTGCCCGTGGCAGGGAGTTGGAATTGGGTTGTCTTTGAGGTCCCTCCCAAGCTAAGCCATTCTGTGATTCTATGATTCTGTGGCACAGAAAATGGCTAAAGCCTCCATCGCCTCTCTAGGTGCTTGTGGTGGGCTTGTGTAGTGGTTGATGATGGAGAAAGAGCAGAAGAGGACCAGCCTTGTTGCTGTCATGGGCTTTGTATAGACATGAGATTCTCACAAGTAGCAATATAAACCTGTATGGCTATCAGAGCTGAAAGTAATGGTGGTGTGAGCTTTCTAGAAGAGGCCCATGAGGAGGAGAATGCATGGTTTGTTCCTGCGTCCCTCATGATCCTTTGCCTCTGTGCTTCATATGCACGCCCTTTGGCGGTGAGAGGAATGGCTTCATTGCACAGACATGAGAAATTAGCTCCACTTAATAGTGCAACTCACTGAACAGTGGAACCAGGAACAAAATTTTCTCAGTAAATTGTTTACTTAAAAAGATTCAGTTCTGTGCATGCACGTGCATGTTTCCTTATTCGGCAATAGGCCTACAGCCTGAGAAATACCTGATTTTTTGTTTGTTTGCTTAAAATCACGTCTCTGTTTTTTCATAAATTATACACAAACAGTTTTTGCACTTCCTCCTGACTGAAATCTTACTGTGTCTGTGAGGTGGACAGACTCAGCACACATCTCTGTTCTTTCCCTGAGTTGGACTTCCATGACTGATGTCCCATGAAGACACTGCACACATCCATATTCATCACTTAAGATTTCTTTTCCCTGAACATCCCCAGTATTAAGAGTCTTTGTTTTCATAATCCAGTATTCCTGCAAACAAGGTAAAGGCAAACACAGAACGGATGAAAAACACCACTTTAAATGTGGAGCAGGATGAGTCTGCTAGCACTTGAGGTTAAAAAAAAATAGGAGAGATTTTAAAGGAACGATTGAGGAAAAGATGACAGGTGCTGGAGAGCACACAAGCTGGAGTGACTCATGATCTGCAAGATAACAGCAGAAACACTGCATATGTGAGAGAAAATGACAAAATCCAGATAGGAGTCAACAAATATCAGTGCATACATTGCAAATAAAACTGGGCATATGAGAATGGATTCAAATCATAGAACCAGAGAATGGCTTAGGTTGGAAGGGACCTTAAAGCCCACCCAGGTCCATACACTGCCACAGGCAGGGCTGCCCCCCAGCAGCTCAGGCTGCTCAGAGCCACATCCAACACAGCCTTGAGCTTCTCCAGGGATGAGGCATCTATAAATGAGTACTTCTTGGCCCAACCAGTCAGATATCCCACGAGAGACAAAGCCACTCCAGATGTAGACCTGAGCAATTTGCAGGAGCTATTTCCACGTATGATTCTGGAGGAAAAACTGCAGTAGAGAGCCTATTGTATTCACATCCAGCACGTCTGCAAAGATGGAAAAGACACCAACACACAACCACACTCAAACACTTGCAGAAAATAACTACAGCACATCTGAGTTCAAGAAGGAAGCTGCTTACAAATGAAGAAGCCAACCAAAATCAAATTGTAGGAATCATAAAAGAATAAAGTAGAGGCAAACGATTTAGATTTGAGGAAGTATGCATGGCTTATACAGGTGGAAGTGATACTTCACCAAAGTACTGGGCATTATTTAGGATGTCAACCACTTGATAAAGTGCAGAAATCAAAATTAAACAAAAGCCATTATTATACCATCAACCTTGTGAGCTTATGGTGAAACTGTGTTGAGCATTGCATGGAAGATTGTTCCATTGTCATGAAAGTGGATGCAGTGTAATTAGAAAAGTCATAGGAAGGCATCGTTTATGTTAAGAGTACGGAAACAGCATCTAGATGAGGGCAGTAAGCATTACAGTACTCTCCAATTTAGAAGGAAAAGTGACGTGCAGAATTCTATAATTCTACTAGGTATCTGTAAATTGTTAGTGATACAGAGAATAAACAACTATTTCTCATAATTTGATCTCTAGGAACATCATATAAAATTGCCACAAGGCAGATTTAAAATTAACATAAGATGCTTTTCCATACAAGATATAATTAAACTGAGAAATTCACTGCCACAGGGTGCCATAGAGACCAAAGCATACAGATGTTTGAAAGGATCAGACAGAGATAAGGCAGATATGTCAGAGAGTATTAAAAAGGATCACGTGGGTATCTGTCTGAATGGGGAAATCAGAGCAAGGAGTGGTGCTTTCTCTGCTGCCAGGAGCCCTTCTCTGAGCCCACAGAGGACTGGTCCGGTGCCTTGGCCTGCTTGGCTCTGCCCTCATGTTCTGACCAAAGACACGAAGGGGCTGAAAGGAAAACCAGGGGATGATTTTCTCTAGTGCTACCAATCAGTTACTAACCTTTGATATCAAGCTGGATTGAGGAAGTGTTAATTTCAGGATGAACAGTTCCAGCTAAGTTATCATATCCTAGGGGCATTGATTTGTGAGTGGAAGACAACATGAATATCAAGTGATTCTTAATTGCATGAAGAACAGCAGTTCCCTGTCTTTAACTCAGATGCAATATATGCCTTTCAGTGCACAAGTCAATTATTTCCACTTTTACATTCTTCTGTTACAGTAAGAATTTGGTAAGAAAAACATTAACAGCAAAAGTTGTCTGACAAATGCTTTCTCTTTTCACAGTCATTACTCAGTAAACGTGACTGTGCTTATCTGCCTTCTTCTGCTGGCTCAGTGCATTCTGTGCCTCGTCCTGAGGCACCATAAGCCAGGAATGATAAACTTAATTAAGCTCCTTAAGCAACAGCATTCTGGCTCAGTAAACATTAACACTTCCCCTCACGCTTGAGCAAATATGGAGATCTGGTCTCAGGCTGGGAATGGTTCAGAGCGCTAACACAAACAACACAACCTAAGCTATTTCTGCAAATGGTCCTGAAAGGCTTTCTAACAAGTGTTAATCACACTTCTCACTTGGGAAGATAATTTTGCTCTGCTGTTCTGCATCCTACCAGTGGAGTCTTTTGCATGGATACGTGAAGTGATTTATTTGGTACGAGGAAGGGAAGGAAACGTGCTGGGAAACCTCTAAATCATCATGCTAGAATTCTTCCCCCCTAAAAAAGTAACTATAAATTAAATCTGTGGGTATTCTTCAGTGACATGGAGTAGATCAGATGGTTTCAACAGCATCAACCTACACAGTCCGGAGGGGCCAGAGTTACTTTTGTCCAACTTTGCACCTATATTTTATGCAGATAGCTAAAAGGCACATGTGCAGAGGCATGTGCATGGTTACACATGGGCTTGTATGTGGATCAGTAAGAGCCAGCAGTGGCATTCTGGTGTTTCCCAGAAGTTTCAGCTAGCTGTAAGGGCACATCTCTGTACTGGGCAAATCCCTTCATTACTCTCTCCCCATAGATCTTTTTACCTATCCAAAAGGCCACATAACACTCTATTCAGAATTCATTTTCTACTTGTTGTTATTGGATTGTTTGTTTGGTTTGTTTTTCACTGCTGAATGTTATTTGATGTTGGCAGGTGGGAGCACAGAAGAACTATCATGAAGTGTCCATGACAGTATAGAAGTGCTACGTGATTATCTGTGTTTGGGGCAAGCAGTAGTTCTGTAAGTAGTTCTGTTTTAATCTTATTTCACTTTTGAATAAAACCATAGTTAAACTTGGCAGAGAAAGAATATAATGAAATAAAAAATAAAAATCTTATTAAATATATGTATATATTTGTTTTATGACTATATTTACTTATTTATTATTAGCTTTTTATTATGGTCTAGAAAGAGAAATCTGAAGGGGTTTCTGAATTGTCTGTAAAAGGAAACCAAAGCATCTTTATTCATTTGCACTGAAAAACATGAAGCCTAAGTCTGGTTACTTGCCTTGATACTCTTTATTATTTCTATTTCATTCAAACTGAATGCAACAAGAACAGAGATAGTTCCAGTTTTTATGCTTGTTGTCTGTTAAAAGGCTTTTATTAAAAAGTTAAATGCTAATGTTAATGTTAAAAGACATTTTTTTGTGTTGCAAAATCTGAAAACAGGGAAATGCTTGCACCCATGACTATTTACCCTTTGAAATATAGCATAGAGACATTGTCTAAATAAATCTTTGAAGTTCTTTGTGTGCTCAAAGATCGATTGGCCCAACTAATGTTTCTTTTAGTCAAGTTCATTTAGTCCTTACCCTTTCACTGATTGCAGACGGCACCTCGTTTACAAATATGCCTATGTACACCAACAAGCCTTCTTCATCTATGTGAACAGAATGCCATGTAGGTTCTTCAGGAAGGCACTGCATGCTTTATAGGCTTGCTATTACTTCATTTCTTTGTTTGCAGCTATGTTTTATTTCCTCTTATGAGTCTTACTCTCATCCATCACTTTTCTTTTGTTCCTTTCCATCATCAGGCTGTTGTCTCAGGGAACATGAGCTAAACACCAAGCACGCCTTTGTTACTTTGTTGTCCTTATCGCTATCATCAGGATCAGTTCCTTTCACATTTTCATGCCCTACCAGCCTTCCTAAAAGCCACAACTATACTACATTCAGAAATGCTTCAGATGTACTATGCACAGGAACTTCCTATTCATGTTTGTGGAGTCGTGTGCATTAAGCTGAGTACAAAAACAAAGTACTTTGTTTGGAGGGCTAACTTTAGGGATTTTGTACAGTGGACCATGTACTGCCATGGGACCAGTCCCTTTTATCTGCATTTTTTTTTTTTTGTCAGGTAGAAGGGGTTGCTTAGAAAGCAGCTAAGAGATTTCAGCTGAACTCTGGCCCAGGAGGTATCTATCTGACTGTTATCTTGGGCTGAAAGAATTGAAACATGCCTTCAGTCTTCCCAGAATATAGACTAATTGGGAAGCATCAGGCTATCCTGCTGAGGAGGAGGGAGGTCTCTAACTAAGAACACTTCTGCTGTCCAGGAAAGCATTTCAATACTCACTGGCCATAAGATAGAGAAAAGCATCTCCCCATCATCCAAATCCGCAGAGGTAGACAAGAGGATGGTGGGACTGCAAACCCTCTCCAGAACTTTCCCAGATGGGGAAAGAGTGTAAACAAAAGGACACACAGAAAAACCTGGGGAGGTGTGGTCAGAGGAGGAGTAGAGATGAAGGGCTGGCAGGAGAGGACACAGTCACAAGGCATCCACTGCCTGTCCACACAGGACCTCCGCCTGCTGTTCTAGTCAGGAGGCTGTTGTCAAATGTGTGAGTGTGATTTATGTTGACTGCTGTGGCTGTCCTGAGAGGAAGAAAGGCATGCTGTTCTCAAAGTCTTCATCCACGAATTTGGTTGAAATGTACTTTGTAGTTCATATATGTGCCTCTTTTCAATTTGCCTCAAAGGCTTCCTTCCACAGAAGTATTTCCAATGCTTTCTTTTTTCCTCCTTGAGAACTTCCCTTGCCAACTCTGCCATGAGTTAGCTCTCAGCACTGATTCTATCTAATTTTCCTGCTCCCTCACCTTCCACGTATTTTGTTTCTTTCTGCCCAATTTCTGATTTCCAATTTCACGCTCTGACTGATGGTATTTATCTAATAACAAGATGACCTGTCTTTTCTCTAGAGATCAGAATGGAAAAGAAGCTGAGTGTGGGCTGCCTATGTCTCTCCCCCCAGTATCTCTGTTGCTAGCATGAAATTTTTCATTTTCCATTCCTCACTATAAATCTCTCAAAGTTTTTTATAACCTCTGCAATTCGCTGAGCAGAACTGGCTGTACCTTCATCTGCACAGAAGTAAACAAAGTTTCAGGTGGGATTACTTGCTGGTACAGTGGCTTCCAGCCTTAGTATTAGGCAGCATCCGTGGGGAGCCCTAAGGTGAGGGTCTTTTAGAGGATGAGCTTCATGCTCTCATAACACATGGAGATTTTGTATAGTGTTATTCTTAGGCTGTGTATTTCTATAATATAAAATAAAAATAGATTGAAAGTAAATTCCTTGTTCCAGGTGCATAAAAACACAGCAGGAAATCTGCAGATCACTTTGTTGCACCTGATGGTACTCTGCATATTTTTTTCTCTTAAAACCTCTCCTTTCTGATAGAGACGTTCTGTATCTATAAGAAAAATTCAGTAGTTACATTATGATGTGTAATACTGGTGACAGATCACAAAACCATGACACTTTCTTTCCAAATCTTTAATTGATCAAGATTAGATGCGAATATTCAGGAGCCCAGTTTCGCTGTCTTTGCTAATACTGATCAGACAAAAGAGCAGTAGAAGGAAACAGGGACCGAATATGATCAAAAATTCTTCATGATGAAGGGATATCAAAACCAGAGTTGCACCCTGACATGAGAGCAGATTATACCAAGGCTACCCCTGGGCACCCACTGAGTTTCCAGGTTCCCTTGCACTGCCATGAGCCACGCTGGGATGAGCAGTGCCAGCACATCTCCCATTCCACCTTGGACCATGTCTTTCCACAGGACAGTGTACACATCTGTATGCAGGAAGAAGCCGGGGACCAAATTTTGATTTGTGATATCTAACTTTCCCCAAGTCTGGAGAGCCTTGCAGAAAACATTCAAACGCCATGAGCCCGGTGAATAAAGGGTTTTTCAGTAAGTAATGGATGCAGACACTTTCTGAAAGTCTCTGAAAGAAGCAGACCAATTTAAGATTATGTTTCTTATGTCTAGAACATTGTGTTTTCTTTCTTTTCTTTATTTGAGAACTGAGTTTTTTACTCTATCCCATTTGATACCTTAGGGTCAACTCTGTATCATATAAACTGAGGAAAGAGATTACACAATGTGGTTGCCTGTGTTCCTACGTCAAAACGAGTTTGGCCATCAGTGAGAACAGCATCATATCATAATTCCCACACAGCTTGTGATGACAAACAGGATTACAATCTGTGGCTTAGCAGGGGAAAGAAATAGTGGAAGGAAACAAAGTCGTAAGAAACAAAGGCTGTTTTCTTTCAGCTAGATCTAAGAGCACAAAATAAAGCAATACCCTGAGGAATGTGCTTTGGGGTGTCCCTGACAGGCATTTATTCCAAGTGTTCAATCACCTTATTTTTGTCACAGGCACTAAAGTATCAGTGTTCTTTTTTTGCTGGCTGTACAAGTACAATTGGATCCAATTGGTGATTCCTTATGGATCGACATTATGATATGAAGAAGAAGACATAAGGAATCTGAAAAATCAAAACCCTGTAACTGACATTATGGTGGAAGAAAAAGCATGTAGGTCTTAGAGCTGTGGTGAAACCCCCCTCAGTTAACATTGGTGGGGACCATAATGCTCAGGATCCAGCAAAACAAAAGCTGTGGCTCTGTAATGTCGCAAATCAGAGCCATTTTTTTTAACTTCTCAGTCATGCAGAAAGCCACCAAAATGCCTCCGCAGCATGTTCTCATGCAGATGGTACTTGATTAAAAAAAATTTATAGGAATAATATTTCAGTTTAGCGTGCTCTGTGTTATAATGTTTCTTCTCTTTTCCTGCTTTACTACCTTAGTTACCTTAGAGATTTACTTCTTTTTTCCTTCTTTCTTTTTTTTTTTAATTACTTACCACCAAATCATTCATTCAGAACCAACCATTAGTGAAGACATAACTTCTGAATTATAGTCTTGTATCTTTTAAGTAAAGCCCTGTCCTTTAAATTAGCTGTACCACATCAGAGCTATAATTCCCACATGGAAAAAATCATTAAAAAGATATCAGTCTTGCCATCTTCCCATCAGCCCAAAGAAAGCAGCAGCTTTCCATTTCAGATGTTGCTGACACCTCATCCCAGGCATCTTTGGGGGTTCTCATTTATGTCCATTGGGGGTTCCCATTAATTTCTTTTTGAGGTGTAGAACGGGCTGTGGGTATCTCATGTGCTGTTGGAAGGATCTGACAGCAAAACATCCCTGTCACTTGCCATCTTCTGTGATTCTATTTGATCACAGTAAGTGTCGACATTCTCCAAACTGCCCACAGAAGGAAGTGGTGGTTTCAAAAGCTAATTGCTCATTTACATTGAGAGGTAATGACCTTATGTTGCACCAGAGAAGATTCAGGTTGGATATTAGGAAAAATTTATTCTCAGAAAGACTGGCGAGGCAGTGGCACAGGATGCCCAGGGAGGCAGTGGAGTCACTGTCCCTGGAGGTGCTCAAGAACCGTGTGGATGTGGCACTGAGGGATATGATTAGTGGGCATGCTGGTGATGGGCAGATGGACTAGATGATCTTAGAGATCTTTTCCAACCTTAGCTATTTTATGATTCTTAACAGAAGCTGGGAAAATACCCCTTCTCAGATGGCAAGGTGTTTCATTTGGAGTTTTCTTTGTCCCCTCACATGATGAGTGGATGAGTTCCCACACAAAGCAAATACCTTCCCAGATTTGCGTTGCATTTGTAAAATCACTGCTTGCTTAAGGAACCTGTAATTACCACTTATGAAAAGCAGAGTGAAGCTCAGTTGTGTCATTTGCCTGTTTTGAAGTCGTTTGTCATTGATATTCTGATAAAGTGATGCACAGCTGGTGGAGAAGCAGTAGGGAGAAGTAGGAGCTGCTCTTAGTGCATGGAATGAGGCTCCCCAGGTCTGGCAGTTCCTTGAAGGGCTGAGATGTTGCTTCAGGAAAAAGAATTCACCCTACTTACATGTTTGTGATTACATTGCTCTTCATCCACTATTATAAAAGTGGGAGGGGTTCATGTTTAATACTTCCCATTAGTATTATCTAACTTCCTTCAGAATGTGAGATCACTTAACAGGATGAAAATAGTACAAGTGAATACTATAACACAGTAAAAAATGAAGTAAACTTACACAAAAGCACATTAAGTTAATAAGTAATTTAAATCCAAAATAATATAATGTAGTATCTAAATAACTGCAAGTGTATCAGTTTCTTTTGGCTGGACACGATCTTACTTGTCTGCTTAGTTGCTGGGGTCAACTTGGTTAAAGCATCAGATGTGTTTCACAAAACCAACTGACAGCAGAAAGCTCTTAGAATTTAATACTTCAGCTAAAGCATCTGTTGCTTAGGTTCCTGCACATGATACCTAAGAACGGACAGCAGATTGTGACATTGCCTCCACCAAAGGGAACATCGACAGTGAGCAGTGCAGGGCAGCACCCTGACTATGTGGCCATGGGAGATTTATCCCCCAAATCCACTCCATTGCTGGACTGCAGCTAACTGTAGGAACTCTACTACATGCTGAAGGCAAATCATCGAAATAATCCTTTCTCATTTATGCAGTTTAAGATTCAATACATTAAAAATGATAATTAGTATTTGGTGCAGTCTGTGAGCAGAATACTTCTCCACAACAGAGAGGCAGAGTTTCCAACCACAGCCATTAATAACATCGATACCAATTACGCTCTCTGGGGGATGGCCTGGTGTAGGTATCATAAGTAATAGCTGTGGGAGAAAATGAGGCCAGTAATGCAATTACTGCTCAGACACACAGTGAATGTTCTGCAATCTTCTAAATTTTGTAGGGCTTAAATACACCCTGATGATCAGAATGAAGCACTGGGGAGCAGATCGCTGCAGAGAAAAGAAGAAGGAAAGGCACAGCATGTTGCTAAACAATGGCTACAGCATTAAAATAGCAGAGCTGCTTCCTCCCCAGCTCTCGGTGCTTAGAAAATCACCTGCATCTGTTCAGGAGGCAGGTGAATCACATTGCATCTGATCAGGAAGCAAAGCAAAAAGCTTAGGAGATACAGAAGCACAAGTCTGGAGGTTTCATACTAAAGGATAGAAATGAAATACGCTGAAAGATCTTGTAATTACTTACATTGCTATTTCAATACATTAAAATAATTCAAATTAATGTTAAGAGGGGAATACATACATACATACATACATACATACATACATATATATATATATATAATGTATATAAATTCTTGTGTATCCAGTGATAGGACTAGAGGGAATGGTCTCAAGTTGCACCAGGGGAGATTCAGGTTGGACATTAGGAAACATTACTTCTCTGAGAGAGAGGTCAGGCTCCGGAATAGGCTGCCCAGACAGCTGGTGGAGTCACCAGCCCTGGAGGTGTTCAATAAATGTTTAGACGTTGTGTTGAGGCACATGGTTTAGTGGGAAATATTGGTGATATGTGGACGGTTGGACTGGATGAACTTGTAGGTCTTTTCCAACCTTGGTGATTCTGTGATTCTATGATATATATGAAAGGTAGCCCAATAGACAAAACATTGGAATGGTTTCTATGACACCATAACAGCAAAGAGGTAGAGATTAAAAAATTGTTAATAAATGTCACAGTTCATAGAATATCCCATGTTGGCAGGGACCCACAAGGATCAAGTCCAACCTCCCAACCTCTGACTCCCAAAAATGACTACCCAAAAACTAGACCCTTTATCTGAGTGTTGTCCAGACACGTTTTGTGCTCCAACAGCTTGGGCCATGCACACTGCCCTGAAGAGCCTCTTCCATGCCCACTGCCCTGTGGTGAAGAAGATTTTCCCAATACCCAACCTGACCATCTCCTAGACATTTTTCCTCACCATTGGTTCCATGCAAGTGAGGTCTTATCAGGTCTTATTTCATTGTCTTTGACTCAGTGATAATTTGAGCAGTGGACAAAATGTGTCAACAAAGTCCACTTGGGCTTGCACAGTGAATGTGTATGTGTGTTATTGATATCTGAAAGCTTTTAAGTGGTGAAATTAAGAAGGTGGATGGGAAATGCAGGCACTGATCAACAGCTCCTGAGGTAGTAAGGACAGAAGTCCCCATTGGGGTGCTTGATTGGCTGGACTTTCTCAGCTGGGCTGCTTCTGCTTCAGCACACTTTTCTAGTCCCAGGCTATTCACTGTTTATGTGGATGATTCACAGAATGATTCATAGAGTCTTTGCCAGAAAAATTTTGAATCTCAGAAGATTGAATCAATAAAACATGTGAAGAATTGGTATGCTCTGGGTCAGTTATGTACACGGTCACAATGTTAGAACAAAGAAATGGTTCTAACATCTACAGATGAAACATTCAGTTACTGAGGAGGGAAAAGGGTTATTTCTGTTCATTTCCAGTGTGATCAAAAATGCTGGAAAGGAAGAAAAGAAGGAAATGGGGAAGGGAAGCAAGAGGAAGAAGATGATCCTTTACCCAGGAAAGAAATAGAGGCTGTTCATTTGAGTTATGTCCCCATCTCACCTGTGGGTACAGCAGGGAAATCTCAGTGTGCATGCATATGTGTGTGTGCATGTTTGAAATCTGGGGCCCTCCCTGCACATACACTGGAGCCTCCTATACAGAAAAGGAAACTCACTGCTGTGTTCTTAATGCTCATAAATTATGCAGCTCTGCAATAGGACAATGATTATAATCAAATCTCATGCTTGAAGGCTTCAAGGTCAGGAAAAATGTAACACCCTTCATGCCACCACCAGCACATACTCCAAATCCCTCTGGTATTGAATGGGTTCATCTTCAATGAGCCCAGGCAGCTGGGGACCTTGGGAACTTTCTACTTGGTTATGTATGTAGTCATATGAGCCCACCCCCAGTGGTGCTGTTTTGGAAAACTGGTATCATTTGTGTAACTAAAAAGCATCAGATTGACATTAGATGTGCTGAGATCTGAAGGAAGGCAGATGAATTTATCCACGCTCTGCTTTGGGTTCCATTTCTCAGAAGAAGAAAGCAGAAAATAAATTCCATTGTTATTGCAATAAAACAAATCAAAAAAAAAAAAAAAAAAAAAAAAAGACCAAATAATTGAATGGCTAAAAGGAACAAAAGGACAGATGAAGCTGAGAGAGCTATAAAATAAAATTGCTACTGCATTATTAAACAAAGAAAGAAAAGCAAATCATAGAATCATAGAATGGTTTGGGTGGGACGGGACCTTTAAGATCACACAGTTCCAAACCCCTGCTATAGGCAGAAACACCCCCCTCTAGACCAGGTTGCTCAAAGTCCCACCCAGCCTGTCCTTAAATGCTCCCAGGGAGGGAACATTTAACAGAGCAACCTGTTCCAGTGTCTCAACACCCTCATAGTAAAGATTTTCTTCCTAATATCAAGCAGCTATTAAAAGGCTACTTAATTTCAACAGATGTGGGTAAGAGTAGTGGCCAGCCTATTTATCATGCCTCTCCTCTCTGTTTTCCTGTGGTTAGTTGAAAATAACTAGCAGTAATGGAGAAATGTACTTTTAGGGAGAAAATAGTAATATACAAGCTGGTATTTGGACACACTGCAGTAACCATTTGTAACAGAAGCAAAGGCACCAGAAGAGGGATGCCCAGGACTTTTTACTGTGTGCTAAGTGAAAGAAGAAACTATGGTATCTGAACTTGCGTATCAGTTTATCTATCTCACATATAACTTACACATCTGCTTAAATAAATGCCAGTGTTAGTCAGAAGGCCTGGGACTACATTAGTGTTGCCACGACTGCAATCCAAAGGAAACTGATGTCAAGGATCTGAAATGTCTAAACACGAAGAGATATCAACACTGGCCTATTTAACAAGCCACGACATTTCAAGGTGCAGCTTACTGTGGTGTTGAGAGAAGCTAAATAGAACAACATGAAGTAGAAGCTGCATATGTGAAGTAACCATTTATGTCTCCCCTGTCCCTCTACTTTTTCATCTGATGAAGATCCTTTATGAATTACTGGGTTGAGCTGACTGAGCTGTTCTTATATTCTAATTCTGCATTTTCTGTGTTCAATATCTACAAAGGCAAAAGTCCCTATATAATTACCACTAATTTCATAACTAAAGTGTGGTACAGAATACACAAGACAATATTCTATTTTGGGAGCTTTTAACCTATGTTTAATGAGATACCTGTGGTGAAGAAGGTCTTAAGGGTATGAATTTGTGCTTACAGAATTAATTTTGTTTCTATATCCGTGCGGTACTTTTCCCTTCCTTAGTAGAGAAACAATCACTCACTCAGTATCACTCAATATTCATTGAGGGAAATGAAATGGAAATGTATTAAAAGGAGTCCTCTCAGATAAAATACTGCACCTGAGGGATGGAAATTATGAAATCAGAAATATGCCAACTTGCCAACCCCTGTTCTTAACCCAAGATACACAGGTTTACACTTCAATGTGTGCATTTAAGTGTACAAAAAGAGTAATAAGGTTGCACTGAACTTTAGAAGTTTTGCCTGGGGACAAATCACAGGACTCTGAGTATGAACTGCAAACGAACCTACAGTGTGACTACAACAGATTGTTACTTCATCTTGTTTGATCTCAGCTTCCTGTTTTCAGATTATGAGACCTCTTTCAGATAGGAGAGAGGTCTGACTGGACTTTTGCAAAGAACTTAATAAGTCCTCCAAAAAGAACAAGTATTTGCTAGGCACTGAAAGGTGTGGTGATGGTGAGCTGCTGTCTCCATTTGCCTTGGCAATGACGTTTCAGACCTGATGGGCATAGTGTGGGGGTCAAGGGGGGAGCAGCTCTGGGCACATCTCCAGGGAGATGAAGGCTGAAAGAGCACACACTGTTCCTCAAAAGTCACATAGTCTAATGGGCCTGTTGAGCATGAAATGACAGGCAAGGAGTGTTTGTAAGGGAACGTACATCTATGGGTGAGTCTAGGCTGGAAATTAAAACCTTTCTAAGCTTCAGAGAGGCATAGGAGTAAAACACCATCCCAACAGCTGCTGTGGGAATAAAAATGACTAGTTAGAATTTAAGATGGAACTTCATCAGTTTATGAATGGGATGGCTTTACATAATGGCTTGTAAAAGCAAAAATTAGGCACTGTGAATCTAAAATTCCAAATCAGTCCTGTGCAACAGCCTATTTAGAGTGCTAGACCTTCATAGCAGCCATGGTCCCTTCCAGTGCTCTTTCAAAGTATCAAGATAGTAGATTCATGACACAGCAGGGCTTTTCTTTGTGCTTCTATATGATTTTATTTTTAGAACTATATTATTATTATTATTGCTATCATTATTATTATGTTAGTGGTAATAATAGAAATAATCAGTAATTATTGATTGTGAGGAGTTAAAAATAGTTGTGAAGCTCAGAAAGACTGATTTTGGGGGGATATGCAGAATCATGTCTTGGAAGGGCCTGTAACATTTCTAGCACTGGGTTTGCTGGAGCTTCAAGTCAGCATCCTCAGGCAGACAGCTCCAGTAGCAGGAAGCTCTGCTCGTGGTTGTTTGGTGCCATCTATGGCCAGACACTGAAACTCATTCACACATACTAGGATCATTTGAAGAAAGCAAACATGCAGTGTCTTTTAATGAAATCAGCATCTACACTGATATTCAATAGATTTATAAATATATCTGTGGTAATCACCTATCTCTATATCTCTATCTATGTCTATATCCATCTATCTATATGTAATCTCTGCATCTGTGATAATCACCTATAACTCTTCCAGCGGTTGAACACTGCTAGTGAGCTGCTAGGGGCTATGAGTAGTTTCTGAATTTACTGAATATTTTTCAAATTTGCCTTCATAGCCAAAGCACAGTAATTATTAAATTGGGGTGTGGAATTAGGAAACTTTAGCAGAGAAAAGGAAGTGTGGTGCTGAAGGGTGAAAATGCATCATTTGTTGTTCTACATGAATGATATAGATGCTCATCTGCAGAAGGTGGCATGGGCACACACACAGACTCATCTCTGCCTGGAGAACCACTGGTCCTGAGGTAGAGCTTTATGAGGTAGAGCTCTATGTCTTCTCTCTCCCCCTTTCCAGTTTAGTCCCACCATCTGATCCCATGTCTGTGGACATCTGTGAGGTTTCAGAAAATATTGCTGGAGAAACTTAGGGCATGTCAGGGCTAGGACCAGTTTTGGGTAAGCATAACGAGCCTCTTGAGATGAGGATCTCCTAGATGCTATATGGGGAAGGATGCAAACACCTGCATGTGGGTGTCTGAATGTCTAGGTCTGCATTTGAGAATCCACTGAGAGACAGCAGAATTGGGATGCAGAGCCCACCAGTATGCAGTGTGTGCTGTTAGAGACATCCTCTTGTGTCTGACACATCCTCACATGCAGGATTTGCAGGAGACCCAAACCTTTCTGCAGCAGGAGCTGGAGGCCTGACAGGACACACTAGAAGCCACTGAAAATCATGGGAGCTGGAAGGACCTCTGTGGATCAACTAGTCCAACCCCCTGCAAAAGCAGATTCCCAACATTGTTACACAGGTAGGCATCCACATGCGTTTCAAATATTTCCAGAGAAGGAGACTCCACACCCTCTCCAGGCAGCCTGTTCCAGCTCCTTCACCCTCACAGTAAAGAAGGTTTTCCTTTTGTACAGAGGAAACATCCCATGTTCCAGTTTGTGCCCACTGCCCCTTGTTCTGTCACTGGACCACACTGAAAAGAGCCTGGCTCCATCTTCTTGACATCTGCGCTTTAGATATTTGGATATTATAGATGTACAAAAGGCTTTACATGACAGCACGTGGGCAATGGTAGATTATTGCATTCAGTGTGCTGATCTGGAGCTGGTATTGTTATCTTTTCAGAGCTACTGACAACATGAGGCCATCTGGTGTGGTCTCTGTGTAAAACAGACTTCAGAATTTCCTCCAAGTAGTCATAATAGTCTGCCAAACATTTCTGCTGACATTATTAGCAGTTGCAATGCCAGGTAGTTAATTTGTGTTTTTTAAGTTTAAAGAAATGTTTTAAAGATATTCTATGTGGGTATCTGGACAGAAAAGTGACAATAAAAATGCCTAGAGATCCATATCTTTAGTCCCAGTCATCCAATGTTTACTCATGCTGTGCATCTCCTGACAACTTCAGGGAGATTTCTTGTGCAATACTAAAGTGATGAAGGTGTGCATAAGTGCATTCCCATAATTTGACTGGAATCAGCTATCTCACATTGATAGTAACATTGCCATAGACTTACAAGAGTTATAATTTTAATGATAGGAATTTGGAGGCTCAGAATTTGGAATCCATTCATTATTTGTGTCATTTACTTAACTAGTTGGCTATTTATTATTTGTTGGAGTTTAGAAAATAACAATAGTATCAAGAAAGATAAACTGCAATCAAGAATTCCAGCATCTGTAGGAACCAAATGTAATGGATCACTGCCAATTGTCTAAGCTATTTGAGACATATAAATAATAGAAAGCAATGTATGAACATGGGGAGTAAAAAAATAAATAAAAAAATAAAGAGATTTGTATCCTCGGCATACAAAATTTAAAATAATATTAAACAGGAAATAAAGCTGACTGTGAATATATTAAAAATGAGAGCAAGACCACTAAAAAAGAGAGTTTAATGTGTTTGAGCTGTCAAATGACAAAAATATTGTGCTCCTGGGCCTTTTCTTCTCAGGGTCAGTAGGTGAAACATTACAGTCATTCAGAACTTTGATATCTTTTGTAATATAGAAAGTACAGGGAACAGAAGTGAATATGGCACTGTCAAGTTTGTCTGACTTTTGTCAGTGGAAGTAAAACTATCCCCTATTACTTCAATAATCATAGCAATTTCCGAGGAGAGCTTTTACTGAAGTATACTCTTATTTCCCAATTTAAGCTGGAGGCAGAAGTAAAGGTGGGCTAGACAGACCTCTCTATTATGCTCTCATTTTCCTCCTACCTGATAGAAAAGAAAAAAAAAAAAGAAAGAAGAAGAAGAAAAGGGAAAAAAAAGAGCAAAGAGCAAACTGGTACAGTGTAACTGGCATTGTCTTTGGTTTGGTTATGATCTATAAAAACTGTTAAAGCCCCTGGTTTTACAAAATCAAGCTAATCGGTGATAGTCAAAGAAATAATGTTTGAAGCTTCACAAGAACAATTACTTTAAGGGCAGCAAACATCATGGTCAACCTCATAAACTTGGATCCTGAAACGATGAGTTTCGTCTGCTCCAGATGACAGAACTTTAATTGTGTGCACTGAAAAGTACAATTATTTCAATGGGATGGAAAATTGTTTTTGTTCTGAATAAGGAGATGAAGAGACATTGAGCCTAAGTGAATCCTTTAGATCAGAATTCATGGCAGAAAGTCTAAAAGAGTTAACAATTTGCCTGTCTGTTTTGAATGAAGATGTCCAACTTGGGATCTGTAGCCCCAATATAGACTCAGTGGGCTGTACAATGGTATAATAACTTCATCACTTTCACAGTATTGCTTTTAATGAAGCCTACACTTATTTTGGCCTTTTTCACACAAGAGAGTTATAACAGGAGGAAAGAAGGCCTGTCTTAAGCTCCAAGACAGACTAAATGTCTGTCTTGTCTTAAGCTCCACTCTGCTCAGCTGCATTAGACCCCTGAACAGAAGCCAAGCTTAGACGATGTGGACTAACTCTTAAAGGCTTCTGTCTCCCTATAAAGATCATTGGGACCAAATTCTGTGTTAAGATAGAGGGGTATTCACATTTGTTCTGGGATTTTCTGAATAAGAATAGCATATGCCACACAGGGTTGAGTAATCTGGAACCCAGTCATGCATATATATTTTTTATCTCCATACTTACAGGAAGACTTAGTGTTTTCATACAATTTGGTGGTTCATACAAACATAAAATTGTTATTGTTATTATTCTAATGGCTTTATCACACCTATTTGCTATCAAAAGGATTTGAAATATTTGATGTTAAAATACCATTGGAGAATGCTTTACTTCATGGATTTTCTGATCAATTGTACATCTGTGGTTTTGCCTGTGGGTGCACACTGATTTCAGTTTGTTTTTTTGCACCATGTTTGTGCCTTGGCTGGACATTTCATGATCAGGTGCCTCAAAATGCAAACATAAATGAAAACAGGAAAATAAAAAGTATTCTTTCAGTAACTGTAGTTTAATCAGAGGATTTACTGCACTTGACTTTTAAACCCAGAATATTAACTATCATATCAAACGTTTGAACTTTTCTTTAACACAGATGAGATAAATAACTGATCAGTCTTTTGTGTGCAGAGTGTACTGTAGGAAAGGAACATTCGCAGATTTGTACATTTGAATATGTCTTTATTAAAAGAAACTAGCACATAGCTAGCAGCTTCACTTCTGGCAAGGCATCCAAATTCAGCTTTACAAACAAGCCAGTTTCTGAAGTTGAAGCAATAGACAACCCCGCTGAAGCAGAAGAATCTGTCTTTTCACTTGGCTCATTGACAGAGATGCAGTCATCTCTGAAGCCCAGAATTATTCACTGCTGCTAATCGTGCTTCCCTTCACTGGGAACACAGATGACCTTCAACTTGTCCCATCTCTGACGACTTCACCCACCTTCAGTTACCATAATTGCATCATTTATTTCAGAAAAAATGTGGATCATTAGGATCTCCCCTCTCATCTGCTGCTTTCTGAAGCCTGAGGTGCAGCCCTGGTTCAGGCTGTACCCAGGGTTACATCCCAGAAGTGCTCTATTATTAGAACTGACCACGCAGATGTGCTTCAAGAGACTGTGCAACTGAAATGCAGAGAACACTCATATTAAAAAGAGAAATGTTTTCAATTTACTTCATTGCTGCTTTCTTTGGCAGCTTTACTTCATGGATTGCACATCACTCTGCTTCCATTCCTTTGAGCATAGGTAATTAATACCTTTTCCATTATTAAAGCCTTGGGAATAGAAGATAAAATCCTGCCTTCATTGAAATCAATGGCAGATCACCCCTGAACTTCAGTTCCTTAAGTATCAGGCCCAAAGGGATCATTAGACAGTGCTGTGTATCGCTGACACTGATGCTATGTTAGACTACTGCCTCTCCTCCAGATGGCTGTGAACACAAAGGGACAAAAACCCCACCAATATCCTTGGCAGCAATGTGTTCCCATGATCATTTACCATCCCACTAAAAAAAAATCCTATCTTTTATCCTATTAATCTTGTCCAGTTTGAAATTCCAGGCTCTGATTTTTGATATATTTTTTCCTTCCCATATTAAAGAGACTTATCCCATCTATCATATTTCTCCAGGAAGATGTTGATTCACTCCAATAAGTTTTTTTTAAAAAAAAATCCAGTATCTTTAACTACCCCAAGCAACTATTACAATTTTTGTCCTTTTGCCATAAATTATCGTTTCTGTCTTTAACATGTATTTTATATTTTCTTTTCATTCTCCTATGTCATCTAGATCTCTTTACAAGGGTCTATGAATGATATTTCAATATCATCTCATCAGATTCACCTTCAGCCTTACCTTCCCACACTTGTTACAACCCCATCCAAGCATACCATGTTGGTTATGGTTCTCATGTTTAGTTTCTCATCTGCTGCAGTCCTTTCCTCCTTCCTTGAACATACCTCCCTTGTTGAGACAGAGGATTGCATAATACTTCACACTTTCATACCACATTCCACCTGAGGTTCTGACACTCTACAGAGTCGAGCTCCACAGAGATGCCCTGAAGCACATGTTGTACTAGTCCCAAATTTGAGATGATGAAAAGGCATGACAGAAAGGATAGAGAGTGCCCGAGGTCACGAAGAAGGTCTATGGCAGAACCAATTCTAGAAAAAAAAAATCTATTTCTTTGCCTTGGGCTCTCACCAGAACACTGTTCTTCTCTAGAACATAACTTTGAAAAAAAAAACCTTGCATCTTATTAAAAAATATTCATTATTGTGCCTGGAGGTCGTAGTGCATCAATGGGGGGCTCAGGCAGCATGCAGTAGAAGACAGAGAGAAGAAGATAGAAGGAAGTGCTACAATGAAGGTTTCTATGTAATGTGATATTTTTATGAAGGTAATTCTTTTTGGGCACTGAACAAGTGGAAATAACTAACTGTGGAAAAACTCATCTGTGGTCATGTAATTGGTGTGTTTCAGTGTCATGTAGCCAGTGGAGCTATTGTCAGTGTGACTCCAGCTTCACTCCAGAAGTTACAAAACATGTAGTGAATGAGGCAGGGGACCACAAGCAATTGAATGCTGCCCTGGAGAGACGAGTCTGTCCCTGCCTCTGTCATTTTTCATTTTCTTGTGGCCCAACAGGAGACATCTGGGTCTAAATTAGAACAGGGCTGAGCATTCACAGCTGCTCTTAAAATTGCTAGATGCAATTTGAACATATGAAAAAAAGATCAGGCTAAGCATCTAAAATTGGGCACCCTATTCAGGCAATACTTCATTCTTGGTTTAACCACTCTTCTTCAGTTCTCTCTGTCTCAGGTCCCTGTGTATAAAATCGATGGAATAGTAACCTCAAAAAAGAGCTGTAGGGATACATTAATTGATGTTGGTAAGCAGTGACAATATTGCAAAGGGTTCATCACAGTAAATCTCATGAGGAGATTAATAATTCAATAGAGGATTTGAATAACTGCACTAATAATGTGTAAGGCTTGAGAGTACTGAATATGGAATATGTGATGAGCTTGCTGTGGGGTGAGGCCTGCCTGTCCTCCAGGCAAAGTGGGGAGGAGTGCTGTGGAGACATGGCTGTGCCATCAGGCATGGCATCACCAACTGCACTCCCAGCTGAACTGCATGCACGTTATTCTGCTAATTCTGGCACTTCCTAACTCTAAAACATTGTACTGCTGTCTGAAAGCATTAGCATTCTTTTTTTACCAACTTCTGCCTACTAAATACTGCATGCTACTGTTTACCTGACCTGAAGGCTCTTCCCATCACCAGGGACAATCCCCCAAAAGTATAGGGATGCAGAAACCCCACCCCTCTCCCAGAGATGACAGCAGCTGGCAATGCCAATGTGGGAACTGTATTACTAACAGCTGTTCCTTGTGGCACCTCCCTCATGCTGCTGCTGGGAAAGCAGGCAGAGCAGAACTGAAGCTGCGACAGACCACAAGGCCATGTTTCAAAGCCATGTTGTGACTTGGTGGAGTGTTGTATTTCCATCTGACCTTCTCTCTGGATGGTAAAACAATGAGAGCTGCAGTCAATCCTTCTGACGCCGTCAATTGGTTTTCTGTGATTGCTTCCAGGTTCCCACAGCCTTGCTTCTCACTTGGGGCCAGACTTTGCAGACTGATTTCCACGTCACCAGGAATTGCTCCAGTACTTTTGCTGATTTAACTGACAAGAACAGGAGTTTTTGCTTTAAAAAATCAGCATCTTATCCCTATGACAAATTATATGATGGAACTGGAACATTACTATCTATTCCAACACCAAAACAGGCACATAGTATAGCTTAACTATGATGTTGGCTTGGAGTGAAATAATGTGTTTTATAACATTTCTGGTCTAACTTCATACAACAGATTTTAATATTTGTTGTTGTTGTTTTAAGTATGTGCATTAATTTTGAGAGGAAGGACTTTTTTTTCTAGCTTGAGAGAACTTTGAAGGCAGCCAGCCAATACAGAAGGTGTATTTGGAAACTTTCCCTTTGTTCAATTAGACAGCTGGGAGCCATCCAGATTCAATGCAGTGCTTTCTTTTACCATCTCTCCTCAAATTTATTGTTCTTTTATCCTTTTTATTTTTTTTTTATTTTTTTTATTTTTTTTTTTAACCCTGGCTTCAAGTAAAACTGATGAGAATATTAAGCTCTGAGAAAAATATTCCATCTGACTTCATCTCTCATACAGCAAGAGAGCCAAGGTCAAAACTGTCACTACTAGAAAACCTCTGTAATGTTAAAAAGGCACAAGAGCAAGCTAAAAATGTTATTTCAGTATTAACTCATTTTTTTTGTGTGCATGTTTGAAGATTTGTTACAGAACCAACTCCTACTGATGTTAGGTGACTAATCTCATTGCAATGTAATAGCTTGCATAAGTAAGGCAAATTGGACTTAGCCTTTACTGACTGTTAGCCTGCTGAATTTAATTATGGTTTATTTTAATATCTTTAAATATATATACCCTTAACTCAAAAACTACACTAATTTATTAACATTCTCAGTCTTTGGTCCTACCAATGGCAGAATGGGTTGGATTTTAGAGGAACAAACCAGGAAGGGCAACTATGTAAAACATACCAAACAAGCATTACTTGGTAAGCACTGAGCAATGCCATCACAACTGAGCCAGAAAAAAAAACATACAAAATCAACGTCATGTGTAACTCTGTTTCTTGGTCTTAGAATTTAATTAAAAAGGAAGAAAGAAAGAAGGAAAGAAGAAAGGAAGGAAGGAAGGAAGGAAGGAAGGAAGGAAGGAAGGAAGGAAGGAAGGAAGGAAGGAAGGAAGAAGAGCATCTCCAGTGTGTGCACAAATTGGGCTGAGTTCAGGGTTTGCAGTGGTGAATTTTTCCATAATTTTTTTTTTTTTTTTTTTGGTAATAGAACTAGTATAAAATCTAAACGTGACTTCAAATCCTGCAGCAAGTGTACTGGCTAGCTGGTGATCAAATATCAGTTTCTCTTCTTACCAAAATATGACACGGTAATCTGGAATGAAGTACATACCCATCTGTCAATAGATTAAAAAAAAGTATATGTACGTGTCAGAAGCTAGAATAATTATTAAACTTTACTTTCCAGAAGCGAAAGCATTACTTTTATAAATTAAAAGAACTAACTAAAAAAATGTATCAGTCAACAGTCAAATGCATTTTGAAGTCATAGAAGGCACTGAGTCGTAGAGAGAAACATTAAATGAAATGAAATCTGTCTTCTGTTCTGAAAGATTACACATTAGTTATCTGATGCAAGATATTTGAGCAGCATATATTGCACTGATCTATGTCTTCCACCTTCTTGCAAGTTCAGAAACTGGGAAAAGGGAATCTAAGGGCGTTCAGGGGACTCGTGGCTCAAATTCTAAGTCTTTTCCTGACATGAAGGAACAGGTTGTTCCCTTTGCTCCCATAGGCAGCAGGTCTCCTTCCACAACGAGGGACTTCACTGCAAACACATCAGCACCTGCATCTTCCCTGGTGATTACATACAGGCAAATTAAATTTTATCCTTCTTCACAGAAGGTTTTTGTTATTTTTTTTTTCTTTTTTTTGCAAGTTTGCAGGAGCTTAGCAAAAGCGCTGAGGGCTACTGTTCAGGCACACTCATATAATTCCCATACTCCTTCCATGTACCTCTCATATGGTATTCAGATTGATGCAAACCAGTGGGGCAGCCCTTGGTGGAGACTGTTCGACACACACACACAGACACACAGTCTGTCACTAGATTCTCTTCTGACATCCCCAGCAGCTAAAAGTCACCAAGAGCTGCCACTGGGGCTAAACGTTACTGAGCTGGGACACCAGCACAAAACTGGTTTAAATGTTATTGGCAGCTTCTTCTCCTTGGACAAAATAAACCTCCATAGTGTTGTGGTGACTTACACTGGATTGGAGAACTTAGTGCTGTCTTCCTAGTGAAACATGTAATATTGTAGACTCCTTCCTTAGAGAACAGGATGGTATTATAAATGTGAAATTATTCACTGTGCCGTAGTATGGGATGCTTGAGCAGTGAGAGGATGCCTCCAAACATGTGTGCAGGCAGCTGAGTAAATCACAGCAATTCCCTCTGCTCTGCTATTACTGGGTCATGCAAGTAGCGGGAGATAAAAGGACGTGGCACAAATAGGTCAGAAACCTATTCCTGATGGTCTATTCCAGGGAAGTGGCCACTATTGCAGCCCGCTGCAGGAGCAGATGTACTGATCCTCCTCCATCTGCTTCTGCAAAATAGGGGATGTCCTTCCACTTCTCCTTCCCCTCTCTCCCACTCACTTTCAAGAGTGAATATTAAAGCCCATTTACTCGGGATTTGTGGAGAGCTTTAATTCCTCCACCACCTCCAAAATCTCTTTTCCTTTTAAAAAAGGACTGGGAAGAGAATAGTCTCAAATATTTTCAGCAGCTGAACTGTTGCCTTGCTCTGTGACTTCTGCTACAGCCCAAGGCCTTTGTTACTGCTGAAAACCAGGTGTCAATCTCGCACTTCATCAGCCTCTGAAACAGCGATCTATTAGGAACTGGTTACGCTGTTGGAATCCCTGGTGGAAGTGCAGAGAGACACTGTAAGTTTTCCCATCTGTTATGATCTTTTTAGAACTGATAACACTAAAGTACCCCAAAAGCTCTCTGTACAGGGCTGCACAGACCCTATCTCACCCCTTTGCGAGCATCACTCATTCCAAGTTAACAGTGGTGTCAGTGGGGAAGTAAAGGACATGAGGTTTTCATTACACTGGCAAAACCAGGACCAAGAGTCATCTTAGGTCAATTTAGATGTCCTCACCACAGATAATTGTGTGAGAGCTCAGCAACTAGCTTTCCTCTATTGTCAAGGGAGAGGAATAAGCAGGATCATCTGATCTTTATAAAGATATCTGTTTTACAGTAAGATGAATCGTACCTCAGAGGTGCCACTTCTTGTCTAAAAAGCAGACAAATAGCTCAGATAGATCTCTGAATTTAATTTATAGAGCTTTAAACTTTGAAGAAGTTTATAGAACATAGAAACAGCCCAAGGCAAGGACATCACCCTTTTGATGACAGAATCCGCAATGATCCTATGTTTTCCTAGTTACAGGTGTCTAACTTCTTTTAATCTTTTACCCATTTTCCCCCAGTGATTATTCTTCCAAGAATATGCCACATTCTTTTCTAAAGACATATTACAAGTTAGACGCTGTTAAAAACAATATGAGAGTTTCCTCGTTGATGTAACCTCCTCTCAGGAAACTATCCCTAAAGTATCCTCAACTAATTTCAAGCCGAGTATGAGTCACCGTACGTTTTTGAGATCACTTCATAATAAGTAGCAGGTTTTTTTATTTGTCTTTTGAGGGGGTGCTAGAAGCAGGTTTGGTGCAAGTTTTTATTGCTGTTTTATGAACATTCTGTTTGATTTTCTCTTTTTGTAATTTAGTACTGTCCTTCAGGGACAAGATGATATAATGGTCTAAGCCACCCAAAAATATTGTCTGATTATATTATCTGATTTTTTATTTGCTGTGGGTGTTACGTGGAGAAGAAATGCTTAGCTATACTTGCTTTAAAAAAAAAGAAAAAAGAGAAGTTTTGTATGCAATTCAATTGTTATCTCAGCTATTTAACTTGCCCGTAAAATACCAAAAGAAGTTCCTTGATGCTGTGGATTGAACATGAGCCAAAATCAAGAATATAAACAAAAAGTGGTCAACAGTGGTAAGGAATCCACTTCATCCAATTGCCTTAAGTCAGCAAACTTCAGTGCAAAACTTAAAGGCAGCTCTGGGAATGTCAGAGATAATTTTTATTTTGGCATAGTTTTAAGTGTTGAGTTTGATAGCAAAGGTTGTAATCAGTCCTGACTTCCAGACTTGTGAAAAGAAAAAGTTCTCAGTGTTCAGATAAACCTCTGCAGCAAAGTGAATGACATAACTATAATAAAAACATATTTGTATCTGGGTTCTTTGGATTCCTGCATTTTTATGGCATTTGGCATCATAAAGAGAATGCACTTGATTCTCATGAAGATTTTTGTCTTTCTTAACCCCATCCGGTCTCAGAAGGATCAATGCATTTTTATGGCCTTTGTACTTTTAGACTTCCTGTCATTCAGACCTCTGATTATAAAGGAAGTTTGCACGTTCTAGAGTTTTATTTTAAACCTGCATCAAATACACACAGAAAATCTGCCAAACATTTTGTTTATGTTCCATGCTTTTATATATCTATCCTCTTCTTACTTTCCACGCTCTCATAAAGCATCTCTATGAAAGCTCTTTGCAGGAGTACTGGACCAAAACATGGCTGACCCACAAGAAAAGACAATCAGACATTACCCCTCCCAGGTAACTACTGCAGAGAACCGTAAGAATGCAAGTAGTACACAGACAAAACCCCCTGTGTCTGATTTACTTGCATGAATAGCAACTACCCCCACAGTCTTGTGCTGCCAGTGCAAAATAGAAAGCTATGCTTGAAGAGTTCTGGTTCTGAGTTTTGAGAGGCACAGTGATACAGCAACAAATTTCTTTTTCCTTCAGAGATTTTTTTTTTAATAAAGTAGTTTAATAACATTTCAAGCATGTCTGACTGCAGTGAAGAACAAACACACTAAAAATCAGAGCACGCAGAGGCATTCCTATGTTGTCCCATATCATCATCAAAACAGTTTACACGCTATGGTAGACTCTAACAGTTTGAATTAACTCAGCAGACTGCTCTGGCATTTTAAATAAAGGCTTACCATGTAATTTAGGCCTAGCTTCAGCAATACTGCTGAGCTGTGGGCTATATGATGCATTGCAATGACGACAAAATTATTTTTTATGCCTAAGATTAGAAAAAACATGAGGATGAGGAGCTGCAGTGTCCCCATTAGCACTGTTCATGGTTGACATCAGCCATCGTTCCTACCCAAAGGCCATCAAGAGACAGTGTGTCAAACATGTATTCTTTTTGTGCCAATAGAAATAGCTGTGGGTTGATCTTGGTTTCCAGATTCTTTATGTGACAGGAGTGGCATGAGAGGGAAGCAGCAGACAGGAAATCCAGCCCCACCGTTCTGCTTAGCTCTTTGTTTGCCAATGCAGATCATGAACAGCTACTTTTAATCTTCAAAAATGGGTGTTCTAAATTAATAATGATGTTGACAAGATGAAATCTAAATGAGCTATTCCACTTCATTACATCTATTCCAATGTGATTATCAGAGATCAGAATAACTACCAAACATTCTGGATATCAAACTTTCATGATGGATTCAGTGAACTCACCAATGTCAGTCCTGAGAGATAAAGAGCACTTCACCCCTAGCAAAAATTTAATTTATTTAATGATAATAATACTAGTAACATAAAAAAATGCATACATTCCAGGTTTAAGAAAATGGGGTGTTATTCTTTACTGACAAATGTTTTTTTCCTGGTAGAAAAGAAAGCTCAGAAGACTAAGTTAATCAGGCTGGGTCTCTTTATCATTTGTGACGCCATTAAGGCCACCATTAATCAAGAATATTAAAGTCTGTTGCTATTGCAGAGGTAGAGTCTATCTCCATTCCTAACGATAACAAGCTCAGGGCACTTACTCCTGATACATACTCCTTTAGTTTACAGCAAACAAGCAGCTAATATCTACTATATATCCCCATCAACACGTTCTCTTTTCTTTCCTTTTGTGTGCTGCTTCCAACAAACTCAAAAAAGTCAGAGATGCCCTTTACTAAGCATGTTGAGGCATAGAAGAATAGTCACTGGGAAGCAGTGTGTGCACCTACTACATTTTGTCCTTTAGATGAGTATTTAATAGATAGGTTTATAATCCCAGTGAAATTCAGTGTAATTAAAAAGCAAAGCCTGCAAATCTGCATGTTATATGGAAAAGGCTGTTTATTCCTACGAATACTTATTAAAGAGACATAAATGCATATCATTAATTTTTTAAAGGACATATAAACATGAATTTGTTAGTATAATGCAGTGGGTTAGATTCTTTCTACAGCAGTCCCTCTCAAATTCAGCCAGATGAAACATCCACAAATACTATGTGCTCTGCCCTGATCTGCCAAGTCTGACACTGTAAAGTGAAAGAAGATGCAAAAGGATAAAATTCCACATTCTCTACTGCAATTTACAGCAGTAAGACTTATTAACTGCTATTTACACAGCTGAAAGCCACACACAGGTGTTCATATGCTTATTAACCATGCTTGCACACCTCAAAAAGGAGTATAATGTTTCATATGGTTTCTCAATGACATCCTTTCTGCTTATTACTTTAAAAAAAACTCTGCATTTTCCTTCCTGTTTTTAAGCTGGTAGAATTGTTTCACATTGAAAAAAGATAACCTTATATTGGCTTAGGTCCTTGGGTCTGTAGCTTCATAAACATCTTATTATGTGAAGTCTAATAGTGCCAGCGATGTGGTAAGCACTTCCTCAGCATAAAGAGAAGGCAGTCCCTGGGGCTAATAATGCTTACCTTCCATGCAGTGCAGTTGGGAGGTTAAATTAGCATTTGTAAAATACTCAGAGTTCTTTGAATGGAGTACGCCATGGAAATGAAGGCGAAAGGAAAGAACATTGTGAAGCAAAAATATCAACAGTTAATACTATTCCATAATGGCCATAATTTTCCTATTAGCAACACATGAAAATGAGACTCAGGCTAGATCTGGATTATTTTAGACCAAAGTCTTCCACATAGGCACTTAATTAAGTATCTACCCAGATATACAAATAATTGGCCGGTCAACATGGTCATTCAGGCAATATTATGTGATTACATTTTGGTCTTGATCCATGTTTGTCTCTAGGAGCTGCTCCTCTTCTTCTTCAAGAAAATATTTCTAACAGTTTTTACCCTTTTCCTTCTACAGGCCCTACTATAACATCTTTCACAAAGCCTCACTCTGGTAGTATATGATCATCAAGCCATTTCCCATCACTGTTCCTCCTAGAGATCATTTTTGCTGTTCTACCCATTGGAAGCAGAATTTATTGATGAAACCACACTTGCTATTTATAAGTGTGCACGCTTAAGAGCATCACATTTTCTGGTTCTTGTCTCAAATTCCCTGCTTCACTCCAAACTTTGCTCGATATTAACTCTCATATATATCATTTCCAACATGAGGCAATGTCAATAACTTGCTCCTGTCAACCTTTTGAGCTTAAAAATAAAAAAATGAAAAGCACACTTCTCAAGGCTGAAAAATACTTGAGTACCATCACTTTCAAGAAAACATCTGGCACTCAGTACTTCTAGAAAATAGTCCATCTCATCAGTTAGCTAAACAGAGATTGAAAAATCTCAGTGAAGTTTGCTTCTTTCTCCTTATAGGTTGAACTCAACATGGCATCAGTAAGCGTTTGGCTTTTTTTCTAAGCACGAAGTAATTAACAGTTAATTGTTTTCACAGAGTGACAGAATCATCATAGAACTTCTTGAGTTGGAAGAGACCCTTAAAGGAACAGTTAAAAGCCATCTAGTCCAAATGCCCTGCAAAAAAACCCCTACAGCTAGATCAGAATGATCAGGCCCCATCCAGCCTGAACTTGAATGTTTCCAGGGATGGGGCTTCCACAACATCTCTAGGTAATCTGTTTCAGTGTCTCATCACCTTTATTGAAAAAAAAATCTTTATATTCAATCTAAATCTCCCTTGTTTTAATTTGAAACCATTTCCACTTGTCCTACCACAACAGACCATGCTATAGAATCTGTCCCCTTCTTTCTTACAGCCCCCGTTTAGATACTGATAGGTCACTCTCAGGTCTCTCTGGAGCCTTCTGTTTTTCCAGCTCTCAGCCAGTCATCTCAGGGGAGGTGTTCCATTCCTTGGATCATTTTTTAATGGCATTTTTGTATGTGCTCCTAGAATACTCTATAACAGCAGGATAAACACCTCTTTTCTTAGTTAAGGATGACATTTAAGCACTCACTGATATATCCTGTATATTTTTGTATAATTTGAGCTGTCAAAATTGTGTTTGTCCAGCTGGGCTAAACTTAAGGAGAAATTAACTTTGATGTATTTTCTTTAAATAATATTTTATTTTATTAACTCTAGCTAAAACCTGCATGTACTGTGGCAATTATGCTTTCTTGTGATAGCCTGATAGTGTAGCCTATGAGGAAATGCTTCTACCATTAAGAATAAAAGGCATTCACCTGTCTATTCAGTGTCAAATCCATGACTGTTTTTACAGTCCTGATTTTCAAGAAGTTAAGAACAGATTTTCTGGATTTCTAAGGACAAGCAGTTTTGATGAAACAAGAGAATCACTTCATAATCAGAAAAGAAATGGGGAATACCTTGAAAGCAAGCAAACATGGCTTCATGGTGTGAACTGCTGGAGGAAATGCATCAGGGCTACACTGGGCAAACTCATGCCCAGTAATTACTAGCATGATGTGTGTGCAGACAAGAGTGGTCTTTTCTCCTTCTGCACAGGAATATAAAGTTTTTCCAAGCAAGAGGTCATTATCAGAGTGCACGGTAAGCTAAGGAATGGGCAAGTGAACTTAATATTTGTCACTGCCCATTACAGGACTGGAGACTGCAAAACCCTGTGGTAGGATAGACAGTGGTAGGATTGCACAGATCTACAGTGGAGCAGAAAAGAAAACCAGTAAATAACCTCTACCTTTTACAAATGCTTCTGACAAAAGAAATGGTTTGTTCTTTTCTACTTCCTCTTTTGACAAATAGCTTATATAATTTCAATTTATAGAGAAGCTTGTAGCCCTGGTCCATATGTCTATCATGAAGAGTCAGGTGAAGAGGACAGCAAGAGCTTCCTAACACTCTAGTACATTTTACAAAAAATAATTTCAGAAAACATGGAAATAAGAATTTAAGCAGTCTTGTATTACTGGAGTCATCCATGCCATACTGATGAGATGAAAATCACACCCTGCTGCTGTTGGTGGATCTGATTATAAAACGATACATCTCATCAGGTCTATCCACATGGCATCACACTGGAAGTTCAAATATGTTGCTTGCCTGCTATGACCTCTAATCCCTTTCAGAGTAAAAGCTTTCCAACAAGTAATCTTATAGGATTTGCTTCTAGATATATGCACTTGACTGTATTAAAGTGTTGGTAACAATCCCAGTTTACTGTGCAATCCAAAATCAGAAGGGCTTAATCTTTCATATGATTGTGATGCAGTCAACACTGTACAAGACCATTAGATGTACACTGCATGAAGTCCAGGAGAAGGAGCCGACATCCCAGTACCAAAATGGTCCTTGGGTTGCTACCAGAGGCCAATACAATCAAAAGTGCCACTCCTATGGTGGCTCCTATGGTGACAAGGTTAAAGAGCAACCTCAGGCTTGGAAGACCAGACGTGCTACCATATCAGAAGAGTTGATGAAGAGTTTGATCTTACAGAGCTTTAAATTATGTGTGCTGAAAACCATATGCATTAAAAATATTAAAAGATTAAGTATTGTTAAAAAGGCATGAGAAATTTACTATAATATACATATCTGTACATATACATTTTATCATACATTCAAGTGTCTATTTGCCTACCTTGGCTTTTTTTTTTTTTTTTTTCTTTTTTTGAGTGAACAGAGGTAGAGTTTGCTCAAAAAGTATTAGAACTATTAATCTAATATGTGCTTTTTTTTTTTTCTTTCCCATAAAATTTATTCTACCCTCTGGGTTGAAAATGTTACTTTTATTTGACAAGTCTGGCATCTATTGAACCTCTGCTGAATTAATGTGTCACTGAAATTACAACTTGAGAAATTTATCAGCAGACTGACAGTACTTCACTGTTGTTGCACTTACAGCTGTGTGTATACAGAGCAGCAGCAGATGGGGTACACAGCACGTGGTCTAAAGCTTAGTCCTGAGGTTCAGATGTTACTACATGCCCACCGTCTGCAACAAAAATGTGTTTTGCTGAACCTCAGCAAAGTCTTCTTGTGGTTCTTTCTATAGTACATCTGGTTCTTATTGGTTAAGACCTGCTCCTATGGTGCATAAAAGCTCCCAAAGACAGTGCACATTACCCAGCAGAGCTTGCAGTTACCTCTTTAGTAGTGGCGTGCTTTCCTTGACTGAAGGATCACTTTCTGTCCATCAGCTGCTACAGATACTGGACAACAAGTAAAATAAAAACATGCTGTAAATACACACAGCTAACAGAAAAGCATTAGGACACTACAGTTACTGTGGAACAGCATTCCTCCTTTTGTAGCTATGGATAATTTGTTGCTTTCATTTGCTGCCAGGAGCCTGGCAGTTGGTGAGAGAGCAGGCTCAGCTTCCAGGACCACAGCTATGCTTTACTGACTTAGCACAGCAAAGAAATGAAATTACCCTCTCTCGACAGCATATAGGAAAGAAAAGATTTCTCCTTTGCAAGTCTTTGCTAATTTGATCGAGAGGAATCATACACTGCAGCTTTGCTCATGTAAATCCGTTGGGGATTTATTTTATTATTTGGGGCAATACTGGCTTTGATGGTGTCTGTGAGAAAGGGTGCAAACAGGAAGAAGAGCTGGAGAGAAGTAAAAGGGTGGGAGACAGAAAGGGCATCATGCATCTGAATGGCACCTCAGCTGCTCCTCATCCAAGCTTTCGGCCACTTGCATCACTTCTGCTCCATGCAAGGTACAGCAGCTTAGAGCTGGCATTGGGAGGGCAGATGGAAACAGACAAGTGATAGTGAAGCATACAGACTGCTGTACACAATGGCCACAGCCAAAATACAACCACAATTTCACCAATACACAAGAATTACAGTTATAAATAAATACAAAAGTAGTTCACCACTGGCAGAAAAACGGTGACACTTTTTAGTCTCAATAACAAAATAATGCTCCTTTACCCAAAGAGCAGAACTATTTTTGCTTGAATATGAAAACTTACTGCTCTCATAGCCAGGGTAGTTCAAAAGTCTGTTCTCTGTTCCATGGATCACCATTTCTTGTTAAATATGGCATACAGAGAAATGAAATTTGAATTTTATTTCAGGCAGCACCCTTCCCTCCTTGAGGAAATGATGCAGCTTTGATCAATTTCTTCAGAGTTATTTTGTGTTCATAGACAGGTTTGTCAATTAGTCAATGAGTAATAAATTTTACAAGTCAATTAGTAGGAAATTATCTGTTTCTGTATACTACTGCAAATCTGTCTCACACTAATATCTGTGAAGCCTCGCATGACTTACCTAAATTATCTGACAGATGTTCCCCTTCCCACTATCGGCAGCTTCAATGGAATATTAAATATTTGTATTTAAGCTGACCTGCAGACTTCCTTATTCCTTAAACTATTTCTCACAGCTGTCTAATATAAATACAAAGCTGTCATCTCTAATGAATATATTAAAATACATGCTGCAAACTGAAGCAGAAAGCTAGGTAATTTTGGTACATAGTTTTGTTTAAATAAATGTGGAATAAGACAAGTGCTCAAAAGAAGGGAAAAATTGTAAAAAAAGGAAGTATTTTAAGCCTAGTCTGGGTATGTTGCATGGAAGAACAATCTGCTTCTTAACTCCAGATTTGGAGGAGCTACAGAGAATAAGAAATTAAATGAGGGAGAAAATAGTGAGGAGTTTTATGGATATTGACTTTCATGATTACTGGACTTTTCTGTCCCACTTCTAGTGTATCTGTGTATGCCTTCTATTTCTGATCTATTGAAGTGTTTGCTGTTACTAGGCCTGACCCAAAAGTTACTCCAGCAGAAGAAACAGTCCTTGCAATGTGGATGATGATGTCCTTTAACTCATCACAGTAGGGACCTGTAAGATTAAACAAATTTTAAAGTAATTCTTGTGGAAAAAGCATACTGATAAAACTGATATTCATGCACAGGAGAAATAATTCACATTTAATGAACTGTCTACTTTGGCTGCATGAACATATCCAGGCTGCCTCCTTCTTGGGCCATTGTACTGACTGGAAAACTGGCAACTTGCTTTAATTTGTCATTGGCACTTATTGCCATAGTAACCAAAAAAATTACTGTGACAGCTGCCCTGATGAGGGGAGCTACAAAGTCTGAGTGAATTTTCAGACCAGAAGATAAGCTTACACTGAGAAGCAAAGCATGGAACTCCTGGATATTTCATGACTTTGGCACTTATTGGTCTTGGTGTTTTGCAACTTCTGCTGCAAGTAGCAGGACAGAAGGACGCACTTCCTTTGTAAAGTCCTTTTCTTCTCTTTACCACATGGTAGCATACATGGATTCTATAGGTTCATTGCTGTCTCAGTAGTGACAGCCAGCCTCTCCACTAAGTCTGTTTGTACCACTGGCCATAAGAGCAGCAGCAAAGCAATGGCACTGGGTATCCCACTGGCTTAAACGTCACCAGGATGGAGCCTGAACCAGCCTACCTGCAAAAGCAGGAGGAAAAAGCACCAGAGCTGACTGGAGAACTGGATGGCCCAAGAGGAGAAAGCTGGAAATAGATGATCAGGTGGGAAAAAAAAAATAATGCAGAAACAGAATTACAGAATCAGCTAGGTTGGAGAAGACTATCAAGATCACCAAGTCCAACCATGAGCCTGACCTACTAAATCCCATTATCAAATCACATCCCTTAGCACCACATCCACATCTCCTCAATATCTCCTGAAAAAGGAGATATTGCCCTGGGCTGCCCATTCTAGTGCTTGACCAATCCCTCTGTGAAGAAATTCTTCCTGGTAGCCAACCTAAAGCTCCTCTAGCATAACTTGTGGATGTTTCCTCCCGTTCTATCATTTGTCACGTGAGAAAAGAGACTGGCACCTCCATATTGCAACCTCCTTTCAGGTAGCTGTAAAAATCAATGAGATCTCCTCTCAGCCTCTTCTTCTCCAGACCAAGCAGCCTCAGTCCCCTTGATCATTCTTCGTAACTCATTTCCCAGTCTTTTCACCAGCTTGTTCTTTCCTGCAAACACTCAAACAGCTCAGTATTCTTGTAGTGAGGGGCCAAAATTGAACATAATATGTGAGGATATGTGTTAAGAAAACTGTAACTTAATATGTACTAAACACTGAGAGTCCAACATGCTTTGCATCACTTGAGACATGGGGATCTCTGTTTTACAATCTAGTTTTCAGGTGAGATGGATCAGCCTTTAGACATGCATGCTTCTCTTCCTGTAGGGGCCTGAAGGTAAGATTAACACAGATCAACAATTTTTTTCTTATTTCAAGATCTGGTAAGAATTGGTTTTGAGCATTTATCTCAGCTTTGTAGTCATTGGTATATCTTCTCTGTCAGGGTCTTCACTATGAGGCTGAAAACGCAGCTACAAGGAGTCAAGAAACTGAACACCATTCTGGGTTATTCTCAACAGCAAGAACACTTCCCCACTGCCTCCATGGCCCTCAGCCAGACGTCCCTGTGCACCCCATCAGCCACAGAACCAGCTCACCTTGGGACTTCAGGACTGTGCCTAGTACAACCTCATCAAATGGTAACACCAATCCCAGACCTGTTCAGGCTCAGACAGCTCCATCTGTTGTCTTTCCTTATTCAGGATGGTTCCTATTTCTTAAATTGTTTGCACCGCAAACTTGAACTCTTGTTTTCTGATTATCGGTGTCGTTTTGTTGTTGTTGTTGTTTTGGGGAGTGAGGGGTTGACCGATTGATTTGGTTTCTATTTGTTTGGGGGGAGGTGCTTTAAAATCCAAAGGCAATGCAGCTTCAGCAGGTCACATTTTACTTTGAATTTTAGCAATCATGATGTCCTCTTCATGCCCCACTCTCTTAAAGCACCTTAACTTTTTAGAAATATCACCAAAAATTCAGGCAGCATGCTTACTGAGAAGACTTCATTGAAACACCACTTGAGCCTCTTGGCATTGAGTTTTTGTTCAACAAAATCTTTGTATGCCATGGTCACCAGAAATCCATGTGCTGACCTCAAGTAGAGGAAAAGAGGAGCCTCATGCAGGGTGTTGCTGATCAAATGTGCTACAGATGTAAATAAGATATATTTTCAGAGTGGTTTGTATTCATGATACTGATTATTTGTTGCTGAATATGCAAGTAATGGGAGATAAATTAATTTAACATTAAAAAAATGCTTCTGTAATGTTGCATATATGAAACCTTGCAAATTGTTCTTTTTGCATACTCCAGTTCTTAACCCAGAAAATTGCCAGCTTATCACACAAATTTTGGATGATTTCATCATTCCTTCTTTTAAACTCAGTTTGCAAAACATACATTTAAGTCAGTAGTATAAATTTATAGTATCTTTTGCTTAAACATTTTGACAGTGTGAAAATATAAAAAGAGGTAAGTATAAACAGCCATGGTTTTGGTGACACAGCCGTGATTTCTCAGCGACTGAACCTGCTGATAGTGATACGGATTGGTTCAGAAACAGTCATGGCCGTTACATTAAGCTTGGCTCAGGATATGCCCAGTGGTCATTAATAACAAGTTACACCACTAATTAAATACCTTCCCTATTATAAAAGTCGAACACTGTGTCTACAGACACCCACTGTTTGACTGTGAAATTCTCATATACAAGGGTCAAATTCTCAAATAGGAGAACATTCAAAGTTTGCAGGTTCCTAACACTTCTTACTGACATATGTGACAGATATTTTCAAATTCAAACAGTGCATGAGAAAACATTTCAGTCTTGCAATTTGGAAGAATCAATGCACTCTGCAAAAGGAAGGCTGTTTGGCTCATAGTGAGAGCAGGGAGGGCCAAACACCTTTCTTCAGGAACACAAAAATCACCTGAAGTGTTCTGTTATTTATTTATTTTCTTTTTTTCCAGAAGTGATTTCCCATAGAAAAAGGAACTGGAACTTTGGAGCATTGCTGCAACAAGCTTTCAGGCTACCTACAATTTAAAAACCTCTGGGTGGTTACATTATTAAAAAAAAAAAAAAAAAAAAAAAAAAGCAGTAGTGAAAAAGCTGCTGTTTCATACTGTCATGGAACACAGTCCCCAGGCAGCACTGTGCTCCTGGTGCAATGAATGGAAATGGTGCAATGTGTCTGCATACAACACGACCCAGCCATCGTCTCCTATGCACGGATCTTCAGTGCCGGCTGTGCACGCTGCTGTATTCGGGTAATTAACAACACACGTCGTCTTCTTGAATTTGCTCCTACAGCAGCTCAATGTAATTGCTACCAGCACCATCCCGCTTAGACCCCACCCACCGTAATCACTTTACTCCAGAACTAAGTTCAGACAATTTATGCTAATCCATGTGCACCACATTTCCGAAGGCTCCGCACACTGCTCGGTTGGGCTTCGAGCATACAACCCCCCCCCACCCCCCAACCCCAGGAGCTGCTGCTGGTGGTGGCAACGCTCCCTGCCCAGCGCAACAACCGCGGTCCTTAGGTTATCTTCAGTAACAAACAGAGAATCTTTCCGAGGCCATTGACAGCTTTAGGCAGCAATTAAAGCCCAGTTTACACGCAGTTTGGGGATGTCTCAATGAATCATTTCGAAGCTTAACCACGGGACCGTACCGCAGACAGAGGAAGAAGCATCGGCGGCTCCTGCTGCCTTCCCCATTTGCGCAAGGTGCTGTGCGTTTTTTATTCTTTCGGCGCTGTTCTATTTAGTTACGCTTTTATTTTTATTATTATTTTTCGCTGGAAACCCGCAGCCCCCCGGCACTCTCTAGGCGTCGCCTTTAAGGGGCGCGGCGGGGCCGGGGGCTCCCCGGGCGGCACCGAGCGGCCCAGCCCGGCTCCGGCTCAGCACGGCCCGCCTTAACGCCGTGTCACCTGACCGCGCCGGGCCACCGACCTGCGGCGGCGTGCGGACCGGCTGCGTTCCGCCCTCTGCACCGGGCTGGGGGCGGCGCTGCTGCGGCAGTCGCGCGGGGATTAGGCTGCGGGAGGATTAGGCTGGAAATAGCAGCGGCGGCTCCCGGCCGTGCACGCCCAGCGCATCCCGGCGGCGGCGGCGGCGGCGGCGGGAGGAGGGGGCAGCCCGCCCCGCACCTGGGGCTATCGGAGCCGGGGGGGGGGGCTCTGGGCGGCGGCGGCCGGAGGACGGAGGGAAGGACGCGTTGACAGGTCGGTGCCGGCTCTGCCTGACCGCCCCCCGGGCGCTGATGGCGTCCCTTTCCCGAGGCGGGGGGAGCGGGGGGCAGGACGCGGGCAGGTGATGTGGGGGTGAGCTTTCCTCTCTCCCCCTTTCCCCTCCTCCCCGGCCCTCATTCGCGGGTTGTGCCGTCTCCCTCTATTCTCCTTATTTTTTTTTTCCTATCCCCGCAGTGTCTGAAATCGCCCTTTTTTTGCCCCAGGCAGCCGCTCTGGAATTGTCTGGCGAGGCGAACGCTCGCGCAGCAGGGCGGGGGGGCCGGAGGAGCTCCGTGCGGCGGCCCCCGCCTCCCCACGGCCCGCAGCCCGCGAGCCCCTTCCCCTCGCGTGTTTTCTGCCTCTGCAGAGCAGGCAGCGGCACGAACGGCAACCGAAGATGTCGGGTCAGACGCTGACAGATCGCATCGCAGCTGCTCAGTACAGCGTTACGGGATCGGCCGTAGCCAGAGCCGTCTGCAAAGCCACCACGCATGAAGTGATGGGGCCCAAGAAGAAGCACCTGGACTGTAAGCATCCCTTTTGTATCCGCAGTGAAGACCCGGGGCTGAGCTTGCGGCCCTTTGGGATGCGGCTTTGGGTTGTTCTGGCTTGCTACTGTAATCCGGCTCGTGAGTGGAAAGGGCTGTGAGAAATCTCCAGGAGACGATGAGTTATTATTGCATTTCTTCTCGTATTGCATAATACCACTCTTTCAGCCATTTTTTTCCTCTTGACCTCTTGCTTTTCATCTAGAAAGGCAGCGCAAAGCACGCCTTGCAGAGCACAGCCCCAGCCTGGAAAGGGGTTTGTGCACATGGCAGGATGGCACCTGCCTGCCTCTTCCTCCCCCTGCCCTGGTGGGGCCCAGCAGGGACAAATAAATGCTGTGCCAGGAGCATGGCCTCTCCGTAGAGGCCTTCTGAAGAGGTTAGGTGATGGCATAGCGGTCAGCAGTATGCTGTGGATTGGAACGGCCTTTGGAGAGGGCCAGGTGCTGAGGTCCTAGACATTTGATAGCAGCTTTGTGGTCTGCCTAGTGGTTTCTGTCATGTTTTATTGAGGATGGCTAGAGGCTTTGTTTCAGAGATTTATTGTCTGTTCTGGACTTGCTGTAGCTGGTTAATGCATGAAACAAGGTTGAAGTCAAAATGTTTCTTAAAAGGCAATGAGCTTGTAATGCTTTGTCTTGACAATTCCTTCTTTTCAACCCACTCAACTGTCAGGCCCTTCTTGGAGACACCAAGGAGTTAGGATGGTGAAGGTACTTAATTGTATGATGATAATTGGCTTTATTCACCATAGAAACTGTCCAGCTTTGGTTGCAGGATATCAACAGCAGGTTTTAATGATGCCTGAAAGTAAGTGCTTTTTCCTTTTTTTTTTTTTTTTCTTTTTCTTCTTTTTATTTTTTTTAAATGCTTGAAACACATGGTAAAAAGAACTCAGAAGAGAAGTTGAGTATTGTATAAAGAAGTCTCTTGGCTACTTCCATTATCAAGTAATGCTGGTGCAGTGCATGCAAACACAGCTCTGATGATACTGTATTTCTTCAAAGGAGGTAGTATTACTTCTGGAAAATAATTACAGATTTTGGTGCTAATGATTTCATAGCTAGCCCTTCAGGTGGAACACAGCATGTCAGCCTTCAGCCATGTCCAATGCTCTGTGTATATGGCAAAGAGATGCTGAGTGTACTCTCAGGAAGTTTGTTGATGACACCAAGCTGGATGGTATTGTTGACACAGTAGAAGGAAGGGATGACATCCAAAGGGACCAGGACACTCTCAAAAAGTAGGCACATGGGAATTTAAAGAGGTTCAATAAGGCCAAGTGCAAGGTGTTGCACTTAAATTGAGGCAATCCAGATATGTATATAGGTCAGTAGAATTCATTGAGAGCAGCCCTGTGGAGAAGGACTTGGGGATTCTGATGGACTAGAAGCTGAACTTGAGCCAGCAGTGTGCCCTTGCAGCCCAGAAGGCCAATTATATCCTGGGCTGCATCGAAAGAGGAGTGATCAGCAGGAAGAGGGAAGGAGTCATCTCCCTCTACTCTGCCCTCATGAGGCACCATTTTGAGTACTGACTCCAAACCTGGGACCCCCAGTACAGGAAGGATGTGGAGCTGTTGGAGCTGGTCCAGAGGAGGGCCACAAAGATGTTCAGAGGGCTGGAGCACCCTTCCCATAAAGAAAGATTGAGAGAGTTGGGCTTGTTTAGCTTGGAGAAGAGAAGACTTTGTGGAGACCTCACTGCACCTTCCTGTACTTGGAGGGAGCTTACAAGCAGGAGAGTGTCTGACTATTTGCATGGCCAAATGGGACAAAGGGGAATGGCCTTAAAATACAAGAGGGGAGATTCAGGTTAAATATTAGGAATAAAGTTTTTACTCAGAGGGTGGTGAGGCACTGGCACAGCTACCCAGAGAAGTTGTGGATGCCCAACCCTGGAGGCATTCAAGATGAGATTGGATGGAGCCCTGGACAGCCTGATGTAGGGGGGCGGAAGCCCTGCCCATGTTAAGGATTTGGAACTAGATGAACTTTAAGGTCCCCTCCAACCTAAGCCATTCTGTGATTCTGATTTAGCACCATTGACTGAAAACTGACTTGAGCATAAACTGTTGTTAACATAGATCTGCTGTCTTAATGTCATGTAATCTCCCTTGTTTTCTTGTATGTTAGTAAAAAATCTTCTGATGAGTGTAGATAATCCACAGACTATAAATTTCTTGGTTATTGATATCGCCTGTGTTGATGTTTGGTAGCTGTCGACACCTCTCAATCTGTAGGCTGTGTATGGCCAGTCTAGTAATAGAAGCTTTAGCTTTAAAAGAGAAAAAAGCTTGGCTCTTGTAATGAAAACCATGCTGTGTCTATGCAATATTCATGTGTATATATTCTACACACACATGTGCATGCACACATCTGTAGGGAAGTAAAAGTGCTATCTGGAATAGGTAAGATTGAAGTGAGAAGTGGGGTAGAAATAATTTGCCAGTGCTGTAATGGAAAAGAATTGTGCTTGGATATTGATGCTAGTGTTATTACTTCAGGAATGAGACTGGGGGAGACTGAAGCCTGTAGGGTTCCCTGTCGTTTCCTGCCCACCTACATGTGAGATACCCGTGAGGAAGGGGGGGAATCACTTCCTGGTAAGAAGTCCTTGTTCATTTTTAGTTCTGTTTTCTAGGCTGTGTGTATTAGTTGAGCATTTAACTATCTGGGATCATTAAAGACAGAATCTTGTCAGTGGGAGATGCACATATTCAAAATTGAGGGCTATAAATGGAAGTCAGGTTCATATTTTAGAAGATAAAGTATTCTCAGACTCTTCAACCTGAGACATCTCCTCAGCACTGTGAATTGTCAAGCAGCTCCTTGAACTCTGGCATGTATCTGGTGATGGGCCTGGTGCTGTAATGAGAAGCAGAGGCCCATCCCCTGGCTGTGTGCAGGAAACGCTGCGGGTGGGGACTGTGCTCCACGTTGCATGGCTGGCTGCATTGCTGATGGATAAGTAGCACAGGAGGGCCAGGGGAAGGGAATGGAAGTCAAAACTTACCGTAAATTCTGAGTTGAAATGTGAAGGATTTTGACTGTAGGTACTAGAGACGATATATGAGGTGATTGGAGCAGTGCGTTATTAAAAGCTGTAATTCTACTATCAGCACAGTGGTTCCGCGTCCTTAGGGATCGCTGTAATTGTGTTTAGTATCTTGGCTTGTGTGACATGACACCTGGCTGCTACCTGCCAGTGTCCCGCTTAGCAGCTGGGCTTTGTAAATGAAGTGGAAAGGTCAACCATTGAACACGAGTCCTGTGAGGATGGGACACGATGCCTGTCCTCATGTTTTCTACAGAAGGCATTAGCTCTGGAGGTTACAGAAAGACAGTGGGTGGCGAGATGTGTGGAGGGTTTGTTTGGTTTTGTTTCTTTTTAATTTTTGGTAAATAGTGCTTAAGTAGAGGGAAGTTGCTCTCAGGGTTAAAAAGCATGACTTCAGTGGGAATCCATGTGCATGAGGAAGGGGGGAAAAAGTATAATGAAGTGTTTTGTGTGCACAGAAGCTGAGCTTCATGCTTATGGTGTGGCTTTCTGTACTTGCTTAGCTTACAAGTGCAGGCTTTGCTGTTGATGCTGCATTGTGGCTGTCCTTTGGCATGGACTCTGGGTGCTGCACAGACTTGTTATGTAAGGAAGAAGTACCAAGCGTGAATAGGCTGCTTATATTCATTAGTAACATTTCCCACTTTTTTGAATTCCAGCTCTCATACCAGTGAGAACTTCTGCTGGAAGTCGTACACTGAACAAATTCCCAAATGTCTGTGGGGGGAAAAGAAGCATAAATGTAGGATGCAATGACGGTTTGGGGCCAGGCGCTGCAGCTAGCACATCAGAGCTCTGATCCTTTCGGACTTAAAAACTGGTATCACTCCTTCTATAGTTCCTTCATTCCAACAGAGGCCTTTAAGTTTGCACAGTGATATTGATTCATCTCCCTCTGCTAATTGTGTTGCATTAAATAAATTGCAGTTAGATATAGCAAGCGAGGCAAGCACTCACATAGTGAGATGAGGATTAGCAGCGTGGTTTTATTTATGCATTTATTTTCGAAGCAGTGAAAAAGGCTATTAAGGACTTTGTGGATGTGATCTATATACGTTAAGGATACATGAGATGTGGTCATTCAACTGTGAGGGCAACACTCATGCACAGCACAGATGCTTCATTCTCAGTTTTATTATGAAAGCTGTGCTTCGCTGGGGGTTTGGTGGTGGGGCAGGCAAAGCTAGCATCCAGTCTTAAATGATGGTGGCTCTGAAGGCATCAACAGGGAGAAGTTTTCAGAGAAAGGACATATCGTGACTTTCAAATGTTAAAACACATATAGATCCAAAAAAAAAAAAAAAAAAGGAGCTCTGTTCAGACCTACTTATAAGGATTTAGCTGAGAAACAGACCAGTGATCTGTCAGTTAGGGAAGTGAAGTGGAAAGCAGTGAGGCTGTTACATCTGTGGTTGTTTGTAACAAGTTCCTGTTTCTGAAAAGGATCAGAACAGTTGGGATTTTCCTTATCTTATGATGTCAGTGAATTATTTTGCAGCTGGAGGAAGCTCTGGAGTGTCTAATATCATGTCTCACATGGCCTAGAAAGACCATGTAGTGTCTTCTAACTTCCTCAAAACAGTTTTTGTAAGATCAAAGCCCTTTCGGGGGGCTGATCAAAAGCTGGGAGGTTTTCATGAAATGTGGAAGCAAAGATGAGGATCAAGATGGAATTTTCTGTGACTGTGGAGATGACCTGTGTGCATATTGCAGAAATAGAAAAGTATTTGCATCTCAAGTCTAATTTTGCCTCTTTGTATGTGGCTGACAAAGGCTCTGAAAAGAGATATAGTTTAAATCATGTTGGCAACTGAAATGCAGGGCTGGTGTCAGTGTTTTGCTGATACGGATACTTGTCTCTGAAGGGTTTTTGCCTGTATCCTGCGTGGATGACCTTATGAGTTTGAATTAAGGTGGTCTCTAATGTTGAAAGAGAAATGGTGATTGACCAAAAGCAGTGGGCTAAGTTTTCTTCCCAGGTACAAGGTATTACTATGTATAATTACATAATTAGGTATCTCTAGCTGGATGGCTTTTATGCTATCTTCAGTTCCTTGCATCAGTGCTGCTATCATTAAAGAAGGTGTGTATTTCAGAAGCTGTTTGCTGTTGAGGTGGTTTGGAGAGTGTGCCAGATCTGCTGGCACTTGTGGCCTCTTACTGAAGGGAGTAGCACAGACATATGAGTGCTGCATTGCTCTGCAGTCTAAGTGATGCTTTGTGTCTGGATGGCTGTGGAATTACTTTCAAAAAATTGTCAAGAAGTGAATTTCTGCACAAGCCAGGCTTTATCCTTCACGCTCTACTAATGAAACCACTACAGTATAAGATACAATGAGATATACAAAAAATAATTTGTCATAGTTTCTATGTATGAGAGAAATGTTTTTCAATGAAGATCAGTTTTAGTACAATGTCTTGTTTTTCTTGTCTAAGCTAGGATGTAGTCTGAATTGTGAATTTATTCTTGTCATCCCAATGAGTCTCTCTTTCTCACCAGAAAATAAACATTCCAAGTGAGCGATTCTTTACTTTAGCAGGCCATTCAGTCGTGGATAACAGATTAGCACCTTTTTCCCCTGAAAGTTGTTGTCATCACTCTGTGGTGAATAGCACTCTGTTTTTGTGGACTTAGCTCGTGTCCTGTCTCAAAATGGTTTTGAAGATTTGCTTTACTTGGAGTTGTGTAGATCTCTAAGTAGGAGTACAAACAGCTGTAATGGGTAAGGGGAGCTAATAAGAAGTTCTTAGCTAGTCTTGAAAATTCCTAGGACATTGCCTCTGTTCCCATCCTTGCCTCATTTAAATACTGTTTTTGAGGCATGTGTACCAGGAGAAGGTTCCTCTTTTAATTAAGGTAAGACTTGGCCAAGTAATAATTCTTAAAAACATGTTTGAACCTGGATAGAAGTTTGAGTTAGGATTCAGAGGCAGAAACATGATCAAGATCACTCAATTTTGTGTATCTAAACTGTTCTGTCTTCTAATGGTGCAGTGCCTAAGGAGAAGGAGGACAAGAGACAGAAGAGTTGGGAAATAGGGTAATATTAGACATCCTTTTATCCAAACAGTGTAACTTGATAAAGTTAGATTCATTAGTCCTACCCTCCCTCCCTTTGGCTTTTCTGCCACTGAAGACATATTCTTAGTCTGTTTTCAACAGTCAAGATCCTTCTGTTAGAGATGCTTTGCCAAGGTCACGAATGACCAATTTTGGGACAGGTTGGGCCTTTCTGCTGTAATGACTTCTGTCAGTAGAGCTTTATAATGCAGCAGTCATGCCTTTTCTGCTTTCTTTGTGGTCCCTTGTTCCTGAAATGGCCACTTTTCCTTTATATAAATGAAGTCTAGCATTTTCTGCTTCTGCACAGATGAAAAAGGTGTGTGGTTTTCATTTTTTTTTCTTCTCCTGGAAGAGCAGAGCAATGGTACAGTGACCCATCCATAGTTTTCATCACTTCTATTTCATGGTTGAATATGTCATCATATTCTTGTAGGGCAGTAACACTGTAGCCCTGCAGTGATTGACAAAACCAATAATTAAAAAAAAAAAAATCTGTTTTTTTATTTCCTGTCATTTGACTTGATCTGTGCGTCTGATTTCCTGACCTGGCTCTTAATTTCATCTTTTCTATGCATCTTAACCTGAGCCTGTCCCACTAGTGAAGACTTCTGTGTAGTGTCCAAGAAAGTACTCTGGTGGAGTGGTCCTGTGTCTGTGTTCCTTGAAAGATCCTCTGAAGTGCTTAAAAGTAGATTGCAGTCAGGATAACTCTGAAGGGCACACAGAATTTTGGATGCTATTCAGTGCTTATTGCTGGATGGAGAAAATGGCAGTGGTGAGTGATACTTCCCCATCTGGTGTCCTCTCCTATCTTGAAGCCTACTGGAGTCTTGGAATGGAGAGAAAACTGTAACTGAAGAGAAGAATTTGTTGTATTATTAGTCTCTCTTTCTGAAGAGGTGGTAATACAGTGGAGGTACACTGCATCTGGTGCTTTTCTGCTTGTTTTCAAGATTCTTGAGACAACTGACACATTTTGCACTTCACCTTTCCTTCAGTATTGGATGTCCATGGCAAGGTGTTGGCAGCAGGATGTGAGAAGAAACTGTCCTGGGCCAGATACAGCCACCACAGACCCATTGTAGGACATGGCTGAGCCCAGAAGCTGAGTTGGATGCACCTCTGGGAAAATGTATTTAAGAAGGGGCAGGAAATGCTGGACAGACAGTGAAAAAGTGAGAATCAGCAGAGGGAACACCAGCATCAGAGGTGGAGCAGGAGGCTCATGGTGCTGCTGGATCGGATATCCCCTGTAGGCCATGAAAGAGACCACCCTTCTCACATAGGTTACTCCTGCAGCTCCTCCATTACCAAAACCATGCCACATGTATCCCCTAATCCTCAAGGAAAAAAAAAAATGGAAGATCTCCCATAGTCAGTTGCAGACATATGGTATTGCTGAAGGCATCCCTTAGTCTTTCTATAGTCTAAAGATGAGTCAGTTGTACCAAACAGTATCATTAACTTAACATGTGCTGTTCCTTTTTGGAGCTTATTTCCCAGGCACAGATCAGGATGTTGATAAGGGCGGAAAAGGACAAGTTCTGGTGTGTGCATAGGGAAAATACCACAGACACAAAAGAAGTCACCAAACTTCAATACACAGCATGCAGATTAGGAACAATATTCTGCCTGGGTTTAAAATACCCTGAAAACCGAACAGCAAGGACTAAAAGCAAACTGGGAAATCAGTCAGAGTCTCAGCACAAGGCTTCCAATGTACAGAAAAAAGTGGGTAATATAGCACTAGTCTGAACCCTGAACTCAAATGATATGGTATAAGAAGCCTTCCTAGGATCTTTGCAGGCACTGATCCTTAGCAGAGGGTTTGCAACAGTATTTTTGTTCTGCTTTGGTCAGTAGTACCAGTAAGACTGCAATGTGAAGCTGGTAAGTGAACACTGGAATATCCCACTTCATCAGACTCAGCATAGTTGCTTAGCTTCCCTACTGGCCAAAATTTTGCTTGGATGAGGGCTTGATGGCTTAAATAAAACCTGAATAAAACCAATGTTGGCAATTGTTAGAAGGCAGTACTTGGCAGAGGCTAGCTTGTCACTTTGTGGAGTGTGGCTATGTCTGCTTTTTCTGAAGTCTTGCAAACCACATGGTAGACTGTTAAAACTGTTTTTAATACTTCTATTACTATTTTGATTGTATTTAATTCAATCATCAAACATTCTGAAAAACAGTATGAAGCAAGTTTTGAAAAGCTGGGTTCATAGAATCACAAAATTATATGAGTTGAAAGGGACCTCTGGAGATCATGTAATCCAGCCTCCTGCTAAAGCAGGTTCCCTGTTGGAGGTTGTAGAGGAAAGTGTCAAGGTGGGTCTTGAATATCTCTAGAGAAGGAGATTCCACATGCTCTTTGGACAGCCTGTTCCAGTGCTCCATCGCTCTTGCAATAAAGAAGGTTTTCCTCATGTTTGTATGGAACTTCCTTTGTTTCTGCCCATTGCCCCTTGTTGTGCCATTGCTTGCTGGGCGCTGCTGAAAAGACCCTGGCCCCACCCACTTGACTCCCATCCTTTAGATACTTATAAGCATTGATAAGATCCTCTCTCAGTCTTTTCTTCTCCAGGCTAGCCCCAGGTCTCTTTCTCAGCCTTTTCCCTTACGAGTGATGCTCCAGGCCCTCAGTCATCTTTGCAGCCCTTCTCTGGTCTCTCTCTAGAAACACAATCTTTCTTGAGCTGGGAAGCCAGAACTGGACCCAGCATTCCAAATGTGGCCTCACAAGGGCGGAGTAGAGGGGGAGGATCACCTGCCTAGCCCTGCTGGGCATGATTTTTATTGATGTACGCTGGGATACCATTGGCCTTCTTGGCCACAGAACTACTACTGGCTCATGGCCAACCTGTTGTCCACGGAGCACCCAGGTCCTTCTCTGCTGAGCTGCTTTCCAGTGGATCAGTCCCTAACCTGTGCTGGTGCATATGGTTAATCATCTTCAGCTGTAGAACTCTATACTTGCCCTTGTTGAACCTCATAAGGTTGCTCTCCAAGTCTTGCTGAATGTCAGCATAGCCTTCTGGTGTGTCAGTTACTCCTCCTGGCTTTGTAACTAGCAGTCAATTTATGACTAGTAGTCAGTAGGCTGCTTGCACTCGTGAAAATTCTCTTCAGATTGTGAAACTTATTTTTGCTGCAGTACTTGACAGTTTTAGTCCACCAGAGAGGCAATATACCAGCAGCCTAACTAGTTCCACAGATGGCATTGGATGTCAGTCTTCAAGACTTGACCATATCACTGTGAATATACATGGAATACGGTGCTTTCTGTGCTGCTGGCAAATGGTAGAATCCATGGGCATCTGAGGTTTACAGCTTATTAGTAAGCACAGTATAGCAAGAGACAGCATACTTTATTACTACTGACTCCCAGACTAACCAAGTTGAAATACTCTCCTGTTCCTCCTCCCTTTCCAGGGTAGTGTGATTTCATGTGTTATTGTTTTTTTTTAGATTGTATCTATATCTCATTCTGGTTTAATGAAAGGAATTGTATGCTGAGAAGTCCCGATGTCATGCTAATGTTGTGTATTTTTGTAACATGTAATTTGGCCATTTGAGCTGAGACATTGTGTCAGTTGATTGCCTTTGCTAGAGTCTATTTTCTAGCTATCGATAAAAATCAAACGTGTGTGATATTTCTTGCTTCGAGGGGGGGGAGGGGGGAGGGGGATGGTGTGAGTATACAGGCATGGTCATGGTTGAAGGCCACCAAAAGGCATCCTGTGCTTCTAATATAAACTGAGAACTGCAAGTTACTGCCAGGATGCATCTGCAGCTTGATGCTAACTGGTGACAATCAACCCTTTTTGTTTGGTTGCAAGCCAATACGCAAAATTACCACAGGTAGATGGCAGGTTGGCAGGAGCTCCCAATGCTGTAGTTGGGCCACAGAGCTCTAACAGATGATTCAGCTGTGTTTTGCAAAGGTGGTTTTATATCCGTAAAGAAGGAATGAAAGAGAAGGCATGGATTTATTTGTTTGTTTTCCCCTTCCCTAGCTAGTTAGGGGATGAGGTTATAGCTGAAATGTAAAACACTGATAAGGGCAGATTCAAAGAGGCTGGGGTCTGCTTGAGCTAAGATTGTTCTACCATCTCTTTAAAGGACCAGAGAAACATGTCCTTTCAAAAAAGTATCTTAAACTTTGCACTGTGTTAACGAGGCGGGACAAACTGTGGCACGACTACTGACAGTAGACTTGATCGCTTCGAACTGGATCTGGACTTGGCATGAGCACGGATGACATGGATGACATAACGGCAGTGGATGCTTCCATAGCAGATGGTCAGCTGCTAGCCTGCAGAGACTGGCAGGCTCTTAGTGCCTTTGGCATAATTTCTTTGTATCTCTTAAGTCTGATAGTTTACAGAATGTTCTAAAATGGTACTCTGTAGAAATGAGAGGAAGACATGATTGCTCAAAACATGAATAAAACATAGTGACTTGTCGCCCACGCTCTTACAATTTATTCAAGTCAACAAGTTTGTGGGGAGGTCCTCAACATAAGACAGTGATCTTGCTACGATGCAAGACTTCACTAGCTAGAGCATGCATCTTTACATGTAATTAAAAGAGCCCTTATAGATGCACTTAAGTGGGAGTTCAAACTGTTTTTAAAGGAACTCTTCCTTTCACTTCTCATTTTAGAGAGTGTAGGACTTGTATGAAAGGGGGAAGCCAGCTGGCCCATTTCCTGGCTCTGAAAGCTGCTGTTTCTCATTATGTAGAGGTTGAATATAGACACCGACTTTAAGAAATCGTTACATCAGTTCTTCAGCAACCCTGGAGTTTTAAAACCCAACCTTTTCAAACGGAGACTTGGGTTTGGATCTTACTGCATGAGTCTGGAATCCAGAGTGCAGTCATAGTGACTATAGCTCTTAATCCAAGTTTTACAGCTTCATCTAAATGCGTTTACAGGGGAACGTACATTCTGCTAAGGGGCAGCAAGCCAGAGGAAGTCAGCATATCTCATGTGCCAGTATTTGAAAACAAGTACAATTTATCATGAGTCAATGGTTCATTTCTAGCTTCCAAAACAGAGCACGGTTTTCATACGTGAACCTTGCCTGTGACTTTCTGATTTGCTTCTTCATTCTTAGCCACGGTGAGTCTCCCTGGTTATGCTTAGCTTTATGCAAATATTCTTCTGTTATTTGTGAATGGCGGGAATAATACCAGGCAAACATTAAAGTGTTTATCATAGGTGAGGGCTAAGAACTTCCTGTTGTTTACTTAGAAGTTGGAAAATGCTTAGGAAGTATTATGAAAAGTTATCTTTCAAAAACTCAACTCCACAGTTGTGCACAGGAGTTTAATTGACACTTCTTGGTATTTCAGTCTAGAGATCTGCCTCTGCATGAAGCTTTGTTGTCTGGATTTAAGCCTGCATGACAGATTCCAACTTTCCCACTCCTCACTACTTGATATGAGACTTCCACTGCCGGTGGCAAGTGCATCTTCCAGATACGGTGGTGGCTTTGAACTGTTAGATAGCAACTTACTGCTGTCAGTTTATTTTAAATGCTAGCAGCCCTAACTGCATCCTTCACCTCTCAGGTGGATATTCATTGAGATTAGCCTTTTTTTTTTTTTTTTTTTTTTTTTTAGCGTTGAGAGATGTGCAGTATGTGAAAAGCTTCAAGTTGCAGAAGCAGAAGATTCTTGTTAAACTGCTGTGATGCAAGGGAACGATCTTCAGGGAACTGGATGTTTAGTTTCATCCTGTTGTATTTGTTCTTTTAGCACAGAGAGGGTGCTCCTTCTAACCCTAAAGGATATCAGTCAGCTTTGTAAAACCTCTTTTAAGGCACAGCACTCACATGTGAGGCAGCCTCCTGCTTTTAGAAAGTCTTGCTGTCTTTTTATTTGTTGCATTACAGATGTAAGACAAAGTGGATTGAAATGATTCCATTGGTGTTCAAAATTTCTTGCTGATGCAGCTATGCTTCAGTGTACCTCAAGGAGAACTGCATGCTGTTGCACTGACTACATGGGCAGGTTTGCGTCACACTTGATATCCATTTCCTTTAGGTATGTCCACATTTCCAACAAGACTGTCTGCATAGTTGTGAGCATTTCATTTGCAGTTCAGAATTTGATCCCATTTTCAGCATCTTGGTGGTTTGTCTGTTCAGTGAGTGGAGTGTGAGGACTCTGGTCTTACTTGTTTTATTTTCAGGTGTTATACTGAAGGTTATTATCATCATGTGACACCCACTGATGAAGTAGCTAGATTCCAGTAAGAATCCCACTGAAGCAGCTGAGAACATGTGGCCTGGATATTGAATACTAGGCCCGTCAGCCACTTGGGCTGCCTACTCAGCTGACCCTTTTCTAGCATTCATCAATAGCTAATATACATAGCCCTGAAGTTGCTTGTATGTTGTCTAATCTCCACCCTAGGTTTTTAACCTTTCAGTACATAGAAGCTAAATAATGCAGCTAAAAGATCAGGCTCCTTCCAATGTATTTCAAGGCTAATTCAGATTTGTAGTGGATTACAAACTGCTTTTTTGGTCTAGTGTAAGTTACACTTCTACAGGCTTATTCAAAGCAAATGCTTTTTCTGAGGAAGACAGATCATCTGAGGGTAGAGAGCACTAAAGAGAATTTGTTCTTCTCAGCATAAAAATGACAGCAGTGTAGCAACTCAAACAGCTTGTGCACCATGCCTCTATTGATTACCACTTTCTGCCAGGTGTGATTGGATTTTAAGATCACCACATGTAAAGGCTAATTATGAAATGCCGGAGGGCAGAAATTACAGCAGATGACCCCATACTGATGTGGCAAACACACTGGAAAAGGAAGGATTGTGTATTTGTGGTGTTCTGGCTGAAAACTGCTGCTGGTGGTTATTGATAGTCCAGTAAACAGCCAAGTGATAGGAGTTACAAATTGATATAACCAATGCTTAATGTTAGGTGTTGTTCACCCTCATGGAAAGATAATCACAGGCCACAGCTGGAGTCCTGGTATTCAGTTACAGCAGTAAACTTACAACAGAAAATTTGCTAGCTTTAATCCTTCTCAGAAATTATCTTGCAGCAGTACATTCCCTCTAAATTTGTTTCTGCGTATCATGCAAGATGTAGGACTCTGTATAGTGCAGTACAGCGACCAGTGGTTTGATGGCTTTAATGCTTGCATGGATGGAGAGAACAAGTTTATACTTTACAGGAAATCAAATAAATGCTTTGAAGGCTTGGGAGAAGATTGGCTGACGCCCGTGGCTTTGTTTTTCTTCTCTAACTGTATGTGCATTTTGGTTAAGGTTTCCAGATTTGAACTGGTGAAGGAGCTGGCTTGTAGAATGAGGTATGAGTGTTGCCATATGTGACAAAAATTATTTTTTATGCAAAAAGTTATTTGTCAAGTGGTTAACAGAAGGCATTCTCTTTCTAATGGCAGTATTTTTTTTTTCCAGTATGCCATATTAAGATAGGCTGTGGAATGGCATTTCTCCAGGGCAACTACTTTTGTGAACTAACCTTATCACTTGATGTCCACCAAATGCAAGTGGCATTTTGTATATTTTAAACTATTAAAAGCTGCCTGCGAAATGTAGTACAGAAGCAATGTGTTGCTCAGCTGCTATTTGTGTAAGTCATTAAAATGCTGAAGTGATGTGTTCAGCTCCAGAATAACTTGATGTTTCCTACTGAAACAAGGAAAACTCTTCAGTATTTGTCTTTGGAAAAGTGTGTGTATTTATTGATCTAGCTGCGGACGGGGTCATGTGGAGGGAAGGGCTGAAATAGGCATTCAGGAAGAGAGGAAGGGAGCATAGGGGCAGAGATTTCTCCTCTTTGCCTTTGCTTACTGAACCTGAACCTGTCTCCTTTCCTGAGACAAATTCTTTGGCATTTAAATTAGAGTGAATTCTATACAAATGAGGTTCAAGAGTGAGCTTCCTACTTCTTTGAAGAAGGAAGAAGATTTTATTCTGAGTCATTGTGGCTTTTCCTACCGTGAAGTCACTTGACCAATCTGCTGTTGCCGTGGTCTGGTCTGAATGACATCTTTCTGTTTTATTACTTTCAAGGAGAGAATTCAAATGTAAACAATAAAGGCAAAACATTCTCCCATGGTCAGTGGAGCAATACATTTTGGGCACTTTTATTTTAAGTCGAAAATATACATAGTTTATGGAACTTGAAGTTGCTTGTGACAAGAATTCTTTTAAGACAGTATATCACACCTCTTCTGCATTTTTAGTAGTTAGAAAAACAAAGCAGCTTAGGGCATCACCTTTTCAAATCTAGTAGAACACTGCCTGGCAGTTGGTTTCTACATTCTCCTTTCCAAGGGGCCTGCACTTGAGCCTCTGAAAAGGACAAAAATTTAATGCAACTTATTTAATATTGTTAATGAGATAGGGTTGTTTTTGTTTTTTTTTTTTTTCCCCATATCTCTTAAAGCCTTGTTGTGGTGAGGAAAGAAGGGTACAGACTGTATGAAAATGCATTGGATAAGATGCAGGAGTCATAGGATCACAGAACTTGGGTTGGAAGGATCCTTAAAGTTCCAATCCCCTGCTGTGGGCAGGGTTGCTAGCCAGTAGATCAGGCTGCCCAAGGCGTTATCCAGGCTGAGTTTGGATATCTCCAGGGCTGGGGCATCCACAGCTTCTCTGGGCAGCTGTGCCAGTGCCTCATCACCTGTAAAAGTAAAAATTTTATTCCTAAAATTTAGCTGAAATCTACTCTCTTTTAGTTCAAAGCCATTCCCTCTTGTCCTGTCACTATCAGGCTGTGTAACAAGATAGTCTTCCTTCCTGCTTGTAAACTCCCTTCAAGTACCGGAAGGCCACAATGAGGTCTCCCCAGAGCCTTCTCTTCTCCAGCACCTTTCTTCATCAGAGAGGTGCTCCAGCCCTTTGATCATCATCATGACCTCCTCTAGACCCTCTTCAACAGTTCCACATCCTTCCTGTACTGGGAGCCCCAGGTCTGGGCACAGTGCAGTACAGACACCCATGAGGGCAGAGCAGAAGGGGATAATTCCCTCACTTGCCCTGTTGGCCACCCTTCTTCTGATCATATTCTAGTCTTGCTTCTCTTACCCAAATAAAATGCATATATCCCAAGACTGGTCAAAAAAAGGTCTAGTCAAAGAGTTTAAAGTGTTTAGATTTAAGTTTCGATGTAGAACAGTTGCTATCCTTTCTTATGATTTTTTTTCTTTTGTATATTAAATTTGCATCTGAAGACTTAACTGGAAAAGTATATTCAACTCCAAATGAAATGTATAATTTAAAAAAGAATCTCTACACCGACTGAGTGTTAAAATATCAGCTAGCAAGATGTGAAGAGAAGAAATAGAAGTCGTGTACTGTGATTTGGCAATTGTAAATTAGTCCTCTGCAGTAAGCAAAGGAATTCAAGTGAAGGATATAGGTCTTTACTCTTCAGTGATTCTGTGAGAGTATCACTGAAAGCACTTCTGTGATTGCTGTAGAATTCCCATTTTATTACTATGTAACTTGCATCTGAACTTAGTTTCTGGGAGTGGGAATCAGCTGTCAGTGTATTTGATATGTATGCCCACAGTAGTAGAAAATTCATCGTGAAGGTACCTTTAATCCTCATTCATCCTACTTCTCTGTATAGCAGGCAGAATCAACATTGCAGGACAATTTAATATTGCTTCTAATGTGCTGTTCTACATCTAGTAGTTTTTATTATCTCTTTCATATTAACAAATCCACCTGTGACTTGTGTCCTGCCAGTAAATATCTAGATCAGCGTGTCTTATAAAAAATGTAGCTTCTAGATTTTTTTTAATTGTGTTTTCTTTTTCTTGCTCTTCCCAAGGTTGCTGGAAGCAAATTAGTTTTGCTGATTCTTGTCTTGAAATTCCAATTAGCCACAAAACAAACTCTGAGTTCAATAAATTCAGCTGTGCTTGTCAGCGGCGCCAAACGCTGACAATTCTTAATTAAGAGGAGGCTTTACAGTGTTAGGGAAATAATTCCTTAACTCCGTGTGTGATAGCTGAATGGAAACCAACCCTGGAAAAATTAACTAGATAACTCACCCATTTTTCAACTTGTTTTTTTTTTTTCTCCTGACTCAGATGGCACACAGCATCTTCATGTGTTGTTTAATTCTTTTTTGCTCACTGAAAGAAGTACACTTCAATATAATCATACCTCTCTCCTCAGCACACTGTAATTACTCATGTCCTAAAACATTTAGAGCTGCAGACTGTAATGCTGTACCCTCCAGCACTCTGGAGAGGATCAGAATTGACTGAGTGGCTTAGAAGCAGTGCTGCAGCAGCACATATGGATCGTGCATTGCAGCTTGCCCTGACGGCAGTAATGTGGGTGGAACCCCCCATGGTTTCATTACCTAACACCCACAGATGGAATACACAGCTTCCCATAGTGAGCTACGTACTGAAACTTAAGACTGAAAGCTTGCAAATGTGATGCATGTCTCCCTTGCGAGAAAGGCAAATGCTTGTCTGAAATAAAACTTCTGAATGCGGTGAATAGACAGCAAGGAGATTGTTACTTGCTTTTAGGTCTTTACTGACCAAAGTCTTCTGTAATGCATTAATCAGTATTACAGAATAAAAGATTATTAGCCTGTTGTTACAGCAAGATCAACGAGAATTGTGAGCTTGAACTGCTTTCATTCAATAGTGTGTCTTTACTTCTGTAATACTTAGATTGCAGAGCTGCTTCCTTCAAGGGCAGAACTACTGAGGCTGTAGAAGTTAACTGCACATTTCAGAGGGTGCTCCAAATAAAATGTACACAGAAAAATGAACAAACACTTTAAAGCTGAACTTTGCTTATCTGTGGCTGCAAACAAGTCATTCCACAGTCAGGAAACTGACAAATTGCAATTTCTGTTTTCATTGAAAAAGACGATTGCTAACACAAATACTACTATGCTGAAGTACTGAAGAGTTTGCAACAGATGCACATAGTTGAGGTGTACGAGGATCAGTCACACAATAGCACGTCCGCTTCTAAGGAAGAACATCTGTTGTCACTGAATGACTTGAATAGCAAGGTGAGGATTTCTAGCTGGGGGCAGGGAGGGGACAAATGTGTGGGAGATCATTAACAATGGTTACTGCCATCTCAGGGAAAGGAAAATATAAGCATTTTCATTAGTAACAGACACTGATTAGTCTAGGAGTTAAGCTTTTTAATTTTTAACTTATTTTACTTAAGTCTTCAAAAGGTTAAGTCTCAGCCCCACAGTTAGTTCTGTGTTTTGTGCTGTTTTTGTTATGTGAAGTCTTCTCTTGCCAGGACTGTGGCTGGCACTGCACAGGCTTTAGTCATGCAGCTGTGCTATGCAGTTTCCAATTGTGTTCCCCAAACTAGGTAGTAGTTTGTAAACAGTCATTGAGAGATACCCACCAAGTATCTGTAGGTAATAAACATAGTAAATCAAAGATCCTAATAGTGGATGTGGGATAGAAATGCTAGTGGAAAGCTGCTGCTCTACTGCTTGTGATTAAGTATTTATCTTAATTTCTGGTACAGCCATGTGCAAGTTGTGCACCTTCCTAATGTACAAGATCCAAAGCCACGTCTTCTTCTTGTTCCTTTTCTCTGAATACACTGTTATCTTATTTCTTCTGTATTATGTCTAGTTGTATGCAGAGGACTCGTGCTTTAGTAGAAGCTCATATCCATCTTTGCTTTCTTTCCTGATGCTGAAAAGGTCTTAATGCATGTCTGAGTGTACTGTTTTGCTCTAGAGGTACATAAAGACTCTAGGAGGTGTGCTGTAGCGTGCTGATGAAACTCTAACCTCTGAGATGGCTAGAGTATCTGTTTCTGGTGATAAGTCTTTGCTGATATGGCTAGATTCAGTGTGCTTGACATACTACCTGTGAGCAAAGAATTTGGTAATACTTATTAATCTAACCCAGAGAGAATGAACTGCCACAATTACCTTGTAAACCCACAAGCAGTAGTCACGTAGTGTTTTGTACCCCACAGTCATTTGGGATGAAGATGGGGAAGGGTTGAGGCATAGCTCAGGACACAGTTGTTGGAAAGGAGAGCCAGAGTGGCGTCACTATCAGCTTGTACTACTCTAACCTCAAAGTTTTTCCCTTTTATTTATTTATTTTTTTAAAAAAATTACAGCTTAAGCACTGAATCTGTGGTTTGTCACTGCCATGGCCTGCAGCCTGGTGATCCGAGAGCTTGGCCATGCTGTAAACTTACTTGTCTCATTTGTTGCACCTAAGACCTTCCTTTTATCTCTCCTACAGACTTGATCCAAGCAACTAATGAAACAAATGTGAATATTCCTCAGATGGCTGATACACTGTTTGAGCGAGCAACAAATAGTAGCTGGGTGGTTGTATTCAAAGCCTTAGTTACCACGCATCATCTCATGGTTCATGGCAACGAGGTAAGCGGAAAGCTTAAAATGTTAGTTTTGAAAAGGCATCTCTCAGAACCACTAAGGACCTGAGAAAAAAGGGCAAGAATAGTTATTTATGACAAGCAAGCTTCCAAACTTACCTTTAACATTATAGTTTAAGTTGGAGGCCTGCTGATTATCTGCATTCTCATTTACATAGCTGCGGAGTTAGAGCAAGGAACAGCATGCCTCAATATAGTGACAGAATTTATGTGCTCTCTGAACATAGAGCTATGCAGAATTAAAGACTACTTGGCGCTTCTGTCTATGATGAACAAAACCTAAGGAGAAGCTCTGATGCTGATTTTGCATTTTTGATGGCCCATCTCATGTGCGTAGTGACAGGTTCTGCTATTAATGGCCTCTTATGGCCTGGAAGACATTAGAGAATCAAAGTTGTTGTCTGAACTTGTGGGTAGCACCATCCAAATAGCCTTTTCAGCATGACTGTTAAGCTCTTCCTAGACCTGTAAATTCAATTCAATAGCTTTTTGGATTGTACTGTCTTTGCTGTTGGTTTTTATTGACCTGGATAGATTGATGTGTCAGTGTAAAACTAAAAGCATTAGTATGATTGTAAAACAGCTCCTTCCTGGCAATGTATAAAGTATTTTCTTGCAATGAACTTATCTGGTGCTGCAACATAAACTTTTTCCTCCTGTCCTATGTTTTTGTTCCAACTTTGGGCCAACACTCTGGTTTGTTTTCCATGATTGTTTCAGTCTATTGGCCCTGGTTCTCAGTGTGAGACTTACTTGTTCTTAGGCCCTCAGCTTGGCTGAAACTGAGGGCTGGTGATTTGAGAAGTTGGGACATGGTGTTTTGTAAGCAAATAAATCTTAGCTATTCTTACTGCTCCTTCCTTTTGGTTGATATTTTGTATAGAATCAATTTTTACGTATTCTATGCATTAAGATATTCAGTAGAGATTCAGGCTAAATATAATTAATCTTAATGGATGGAAAAGTTTTTGAGAAAAATACAGTAGGCTACCACAAAAATCTGGGTTTTCATGTGTGTTTACTGATACTAGGCTAGTAATCTTCTTGCTAGGAGGTAGAAAGTCTGCAGATATACCTGTGATAAGAAATAACTTTGTGTTGCAGAGATTCATTCAGTACCTGGCATCTAGAAACACATTGTTCAACCTGAGCAATTTTCTGGACAAAAGTGGATCTCATGGTAAGCCTATTCTTGTCTGTTACCTGAATAAGATCTTAAATAAGATACTATTGTTAATTTACTTCTCCATTCATAAGAAGCAAATAATGTTAAAAGGCTTCAGTAGTACATTTTTAGAAGTACTTAATACAGGAGCTCAAGTGAAATGAGAGCTGCAAGATCATTTCAAAACAGTGTTTCTCAGTTCTTGCAAAATCTTCATTCAAAAAGTGAAACTATAAAATTCCATAAAAAGTGCTGGATGAATCAGGGCCAAATCAGCTATCTGCTTAACTCGTCTGTGTCCATAAGTCTTTTATTTGCAATTAAACAAACCAAAAAATGACATCAGAGGAATTATCTAGTTTTGTTTTGAATAGCAAACTTAAAAGGCTCAAGGAAGAAATTAAGTACTTGCTTCCTCTAAAGTTTTTCTAGTTTGCTTTTCTAGCTTGGTTTTGAATTATTAGTGAATTGTCTTGTTTTTTTCACTTAAACAGGGAAAAACTTGTTTGATGGTAGCTGCTCTAGAGAACAGAGAAAATATAATTCTTCAGCTGTTATGGATATTAGTAGAATGTATGCAGAATGCATGGATGCTAAAGTAGTAGGCAAAATAAAGCAATACCAAGTTTGTCCATCTCTTATTGGAGAGACGTGACACCAAAAAGACTTGATCATCTTTTAGAAATGATAACACAGGGGAAGAACAAAGCCCCAAAATAGTAAACCTCTGTTTGTCAAACTGAAACAGAGTTTTCACATTCAGTGGTAGTGGTATTTAGCAAATGTGAATTCTGTCCAGTGCATGCTTTTGTGTACACTGCTGCTTTTTAGACTTAAATTGGAGTTTCATGGTTAATGCAGCACTGTGTCATAGATGATGTGGCATCAGAAATTGTAGTAATAAACCTGAGTTTGCAGAGATGCTTAGTATTGAGAAATATTAAGGAAAAATACATGTGAAGTTGAGAAATGTGAATTTTAAGGAAGATAACAAAAAGGGGCCAATACTGAAGAGGACGATCAGTTACTTTCTATACACATTTCAGTAACGTAAAGAAGAAACTTCAAGAGAAAAAGAAGAAGGTTAGACTGTAATTCTGTTTAGAAATTTTCTAGATTGGAATGTCATTGAAGTTTGAGGCTTTTTGCACAACCAAGTACCTTGAAGATCTCAGGTGTAAAAACTTCATTAATGGGAATTTTAATTTGAGATCAATCTTTATCTTGGAAAATGTGTAAGCGTTAAGCATAAACTTTCTGTTAAACTGGCATTTTTCATACTTACAGAGAGATAACTAATTTCACCACTAAGTAGTGTCACCCCATAACTATGTTGGAGCCACTGGCGGGTTTCCACAGGAAACCACCCATTTATGAATTGAGTGCATCAGTTTGTAGTAGAGAGTAGTAGCTTGTTTTGATGCTACACTGCTGATTTCTTTCTTCAGAAGCAAGAAGATGCCATACAATGTAAAATTAAATATAAATTTTTTTTTTGCACAGGTTATGACATGTCCGCCTTTATAAGGCGATATAGCAGATACTTGAATGAAAAAGCATTTTCCTACAGACAAATGGCATTTGACTTTGCAAGAGTGAAGAAAGGGTAAGCAAAATTTAGATACGTAAACGGATTGGATTGCCTGACCCATAAAAATCTGCTTTTGGCATTATGCTTAATTTTATTTTCTTAATGACTTCATTCTTCACTTTTTTGTTTAGCCACAATGAAACACCAAAATGGCTGAATTTCTTAGGCATTTGTAATTGATTAAAATTACACAAGGTGAAGAGGAAGGACTGTGGGTACTAAGGCAAATATTGAAGACTGCACTAAGATGCCCTGCGGAACTGGGAGCTTTTAGTGCTAGGTATTAAATCAGGCTCTTATTAAATTGTGCTGCAGGGAAACCGCATTTAGAATTTGTAGAAGGAAATGCTCTGAATCTATATTTAGGATGTTTCATTACTCTCCAGATAATTTCCATAAGAAAGATGACGTATTACAAAGGAAAACTCAAATGAACACATGAAATTCTGAATAGGCTACATAGCAAGCAGTTATAAAGCAAACAGAACAAGGCTGTAAACTGCTGAGTTGTTTTTCCTACAAAAGTTGTGGTTTAAAAAAAAAATAATGTGATATGGCATGGAAAAAAAAATTAACCATATACTCAAAGTAGTGTGTTGGTATCTGTCAGAACATTCTTTTGATCTCTAACTGGGTGATCCATAGCTTCAGATTATCTTTTGAAGCATTAGCTACACTGCAAGTGTCTTAACACCCACTGCATATGCAGTTTTGTTGACTGCATGCTAAAGATATTTATTTTAATGATGAGTTACATACAGGATTGCTCCAGTGGTTTTATGTATTCTGCAGCTTTGGGCTACTAACGCAGATATCATTGCTTGGTTTTCCTCTCCTGCTGTTTTAAACTAGTAGACAGTCTAAGGCCTACTGTAACTGTTTTTGCTATGTGGCTTCATGCCATTCCAGTAATGGGGACCAGAGTAATCTCTTGAACCCATCTGGAATATGACTCATTAAGAACTTTGTGACATGAAGGATAGTAGCTAGTGGGATTGGTATTACAGGTAGTCTTTGATCCAGCAGACCACTTTGATCCGGCGGTCCTAAGTTTCCTTTGACATGTGGTACTTTAAAATGCTTCAAGTTACATAAACATAAGTTCGGGTTGCTGGGCATCCTTCAATTTCTGCATTTCTATTATATGTTTCTGGAGAGGCTTTCTGTACGTTTTGTTTCTGAGAGTATAATGTAAAATGAATAGGAATGGTGATATGCATTTGCAAAGAGGAGATACTGTGCCTATCAGTGATTACAATGGGTCAATACCTAACAGTTGTCAAGTGCATTTGGGTATTTAGCAATAAAACTCAGCGTATGTGAAGACTACTCTAAGCCTTTGAGCTGCAAATAAGAAATGCTACATGTCCATGACTTCTAAGTGATCCAACTGGAGTAAAAGGCCAGCACCGCTAAGACAGTTCAAGATCAGTAATATTGTTATTAAGGAGCAATAGAATTAATTAGAGGAAAATGTGCTAACGTAAGAAGCTCTTAGCAACGATTGCCCAATTTAAGTTATTGACATGCATATATTGTGGCATATGATGGAAAAAAAAAAAAAAAGCAGCCAGTAGAAGTATTTTTTGTCTTCAGTGACCATAGATATATCATTAAAAAGTACTCTTAGCAATAAGTGTTCATTAGTTATTCATAACAAAGTTAATGCACAAGCACTACCAATTCTCTGAGTACTTCCATAGCAGTTATTTCTTCTCAAGTTATTCAAACTCTTAAGCAGCTTTAAGCTTAAGTTTAGGTAGCAGATAGGTTTGAGGAGAGGAAGAGGAAACAGCACGGTTCTAATTTGTATTCTCTTTTGCAGAGCTGATGGTGTAATGAGAACAATGGCTCCTGAAAAGTTGCTGAAGAGTATGCCCATACTACAGGCACAAATTGATGCACTACTTGAATTTGATGTATGTATTGAAGCTGACCCAGCTTTAACACTAGGCAGTGTTTTAAAAAGCTGCACTGTAATTAACACATTTCACATTGTAGGTAATGCTTCACTTAATGTTCCCAGTGTGTGAGCAAAAAAATCCAATTTCAGTGTCCCACTGAGGCAGACTGAGGTGCAGAGTGGTACTTTCCTATATGCCTAAATGCAGGATTTTTTTTAGAGAAACAGAATGGGAAATGAGGGCTGTTTAAGAATTTTGACTGAGAGTGTGGACTTTCATCTCTTGCATCAGTGAGGGGAAGAAATGGAGCAAAACAAGGAGACTGAAGAATCTTTTTTCTTTCTTCTGGTAACCAGCTTCTATTAGAAGGGAAAGAAGAAAACATTAAGTTACCACATGTGCATTGTTTCACTCCTTAAAACCTTCATCTGGTTTTCAGTTGTAAGTGAATTGATTAACTTTAATGTAGTCTATTTGTTGAAATGTGTCTTCAGTATATTTATAGCATTGTTAATGTTGATGGGGTTATTTATCTGCTTTAAGGATAAAACCAGGAGTCAATTGTAGGAGGTACACACTGTAATATCGCAGAGAGATCTTTGAAGGAGTCAATCTTGAAGTTGTTCTGTTCTTGGTGGGTGAAAGGACACATTCCCAGATGGAAGACAAGGCCCACTCCAGCTTTCAGATGAAAGCCTTAGAACGGTTTCGCTAAGGTCTTTTTGTTTCCCAAACAGCTTAGGAATTATGATGGTGGTCTACAAAATGTTTTTTTTTCCTTTATACAAGCAGTTATTTTCTGCCCAACTTAATATGAGAAATGTCTTGACTACATTAACCTAACTGTATTATCTAGTAGGCTACTGAAGCTTTGTTAAGCAATGTTATGAACTAGCCTTTGGTCCAGATTCATTAAAGCTTTTTTTAATAATGTCTCTGCCATCTACCTCTTTGTGAAGGAGTTAAGACTTGATAGGAGTAGTCTTCTGTAATAATGGTTTGTGTTGAAGTTGTGAAAAAAGCAACCTGTGGTCTATTAACTGAAACAGAAACAGCCTCTATTTAGTTTCTTTGTATGTAAACTTGTATTCAGTGCTTGATCCCATCTGTAACAGCATCAGATGTCTGGTGCTAGCTAAAACTGCTGCTTGCATTCAATAAATATATTATAACTAACTCTTATTTTATTTGTAGGTTCATCCAAATGAACTGACAAATGGTGTCATAAATGCTGCATTCATGCTTCTGTTTAAAGATCTTATCAAACTTTTTGCATGCTACAATGATGGGGTTATTAACTTACTAGGTAAGTAAGCCAGCATCGATATCTTACATACTATGAGCAAATAAAAAAGGAGTTTCAGATCTGCTTCAGGTTTTGTTTTTGTTTTACTTTAATTTAATTCTATTTTGAAGTGAGAAGTGAGAGATGACTTTAAGCCATGACCTTAGTGTTCATCTGAGGCTAGGTTTTGATATGCTCTTAAAATTGTACAGTTTATTTAAAAAGCATTTCTGTATGTAAAGAAATATATAGTGCTGTTAGAGACTGCGTAATACGTCCAATAAGGCTAGCAAAACAGCTTTTGCTATTTGTTTTTTTTTTTTTTTTTAATCCAGATTATTCTTTCGGTTAAATATGCTATGCCTTACCTGAAGTAATATCCTCCTGTATAACATCCTTGATCTGTCTGAAAGGCCAAAGCTGGATCTTCTCTAGAAACTTACTTACAGTCAACCTACATGTCCTGTGCAAGGCTGCAAACATGTTTAGAAATGCTCAGAAAACTGGATGTAAGCAACAGCATAACACACCTTAACCTTTGTTAAGGTTTTGCTGGTGGCTTTGTTATGAATGCTAAAACTAGGATTTGCCTTAAACTGCAGGAAATACAACTGACGTTGTAGAAAATAAGGTTCCACTACTGAAACCTCTGAGCACTTCAGCTGGTCTATAAAGATAGAAACTGAGATCACTTGGCCAGGATAGCTGACTAAAATCTGTGGCTGCAACTAGAAAAAGAAGAATCCGAGAAGTTGCGAAAATTATACTGGCAAAAAGAGATTCCTGAACTGTAAAGCTCAGACACTGGTCTTGTATCCATGTTGTAACACTTTCTGATGATAATTCATAAAAGTAAGTTCCAGGTATTTTGACTGAAACTCTAGGCATGGAAGCTGATGAGACAGATAAAAGTGTGTTGAGCATAACAGTTGAGTTGAGATTTCACTGTGTACTGCTACTGAAAGTGTAATTTCATTTGAAATATATGGCAGTTGTGCTTATTAATGGACACAGACCAACTTTAAGGAATTACTTGAGCGGGAAGGTGTTCTTTGCACTGTCCTTTGGAGTTCTTTGGAGTGAACACAACTTGGGAAAGGAAATATATTAATACACATCTAAGTATCCTTAAATGCTTTGATTTTTAAGGTTGGTAACTACTTTGCCTAGTTATTCATCTTTAAATACTGGGTTTACATCACACAGTGCTGTAGCTCCTTGGGGTGCAGTTTTCCAGTCTGTATAATTCTTAGGGATCTCAGCAGATTCTACTTCTGAATTCTACTAAGACTAGGAACACTGCTAGCTTAGTGTCCAGGTAAAAAATATTAATGGAGTGCAGTATTCTTGAAATGTGACTTTCCTGAAAACTAGAATTGCTGATGAATGCAGACCTAATGTAAGATATCTTAACTGAAATTTGCCAAATTATTTCTCTAGAGAAATTTTTTGAAATGAAAAAGGGACAATGTAAAGATGCTCTTGAAATCTACAAACGATTTCTTACTCGAATGACCAGAGTATCAGAGTTTCTTAAAGTTGCAGAGGTAAGTGACTTCCAGTCTTCTGGAGTCTGGCACTTAAGTATTTTGTGAACTATTTTAGCACCGATATAAAATATTAATTGTGCTTGTTAAGCATCTGACTCACTATATATAACTGTGAGGCAGCATAGAAATTCTTGGATCTGCTTATTCAGCTCTTCTTGAACTAGTAAGCCCTGCTTAGGCTTTCTGCAAGTCTCTGCTGTGCAGCCAGCCTCAATTTCCTGCTAATATATGTTCAGTCATAGCAGTATTTCTTGGAGGTGCATAATGCGTGCTTCTAGGGCAGAGTTGAACATGAGAGAATAATGTGGTGATCGTGAATAAAAGCATATTGATTTCATAAGTCTTATTGTTAAGTCTTTGCAGCTAGCTACAAGTTAACTGCAATGTGAAAATTTCCTGATTTTGATCCTTTTTATCATTCTCTTCTGTGGATAATACAAATATTACATGGTTAATTTGCTCTTTTGCTGGACCTTCATTTGTGGTAGTTGGCTCCTTGGCACAACACGTGCATTTTCCATGTTTCATGCTTCATTATAAAGGGCAGCAGTAATGAGCTGAATAAAATGTTTCTTTGCTAGTTTATTTAACTGTTTATGAAAGAGCCTGCTAGCCTCTTCAATGGCATGTAATGCCTGATGTGAACATTGGACTTGAGGGAGTAGTAGCATGAAGACTTCAGACCTACTTCAGCTATAGGTCAGCTTTACAGGACAAGGTTTATATTGACTACACTTCAAGATTACTAGATGTAGTGAAGCCTGCTCTTCTGCAAAACCTAAACCAACAGGCACTTTGAAGAGCAACAGGTAAGCAATAGGACAACTACAAAAAACTTGCAGACTGACATCTTGGTTTGAAAAGCTAGGAAGGAAGGTTGAACAAACAACGTGATGGGAGCTTAAACATTTTTTATAAGTGTTGTCTTCTAGGATTTGCTCAGTGGGTGAATTTTAGAGAAAATTGTTTGAGGATAGTCAGGCATCTAGATAAGGTGTGTTTGATAGTTCACTGATGCTGCCTTCTGAGGCAACAGTAGGTGACTAGAAAGTTCTGTCTGATTTGCAGTAGGGACTATGAACTTTACCAACATGGAAGGGTTAATGATGTGAGTTGATAAAGGTGATGAAATTACTGCTGGAAAGATAGGAACATCTGCATGTGAAAACATTGTAGTCTTTTTCTGAAGACAAAGTGCGTTAGAGTTTGAAGTGTGTACCACTGTTCTATCAAGATTAATGTCTGCTGTGATGGAATAATGTGCTTACGTTGTACCTTCTTTTTTAAAAACCCACAGCAAGTTGGAATTGACAAAGGTGATATCCCTGATCTTACACAGGTAAGACTCTCCTGTAATCTTTTTGGACTGTGTAATGAACATTTAATAATTAATAAGTGCACCAGGAATCTAAATACTTACAGGAAATGAATATTTCCAAGCACTCCAAATTTGCAAATAAGAAAAGAACTGTCAAAAGCTGTTTATGAAGACTAGTATAAGTAGATTAATGTCTTTCCTGATCTCTTCTAACCTGTAGCTGAAGGGTGAGCTGTGTTGCTCTTTCCTTGCTGAAGGACAGATTCTCACAGCTGTAGAACAGATTTGTCTGTGGCAACAAATTACATGACTGTTGTGATCATGATTGCTTCATAGTCTCTCTATGACACTGTAGTAGTCCAGAGATGAAATCTGGAGCATCAGTAACATTCCTGTCTCAGTCTAGGTGCATCAAACAGAAGTCATGATTTCATTGTGGAACTGTCAGTATACAACAAAACTTGCACACCAAAATTAGCCAGTGCTGTAGTTGCTTGAATTCTGTTGCACTGGCACATTTTCAATAGGCTTTGTGTTTAATGTGAAAAGTTTAATGTGGAGAAGAGGATACATACAAAAGAGTTTGGAATGTTGGAAGTTTCAGTGTCAGTAAAATAGGAACAGAAGCAAAACTGCATAACAGTTGTAAATCTTAAGAATTCATAACCCATAAATGTTAAGTTTTTGTAAAACCTCTAGGAAACCTGGTTTAAATTGACATCCGAATGGTGGTTCTCTTTGGTAAAAAAAAAAAAAAAGCCAGTTATTAAGTCTGAAACTCAGATGCCATGTGGAGGTGAAGAATTTTAATCTTTATAGCCCTGTAGCATCCCATAATTTCTACCCACTCTTATTCAGGTGCGGAAACAGAGTTGTAGTAGTGTTTGGAATGCGAAACTCAGTTCTGAAGTAGCTAAAGGAGGATGTTCAGCCAAATTTGTAACTAATGGGCTCTTTTTTTAAAACAAGGTCGTATATTAGTCATATATTAGTCATATACCAAGTCCTTGAACCAGAAGAAGTAATCTTAAGTTGGATTAACAAAATATGCTGTATCTGCTCCTGCTATTGTTGCATCTGCTAGGATGCACAAGCCTTGCTCCATTGTGGTCAGTTGCTACAGTTGCTTGGTTACTATTTAGTTGCTGCTACCTCTGAGGCCTGTCAGTGGAGGTCTTTAGTTATTTCTTTATCTGTTACTGAGGTGTATTTCACCTCAAGTATCAAGGTTTTGACCAAGAGTAGCTGTTTTTTGTGCCAATTGGAAAAACTGATGACTGACTAGTGTTGCCAGAACATGCTCCTCAGGCAGGAACAGGAAGCTGACTGCTAATCTAACACATTTATTATGTAGGGAACTGCATAATAAATTATTCTGGGATTGATAACTGCCACAAATGGCTATTTGATAGCAAACCTAAATCTCAAACCATCCATCATAGCTGTGTTATCCTAAAAGCTGTTCGGGACTTGCTTGCTGAAATTCATTTGCAACACTCTGTAGATTCTGCAAAGACGTAGGCAGTGCATTTCAATGAGAAGAAAGTAAAATAATAATAAAACTGAATTTCAATTAATAAGTTTTATATGTAATTACATATAATAATTTCAGCTAACGAAGTTGAAATATCAGTAGTGTACCTGAATTCCTAAAAGAAGTAGGATCACAGAATCACGGAATGGCTTGGGTTGGAAGGAACCTTAAAGCCCATCTAGTTCCAACCCCATGCTGTGGGCAGGGCTGCCCCCCCACCAGCTCAGGCTGCCCAGGATACCACCCAACCTGGCCTTAAATGCCTCCAGGGATGGGGCACCCACAGCTTCTCTAGGCAGCTGTGCCAGCACCTCACCACAATCTGAAGACAAAATTTCCTCCTAACACCTGGTCTTAATCACACTCTTCTGAGTTAAAACCATTCCCCCTTGGCCTATCCTTATCAGAGCAGTAGTCAGTATTGTTCCACAAGAAATTGGCTGTTTTGGCATTTGATGTGCCTGAATATATTTTAAACCAAGAAAGTGGTTACAGTACTGAAATACAAGTTGATAGCTGTCATCTTTGAACTTTCTGGTTTGGCTGCAAGGTTTTGGACGCTCAGGAGGCATCTTGGCACTTTATTTTCATCTATAAGCAAATATTGAAATATGGCAGTTTTCCCCCAAATAGCTAGTGAGTAACCTATAGCTATAGTTTCTCAGTGATGTTGGCCAGCAGATTAATCTAACTGAAGCAATATCCAGAGGAAATTAAGTGATGTTCAGAGTGACAAACACGATACCAGGCAATATCTAATATCTGAAATAGGTAGAAATTTTTCTAAAGCTGCTTCTGTTAATTCTGCTTGCTAGATGAGTTTCATGTTTTCTTGTCTTTTCTGAAAACTGTAAGTAATGTATTGAAAAGGTAGTTGAATTGTGTAGAGCTACAGCTCCTAAGAAAAAAAAAGTCATGCTTTTTTTAAAAAATATTTATTTATTTATTTTTGAAACATAGCTTTTTGCTTATACGGCTTACAGGCACAGTTTGTTTCTTGTGCTGTAGCCTTATTAAATAACTAGAAGTCTGAGTCTCTTCATCAGTTAATGAAAGACAAGTGTTCTTCAGGAACAAGAAAGAGATGAACAAAGTCATTTGTTTTTAACCAAATTCTTTATTGTGCATACAGTCTTAGAAAATAAATAGACCTTCCTATGAAATAGCAGTAATGTTGAATATGAAACTGCTATGAATAGCAGTTAAGATGGTGCTGCATTGTGTATGTGCATGGGATGTATTTGAATTCAAGTCACCAATTAAGGATTTTTTGGGCACTTAAAATTTTTGTATTTGTTAAGAATTACCTTACCATTCAATTTAATGTCCAAATTAATATAAAAACACTATAAATACAGTTAGCTCTGCATAACTACTAGGTACTAAGCGTCCTGAAGCGTCCACTTTAGGCAGACAACTGGTTTTCAGCATAATGTACATATAAACAGTAGAAAGTCTGTTTGCAAGCTTTTTTAAAAATTTATTTATTTATTTATTTATTTATTTATTTATTAAATTGATGTGTATACCCAGGAATTAAATACATTATTTATGAAAAACACCATAGGTTTTGCTGTCAGGAGTTCTGGTTGATCTGAAACACACTGATAAAGAGAATTCCCCTTTTAAAGACAGTACCAGTGATGAAACGGTAACCCTGATGAAATACTTCACTGTTATGCTCTGCTGTATCTCTCAAGGGTTTCCTTCTTGTGTGTTGATCTTGTAGAATTCTGGTTATCTGGACGCTATTTTTATATTGGAGTAGATAAGTGCCCTGTGATTTGTATTTATAACTACTTTTTTTAACTACCATTGTAACAGCAAGTGCCTGCCTGGGGATATTACCAATGAAGAGATTGCTTAAAATAAAATCTAAGATCAGGGAGTCTTGTAAAATGCTTGGTTTTTGTTGATATCCAAAGAAGTAATCTTGCTGAATTTTGACTTACCTGCTGGGCTCAGTAATCTGTGCCTAGTTTTGAGAAGACATAACTGAAAGTTGGTATTGGGATGTTGGGAGTATTAAATCAATGGTAACTGATTTGGGGGACATTGAAAAAGTCCTTTAGCTTGTTTTATTTAGATATACAAATGCTTTGCAACCCTTTGGTGTTAAATGATGTGTTGGAGATCTCACTAAAACCAGAACTGAAGGGATGACCTTGAATGTATTATTCTTATACTTGACCCTGTGGATGCCTGTGCTGTTGTCAATGTTTAAAACTGACTCAAAGCATGGTGAGCACATCCTGGATTCTGGCTGTAGGCTCTGTTTGGTAAAGTGAAATGCTTTCCCTCTGCAAATTTTGACACAATATTATCTTTTAAAATCTCTTTACCTGAATACCTATAGCATGGAAATGCACTACTTTCAGTGTTATAGGAACAGCATGAGTGTGCACATGGTGAACTTCAGAGAAGTTGTGCTAGATTTCTAGTATCATCAGGTCAAAGTAATCTTTTTTAAAAATGTGACTTTCTCTTTGCCTTCAAGGCTCCTAGCAGTCTTATGGAGACCCTTGAGCAGCATCTAAACTCACTGGAAGGAAAAAAACCTGGCAACAAGTAGGTACATGTTTTGAGAACTTTTCTCAAGGCAGAATATTAACAATTTGAGACTAGCTAATATTTAGGTTTGCCTCCCAATCTCCTTTAGCCACTTAGCTGGAAAATAAGCTGTGGTAAGACTCGGCTTTTCCTTTCCCTTACAAAGTTGTCTTAATGCCATCTGTTTTTCTTACAGGGGTGGGGGATGGGGGAGAGACACTGAACAGCTCAACACTTTTCATAATGAAGTAAAATTAACTGTGGAGCTGACCCGGTGGAACCTCTGCCACCAAGGGTTTTATTGTTAAAATTGATTTGTTTTCTAATGGCTTTGCATCCTCTTACTAGATGCTTGTCATGGCTAACTCTAGGAAGGATTAAGCTAAAATTTTGTTTTCTCTTTTGCTGTTGCTTCCCTTGCAATTTAGTGAAGGGTAAGTACATATGTTTATATATCACTTGCATGCAAGCATGGTTTTGGTGCTTTTTTTGTTTTGTTTTTAAGATGGCTTGAACAATTAGATACCTTCATTAAATTCTACCTTAAGCTATTTTTAGTCATTCCTGTCTTAACTCTGGATCTTCTAACCCATCCTACAGCTCCTAGAATGTATCCAATTCAGTTAACCTATGGGATGGATGCTAGTTCAATACTGGCACAATTTTTAACTTCAGCTCCTCTTTTTTTAGTTAGCACCACTGTAATTCTTCATTTCTTAGATCAAAGCAGCTCTAAAAATGCGTAGCAGTATTTTCATACCTCATGATAATGAAAGTAAACAAATGCACTGACATATATTCTAATTTATGACTAAAGCTCTATGGATTAAGATTGTTGTGAGTATTCTTGCATGTGAGAGAATTCTCAGCTTGGGACTTTCCTACTCTTTCCATACTTTTAAATATTATTTTAAAGTGACCCTGACTTTCTTTAAAGAACAGAATTCAGAATTTGGCTAATACATTCTTAGAAGACTCATTTTTGATAACTGCTTCCCTATTGGTCTTATTCTGCTACCATTGCAGGATTTTATGATATAGCTTCATCTTGCCCCAATAATTCTTTTCTACTGACTTTTGTAGACCCTGAGGCAAGACATTTGCATGCATCTCTGCCTTTCTTCCATTAAGTGGAGCTTATTTAAAAGGCAGAATAATCCAGTGATACCAATTAACTAAAAAGATTCATTTAAGCTTTGAAGTAACAATTTGCATTCCTTGTCTAAATTGACACATGAAGTCTGAGAAATGGGGAAGGCGTGCAGTTGTAAAAATCTTCTCACAGCTGTGATGCTTACTTTTTGGTCTTTTTGCATGTGTTTTAAGTACAAGAAACAAAGTTTGCAAAAGTGTACTTATCTCAACCCCCTTTTTTTTCCCCCTAGATCTGGGGCTCCTTCTCCTCTGAGCAAGGTAAATACTGCCAATTGCTGTACTCATTAATAATTGTTCATGTGATATAACATAAAGGCATAAAGAGTTAAGCTTTTCTCTTGTAATGTGTTTTTTAGACTTGGTCACCTAGACTGTACCTGAATGACAGAGTTCCATCTTTAGATGGGCTTGTAAATAACAGCTTCATAAAAGCACTTTGGTGATCTGCAGGGCAATGCTGCTTAGACCAATGCAGGATGCTAAGCAGCTTTGCTAGGGGTTGATGGTCATGCTTCGTGAAAGCCTAAGACACTCATGCCTTTATCCCAACTTTTTTTTTTTTTTTTTAATCTTCATCAGTGAGACAGTTGCTTTGTTCTCTTTCTTCTCCAGATTCTTCTCTCTATTTTCAGCTTTTTATGAGAAAATGCTGACTCTTTCTCTTCCTAAAAAAGTATATCGTTTCAAACTGTAATCTGATATACCTACCTTAGGAATTCTTTATTAGTGCGACTGCTCACTGTAAAGCTAGACTTACCAGTGAAAACAGCTTGGTTAGAGTGTCAGATAAACTAATGAGCTTTACAGTGTTAGTAATACTAGTTCCTGCTGTACCTGAATGCCCACTGCATGTCATAACTCCATGCTTAATAACAAGAGTTGTGTAGAAAGAAATGAATGCAAATTTCTGAATCTGAGGGAAAAGGCTGTTCAACCATTGATTCTAACTAAAAGCTCTTCAATATATTTCCAAAAGCCCTTAGGTTGTTTTTAAAAAGGGCTTTTTTCTAATATTGTAGCACTTGGTGAGAACTACATTATAATCACGCACAGAATCATACACAGAGTCACTAAGGTTGAAAAGGTCTCCATGATCATCCAATCCAACTGTCCACTTACTACCAATATTTCCCCACTAAATCATGTCCATCTGTACTACCTCTAAACGCTTCTTGAACACCTCCAGGGATAGTTGACTTCATTACCTCCGTGGGCAGCCCATTCCTGCACCTAACCACTATTCCAGAGAAGGAATTTTTCCTGAAATCCAACCTGAATCTCCCCTGGTGCAACTTGAGGCCATTCCCTCTAGTTCTATCGCTAGTTACACAGGAAAAGAGGCTGAGTCCCACCTTGTTGCAATCTCCTTTCGGGGAGTTATGGAGAGCAATAAAGTCCCTCCTGAGCCTCCTCTTCTCCAGACTAAACAATTCCAGTTCCCTCAGATGCTCCCCATAAGACTTGTGCTCCAGAGCCCCCACAGCTTTGTTGCCCTTCTTTAGAGACACTCCAGGGCTTCAGGGTCTTTCTTGTAGTGAGGGGCCCAAAACTGAACACAGTAATAAAGGTGCAGCCTCACCAGAGTTGAGTAGAGGGTGACAATCACTTCCCTGCTCCTGCTGGTGGCACTATTTCTTGGCCACCTGGGCGCACTGCTGGCTCATGTTCAACTGAGCATCTGCCAACACCCTCATGTCCATTTCTTCCACATAGCCTTCTGGCTTTTCTGCCCCAAGGCTGTAGCATTGCCTGGGGTTGTGGCCAAAGTACAAGACCCGGCACATGATGTTGTTGGACTTCATCCCATTGGCCTCAGCCCAGTAATCTAGCCTCTACAGATCCCTCTAAAGGGCCTTTCTACCCCCAGGGAAATCCACACTTCCTGCCAACTTGGTGTCATCTGCAAACTTACTGAGGGTGCACTCACTTCCCTCATCCACGTCATCAATAAAGATGTTGAACACGACAGGCCCCAATACCAACCCCTGGGCAACACCACTTGTGACCTGGATTTAATTCTGTTCACCTCCAAATTCAGATTCAGAAAGTGTTCTTTGGTAAACCTCTATTTATATGAAAACCAATCTAGTCTCAAAGGCTTGAGAAAAGTTGAGAAATTATATATCTATCCCTTGTTAGCATTCTGATGATGAGATGGCAGTATGGCAGATGGAAGAAAATTACTTCAAATTTGCCATACTTTTCTTTTTTGAAAGCTGTCAAAATGGTAAATAGTAATGAACATAAGACTTGTTTTCCTTTTATGAGGAAAAGTATCTCTAGCGAGCCAAGGGAACAAAGCTCATAGTATCTTTTAGAATTAAATAGGCATGCCTTAAGGAAATGTGATTCTTCAAGGGCACAGAAAAATTGAAACGTACTATGCTGAGTGTCAGTCCTTGCAACACTTAAGATATCCTTAAGCTCCAGAACTGGAGGTGCAATTAATACAAAATCATAGGCTAAGTTTTTTATTGTGTCTTCCTGAGAACTTAGCAGTTTGCACTAGTAATAAATCTTTTTCCTAAACTCGCTTCAGTCCAAAGGTTTGTGTATACACTTTGAACTTGGGTTCTAAACAGTTATCTTCTCCCACAAATTTTATCATTAGAATACTAAGTTGCTGTTGTGAACTAGCAGGTATTTGATTTAATGGACAAAATGAGGGATCTGACATGTGCAGAAACAAACCCACAAATATACTTGGTCTCCAAAATGGTCTTAAAACTGATAGGAGGGAATTTGCTGATGAGCGAACTGTTTTCTTGAAACTTGCTGAGAATCCTTTGACACATAGGCACTGTTGGTTATCCTGGCTGGGATTTGAAAATGCAGGTAATGCACCTCCAGCTCACGGATCTGAGTTAGCTGCTTAGACACTACTGAACCCAGGAGACTAAAGCTGATGTGGACTTGCTGCTGGAGTCTCCGTGCACTCAGAGCACTACAGTAAGCATTTCCTCTTGAGTCAGGCATCACTATGTGGAGTCACTCTAGACTAAGTTCCTTGACTCAGCCACCATTTTCGGGAGGTCTTTCTTTGCTTACCTCGGCACAAGGGAAGATTTCCCTTGCCAGGAGAGCAATGTCACAAGCATGTAGGCGTGCACACCTCTGTGTGGTTAGGAAGAGAGGCACAGGAAAGCTGTTTTGTGCTGGTATAGGCATTAGAATTATCCCATGACCATACATCATACTTTTGACCTCTAGCAGGGAAACCAAATGTTCAGGTTCTGTGAATTATTAGCCCTCTGAAAATATAGCCCAATCTTCTTTAAATTCTCTCAAGGTGAGAACAGTTCACAATGAGAAGACTTGATGTTCAGATTGGACTTTATAAGTACATTAATCTGTGCACCGATTATTTGTGGATAAATGCTGGCATACTGAACACGTTTAAAATATTTCTCCAGTCTTCTCCAGCCACAACTGTCACATCTCCCAATACTACTCCAGCAAAAAGCATTGATACGTCTCCTCCAGTTGATCTTTTTGCAACTGCATCTACAGCTGCTCCAGTCAGGTAAGTTGAGAAGTGTATTTGAGTTATTGCGCTTGATACAAACTAAAGTCACACTTGTAATGGGAGACTAGCCTGCAAGATTTTGCTTACTTTACAGATAGTATCCAAGAGTATTGAATGAGGTACACAATTCTACCAGTCTAGGTCATATATGAGTTCAAACAAACGAACAAACAAACAAACCATCCAAACAAGCATGCAAACTTTGTGTCTACTCTGATTTGCTGTCAGTGTAGTACTGATTTTGTACAGTTCTCAACAACACAAACTTATTATCAAACAGATTGAAATAATATGCTCATCCAAAATAGTATCTGCTGACCTTCTGTACTGCTTCTAAAACTACTGAATTAAGGTTCCTTTCTCTTGCTATTCAAATCAGTTAATGAAGCACAGAAAAATATAGTGAATGTTGGGAAGTTGAAATAAAAAATAAATGTTAAATTCCAAAGAGGAATTTCGAACAGTACTTCCAAGTTAAAACTAGGACAGACTACTGTTGTTCATTATAATGAGTAGAAATGAAAGAACTCTAACCATGTAAAAGCTCTGAGCTCGAACCAAAACTATGAAGACAAGAGTGTCTTAATTGTCAAATTAAACACTTCACTGAAGAAAGATCTTCTATACCTTGTTTAAATCTTCTAAATGAAAAAAAAACCAACCTTGTTTCCTAAGCAAATATTCAGAATGCTTTAGGCATCAAAGTTTTACCAACTGCATTCTACCTAACACCTATTTATTGCCTAGAAATGCAGGTTTCTGACTTTCAGATACGGCATGAGGAATGGAGCTGTTTTCAGTTGCAGCAGTTATTTCCTCTCTTCTTAGGGGACATCTGGGTTTTTGAATTTGGTTTTGTTGTTTTTTTTTGTTGATGGTGGTGGTGGCTTATATTTTTAAAAAAAACTTTAGGGTTTGTCACAGTTTAGTGGTGTCTCATAAATTTATTAAAATGCCATTATGAAGTAATGTAAATATATTAAGATCCTATCCTAGGATGTAAGATGTTCTTTGGCACTCACTGCAGTTCTGTTCCTAGTCACTGCTCTGATTCTAGGACCTGGAAAAATTCTCTCTCTTAATAGCCTTAATAACGATTGGCCTTATCCAGTCTAATTCCTACAATCCAGACATGACATTTGACATTTTTTTTGGACTTGACTGAAGTAGAAAAATTACTCCAGTATTTAATAATTCTCTTCTTTTCCTTGGCAGCTCTTCCAAACCATCCAGTGATCTTCTGGATCTTCAGCCAGATTTTGCTGCTACTGGGCAAGCAGCTCCAGCAGCCCCTGCTGGAGCAACTTCTTGGGGAGGTATAGAAAACCCACTGTCAGCATTTCTTCTTGCTATCTCCCTCTTCTTGCTTGGCTGGCTGAACTGTAACCTATCCCTTTTCAAACTAGCACAGGATGTTCCCAGCTCACTTTCTGTGTTCTGCTGACCTGACAGGCGTGCATTCCCTTGCAGCACAAGACTACTCCTTTTTCTAGGGATATGCATAATTGTATAAACTGATTATAAAGGCCTGAGTGCAAAGCTGTAGTTGGGGGGCAGGATTGTGTAACTATATGAGCAGGAAGTGAATGGCTAAAGGTGAAGAGGTAGGGTAGACACTTTAAAATAGTCGGGGAGGTAAAACTAAAACTGTTCATTTGCTTCTTGGCGAGTTGTGTGAAGATATTAGCACTTCTGTTCATGAAGCCAAACACACAGACCAGTGGGGGTAGGATCAAAAGTATCTTTTAGAACAAAAAATGGTGGTAAATTAGTTCTATTGTGAAAGTTTTACCTCTGACATTCCTTAACATACTGTGCTGAAAAACTTGCTTTTCTGTTTAGAACTGTAGTAAGAAAATAGAAATAGAGGGCTAGCTGTCTTCAAATAGGAACCAGTTCTCTGGAATATGATCTTGTGGTACAGCACAGGCTGAACCAACGGCCTTAGCACTGATGGTGTGAAGAGGACCACAATAAACGTTAGGCAGTGCTCACTTCTCTCCTCTTGAGTACAAGGAATTAGGCTAATAAATGATGATTTAGGCTACATAATTGTAAACCTGTGGTGTAGTTGTAGACATCTTCACTCATTACAGCAGGATGTTGAACTGAGTCACCCTGATTCCATTATGAATGCTAACGCTGGATACTAGTGACTTCTGCATTCCCTGTTTCTGTTCTCACCTTTAGTTCATTAAAGATATTTGTCTCCCAACTGCCTCATCGTGAAAGTATAGCTATGTAGACCACTCTTTGTGTATTTATATTAAATCTGTGGGTTTTTTTTTCAGAAGTGGCAGTTCTGTTAACTGAAATACAATTTTATACAGAAAATAAGACCAATGAGTAATCTCTCCTAGATATAGGGGCTAATTAGTCCACATTTTTTAATGTCTTCCTACTTATTTTCTCTGTAGTTATGCCCTAGCAGCTGATAGTTACTTTTGTTGTCCTTTTCTAGCATCCCCAGGTACTAGAACACAAGCTTTTCTGAGCTGTTCCAGAAGAGCTCAGGCCTCTTGGATAAATTTTTTTTGTCTTCTTCAAGCAATTGTTCATTTGTGCAGAATAGCCATTAAAATATTGATTCGCATTGCAATTGAAAGCTGATGGTTTGGTTTTTGTTTTGTGATTTTTTTTTGGATAAGACAGCTGGGAGCTGTTGGAGAGGGTCCAGAGGAGGGCCACAAAGATGATCAGGGGACTGGAGCACCTCCCCTATGAAGACAGGCTGAAGGAGCTGGGCTTCTGAAGAAAAGAAGGCTGCGGGGTGACCTCCTTGCAGCATTTCAGTACCTAAAGGGAGCCTACAGAGGGGAGGGGAATCAACTCTTTGAAAGGGTTGATAACTTCAAGACAAGGGGAAATGGTTTTAAGTTGAGGGAGGGAAGATTCAGGTTGGATGTCAGGGGAAGTTCTTTACAGAGAGAGTGGTGAGGTGCTGGAACAGGCTGCCAGAGAGGTTGTGGATGCTCCGTTCCTGGAGGTGTTCAAGGCCAGATTGGATGGGGCCCTGGGCAGCCTGGTCTAGTATTAAATGGGGAGGTTGGTGGCAGGGGCGTTGGAGATTCATGATCCTTGAGGTCCCTTCCAACCCTGGCCATTCTGTGATTGTGTGATTCTGTGATAAGGAACATAGGGTTTGGATCTTAGATGTTTTAGAAGAGGTGTTACGTGTGTATTCCTTTGAATTACTGAAAACTTTTTAAAGCTGGTCAGTAATACATCTAGACCTCTTGCTCCATAGCAGAAGAGGGTAGCAAACTTTTTTTCCTTTGGCTGGGATTATCACCAATCTTATCAACTATCCTTCAGGCTTGTCTTTCAGAATAGCATTTTGATAACTTAGTAAGCTTCAAATTTGTCTGCTTTGCTGATGGCAGGAGTTCAGGTGTGAAAGACCTGTTATCACACTGGAATCATACCTTCTTCCTAAACTTTTCAAAATATTAGGCCAGTTCTGCAATTCTGTATCTAGTTCTGGGCTCTCATAGTCAAGGTAGACATTTGATAAACCGAAGGAGACTAAATGGGGCTCTTAGCAGTGGCTTACATCTATTTGAAAGGGAACTTGCAAAGTGGAACCAACATTTTTTTGGGAAGTGGTTGTAATGAGAAGTAACAGAAACACATAGCTGTTTTGGAGGTTTATTACATTAATGAAAAACTGTTTCACATGGAGGATAGTGCAACACCAAGGCAGATCCTCTATGCACATGCTAAAAGAATGTTCATTCCTGGAGATTTTTAAAGACCCAACCAGGGTAAGCCATGACTGCCTTGATGTGCTGTTGGCGGTAAGTCTGAGTTCAGGCTGAACTAGATGACCTTAAGTTCCCTTCCTCCTTGTGAGAATGTGTAATAGTGCCTTTCTGCTACCTGAGCTGCTCGCTCTTCTGCAAAACAGTTCCTGCTCACAGCAAGTTAATGTAGGAACTTGTGAGAAAGAACCAGTAAGGGGAGGAAGCTAGAAAAATTGCTGTAGTTCAGAATAGAAAATGTAAATACCATGTACTTTAAGAGGAAGCATCAAACTGGCACCTTATATGTCACATAAACCTAAGGAATTCAGGTGGTCACTAACGAAAAAAAATCCTTCTCAATCTTAGACTGAAATTCATATATTTATACTTAGTGGTGAATATACAGTATGGTTGTGTGTTAGGTGTATTTCTGAGTACAACATGAGTTACCTAGCAAACGAACTGTAAATTGTGAGATCTGCACTGCTGTGGTAACAGTAGAAGATCAAGGTAGAGTAATATATTTCCTGCAGCATACTGTGAGGCAAGCATTTGGCAGGCAGTGTAAGCTGTAGAATTGCAAAAAATACAATAGGTCAAATTATGTATCTTTGTGAGATATAACTCAGATATAAAAGCAAATTGACTTGAACTTCTCTGAACTACCTTGCAATGTGATTTAGAACATGGCTTTGCTATCAGTATTCTTACTTTAACTACTCAATAAAGCATTATTTTAATCCTTACAATACTAAGAGTAAATATAGTGCTGGCCATGCTCTGGACAATTGTTATTTCACTTTATTATAACCTATAACGTAACTGGATAACAAAAATGCATTGAAGAATAAACTAATAAGAACAAGAAATTTGCCAACAGTTGTTTATTTGAGGTCTAGATATGAGGCATCCACCTGTTGTGCAGTAATGAGATACCACAGTACTGCATTTTTAATACACTGCTACACTTTTCAGAATGGTTTACGTTGGCTTGCGAAGTGAGTCTCAAGTAGAGCTCTCCTAAGGAACCAATTATTAAAATACACACATCATTTTTTTACTGACCCTTTTTAACAAGCGATGTAAAATGAAGACTAACGTTTTAAGGTTAACCTCTAATTACTCAAAGCATTTTACTTCCTACATTTTTACTTTACCTGTAGTGAAACATCCAAATGCTGTGCTGGTTCTTCAACGCGCTGTGGGTAAATGAACTCATGACCCTGTTAAATGTACAATGAACCAAGGAGAAATACTGAACTACTGATTATTAAATAAGGCCAAGCTACTTAGTGTTCTCAGATTTTTATACCTCACAGTTTTTCTTCTGATGTTCTGTTTTGTGGTTTTCTGTGTCAAGTTTTGTGTTTTTTTCTTCATATTTAGGGAAAGCTTCCTCTGTCTGCCTGTGTGCTCAATCTGACTGGTATTAGCACTCATTAGATTGTAGAAAAGTCTATCGCTAAAGATACTCATTGGCTTCTGAAAAGTTTATTAAGGAACCAGAGTTGGAACAAAGCCAGTCAGGAAGGGAAAACTTGTATGGTGCTGAACAGCATTCTAAAGTTTATTGTCCCTGCCCTGTGGTAACGAAAGGTAGGAGACCTTCCTGTCAGCTCCTATGGGCTACTGCTAGATTCTCTCTGCTGTAGTGTAAAAAACATAACAGTAGCTGTATGAAACAGTGATACATGATACCTATATATGATTAACTTGCTGATTAACTGTGAAGGAATGTAGCAAATGGAATTTGTGAACTTATGCTGACATGAATAGAGATATTTAACAGAATAAGCTTTGGCATGTAACCATAACAACTTGAATGTTAGAAAATCAAGTGCTGAAATGACATTTAAACTATACGTATCACCTAGAGAACAAATTTATCACTAATGAACATCTTCAATCTGACAGTTCTACTAATTGGTCTGTTTCTTTACACTGCTGTCATTTTAATGGACAATTGCTAGACCTCTTGGGAGAGGGTGAGTAATATTTTTAATTTCTAAGTCTTCTGAATGTTAAGAGTCCTTATTAGGAGCTCTGACTTTTTGCAGTTGAGTGTTTGTGGTCTCTCTCCCTCTTCCCCTTACTTTTCCTGTTTGATCTTCGTTATGTGGTTGCATATAGATAATCTGGCTGCACTTTCCGGTGTTACCTCTGAGCCACAGATTTCAGATCCATTTGCTCCAGAGCCTAGTGCAACTACTGCTGCAACTACTGATACTACAACTACTTCATCTGCTGCTCCAACAACTACAACTATTACTGCTACCGCTGCTGAAGTGGATCTCTTTGGAGGTTAGTTTGGTTGCTCTAGTACTCTGTGCCAACTCAAAACGTAGATGAACCAATACAAGTTTAGCTATTTGTAACAAGACCTCTAATATAACTCTACCAGTGCATGTGTGTTGGATACTAGATGGAACAGGAAATGTAAACTACCCTTTTGGTTGTTGTGCTATTAGCTATAGACTTCTTTGCATATATTCGACTAAATGGAAGTGGAAAACTGCATACACTTAATACTGAGGTATATTATGTTAAACATCTAAGAACATTAATTTTCAAGTCCACATTGGGTTAAGCAGGCATGCTTTCCACATTATTCAGTAACTACAGTTTCTGGAAAAATAATTATTGCACTGGTGAAGATGGACATGGCTGCTTTTTGCATCTCTACACGTCATGCTTGAGCTATTGTTTAATCTGGACTTTTCCTGTAAATATAATACTGAGCCAGATGAAATGGCTTTATTTCAATATTCTTGAATCTATGTTTTATCTTGCGTAGCATGACAGTAAATTGAGATGGCAATGAATTTGGTACTAAATGCCAATGATAAAATTGATTTTTAGGAAGCATTTTCCTATAGTTTTGTTATGCTCTTTCAGTCTCTAATCTTAGCTGCTAACCTTGAATAAGAATAAACCTCCCTCTCCACCCAGTATGTTGTCAGCTTATTTGTCTAATGAAGCAGAAGACTGCTCAACAAGTCAGAAACTACTGTTTCTTTTCAACATGGTACCAGCTCAGGTTTATGGAAAAATCTTCTGATCTACAAGCTACTAACATTCCCAACCATTCCATTTTTCTAGTTGTCTCATTCTGTGAATCATACTTCCTGTGTCTCAGTGGATGTCAAGAACTAGTAGTAACCTACTTGATGTAAAAACTTGGTAAAATACTTGGTGTATTCTAGAACTTTAACGTATGTTCACTGTTTGGGTGTGTTTATCTATTGGTTCTAGTTCCAGGATTGATACAGAGGTCTTGTACAAAAACAGTTTGACTATAAAGGCTTTTCCTAAAGACTGGAAGTTCCTAGAAAAAGGTTTTTTTTTAAGACTGGCTTCAAGAGACACCTTTCAGATAGCTCCAGTAAAATTGTCGACAAGCTCTGAGGAAGGAGTGAAGCTGGCTGCTTCTTAATCCCTCCTTTTAAAAGGGTAGAAGAGAGTCTAGTGCCATAGAATCAAGAAGTTTAGAAACCATTTAACCTGGCAGCAGTTTAGGATACCACCAGCAGCAAGAATCTGACATTTGTTACTCTTGGAAGCTTGTTGTAGAGGCCAAGGCCTGATGAACTCATAGTTACATAGTGTGCAGTGCATACTTCCGTTGTGTTGGCTTTGGAAGTTAAGTCAGTCTTGGAAACAGCACTTTCAAATAGTATTCTTCATTTAGAATAGATTTATCACTTTTAAATGAATAGATAAACATAATAATTAAATAAATAAATAAGTTCTTAGTTGGTTTGCACTGTGTCTTGGTGAGGTTGGTGAGGTGCAGTACAGGAAGGAACAAGAACAGTGATCTCAAGAGAAAGCATGTGAAGAGTCTGCAAGAAGTAGCAGGGTAGGTGAAAGAAAAAAGGCAGCAGAGAAGACAGAAGCAGAAGACTTTGCAGGAATAAATTCTGACTTTTCTTCTTATGCAATTACCACTGATATGGAACTTGTATGCTGCCTGCGACTCTGACTGGACTTTGTCTTTAGGAAAAACAACAGTCCTGTGTTATGTCTTCATCTAATGTATTCCTGGAAAGTAGGTGAGAAATGCAGGGTTGATCCACCATAGCTTCTTGGAGAATTCAGTCTGAATGGTGGGTGAGCTTTTACTTAACTGGTCCCACTTAAAAATTCCCTGTCTAGACGCTGAATTCAGAGTGCAACTGGAGTCATTCCCGAGAGGGAGAAATCTAAAGGTAGAGGAAAAGAAATATCTTGAAATGCTTTCTATCTCAGTTACAGAATTCAGACATAGTATTTTTGGAAATTATTGATGTGCTTTTGAATTAAATTTATTTTATCATGTAAACAGTGAGGATAGCAAATAACAACAGACACTGTGCAAATGCTGAGCATTCAGATGATGTGAATAGGCAGGAGAACTGTGGCTTTCCCTAGTGAATGTCTCTTTTATACTGGAACAAGCATTCATAGCGTATACCAAACTAGTGTTTATTTAAAAAAACATGTATAAGATTCTTTCCTAACACTGAGCCTAGTGAAATATGTCCTGTTAGCTCACCTAAGGTTCTCCATATAAGAAAATAATAGAGGAAAAAAAATGCGTAAACAGAACATCTTTTTCACCTGCACACTTAGTTCTATGATCTTTCCTGTAATTTTGACTTTCATATAGTTGTTCCAGGTGTTGCGCATTACATTAAATGAGTATCAGTATTATCAGTGTGAAAAGCTTTTATCCTGTATTGATGCAGTAGCATCAAATAAAAAAGCTTGAATTTTTAAAATTACACAGACCACTCTCAGAAACATTTATTTTGCTGTGGACAGTACATACTGAAGCATCATTTCAGTATTTCAGAACTTAAGGGCACCCTTCTTTACACATCATTTCAACAAGAACTATTAGTAGTTAAGCAGTATGTAATACGTATCTACAAATCCCAGTTGATGTTCTGTGTAGTATGAAGTTGCAAGGGCTTCAGTAATATCTCTTGAAGTTACCAGGCTGTCTGTAAACTCATGTGAGGATCATGTACCACTTGATAATAAAAGTCAAGCTAAATTTTCTTTAGAAGCGAAAGATGTACAAATGTGAGGAATTAAGTAAATGTGGTAGCTGCTTTAAAGCAAGATGATCTTTTGCAATGCTGGGTATAAACACGTAGGGTTAGTACGACAGTGTGAAGGAACAAAAGGGAAGATAAAAATATATTTTTTTGACTAATAAAATATACAGTATCCGTCTCTACATGTGATGCCATCTGTGCAAGTACCACAGAGCCTTTTGAAGGGCTACAAAAGAATTGAGAAGCATCAACTATACAGCACATTTCAGGAGGGAATTGCATTGTTGGTCTACAGGCTTATGTGAATAGAAATATGTTCTTTCACAAGAATGCAAGCTGATGTTCCACATGAAGGCTATCAGAGTAGGACAAACAGTAGCAGTAGCACAGGACCATGCACAGTGTATTCTGAAGTAGTACGATTCAGAAGTCTTCGGTCCACTTCTGTCTTGAATTACTTCTAAGGGGTATATGCCAGTGCCTGGTATGCATATAATAAGGTGACTTTTGACTAATTGTTATTTTTTCTTGGACAACTGCCATCCAGTTTTGTTATTGAACCTTGATACGTGAAAAATAGAATTATATTTGAAATGGCTTATTAGCAGGCCTTTATTTGCTAGCAATTCATTTTAATTCTATTGCAAGAGTAACTGGCTCTCATCTCTTCTGTTCAAGTTTCAGTGCATGTTCTTTTGGAGCTTTTTAGATTAACTGGCGTAAACTTGGTTTTAAAATGGTTGTTTTCATTTTAAAATTGATATTCAAGTTAAAGCATGTTAAGCTTTTTCCTGTGCTGATTTAACAGTGCAATTGCAGTATTCCTGAACAGTTTCGGTTTTTTTACCTCACTAACTTTTTACTAGTAGGTGAATGGCCTTTATGAGCATCTTAAACCATTTAATCTTAATTGCACCATCTTTTTTTTTTTTGTGAAAAATATGCTTGCTTATGAGGATAGTCCGAATGAAACTACCCATTAGGACTACTCCGTGGAATTAAGAGCTACAAATGGTGGTTTATGTCTAGAAATAATGCTGTAAAAGTTCAGAGCTTGAAGTTTAACTATACCAATTAGCAAGTGGCAAATAAAAGAAAAAAAGAAAACACAAAAAAACAAATCTAGCAGAACTAAAGAGCAGGTAATTCCAAGACCCCAAGGCTGCTCTTTTCCCTTTCTTGACTGGGTTTGTTAGTCTTAGAGATAATCCTCAAAGATGTGGAGATTAAGTACGGCTGGCCAGTAGTGAAGATGAACATTCTGGATCTGTTAGAAGTAAGCTGAGTAAATATAACCTATGAATCAGTTTTTCCAGCTTCAGAAAGATCCTGTTGAAATAATGTTAAGAAAAAGGTAAATTAAGGTTTTCAGATGTTTCAGAAGTTGTTTAGATGTTGACTAAAAAGCTAGAAATGGTAGCTACAAATCTCTTCCAATATAATTGGATTGTTGTTCATAACAGTGCTGAAGTTTGCAGAGCCCTGTACAAGTAAATTCAGGTAAAGGATAATTGCATATATTGTGGGCTTTCAACATGGAAATTCAGTTTTAACACTACTATTAACACTGACATACTGCAATACCTTCGCTCTTCATTAATTAATTGTGGGGAGACCATGACCATGCTGCTCTGAACCCTTATACAATGAGAATATAGCCTTTTACACTTGCTGTACTTTGGGCAACTGGAGAAATTCTTTCTTCAAGCCCTAGAACTTGCTCATATGGGGTTGGGGGAGACAAAACATATAAACTGCATGTCTTGTCTTGCTGTCAGAAGTGCAACATTCATGTTGTATAAGGGGATCTACTTGTGCAATTTAACTTGTTTCTTTTACTATATTTTTCTTCTCTTTATCCTTTTTCCTTTTAATTTCTGTTTTAAATCTGCACCCAAGATGCCTTTGCAGCTTCTCCTGGGGAAGCCCCTGCAGCAACTGAAGGGGCAGCAGCACCAGCTACCCCAACCCCTGTAGCAGCAGCTCTTGATGCATGTTCAGGAAATGGTGGGTTTTATGTCATTAGATGGTTTCTTGTTTTGCTGTTTTTGGTTTTGTTTTCTTTTGTTTAAACTACATGGCAGTGTGTTTTTCTGAAATTTTCTTAGTGCCAGCGATTGGTCAAAACAAACCTTAGATGGAAGAGCATGCTTAACAAAATGGCCTGTTTCTGAGTCCCAGTTCTATTTTGCTTGTTCATTAGTGCTAATCAAAGATTCTGGCAGGGTTGACTTGTAAGCAGTAACCTGTTAAGCTGGATATTCTTTCATCATCTTTCTGTCCTTTTTGGACTTATCAAACAGCCTATGAATGTTCTGCCCTTTAGTAGCTGGGCTTCTCAGCCTTTCAGACAGTCTTTATTTTGGAAAAACATAAGTAGCATGTCTGGATAAGTAGGCTAGATGTAGAACAACCTCATCTATGTGTGTGTGAGTGTATTTGCAGTATATGCATAGCCTGTAGTTGCTTTGTTCTTGACTTCCTCCCTCACTGATCCTAAGTAAGCATACACGTATATTTCCCCTCTCCTTTTTACAAGACCCCTTTGCCCCATCCGAAGGTAGTGCAGAGGCTGCTCCTGAGCTGGACCTCTTTGCTATGAAGCCAACAGAGACTGCTGTTCCTGTAGTTACCCCTACAACTAGTGCAGCCACTCCAGCTCCTGCAACAACTCCTTCTCCAGCTGCTGCTGTTGCTGCTGCCACTACTGCTACTACAGCTACTGCCACTACCACTACTGCCACCACTTCTGCTACCGCCACCACCTCCGCTCCTCCTGCTCTAGATATCTTTGGTGGTAATTTTGTTTTTAACTCTTTGGTGGATTGATCTGTCAGGAGTACTGAACTAAAAATTGTTGCATGCATGCTGTGTGCTAGGCTTTCAAACCAGAGAGCCTATTAACTCCAAAGATGATGTGCAAAATTTGAAAGTTCACATTCAGTCCTGCGTTTCAAAAATGAGTTAAAGACGTGTTGTGTTCTTGGTCTTAGATTTATTTGAGTCTGTCCCTGAGGTACCTGCAGCTCCTAAACCAGATGCTACTCCTAGCATAGATCTCTTTGGTACAGGTAAAGAGTGAAATCTTCAAATACTCTGCTGCTTTGATGCCTTGAGATGGTGTAAACTGACTGAACAATACTCAACTTCTTGTTTTTTCTTCTGTTTTTGGAAGATGCTTTTTCATCTCCACCACACGGAGCTTCTCCTGTGCCTGAGAGTTCTCTCACTGGTGATCTCTTATCTGGTAAGTGCTTGTTTTCACAGCCATCCTATAGAATTATGGTTTTGATTTTGTGCATTTTTTTTTCTTACGAGTGAAAACCAAAACTTATTGCCAATTTATATCTTTAAGCTGAAGTACTAAATTGTAAGTTTGTTGATATGTTGATCACAAGATTAGCAGTTATTGAAGATGCGGATCATGAAGTGGCTAACACTGAAGTTAAGTAAGTAATGTGGTTGTTAAGAGAGTGTATTCTTCTCTAAGCATAAAAAAGTTATTAATATATATATATATATATTTTTTTTTTTTAAGTACTCCAGTGTTCAGTTGCTGTGTGAGAAATGTAACACTTTCTGTTTGCAGTTCTGCAGACTGTTGCCCGGCTTTACGTACCCCATGATTCTACCTAATGGAGCCTATGTTGCTTTGAAATATTTAGCTATCACTGTTGCCTTGCTGATACTAAATATTATTTATCCTATGCTTACTGCAGTGGATGCATTTGCAGCCCCCTCTCCTCTACCCACTGCCTCTCCAGCAAAGGTGGATTCTTCAGGTGTGATTGACCTATTTGGTGGTGGGTATTTTTCTTTCCTCACCACTTCAGAGCTGAATCACTTCATTTCAGTTATCTTTGCGCTTTGCCAAAGCTACAGTTTTCCCCTTCTTACAGCTTTTCTTTATCATTACAGATAAGAATAACGTGTCCAAATCTTCATATAGCACATTAATGAACTGCAAATGAGCTGTCATTGTTGCCATTCTGTTGTCCTTACATTTGCCATTCTGTCTTCAGTCAATGCATGTATGAGTCTTTTTCTCAGAATGAAAGTATATTATGTTCTTCCTTTTTTTTTTTTTTTTTAACTTCTCCTTTGCAACTCTTCACTTTCACATTAGTTTCTCTTGGTTCCATTTCTCAGAGCAAAGCAGCTGAATTTTTAAGGATGACTTGCCTCAAACCAGAGCGCTAAATTACAGAATCTTGGTTAGATTTGACAAGTTGGAAAGTAGGATGAGCACAACCAGCTCTAGGAGTGTTGTAGAAGAATGTTACTTAGAAGTAGTGAATTTTCAAACATTAGTGAAGTACACATCTAATAAGACTTGATGTGAGTCAGTAAATTATGTCTGGAATTACTCCAAACTTTGAATAAAATGGCTTAACCCTCTAGTCTAGAATGCTGCTGTTTGAGTTTCTGATAAGTGGCCCAAATATAAGGATTTGCAAGCCTCACTGACCTAGTATTCTTATCTTCTTCAGTGCTATTCTTTGTTATAGAAAAATCTTTGAAATGCTGGTTTTTTGCATCTCCTTTTTTTCCACCTGAGCTTTGCATCCATGGTACTGCTCTGAAATAAAGATGGCTAAGCACTTTCATTTTCTTCTGATGAATGAAATTGTTATTCTCTTGTTTAAGATGAGTGATGAATTGATGCATTTAATATTGAACTCTTTGCTTCCTGGAATTCCCTTTAGATGCTTTTGGAAGTAGTGCTCCTGAACCTCAGCCCGCAACCCAGGCCACTTCTAGTTCCTCAGCTTCTGCAGACTTACTGGCTGGTAATAAAGAACTTTTTAACAAACTTATTGTCATGCAAAGTCTAATGGATGGTCTTGTGAAATTTTGTGAAATCTTACATGGGTGGATATGAATGTTTGCAGTGGGATAAAATAGCTTTTAGTAAGATTTCTTGGTACTTTAAACTTCTTAAATTAAAACTACTTTGATTTATAATGCAGGTGTTATCTCGTAGAAAGGCTGAGGTTGAAAGGCACACCCTGCTGTGGGCAGAGTTGCCACCTAACTAGATAGGAGGATACAATTTTTTTTCCTCACTTGTAATTCAACTTTATTTCTTGGTTGATTTAATAAAGTCAACTTACACACTTTAGATGTTAGAAAATTGAATCAATGATTTCTCTCAACAGTCTTGTATTTAACCAGAAAGAGTGGGTTGATAAAAGAGAGCCTTCTTGAGTGCAAGGACACAGCAGTGCTAGAAATCCTCTCCTTATACTGGCTTGTGCTGAGTGTGGCATCAGACTGTAATGCCTGTTTAGGAGGTCAAATAACTGTACTTCTAGTCTGCATCCTAAAAGCTAAGTCACTTCAGCTGAATTCTGTTTCTCTGAAATGCCTGCCACACTCTGTATTTTAGTGGATATAAAAATTGTGCTAAACAGTCATGACTCTTCCCCATCCCAGTATGAAGTTCATAGAAAACAAGATCCCAGCATGTTTTTTTCAGGCTTAAAGAAAACTAATATGTTTCTGGTTTGAAGGAGAACTTGACTTATTTTTCCTCATGTTTCTAAAAGGTGTATTTGTCAGTAGGTTATCCTTTGCAAATGTGGATTGTTAGCTTCATGTTGTGCTTCTGTGGCTTTAGTTCAGACCCAGAGCAGAAGTTTGCTCTTTATGTAATGATTAACCATTCTAGGCATGGTAGACCTGATGTCATTGGCTGTCTGTATGTCTGAAGTTCTCCCATGTCAGTTTATACAACAGAAGTCAAATCCTATGTATGTTTTTGTCTTCGGAAATGTATAATGCAAGTGAGATTTCTCAGTGTTTTTGGTAGTACCAGCTCTGTGTGTGGGCATCTCCTAGTTGGGCTTCACTAAAATAGAAGTGTTCTAGAGAATAACATGCATGTCTGTTCTGAATCTGTTCCTGTTCTGGCCATCTGACAACTTAGTGGAATATACACTGTGAGGGTATGCCATGTACAAGCAGTTTCCAGACTTTAGGTTTGGAAGACTTCCTTTTGTTTTAATACTGTTATTCTTTGTATTGGTTAAACAGCATATGAATAGCTTTTAAACTGTAGATGAGACTTTACCAAGTAGATTCTGGTAATTTTATAAGGAAAAAAGTTCATAAAAAGAAATGCTGCTGCCCTTTGCGGTATCTGGGGACTGGATGCAAAGTTGCTGTCAGGAAAAAGCTAATCTTGTCTATGCAAACATTAGAATAAAAAAATACTTTCTGTCTTTATCTGTAACTAAACTTAAATTACAGTAAGAGTTATGCTCCAGATGGCTTAAACTTCTGCAGTGTACTTTCTGAATCTGATGTGAGTCACATTAAATCAATACCTGAATTATAAAATGTCGTAAGTCTGAATACTCAAGCAGACCTGAAGCTGTTTGAGTGAATAGATTTTTTTTACTTATATGCATCCAAAATAACACCAAGTTAGAAGTTAATCTCAATTTGGCATGTACAGAGGGTCAGGAAACATCACAGCATACTGCTAAACATTTGTTCACCCTAGATAATGGCAGATGTATAGCCTGCAGTGCAATCCAGTTTTAAATTTAAGATTGTCTAGATTTCGCTGAAGGCTTGTCCTTCATGGTTTGTGATTAGTTGTAACAAGTCTTTATATGCACAGTGTTAGGAGTGTACTTGCCATGCATCATTGTCTCAAGTGTTCTGCTTTCAGGTAAGTGGCTAGACTCTGCTCTCTCAGAAACGGTAGTAGAATTTTTTTTCATACTCTTCTAAGCCTCTCAGCAGACAAAAATATAGTTGTGTCAGTACATGCAACAGTCTAGCCTTTTCCTCTTCTAGATCTTTCTGTTCAATTAAAAGAATACATGTGTATCCCAGTGTCTAATGGTATGTTATAATAAGAATCATAGAATCATATAATTGCAAGGTTGGAAACGACCTGCTAGATCATCTAGTCCAACCATCCTCCCATTACCACTGCTACCACAAACTAACCCATATCTCATAGCTCCTCATCCAGATGCCTCTTGAACACTGCCAGGGATGGCGACTCCACCAGCTCCCTGGGCAGCCATTCCAGTGCCTGACCACTCTCTGAGAGAAAAAGTTCTTCCTTATGTCTAACCTAAACCTCCTCCGGTACAACTTGTGTCCAACAACTTGGGTCCTGTTTGTTGCCTGGGAGAAGAGACCAAACCCCTCCTCATCACAACCTCCCTTCAGGAAGATGTAGAGTACAGTAAGGTCTCCCCTGAGCCTCCTCTTCTCCAGACTGAACAATCCCAGCTCTCAGCCGTTCCTCATAAGACTTGTGCTCCAGACCCCTCACCAGTTTTGATGCCCTTCTCTGGACACATTCCAGGGGATCAATGTCTTTCTTGTAATGAGGGGCCCAAAACTGAACACAGTACTCGAGGTGCGGCCTCACCAGTGCTGAGTACAGGGGGATTATCACCTCCCTGCTCCTGCTGGCCACACTATTTCTAATTCAGGCCAGGCTGACAGGCCTGTAGTTCCCCGGACCCTCCTTATTTCCCTTATGGTGGACGGGAGTCACATCAGAAAAAAAAATCTTACTGAGTGCACTAGTAAAAACAACTTCAAATTCAGGTAGTTGGAGATGTCCAGACAACATATCTCAGCTGCTGCTATTTCTGCAGTCTTACTCTGGGTCTTGTACAAACATAGATGACTAGGAATTATACATGTTAATGTATAGTTGTGGCTTCTATGCCTAATGATTGTGCATGTGGCTGAAAGCTATGAAACTAAGACAACTTACCATGCAAACTTCACCTGAAGCTGGGGAAGACCCCGTTCTGTAGCTGGAAAAAATAGGCATTTTGTGAGGATTTGCGAAAGTGTACATAACTTTCTAAACAGAATTTTATAAGTTGTGTTATGCCATGCACTGCTGCCGAGCTCCTTCTCACTCAGGAGATAGAATGGATCTAACTGAGCGCAGGATCTTTAGGTGGTTCTGGTGCTGTAGGGATTGTTGGAGTCAGATGCCTTTGTCCATCAACCATATGCCTTATTACCCTGCTTCTGCTGTGATTCTTCAATGATAAGTATGTTTTCTGCATGTAGTTGAATGCCTAAAGCTTTGCCTTGAGATTCATGTTGAACCAGGAGAAGTTTGTGCGTAAGAATCAAAGGATGGGCCAGCACTATTAATTTTGTAGTAGATACCTGCTATAGACCATCTAATCAAAATGAAGCAGTAGAAAAAGTCTCCCTTTAAGCAGCTAAAGAAAGCTTCACTGTCACAGGCCTTGGCACTCATGAGCAGCTTTAACCACCATAATATGTGCTGGAAGGGCAGTATGACTGGGCACAGGTGATCCAGGGGACTTCTGAAATGTATTAAAAATAATCTCTTGAAATAGGTGACCAAATCATACCAGTGTGAGGTTATTCGGTGGAGGGTCACCAAGATGGTGACCAGTGCATGTGATATTTGAGCAGAGGTTGGGAGCTGGATCCATTCACCCTTTAGAAGGCAAAAGCTACGCAATATAGCTATCTAAATCTACCTCTTTGGAGGGATACAGAAATCAGCCACTTCCTTATGGAGGTGCACTGTAAGAGGAAAAAGACAGTGTGGGAATTCCAGAAACTATTATTTATTACTTTATTACCGCAAGAATCATCAGATACTAGAATTATCTGCCCACAGAGGTAGTGGAATCTCTTGTCATGGAAGTGCTCAATGCAACTGTGTCTGAGCCACCTGATTTGATGATACTGCTTTTAGCAGGGGCTGGGACTGAATAATCAGATCAGATATCACCTTTTAAACTACCCAGTGACAAGCCTGCCTCACATAGGGAGCTGAGTTTTGATTCAGTATGTTTGTTCAGATTCTCATTTAGCAACTGCAAGTGTGTGGCTTGCTACAGAGTAGAGTTTGGGTATTTAAGATTTCTTGGTGCCAGAACCCTGAGGTGGGTCTAATAAGCCCAGGGAAGCTCATGCAGGCATTTGAAATGCTCTTTACTTCAGGCTATTGAAAACAGGCTGCTCTGTGTCCTTCTCTTACTTCCCTGCTTCCATCCAGTCCAATCAATCAGTCATCTAAAGGGACTAGTTTAAGTTATAGTGTAAGTGTCACTGCCTGCAATCTGGCAAACTTAAGCAGCTGAAGGATATATTTAGAGGTCTTTTCTAATCAGGTTGTGTTCTCCTGGACCTGTAGTGCCACTTTTTTCTTACCGTTTCCACACTTTTTAAGTATTTGGTGTTTAATTTTACTTCATTCTGAGAAACTATCACTTTGGGGGAGATCATCTGAGATCTCACAGTAACATTTGATATAATTGATGATCATAATTTGAACACAAATACTTTACATTCAGCACTGGTTTGTCTTGTAGTTAAATGCCTGGGGAAGACTTGTTTTCATAGCTGAGAAATATGCTACTGTCACCGTTTGGGAGATGTCTACATAATGTTCTGTAATTGATACATCCTGTCACCATGGAAAGCAGTTTTGATAAGAGGTTATAAAGTTTTCAGAGCTTTCTTCCCTCGTGAACTGGTAACTAAAGAAAAGTTGAAGCAAGGTGAAAAGGAAGGAATTAGCTGACTGCTTAAAGGAGTGGTATAAACTATCTAGTTAGAAATTGAGGCAGTGATAAAAGTTTCATGCCTTCTAAATTGATGCATTTATTTCAACAGTGTGACAGAGTAGCATCCTTAATTTTTCAGATTTCACACACAAGATGAAAGCTGTATTTGTAGATAAGAACGGAGTGGTCTCCACATATTAGAGAAAGTAGTCTGAAGAAGAAATTTCAAGTGGGTAAACATGCAAGCTGTTGATCTTGGAAAGTAATGATTAACTGAAGAAATGACATTAGGCTGCTAAGGCAGGAAGGTCCCCGAAAAGAAGCTAAAGACAGTGGTGGACTACTGACACATCACTGTCTTATGTTCAGCCATGGAAGAATAATATGCTTCCCTCTCTGATGGCAAGGAGAAAATTACAGCCTACATGATGTGCAGAGTTGTCTTCCTATTATATTTGTGGTTGCAGTTAGAGAGGTGAGCTCAGAACTTCCTAATGCAAGGGTAGCTGGGAAAAGCCAAGGCCAAGACTGAAGGAGTATAGGGATCTCAGGCATCACAGCCAAGAAAAGATTGAATAAGAAGGCTGGCTTGTACACTAGAGAGAATTGAGGAGGTATCCTATGTTTGTTCTCTTTGGCAGTCTTTGCATATTTAAACAGTTTCTAGAGTCTGTAGATAATGCAAATAAGCTTAAATTGCAAGGGAGATCAAATTATATAGTGGGCAGGGAAGGGATTTTTTTTAAGAATAGTTAAGCATGGGAATAAATTGCTTTAAGGCTAGAGAATCTCCATGATTAAGTTTTGTTTATATTTGTGGATATTGTTGATGCTGCTTTGAAAGGATGAAGGGATGGTGGGCAGCAACTTGAAGACATCTTGACAAGACAGACCAGGATGTTTTAAGATGATGAGAGACAAACTGGATGAGTAAAACACTGCCTTCTGAGTTGGAATTCCTGAGCAGCTGGGTCCATTAAACTGTGATCATATGCTCTTCTCAAGCCAGTCTTCTGTTTCACTTTTTTTCTGAACTCATCCTTTTTTGTTGCCTTCTGCCTGTAAGCTTACTTAACTAGCATGTAGTACTGGAAGAATTGTGTATACTGTTAGTGCACCTCTGGAGATATCTAAATAATGAACATTAAAGTTTTTACCAGCAATGCTTGCAAAAGCTTAAATTTCTTGGGTCGTATCTGGCATAAGGATGCTTGTGTAGTACTGAACTGTTTGCAGTGGTCTAGTAATTCTTTTTAGATTTATTTTGTTATAGATTGAGCCTTTTATAATTGAGCTTTTGTTAAACACAGCCTGGCAAGACTGACTCTGATGTTCACACCTCTCTTATGTCACTTTTTCAAGGCTTTGGAGGTTCTTTTATTGCTCCTTCTCCATCACCATCTCCAGTCACTCCAGCTCAAACAAGCTTACTACAGCCTAACTTTGATGCAGCTTTTGGAACAACGGCTCCAACGACTGGCAGTTCATTTGATGCATCAGGTGAGTCAAAAGGTTTCTTCCTATGAATTCTCTAATGTGTTTTATGTGTTAGATGAGTTAGTGGCACCATATTTAGGCTCGGAGTGCAAGCACTAGAAGTGATTTCCCTTTCATCTCAGCTGGAAGAACTCAGTGTCATGTTTAGGGAAATGTGTGCCCAAGAGCTTTCTGTGACCGTGTTTTATTCTACCATGTCAGTAGAAACTGAACTAATGCGAGCATCATCCTTGCACGTGCTTTGAGGCATGAATCAGGAATTACTCAGTGAAAAAACACTTTTGTAAATTAAGTACGCGCCCAAGTCACCTCGCTGTTGCTGCTGAAGCTGTTTTTAAGCTCGCATGGCACCTGAAGATTCACAGAACTGAGACAGAGGTCATGTTCTTTGCCTGACTATAAGCTTAAACTTTCATCACTGCTATCATTTTGTTTGTATCTCTTCCATTCTATACTTTCCATGCTGGGTCCTTGCTACAAACTTAAAATTGGTGAGTTCTGCAACTGTACAAGAAACAAAGGTCAAAGTAGTACTGCTGCGTGGTTATTTAGTTGCTTGCCGGTGCACATGCTACCCCTTCCTGTTGGCTTAACATTAGCATGTACCTCAAATACAGATCAGAAGACAGAGTGTTGGCATGGGATGTACCAAACAGTTTGACCTCAAGGGATCTAAAAAAATGAGCTTCTCATAGATTGCTGGACTAAGGAAACTAGCTCTGTCATGTGGGTGGTTCTCATTCCTTCTGATCTTGTGAGATATTAGTAGGTTTTCCCAACTCCCTGCTGCTTGCAAATGAATAGTAACATCCTGAGACTGTTTCAATCCTGTTACCATGTCAAGGTATAAGACTATCTTTGCCACCATAATTCTAAGTGGTGTTTGCTGCAAGATGTTCATTTTAAAAGCCTTTAAATGAATATCTCCTGACAAATGTGTGTGCATCTGATGTCTTTCTAAGGATGACTGTAAGAAGAGTAGTGTGTCATGTGGAAATAGTACTAACTCTGTAAATTCAGCTCTTCAATTGAAGTGCTTTTAGGCATGTCCTGTCATTTTATTTTTCATTGGTATAACTCTTTCAGGGTTACTACTGGATGTTCAGTCTCTAGTAAAATGATGTGCATGCCCTTGTTGGCATTACTTTTAATGTCAAACTGTGTTTTGGTAAGTCTTGTGACGTTGTTGTCTGTGCTATATTTGTTGGACCGACATCGAAGTGGCTGGTAGTGTTTTTCTTACCTAAGCTGCTGCTCATAAACCATTCTCCTTTCCCTTCTAGTGTTTGACGGCTTAGGTGATCTTCTTATGCCCACTATGGTTCCTGCTGGTCAGTCTATAACACCTGCAGCCACAACAACAGTTCCTGCTTCAGCAGCAAGCAAAGGTCTTGGAAGTGATCTTGATTCATCTCTCGCAAACTTAGTAGGCAGTAAGTGACACATGCCTGTTTTAAGTGATGCGGCACACAACAATACTGTTTATTTGTGGATCCAAACACCTGTCCATTTTACCTTTCTTGTTTCAGTGTCCTCCTGTTTCCCTGTGGAGATCAGGTCAGTTATAGGCAAGAGTAGAGCCTGATTCAGGTACCTGGTGTTCTAGGATCATAGCTTGTCACCCATTCCATCTGAATATAAGAAAGAACTTGTCTTTGAGGGTGACAGAGCACTGGAAAAGGTTTGCCCAGAGAGGTTATGGAGTCTCCTCCAAGGTATTCAAAACCCACCTGGATGCTTTCCTGTGTAATCTACTGTGGGAAGCCTGCTTTAGCAGAGGGTTGAACTACATGATCTTGAGGGGTCCCTTCCACCCCCTAGAATGATGTGATTCTGTGATTGTGTTTAGGATCTGAGACAAATAATAGGATCTATTTGTTAAGTGTGATTTGTAACATTTGAGCATCCTAACTACGTTCAGGGACATAATCAGACTCTTAACAGATGGGCACTCAAGTGTTAACAGATGGAATGGTGAAAATTGTCCAAAGCATCTAGTAGTACCATAGAATTTAAGCAGAAAAAGTTCAAGGAGATGATAGCTGACTTGTTGCTATTCTCCTTGTGAGTAGCAGTGGTATGAAGAACAGACCTTATCTCAGATAGTGAACTTCCCAAAACATGTACTTGAAGTACTAAACAAAAAATATTCTTTCCTGTAGTGAGGTAGTTGTTATAACTAAAGATCAGTAGCACCAGCCCCTGTACAAGTCTAACACAGTCCCACCTAGAGTAAGGTACAATGTGGAAGTTGTACTTGAAGGACCTTTTACATAGAATATACCATTCCTATATGTAAATACAGCAAACTGATAACTGACCTTAAGATGCATACTATTCTGTTAGGTGTGGAGAGAAATGACCATATTTAGAAGTCAGCAGAAGTTTTAATCACTTGAAATGCTTTCTGCAAGTCATTTAGTGTATCCAACTTTGGGGGAGAAAATAATCATACTCAGCAGTCTGACTTACAGGACTTGTACTGATCATTTGAGAAGAGAGTTCTTTAAAACTTAGATTAAAAATTCTTTCATAGGGTTGTTAAGGAAACTGCTTGGAGCACCCATGCATAACAGAGCAGATAAAACAGCAGAACATCCAGTTAACAATTTTATCTGTCTGAGTAAAATAACTTTCAGCATATAGTGTGATGAATAGATATTAGTGCTGTCATTTGTGGTAGTTTTAATACTCTTGAAGAATGTTTTGTAGAAGTAAATATATTGTCACTGTGGCTTGCTTGCGGAGCAAAAATGTCTTGAAGTATAAGACATCCATATGATTCCTTGGATATTAGTCCTGAAACAGATTTAGGTGTGGCTACTACTCTGATGCTGACTAGATAAATGAAGACAGCTAAAATTTCATTATTTCTTATAAGCCCATGTGCTGTGAAACACGAGCTTTTACTTTGATGCACTTCAGTTTATTAGATGTGTGACTTTTTTTCCCTCTTTTTTTCTTACAACTTTCAGATCTTGGAATTTCTGGTACCACTTCTAAAAAGTAAGTTCAACTTTTAATTTAAAAAAAGAAAGAAAGAAAAAGTTTTCAAGCCTGTTTTATAATCTTATATTGATTTTAGTGATTAGTAGAAATCAATGAACTGATCACGTTCCAGTACCTCCCTCCTTTTGTATTCCCTCAAACAAAAAATAGCAATTCATAAAGATTTTGAGAAAAGTGTTCTATTCTATGCAGGTTCACAGAATAATTAATGTTAATTGTTTCTGATGTAGCTTTTAAATTTGCTGACTTAAACATGAGCCTCTAATATATATATATATGTTTATATATATATCTTTGTATTGGATAGCTGATTTACAAATGAAATTGTCCAGATGATAAATTGCATTAGCTCCCTTCAGTTATTTAGGCTAATATGTAATAGTTTTGTTATCTTTTTACAGACACTGAATGGGCTTATCACGTAGGCATGAAAAGCTTCTTTTTGCAAGAAGAGATATTTAAAACATTACACTTGGTTTTGAATGTCTTTAGCTAACTGCTTAACTTCTGTGTGGAGTCTGCCTCTATATCCAAGACTAGTTTGTAATGCCCATTCTTCAAGATGTGTTGTTCCTCTATGGAGATGATAGGAGGAAAATTAGTAAACAAATCATACATACTCTGTCCTCCATATATAGCTTCCCTCAGTGTACTTCATTCAAGGAGTTCAGCCTATTCTGGGTAAAGCAGCCTCTAACAAAATCTGGTTTTGAAACCTTTTATTCTGTGATTGATTTGTTTCTCTTGTATCTATCAACTTTTTTCAGAACTGAATGCTTTCCTCCTTCATCTGTCTGAGCAAGATTTCTAGCAATGAAATGACCTTTCAAAGACTTCTAGCAGGCAGCTCTACTTCTGGCCCCAGTAGAGTAGGCAGTAGCAGTACCTCTTCCTACTTTGCAAGGGTATATGCAATAATATGTTACCTTCAATCAATACTAATTAAAACAGTTCTTTAATTCTCACCACAAAGGCTATAACCACATAACTGACTTGAGTGTAGAGTGTAGTGGTGTCTGCCACTAACAGCCCTAGGAACTGCATGGTACTAAAAATCTATCTTTCTGTTAATAGCTTAAACTGTATGTACTATAAACTAATGTAGCTGCAAGCTTAATTTTAATGTATACTGCATTTGGTTTTCATTTTCATTGTGTGAATATATAAAGAATAGCTCTCTCTGCCTCTCTACTAGGGGAGACCTTCAGTGGAATGCTGGAGAGAAGAAGCTAACAGGAGGAGCCAACTGGCAGCCAAAAGTAGCACCTGCAACATGGTCAACTGGTGGTGTACCAAGTGGCCCATTGGTAGGGTGCTTCATCCATCAATACCACTGATAGTGAAACCTCAGTATTTTGAGACTGTCAAAGTGTGCGTGTGTGTACCGCTTCTGTCTGTTTCATCTAAAGAATTTGCGTTTGTATAAATGATACCGTTGTTACAAGTCACATTTTTAAGACCATATTTACAACCAACATCACTGAACTGAAGTCAGTGAAGATGCAGTAGCCTACAAATGAAGATTTTACATACGTTTTTAATGACTGAGGACACTTCCAAGAAAAGTGTGTGGTTAACCATTTAAGTCTTGGCCAGCACCAGGTCCAGATAAATTGTTCAAAGAACAGTGATATTCATCCAAAACTGATGTACTGATAGGAGAAAACTTAAGCTTCTTCCCAATTTAAGTTTTCCTGAATGAAGTATCAAAAGACTGTGCATCATTCAGACTAAGTAGATGACTGACGTTAGAGTAGGAGATAGCTTTTTTAGCCCAGCGAAGTAGTCTATTGGAAAGGGTAAGATTGCCATGTAAAACATATTAGAAAGCACCATTTTGAGGAAAAGGGAGTTGAACTGAGCTTAGAATCTAAACTTGGATCAAGAGCAATTTGATCATTAGTAAACTACAAGAGTAGTCTGAGGAAAGGTCATACTTCATCAGAGCTGCACAGCATAAAGCAGCTTCTGTTGGAAAAAAGTGGGATGGAGGGGGAAAGAGAGAACTCTCAAATTCAGTTCCATGCTGACAATCCATGCATGTTCCATGCAACAATCAAATATTAATGCAACTGTAAGTGTATTACAGCTTATTCCTTAATCCTATGAAACTTAATTGAGTATATTAGTTGTAATGCTAACTTTTTTTCTTAATAGAGAGGCTGGACAATACTGTACAGTGTAAGTGAATTATTTCTGGGGGGGTCTCATTACACTTACTAAACATGAAGTTACTAACAGCAACTTACCTGCACTGCAGTTACTAAGGCTGGCTTAAAACTATCTAGAAGCTACCTAACATGGCTCTTTTTGAATTGTTTGTGCAGCAGAAAATTCTCAAGCAACATATGGTATTTTCAAGCAATCTTTACTATATGTGGATGTGACCTATCTGGTGACATATACTACCTGAACTTTCTAGCTTCTGTAATACCAGTCTGATCTGGAAGTGGTTTTACCATCCAATAATTAACTGTCCTTTCTTGGAAAACTGGATGGTTTTGATAGCATTTTGTGAAACATGGGTGTTACATGCATTTCTTCTAAATCTGTATACCAAAGTATTTTTGAAAACCAAAGCCACAGGGAAAAATAAATGTGAAGACCAAAACGAACCGATCCTTCACATCACTGCTGAAGCTTGAATTTGAGCAACTGACGTTTTGGTCACTTTTTCCCTCCCTTCCAGATTAAAATCAGCAGCATTTCACAAAAATCTGTTCCTTTCAGTGACCCTTACTCTTTCAGGCAAAAGGAGGTTTAGTTTGTATGGCTATTTTCTTGGCAACTGATGGACTGAATTCTGAACTAAGTTGTGTTCCTTCGGCTGCAGTCAGATAGCTCTAGGGTGCTCTTCTGATGTCATTAGCATGTATCTTTATATTCCTTGCTTTCCATATCCAAGATATCGTTCTTAGCTTGAGTACAGATATACTGCTAGTGTGATAATGATTTTAATTGAAATGCTCCCAGTAAAAATTTCAGACTGGAAAAAAAATTCCTAATAATTGTTAAGAAAGATTAGGATGCTTGTTGTTTAATAAATCTGGAATTAGTTATCCTGACTAATCTCAGGTTCCTTAAGAAACTGGTATATTTCTACCTTGAAGCAAGGATCAGGCAAGGGCATTAAATGCAGCCTTCATGAAGAGTAATTCCTGCATATCTCCAGAGCTGCTATCTGCTGTCAACTGAGAGCATGCAGACACAGTGGGTCAGTGTGACCAATACTCTTTTATATCTTCATCAGTGACATTGACAGAGAGGTTGAGTGCACCCTCAGCAAGTTTACTGATGACACACCAGAAGGATGGAATGCCATGGGATGCCATCCAGAGGGACCTGGACAGGCTTGAGCAGTAGATCTCGGAGAACCTCATGAGGTTCAGCAAAGCCAAATGCAAGACCTTGTACCTGGGTCGAAGCGATCTTCAATACCAATGCAAGCTGGGGGATGAAAGGATTGAGCACAGCCCTGCCGAAAAAGACGTGGGTGTACTGGTGGATGGCAAGCTGGACATGAGCCAGCAATGAGCCCTCTCAGCCCAGAAAGCCAAACGTATCCTGGGCTGAATCAAATGAAGTGTATCCAGGCAGGTCAAGCAAGGTGTACCTGCCCCTCTACTCTGCACTGGTGAGACCTCACCTGGAGTACTGCGTCCAGATGTGGAGTCCTCAGTACAGAAGAGACACGGACCTGTTGGAGCTCATCCAGAGAAGGGCCAGAAAAATTAGTCAAGAGATGGAACACCTCTCCTATGAGGACAGGCTGAAAGAGCTGGGGCTGTTCAGTGTGGAGAAGAGAAGGCTCGGAGGTGACCTGATAGCGTTTCAGTATCTAAAGGGTAGCTACAGGAAGGAAGGGGAAAGACTTTTCAGCAGGGTCTGTTGTCATAAAACAAGGGGAAATGGTTTCAAGCTTAAAGAGAGATTTTGTTTGGAGATAAGGAAAAAGTCTTTTACAGTGAAGGTGATGAGGCACCAGAACAGATTGCCCAGAGAGGTGGTGGATGCTCCGTCCCTGGAGACTTTCAAGGAGAGGCTGGATCAGTCCCTGGGCAACCTGATCTAAATGTGCATGTCCCTGTTCATTGCAGGGGAGTTGGACTAGGTGACCTTTAAAGGTCCCTTCCAACTTTAAGGATTCTATAGTTCTGTGTTTCTATTACTGACTCAAGGTAGGCAGTCAGGATTTAGAGGCTCAGGCATGACCAAGCAACTTCTGTAACAGCTTGAGAAATTGTGTCAATAGACTTTAGTTAGGCCCCAAGATAGAAGTAATGATGTTCCAAAAAATTCTACCATCATCTTTAATCCCTTCCTGGAATGCTTCTTTAAAGTTCTTATTAAGAGTTTAAACAGTGTTTGGATTAAAGATACTTCTGTGAAAAGGAGATACTTGCATGCTTTCCAGGCCATAAGGAGACTGTACGTGGGAAATTACAGGCAAGGGAATCGAAAAGGGATGGTGCGTAGGTTCTGCTGGATACCTGAGTTGGCTAGTTTAAGGATACTGCTTTAGATGTGCTGTTTATATCGCACAGACTACTGGACTAACATTTCTCTCTTCCTTAATTCTAGTGGAAGATCTCTTTTCTTTGCTTATGTGTTATTTGACTGAAAAACAATTGCATAACCAGCTAAACTTTTCTTAGTAAACTATGTAGCAGTTCTGACTCTGTTTTAAGTGTGAACTTAGTTTTTACGTTAATATCACTGCATAATAATACTACTTTTTATTGGAAATTAATTACTATAGCAGTTACTTCCGTTAACTTTACATTCTGCTTAAGCTAGGCATAAATCTATAGCTTTTACTAAAACTCAGTGTTATAGCATGTGCAATGGCGTGTTGGCTACCGGTTACAAAATTGGTGTGCTTTCTTACCCTGTGTTGAAAGAAAAGTATGAATTTCCTCGGGCCCATTTTGGCTTTATTCAGAAAATGAACTCCATTTGCAAAGAGAATTGAGTCTGTCACCCTAGCTTTCTTCTGACAAAGAAAGCTGAACATTATTGTAAGGACTAATTCAATTCTCTCGTTCTTCGGAAGCATCATAATTTTGAGGTTAGGTATAACCTACTACATAACAGCCTGACTTGATAGAACAACTTTGGGAATGCAGTTTCCAGATAATTGGCATTACAGAAATTCACGCTTCTCTTTCTTTTTTAATTTTTCTTTTATGTTCCAGGCAGGAGCCGTGCCTCCAGCAGGTGGAGTTCCTCCCACAGGAGGTACCCCACCTGTTGCACAGCCAGGAGCCACATTTGGGATGGTGAGTCTCTTTCACTATACAGCTCTCCCTTTTTTATCCAAAAACCTACTCATGCTGCCCTGATTTACAGCCCCCAGCAGGACCAGGTGTACCCATGATGCCCCAACAGCCAGTTATGTATGGGCAGCCCATGATGAGGCCGCCATTTGGAGCTGCCGCAGGCCCTGGTGTACAGGTGAGTCAGTGCTCACAGAAAGAATCTCCTGTGTCTAACTACATACAAGATGTATTCTGGGGGGGATTTGGGTAAAGTTTGATGTAATGCTGTTTGATGTTTCCATTCTGCTCAGAGCTTGCCCACTACATACTAGAGGTCTAGAGGTATGCTCTGCATCTTCCCTCTCAGCCCACCAAGAGGACTCTTCAGAAAACTGACCTTCTGCTTATGGACAAGCTGAGGTCTTGAGTTCTTTCATGACAGCTGTTTTTTAGAAATGCAAGTTTAATGGTTTTAGGCTGGTGGCATGCTGCAAAATTATTGCATTTGAGTATAAATCCCCATAATATATATAACATCATGTAGAGTTCAAGAAGTGTTTTTCACTGTGATGTGCAAATTTAAGTATTGAGGAGTGGAGTTTTTCTTCTAACCTACATTGATGTGGAGAAATGCAAATCTTGAGCTTCAGTCACTCTGTTGTTTTTTTTTAAGTTGGGAGGTACATGCCACTGCTTCATTTTTCATGTATTTAAAATATATTTACCTAGTCTGACTTTGTGACAATCATGTCACAAAAGGACACATACAACTTGGCCACATACAGCTAAAGCAAACCTGTTCTTTAAGAACTAGAATAGCATTTAAACCCTGGATTGGGTGTCTAAATTGTGAGACAGATGTAGAATCTTTAGCATAAATTTCTACGCATACAAATACTTTGGTAGTTGCTGCATACAGGAGTTTTTTATTCATTACATGAGGAAATATTTGCTTAGCAACAGCTCTGGGTGAATCACAGAATGTGAATCACAGAATGATTGAAGCTTGAAGGAACATCTGGAAGTCCTCTCATCCAACCCTTGCTCAAGCAAGATGCCCAGGACCATGTCCAGATTGCTTCTGAAGTTCTTTAAGAAGGAGACTCCACAGCCTCTGAGGCACCAGTGCTTAGTCACCCACACAGCACAGAAGAGTTTTTTGGTGTTCAATAGGAGCCTCCTGTGCTCCAGTTTTTGTGCACTGCCTCTTGTCCTGACACCTCTCTTTATGTTTGACCAATATACCTAGACATTACTTCTGGATATTGTCCTGCAGGTTCATATGTACTGATGCTTCAAAGCAGAACAAATGAGTCTCAGAAGATGGTAGTCATTCAGCAGGCAGAAAATAGTAAAGAACTGCAAAGTGGTCTCTAGCCCCCAACACAGAGTAGTGTACTGCTGTAGTACTCACACATTACTTATGTCATTCAGACAATCATCTGTCCTGCAGTCTGTTCCTCGTCATGCAGCTGCCTACCTACCAGCTGCCACCTGAAAGTCCAATCTTAGCAGACTTCAGTGTCTGAGTGCTTCTGCCTCAAATGCTTCACTTGGCAAGAATTGTGCACTAGCAGATTAAAAGCAGTTGCTCTAAATGGTTCTGAAGAAAAAGTAATTCAAGCTAATCTTTGGGATCAGATTGTGGTAACTGATCATGCTACTCATAATGCAAAGCTAGTAACTAGAAAACACTAACTTTACTTACTGGCTACCAGGAGGATGGGTCTTTCTTTAATATGACAAAAATATCTAATGGAGTAGTTAATGACAAAGTGGTCAATGGAGACATGCCATCTATCCTGTTGAAAAAGTATGTATCAGTTGCTTCTTACAATTACCCAAGTATTCCTTCTAACTTGAAGCTAATAAAATTGGAAATGCAGCAGTCTGTATCCACTCTGATACAAAGCTTTTAGCTGACTGGTAGCCACCTAGTTGACACAACATAAGCCATGATAGCTGTTCCAGGCTATTTTTCCATAATAAAGTTTAGTTTATAGTAATTAAGGAAGGACCCTTTCCAGAGGAGAGGCAGGGAACAACTTTCCTGCAGTACTTTTCATCTTATCTTTGAAATGAATTTCGAGGTAGAAGTTTGTGCTGTGGGCCTAAAATCTGTCTTTTGATACTTGAAACCACTCCACCTCTCAGTTTTCCAAACAGTAAGTCAAACAATCCACCTGTAGCAAACTGCACTTCTTAAGTTAGAAGTTACGTTCTTGTCTAAGTAACAAGAGTTTTCCTTGTAGAAATGAGAAGAACTTGAAACTGCTCTAAGAATTTAGGTTGTCAGTATTGGAGCTCTGCGTTTCACACATTCCTATTTGGTCTTGCCATCTTAAACTGTCTCTTGACACAAATTATCAAGAATGATATTATGAAAGACACAAACATATTTTTCTTAGGGTAGGATAGTCATCAATGTGCCAGGACTACGTATTAAATACCTGCAGTGCCCTCAGGTAAGGCGGTGACAGTGAGCAATAAGGATGGGAGAATCATTTAGCTCATTAGGGAGAAGGGTTGCATGAAACTTGAAAAAATGGATACTTTCTACTGAATAATTCATTTTATGCTTAACAAAAATCAAGAAGAATTTAGGTATAATACAGTCACATCTGCAGGGGCTTTCATTTTTGTTACCAATACTGAACAACTTATATTTAAATGCAAGCTGCTGGATTTTCAGATGTACTCTGCAGCACATGCTCAGCTTATTCTGTACCTTGTTGTTTAACATCTAACAGTTGCTTAACTTCTGTCTGGTTTGACGATCCTAACTCTGTTCTGTCTTGCAGGGTGCAAGTGATTAGCTATGCTAACAGGAATAGTCAGTGTCTGTGCCCATTACATCAGCAAAGCATTGTTAACTCTGTAGTAAGGACAGAATTTAAACAATGCTTGAGCAAAATGGCAGCACAGTGAAGTTAACAGCAATGTAGAACTTTCATATGCTTGCAGTGTGCTTGTGTGAGATCCAGCTATACTTACCTAATGCTTGTGTATCCATATTGCTTTTTTTTTCCTGCTTTCCTGCCTGGCGTCTATTAGCTTTCTCCAAGCCCAACTCCTGCTACTCAGAGTCCCAAGAAACCTCCAACAAAGGACCCATTAGCGGATCTTAACATCAAGGATTTCTTGTAAACGATAAGGTATTTTGTGACTGCCTGCATGTTACGCTGCAGTACATATTTGGCAAACAGATGGTGATTAGTCCTGCAGATTAAACACGATGAGCAGAATTGTACCTGCAGAGATCTGTAGGAACATGCACTGATAATGTGATAATGTGGTAGCTAAAATAGGAAACTGAATTCTGCATTTTTTAAGTCTAGCCTGAAAGCCTGACGTTCGACTACCTTTTGCCGAAAGTGACTGACAAGAAAATTATCCTCAATCTGTAGCTTCCATTTTGTCTTGCTTCCATTCAGTCCAAGGATTCACATTTTTGGTTTTCATGAAATTGGTATTGAAACAAATAGAAAGATAATAAGAGTACATATACTGGAGCAAAATCATGCTTGTTCAAAAGAGGCTTGTTCCATGTTGTTACAAGGAGCTGTGCATTGCTTATGAGAACTTTTGGTAAATTGTGATTGATATTGCATCATCTTACGTGTGTGGAAGCAGATATTGTTGCACAGGTGTGGAGAGATGAAAAGAGGAAAGAAATAGGGCTAGAAGAAATGTCAAATTGGATTTAACACTTCTGCATTTTACTTTTTAAATGGCTGACGTAAGGTAAGCATTTTATAAGTCCAGGATAATTTGCCAGGTGAGGAGAAGACAGTATTTGCATATCTCTGAGGCCTTTGCAAGTCCCTTTTCTTTCTACCCATAGCTTAATTTTAAGGCTAGTTCTGGGCTTCCTCGGTGCTGGAATGAGCAGCAGGGGATGGCATTGAGCTCATCTTAGCAGGTACCACGTGGCTCTTTTTCTCCACATTTCTGTATTCCAGCTTTGAAGGTACCTAGGAATTTTTGGAGACTTCTAAAAGTGGAGGTGCATTTTTTATTGCTGGGTTCACAGCTTTCAGCTTGTATTTGTAGTAAACAGGTTCATAACTGTCCATGGGAACGCAGCCACTTTGTTAAATGCTGGTAACAGCTCTGAGATGCAGAAAAGAGTATATTTGGTACTTTCCCCTTAATTTTTCTAGAATGTGCTTTATTTGATTCATTACTTCTGCTTTCATGTAACACTCTTCTGTTTCCACAGCTGCAGTTTTTCTGACAAGATGATAAAGACGTGAGTTTGGAGTCTACAATTGGATGCTCAGAGTTTCGAAGTGAGCCACCAGTACCAAACCCAGCGCTTACTCAGACTTTCTCTTACTCCTGAAACGTGTAGCACAGCTGTGAAAGTGAACATTAGGAATGTGTACTACCTTAGCTGTTATCCCTACTCTCTCTAAATTTGTGTACTTGGGTTATTTGTGTTTTACAATTTAAACAATGGATGTATGTTTCTGATGCCTTCTAGTGCTTTTCTGAACCTATCCCACAGGGGCAGATTATGCAGCTGTTGTTTGGTGAGCCATTTGGAGCGATGTCTGTGTTTTTTGAAGGTTTCAATGTATATAACTTTTTGAGGACACCTACAATTTCCCTAAGACTCAGTTTCTCCTTTATCTGTTACAAAATATAGTGTGATAATACCAGATAGTAAGGAAAATACTTATGGAATTGTGTGGAATACATTTTTTTGCAGTCACAGGAATCTCAATTGTCGTGAAAAAATGTTTTATTTTTGTGGCACTGTATATGTTAAGATAATTTAAAGTAATATAAAGGTAAACTTCCATAACAAGTACTTTTCCAATGATTTTCCAAGACTGAAAATCATATCTGAAAGAATACCATATTTATTGCTGTTTTGATTTTAAAATATATTTTAATTATTTAAGTTTTTTTTCATTTTAAATTGGCATATTTATCTATCAGTTCTTGCTGAATGCACTGAAAATAAGTAAAGGGTCAGTTTTTCTCCACGTAGTTGAAAAAAGCAACCATAGTGGTCTGGCATTAAGGAATTTCGAATCTGAGAGCACTCATTGGTATATCTGTAGTCAGAACATTACAAGTGATGTTATTCACCTCTGTTCAGTTCTTACGTACATCTCTTAATTTAGTGCTTACCTGTGTATGCCTTAGGCTAGTGTTTTCTCCATTTCCCCAACTGCGCTGTGAGTAGCTTTTGTACAATTGGTGATTAGATTTAATTCTGATCCGGAGATCCATGCCCTTTACTGTACATAACGTGTTTCTTTAATTTTTATTTGTTCTCATACTGTTTCTGCTGATGGCTTGGCTTAAGATCTTGACTCTTAAATGAGGTCACTGTTGATCAGTGTTACAAGTGGCTTGGCAGTTCTCTGTAAAAGCATATTGGGTTGGAAAGATTCACCTGAAGTCTTTCAAATTAACTATTTAATCAATGTATGGTACCATTAAGAGTGGATGTATCACAGAGTTTGCTGTGGGGATAGCGTACACTGTAATGGGAAAGTTCTATAAAAAGTTAATTTCAAAATGGCTCTTCTTTGTATTTCGGTTTAAAAGAAAATAGCAAAAAACAGAAAAACAGAAAACCCCAGTGCATGTGTGCCCTCTGAGATGCAATAAACACCTTGATCAAAGTAAATAACTTGTTGCCATTTTCCTGATCATTCAGATGCTGAGCACAATAATATGCTTTGATGGCAAAATATGTATTGTGAGAAGGTTTTTTGAGAGGGAGAAGAGAATTCTGTAGTTTGACCCATAACACCATCAGAAGTTTTCATTAGAGACGTGATCTCCTAAACTAGAATAATATTGAAATAGTTGCACCTGTGAGAGCTTATGTTACTGGTCCCGATCTCTTTTCTATGAGGTTTCATTCAACAGCTTGTTGAGAGCTAGTGCAGCTATGATGCTACAAGAATTGCTTGTGCTAAGGTTCATCTGGTGACAGGATAAAAGGAAGGGAAAATGTTTAGCCACACCAAAGTCTTTCTGATGGTACACAACTAACAAGAGACCTTTTGATGAAGTGATGAAGTGGTAAAAGATGAAGTGATAAAGTGGTAGTGAAGGCTGTTTTGTTACAAACAACAGAACACTGATACAGCTTGGCAAGGTCTGAATTTAGAGCTGTATTGCAAAGAAATTTCCACCAGCAGGGTGGTGTAATTGCTTAAGAAATTTTTTCATTGTTCATTTTTATTTTTATCCCATTTTCTTTTATTTGCTGCTATTGATCTATCTCGGTTGGCCATTTAAGAGGCTTTTAATACATGTAACCCATAGAGTCAGACTGCCCTGTAAACGCCTGGGTTTTCTCAGTTTTTGAGCACTAAGACCCAAACAAGTTCATCCAGAAAGTCTCAGAGTGCTCTCAGGCTCTGATCAGGTGGGTTTTTTTCTCATCCTTGCTATGTGCGCTGTGTTGCCTGGAGGTCTGACACATGGTGTTGTGAAGCTTTTTTGAACAGAGCGTTGTTGGAGTTAGGGTAGTTTGGTTGGGTTGTGGTTGGACTCAATGGCCTTTAAGGTCTTTTCCAACCTGAGCAATTCTATGATTCTCTATCTTTTTCGAGGACATTCATAACCAAGTACTGCATGGGAGGAGATGTGTTCAGACTACTTCACTGGATGTTGTTCTAATTGATATTGCAAAACTAGTTGCATGCACTTTGTTGCCAATAAATGTCAGCTATAACAAAATCTAGTGATTTCTGTAGGATGCAGATGCTTCAAGGGGTAAAACCTCGGTGTGGAGGCTAGGTACACTCCATCACTATGTGATAAATATCTTTCTGTAGCAGGTTCTACAATGCCTCCAGTCCTTGTTCTTCATTCTTGTTAGTCTTGTGTAGACCTCATGCCAATGAGCTCTGTGAGAGTGTGGTGGCTTCCTATGAAGATGGAACCTCTAGCGATGTGAGAAATGTGCAGCTCCTCCCCAAGCCCGAGTGCCCACGAACTCAGTTTGCTGTAAAATTTTGAATGACAGTGGTAGCAAACCTCAACCTGGCTCATTACTTGAATGCTTGGGGTTAGCAGCCTCTCACACTGCTTCCCCATTTATCATTCATTATAATTCACTGTTTTTGTGATTATTTTTTAGCTATGTATTTCAATGTGCTGTAACTTGATGTGTGGACTTTCCCTGGAGTGATGCTGTTCCCCAAGACAACAGATGAAAATCTGGAAGTTGAGAACTGAGTTGTTATCTTCTAAGACTGTATTTCAGACTGGTTGCAAAATCATGCTGCTACCTAAACTTCTGTTCCTAAGATTTAGTAGAAGAACTGAAAAAGCTAGAGACTTGCCTTAAAAAGGTTAATCAGATGGAAATTGCTTTGCAAATGCAGTTGATGCTTTGGTAATATAGGATATTACTGGTGGATGACAGATCTAGTGCATGATATAGCCATTAGCCATAGCTGACATAGTTCTGTTTTTCTGGTATGGCTTTTTGCTCCTGATCCTCCTTCCTATCTTTCCCATTAAAATGAGAGCTGCCTGCCTAGACAACTTATTCTTCATGTGAAAAAAAAGGTCTCAGTAACAGCACCTTGCAGATCTACCAACTCTTCATGCTTAGAAAAGCCGACCGAAACTTCCTGTGGTGGAAATTACGATGGTGACACAAAGATGATGTACAAATCTCTCTTCTGAAACATGAAATATTCAGAAACTTTATTAAAAGAGAACCCCTTTCCCTGTGTGTTGTATATTGCTAGTGCTGTGAGAAATGTGGGTAGTGGCAGACAGTAAAGGGCTGAAAGAACTAAACAAGAATTTCAGAGATGGAATTACAGAAGGCAAGAGTGGGCTATATGTGTTTTAAAGCAGCCAGCACTGGTATTTTTTCTGTTCCAGATCTTGGCTCCTAAAGCTTCATCTCCTCTTTCCTTCCCTTTAATTAAACTCTGAGAACCATGTGGGTAGCAAAAGACTGGTGCTTATTCTTTTGCACAGAAATCTTCTAATGCAGTTATAGATGTAAGGGCCAAACATGATTTACCAAAGGTGGTAGTGCAGAGGCAGAAACTCAGCACACAAAAAGTGGAGAATTGCAGAGGAGTGGGGGTAAACATCCACTGCAGGGATTGAGGATAGCACATCTCTCATCTGGCCGTGTAGATGAATCTATGAAAGGTTGATAAATCTCTGCTCTGACAGAGTAAAGCCCCTGCATCCAGGTGTTCATGGTTGAGTGTGACCCATATTTTGGAAATACAGCTGTCTCCTGATTTAGTGTGATGTAAGCTCTTTGTCAGGTTACCTTGCTGTTGTAGATGCCCACAGTAGCCATCTTTTTCAGAGGCCTTATCAAAGCACTAGCCCACTTCAATGGAAACAGAAATTTCATAATGCTAAGTGACAGCAGATCCAGGGGAAGCAGAAGATCAGAGTTGAATTGGCAGTTGGAGACAATTGAGTTGCCCACCACAACTGCAGGGACTGGTAGGTTCTCTGTCACATGTATAAATGTACTGGGTTTTGTGAAATGCCACTTTAATCCAGGAGTAGAAAAAAACAATAATTTCTGTGGTTGGTTGTACAACTTAAGCTTTGTGTATCTATAACATGTCTATAATTGTACGCAGTCATTCTGTCCAAGAGGATTCAGTGATTCTTCCTTACTGGAATAATACCATGCTACCTCCAGCTGACTGAAAGTATAGTTTCAAAACCCCCAAATTTGGCTTTATTAAAAAAAAATCTAAGAGTAGAATCGATTACTTTCAACAGGAGCTAAAAACAAGTTTAACAGAATAGCAAAGCTGCTAAATCTTGGTTAAAAATGGGGAGAAGTTAGTAATATTGAGACCATGTCATATAATTAAAATTGTCACACTATATAAATACTAGTTCAGGCGTAAGAGCATCTTTGAATCTACTGATACCTTCTGAACCTTGGTACAGACCAGCTGCTGTTGTTCATGTAACCTCAGACACATTGAGGTTTTCATATTTCATAAACTTATGTGAAATGAAATTGAGATTGTGATTTGGCTAATATTGCATTCAATTGGCTTTTTAAATTATTATTATTTCTCTCAAATTTCCTTTTAAATGTTAAGCTCCAACATATGCAGATGAAATCATAATCTTATTACCATGGTGCTCGTAAAGATTTGAGCAAGAGTTGATTTAAATTTCTGAACAAAGATACCATTCAAAAAATACAGTTCTTTTCCAAACATAAATAAATTACATAATGGTGGCAAGAGTTTCACTTTTTGTTTCAACGTTTAAAATTATAAGTAGTAATCATAATGGATGTGCACTTCTGACATATATTCTACACCTATGTCATTAGTGTAGTGAAATCTGCTCTAGAGAAGTGTGTTGTGCTGCTCTGTCTACCCACAGCATGGTATGGTATTTTGCATCCAGGTTTTCTATAGGGTTTCAAGATCCTGGCAAATTTTTTTTGTTATTAAGCGGCTTCTGTATCTGCTGAAATGTTTTGCTTCTTTAGATGTTTGGCTTTATCGTTGACCATCAGAATTATTCTAATCCTACTCTATCATTTAGTCTGGTTTGGGCATTTTTCAGAGAACTTATTTTTTTAACCAACAACCAGTAAGGGCTGGATGTGGGTTGTTTGGGCTTTTATCAGCTTTTTAAAATACCTCAAAGAATTTGCTAACGTATCACAACCTACAGCTCCCTTTAGATAAGTATATACTGAAGAATGGTCTATTAGAAGGGGGAATATACTGAGGGGGAGCTATAAGGAAGAAGGGGACAGACTGTTTAGTAGGGTCTGTTGTGTTAAGACAAGGGGAAATGGTTTCGAATTAAAAGAGTGGAGATTTAGACTGAATATAAGAAAGAAGTTTTTTACAAGAAGGGTCAGGTTGCCAAGAGAAGTAATGGATGACCTGTCCACGGAGACATCCAAGGTCAGGCTGGACAGGGCTCTGAGCAACCTGATCTAGCTGTAGGTGTCCCTGTTCACTGCAGGGTCCTGTCCAACTCAAACAGTTCTCTGGTTCTATGAAATGGTCTGTATTTCTCTCAAATGTAAATTGCAGAGGCACAGAGAGCTGCGAGCCCTGGGAGCTGCAGTGATGCCTGTGGTGGGACGTGTTTCACTGATGCTTTCTCCAGCTCGAACCTGCAGTACTGCCTTTGCTCCTTTGGAGATCCACCCTTACATGTTAAAGAAAGCACCTTGCACCAACACCAGATTGAAGGTGGTTGGTCTGGAAATCCTGGAATGAAGTGGCCAGGCTGGCACAGGAGCTGTTTTGAATCCAGTTTAGTCTGTGTGAAGGGCCCATGGTGGACATGCTGCTTTGCTGCTGCAAAGCTGGGCTGCAAGCTGAGCTGTATAAATGGATGACAGTTACCCTGTAGGCCATTGTACGTTTTTGAAACAGAAAAGCTTTATCCCTTCAATAGAGCTGGGATTGTTTTGCAAACGGAACACTAGGAAATACTGCAGATAAAATATAACTACACCACCTATAGGTGGGATTTCCAGGCTTAATCCTGGATTAGCACTGGCTAACTGCTCAGCTGCATGGGGATGTGCGTCGCTGTGCTGGCACCAGTCTGGAATAGTGACTGGGAGAAGCCTCATCCGCACCAGCTACCAGCAGTGTGTTCTCAGCAGATGTGTGGGTGCTGGCTGGGTGTGGAGACCAGCAAGCAGCAGCCCCAGGCAGCCCACCAGGACCTGCCTCTCCCTACTGCATGTCCTGGGGCTGCACAAGCCATTTGCAGCCTGGTTAGGATAATCATACTAATAGCATCAAATTGTTGTTATTTTTGCAGTCAAAGAAATGAAGGAAATTCAGTAGAGCTTCACTGGGGAGCCAGGGGAAGAAGATGTGTCAGGTGATTGAATTCCATTCTTGCTGCTTGTGTCCAGCTGGTGCCCTGCTTCATGAATGCTTCAACATGCTGCACGCTGCATTGGGACAGTCAGGAGCTGACTATATATAAGCTTTTAGAAGTGCAAAAGAAAACAGAGAAAAGCTGCTTTGTTAGCCTCTGTGGGAATGGGTAGAGCATGGGAAGTTGCTGTCATTATATGTAAGAGATAAAAGGGTGCAAGCCTGAGCTGGGAAGGAACATGCAGCTCTGGTTGGTAACTGCCTTATACTAATGCAGTACCTGAGGTTCCTTCAAGCTGAAGAGGAGGAGGTTGGAACTGGTCCCTCTGTGTGCGTGTGTGTGTGTGTAGCACATTGGGTTTGTATAGCACACCAGCCATGCTAAAACTGCTTTCAAAGGCAGGACCCTGTAAGGACAGCTCTATCCCCTTAAAGGAGTATTATGCTATTAGTGGCAGCTGTTCTTTGGGTTTTTTTTTTTTAAGGCTGCAGACAGAGTGCTTACGCTCACGTTGTTGAATGCATAGAGGTCAGATTTGATTTAGTCCCAGATGTAAGGAAAAAGTCAGTCAGGAAGATGCAAAGGATGGAGCCCTTCAGTCACATCAGCTGCAGTAATTGATCACAGATCACAAAAGGTAAATTTGCAAGCAGTAAAGTGTGAGATCTAAATTGGACACTAACAAAACACGTTTTTTTTTTTTTTTCTTTTCACTTTTTTGAAAAAAGCAGACCTTCTTACAGATCACAAATGCCTATTGTGCATTACTCTGTAACATATAAATATGTATAATATGCAGTGGATCAAATTTCCCTCTAAGGTTCACCACTGTAAGTGCTGCAGTGTTTATTTGGTTACTGGAGCTTACCAAAACAGGAGTTCAGTTTCAGCCCACCATTATTAAAAATGACTTCATACATCCTCCCTAGATACATATAGTGAGCTGTTTTTAGAGACACTAATATACTAGAAGGATGAGAAAGCTGAGGAGGATCTAAGAAGGCAAAAGAAGAAAAGATAAAGAACATAGCAGAATGGCTGAGAGGGAAAGGGACATCTGGACTGTCTGGCCAGACCCCCACTCTATCAGGGACATCCAGAACAGGGTGCCCACGTCCACATCCAGCTGGTTTTTGAAGTTCTCCAAGGAAGAAACCCCACATCCTCTGTGCAGCTTGTGCCAGTACTCAGCCACCTGCACAGCACAGAAGTGCTTCAGGTAATCTGTGCCCCAGTTTGTGCCCATTTCTCTTGTCCTGGCATTGGGCACTACTGGAAAGAGCCTGGCTTCATTTCTTTGCACCCCACCTTCTCTTCAGGTATTTATTGATGAGATCCCCCTGAGCCTCTTCTTCTCCAAGCAAGGAGACAAAAACTCCAGTGTTCATGCTCAGGTGCCTCTACTTATACCACCGTACAAGCAAACCATGCCTGAGCCCAAACTCACAGTAGCAACAAGAGTTAGACAATGCAATGGATCCCTGCCTAGTAGGGACAGGCTGGGATGGAGAAATGTTTGGTATGTTCTACCTAAATTAAATACAGTTCTTGCCTTAGTGATTACTCTTAATTTATTTTTTTTTTTTTCCCTCATATTACTCATAAATCCCATTGGGGTAACTCTACATTCTCTCTCTCTCTCTCTCTCTTTTTTTTTTTTAATTAAATTTGTCAGCAGCTTTGTTCTCTGCTCTGCAATTATTAGCACTGGTTAGCCAATGAGTTAATCATTCAAAAGAAAGCAAAGGAAAGGAAAAAACAAGGGTTGATTTTTACTGTAAGAAAGACAAAGGTCCTATTTTCTCCCATTACAGAAAGTACTATGGGTTTTTGCTGCTGATTACAACCTTCACCTTTCCCTTCTGCACTCTTCCATGTCTGCAGCCACAGAGGTGCCACCAGGACAGGCCCTCCAGCTGGGATTAAGTGAAGTTGACACTGGAAATTCATCCAGTGTTGGAAATTAATGGGAGGGGAAGGGCTGGAGAGCGCTGTAACTGTAGCTAAAGGGCAGCTGAGTAATTCCTCTGAAAAACTGCCCAATTTGGTTTCATCCACTGTTTTCCAGCATTGTCACGTGGTAATGCAGAGCCATGGCAACCACAATAAATATGGTGCGTGCATAACTGCCAAGAAGCAAAATCTTTATCAAATATGTGTATAGATTTTGCAGAGCATCTGACCCTTTTTCTTAGCTGCAGCCTTGTTAAGGTTCAAAGATGTGCTCCAAGTGAGAGGAATGGGCAGCTCATCAGGGTGCTATTTGTAACCCACCTAAGACATAGTTTCCTCAGTGGCTTTGAGGTTTCAGTGGATGCTATTGTTTGCTCAGGTCATACACTTGGTAAAGATGCCAGGCATTGGAACCACGTCAGGAAAATATTCACATGAGGAACTGGGCTCTGTCGGAACATTTCAGGGATGAGTTGGTATTGGAGAGGATGCCACTAGGCCCTTGCAAATGTGAAACCCATATAATGTCCTGAATTGTGCCCTCTATAGGAGCAAAAAAAAACCCTGCCAAGGGCCTGCAGAGGACACACCCTTCACCTGTGGTTAGGGACAGAGAAGCATCTCCCAGGCATGAAGCCATTCTCCAGGGCAGTGGCAAATGGAACAGCCTCAGCATTGGGAAGGTTTAAGTACTGTTCCCAGTCTCACATGGACCTTGGTCCTATTTGTTCCCGTGTGGCCCTTTCTCCTCTCCTGTACACGGACCTCCAGATGTGCGTGGGAGCCCCTGTCGGACCCTATTAAATATTGCTTGTATTGGATGTGGTGGTAATTGCTGCTGCAATCATTTCTAAACTTTCCATGAAATAGCCCCAAAGAGCTCTCATTCTTGCCAGAAACCTCTCCTTTTACTGCCAGTGATCAAATCACCACTGGCTTAAAGGGCACAGAGATAAGATAATGCTGAGAGCCAGCACTGTCATATTTTACATATTTCTGACTTGGCCTACTTCAAAAGCTCTCCAAGGTAGAAAATACAACAATTGCTAACAGCAGAAACAGAACTAATTGCTTATTTTAGAATTAATAAGTTGTGGCATAGTCTGTGAGTCATTTCCTTGCTGAGCCATTTTTTTTTTTTTAATCATCAAATTTGCTCACAGTGTAATTATCTTGAAGACAGGAGTAGGCAGGGAAAATTTTCCCATAGCAAATTTAAAGAGACATTCATTAGTATCTTGTGAAGCCTCGACCAAGAGGATCCAATGAGAACCTATTAAAGATATTCACAGAACTGAGTTGGTTCAGTGACAACGTGGCTGACAAAGTGCATCATGAAAGAGGAAAAGAAAAACAATAGAAAATATTTATTGATGTAGTATGTGCATTGAATAACATCTTAATATACCAAAGGTTTGCATTAGTTTTCCCAAGTGAGCCATCATTTTGTGCATCTAAGAATTGTATAAAAACACAGGTTTTTGAAGTTTGCTGCCACACTTTATAAAGTTAAGAACATTAAAGAATCATACAAGCCAACTCTTGGGGTTTTTAACCTAAATGCTATATCACACTTGGAGCAAATGATGGTGCAAGCAAAAATGAAAACCAGGGACTCAAACCTGCTGCCAAATCCTTTGAGAATACTGTGCAAATTTAAGCATTCAATCTAATAATATTTTTTATTTTTTCATTTTATTCTCGAGTCCAGTAATTTGTCAATGAAAGTATCTACAATATGCTGTGCTTTAAAATTAGAATCAGTTGATTACATTTCTACAAAGATACCAAACTAACTAACGGTACTTGTAAAAAATGATTGGCTAGACTTTGTAGGTATATGCAACAAGAATGGGACCAACAGTTGAAGTTTGGGATTTCTTTTCCAAGAGGGAACAGCCTTTGCAGAAATCCCACCAGAATGTCAGGTTTGGACAACTTCCCAGGGGAAAGTATTCCCACTCTGTTGGTGACACATTGTGCTGGGAGGTTGTGACCCTTTGGGCTTTGGGTCTGTTGCTTCCCAAAGACTCCAACTTACTGTGACTTTGGGCAAGGTCTGTAGATGTGGGTTGGCAGCTGCTGCCTGCTTGTGATCCCTGCCAGAGCCTCAGTACTCCCAGCCCTTTCCTCAAGACTTAAGGCTGGGAAGAAGAGCCTCAGGCTCGGTAGTTGAAGGAGTCTGTCTATGTGACTTACGATTTTTAAATCTTAATCTATACAGCTATGCCTTTACCAGCTGCCTGCTCCTGCTTCCAGTGGGTCCCACTGTTACCTCACAATCATTTCATCTGTTACTCTCCACACTTTCTTTATTCCTTGCACACCACACCACCTCCTTCTTAAAATATCAACTTGTTTTGCTCCCTCTTTCTGTAGCCATAGCTGCCTGCTGCAAGCTGGTCCCTTATCAGCAGACTGGGAGGAATGCCCCCACATGCCTCTCTCTCTCACATGAATTATTTTCTTACTGGAGCCATATTCTGGGCTGATTTATACTTCATGCAGACTCATAAATCTGCAGAACTTGGATGGTAAGTTATAAACTGACTCCAGGGGTTTCTTTAAGCAATTTTTAAAGCATCAGACACTCTATTTCTCATATAACAGAAATAAGTTTGTGTTTTCCTTTTGTAAGATAATACAAACTCAATTTTTCACGTCATAGATAACCCCCTTGACTTCCATGGCACTTCTCAGAGCCCCAGACTAACCATGTGCACAACTACCTTGCAGAACCTCGTCTGGGTGTGTTAATGGTTTGAACATGAGATGTGCCCTTGGCCTGGGGAAAGCTTGTTTGTTAACTTCACAAACTGCCAGTAGCCCTTTAGAAGAAAAGGAAATTATTTGAATTTATGGGTTTCTTTTTGTTTGTTTGTTTGTTTGTTTTTTCCTAAAGCCAAGAATACAGCTAAATATCAGCTCTTATGAAAAAGCATTAGTACTGAGGAAAAGAAATGATGCCCACTCCAGTACTGGAAAGAGGGAAAAATTCTTTGGGAAAAGACTTTTCCCAGAAGAAACATTGTCCCAAACATTGTCCCCTTTTATTCTGGGAAGCCAGCCTGACTCCTGTGCACTACACTGCTCACTAGGAACACCCTCTCCTGCATTTCTTCATAGATAACAAGATGCCAACTAATGCTATCCAAAGGAAACCTGAAGCTCAGAAGTCCTTGTGCCACTTGTAGTGGTGGGTGACTGTAGCTCTTGTGCAGTGCATTGGCCAGTGCATAAATACTTGATTTATGAACTATTCAGGAGGCAGTGACAATGCCTACACAAAATATTTCCTTCTTTATTAGGGTAAGTGGCAGATCAAAATATTGTCTGGTGTTAACATTTTGTCCATTCGTGTCTGCTTGGCCTGACAAAACAGCATATGCTTTCCAAACCCATACATTTGCATGTCTGTGCACAGTCACTCAGACACAGAAGCTTGGATCCAAATTGTGGTTGAAGCATCAAGAGCAGATGATTGTTAGAAGACCATCTGAAAACTGATAATATTTTTCATTCTTACCTTGTCCCCAGTTCCCAAACTAATGAAGAAATAATGCCATTTATTTTCCTAATGAGCACATCTAGAGGATACTTCCAAAAACAAGGAATGTATTATGTTACCTTATTGTGATCAGTTTTGGACTCAAATCAAGAATGAACACCCAGAGGCATTCAAGGCCAGTCTGGATGTGGCTCTGGGCAGCCTGGTCCAGTGGTTGGTAGCCCTGTCCACAGCAGGGAGATTGAAATTAGATGATCTTTAAGGTCCTTTTCAACCCAGGCCATTTGATGAGGATGGAGTTGTATCAAAGTCCATGGAACTGTGCTGACTTCTATTGATCAACAATGAGGTATCTCAATTCCTACCATAACTATGGAAAAAGGCACTTAGGAAAAAGATTACAGAACCACCTAAAGAACACTATAGACCAGCTGCATAGAGCAAGAACATTAATACTGAACTGAGGGGATTTAAAATTAGTCAGTGAAGCCATATATCTTAATTGAGATGTTAACAACGACAACAATAATTAACTTTAAAATTAATTAAACATAGATTTTTAAACTTTAACAATTATTAAGGTTTTTTGTTTGTTTGTTTTTGCAAACAATCACACAAGTCTAAAAAAAACAAAGTTTAATGTTGCCTGAAATGGCAGAAGTTGAAAGAAATATTTTCCATTAAAGTGAGATATTTCCAATTAGTGGAATGTTGTAATAGTTAAGGTATGGAAACAAGCATTAAATTTTTATGTTTTGTCAATAATATGACAAAATCGCTTGCACAGTCAAAGTGTCAGGTTTTATGTTTTCAATTGTCTACAGAAAAAGTCAGTTATTAAAAAGGATCGTATTTCACTGAAAAAAATGTTAAAAGCATATTTCAAATATACCAACAAATGAATAATATTTGAAAATCTTGTTATAATTTTTCTTCTGCATAGGAAGAAAAAGAATTTGGTCAATATAAACGTAATAAAAAATGAAAGATTGCAGTGTTGAATAATTGTGAATGTAATTAAACTCAATGGATGTGATCTGAAGTGCACAGGATCATTTTATGTTATTGCATTAACATAGCATCATGACAACCCCGTGCACTCCAAAATCTTGATACAAAAAAAACCAACCAAACAAACAAACAAACAAACCAAGATTAAGGCTTGCATGGCAATCAACAGCAACCAATTTTTATAAAGGCGATTCATGTATAAAAGCATGTAGAAGTCAAGCTCACTTTGTGTTTTCATTAACTGCGTGGTTCAGCAAACACATGGAACCACATGATTTGATAACTACTGCTGCTACATAGCATGATATCTCTCATAATGCACAGGGTAGTTTGTCCACCATTCAGAAAGTGGTATAATTTAGTTGGGAGGATTTTTTTTAACTTAACCCTAAAACTCAAGTTGAGGTGGAGTCTCAGTATGACATGATTAAAACTACCCACTTTGTAAAACTAAAGGCAAGGAAATACTGCTTTCCAACTCCCAGCCTAATACCCAGAGCATTCTACCTATGAAGCTGAATTCTTATAAAGTAATTTTAAACATCTGCAAAAAATGGTTAGCACCCAATAAAGCCATCACCTGTGGCTTTGAGGTGAAGCTCTAAATGATTGTCAAACAGCCACCGCTTTGCCTTATGGGAAAGCTAAATGTTTGAAAAGAAACTAAAGCTACAGCTTTTCAAACACTAACTAGAAAATAAATCCATATGTTTAAGACTTGTCTAGCTTCTCAAAGAATATTCAAAGGCATTATGTTACATTCTAATGTTTCTTCTTCTTCCAAACATGGAAACTTCTGCTCATTAATTTCTCTTTGTTGTTTTTACTGAGCAGTGAAGCAAAACTTGTCTTTTAGGTCGGGACATCAACTAGAGAAATGTGTGATTTCCATGGGAGCGTTCCTCCAGCAACCAGAGCTTTCCAAAATAACAAGCTTGAACTAGATTGCTGTTTCTCAACATGGAGCTGTGGTCTTTAGAAAATGCCAAAAAAAGTCTTGGTCTCATGCAGTACACATACATTCTGCGCATACAGTAAAGGGATGTATGTGCAACTTGCATTGAAGAACTGAAACAGAACCCTGAGAAAAGCAAATCCATTGGAAAAATGTATGGTGTTAAATAATACCAGTTTGAGAAGTTCTGATCCTTTCCGTGGGGGAAAAAAATGACAAACAAGTGTTGCCATTTTTTTCTGATGTGAATGATTAGAATTTATCACAATTACTAATATAAATATAGCTTGGGATTTCAAGTGCAGACCTGGAGTTGATTACAACTGAAAACATTTTGTTTGACAATGCTACCCATCCCCCAACCATTCAGAGTCACTCAAGTCACCATAACTCTATTTGCGAGCTTTGAGTTCGAAGGCATCCTGATGTGGAATGATGTTCTCTCGGTAGCCGCTGGCAGCAGATTTTCACTCTATGATATTATGGGTGCTTGGCAAGTTAGTGTTATCTCTCTTCAGCCTTGTGCGCAATTCTCATCATTGCCGTGTATCCAGAAGCAAATCTGGGCATATTTGAGAGGAGTAATTCTTACCGCTACATTGTAATCCTGCTGTTCCCCGTTGACATCCACCCACTGGTGGCCCGAAAATACAGCAATGATCTTGCGTTTCCACTTCCTCTTGTTTGGCTCCTTCAGACGAAGATAAACACCAGACCCAGTGGAGCCAGGCTCAGCATCACAGTACTGATAAAAGAGATCGTTGGACTCATCAGAAATGCTACAAAATCTGTAGACTAGCTGCCCGGATCGGTCATTGTCAAAGCCTGAGAAGTGGATCATACTGCCAGGCATCATTTTGATGGTAGGGCTGATTCCTAGCTCCATGTATTTCCTTTTGTGGGGTCGCTTGAGCTCAAGAACAGCATAATCGTAATCTAGGGCAATATCTCCTGAGAAACCCTTAAACCAGCCTTTTGGGATGTGGGTACTCTTCACTCTGGTCCACTGGAAGGAGGGCATGCCATCTGAGCTCCCCTGCTTCCTCCCAGATCTCCTCTGCTTTCTCCCACCACCTCTGGACCGTCGCCTTAGTCCTGTGGCAACTTCAGAATCCTCTTGGGCCTCAAGGGCTTCTCTCCTGCTTCTTCTAGCACCTTTGCGTTTCCTGCCATCACCTCTGGATTTCGTCCTCATCAGACCCACCCTCAGCCTTTTGCTGCCCTTAACATAGTCCTTGCCATCATGCAGACAGTGGGCAGCTGTGAGCACATGCTTTGGGGAAATGAGAATGCCACTGCAGCCGGTGGAGATCTTCACAGCTGTGTTGAAAGGAAAGTTGGTCATAAACCGCTTGTCGTAGATGCTGAACCTACTGTCTGTTCCATATATCTGCCTCTTCTTTCTCACAGATTTATGTGCAGTTGTGTTTCCAGCTGGATCAAGTGTCAGCCCAAGGACATTCACTTCAGTCAGGGTCCGCGTGCCATTTTCAAAGATAGTCTCATAGGATAAGAAGTCCTTCAAGTCAGACAAACTGGGTACTGGCAATTTCCTTTGACATTCAATTCCACACACGCTGTTCAGCTCCAAGTTGGGTTTTGCTTCAAATTTAGGGCTGTCAAGGGAGAAAGTTCTTTCGCTCACAATCTGGGGAACCTTCTTTAAATGCCAGGTAAAATCTTGTTCAGTTCCTGTTCCATTAGCAAGACCCAATGCAGGCATGAAAAATATGAACAGCAGTAACACGTGATCCATCTTGTCTGTTTTTTTCTGAAACAAAACAGAGAAGTTTGAAAAAACACTGTTGAAAGACACAAAAATATCTTAGTATCTAAAAAAGCAAAACCATGCAATATTAGGACTGACATCAGTGGAACAGAATTTAACATTCTGCTCAAAATAGAAATATTCCCTGCACTGCCTCTGACGTTCCCAACAGTCTCTAGTGAGATGGGTGCTACCAGTCAGCCAGCATCTGTGTTGAGCTACCTACTGGACAGAGCTAGCTAAGGTGAACAGAGCTGAGTTTTACTTGCTTTTCCTTCAGCAGCAGTAGTAGTCTCAGTCATTCCACTCTGCCAGCAGCCTGGTTTTATCCATACCATAGGAATGGAATTATCTTTTAAAATTCTGCTTCTCTACTGGTTATACTGATTATAAGCTACTGGTGATAAGCAGAACATGGCTGAATATTATCGACATATTTAAAAGTCATCCAGAAGCTGGTATGCAGACAGAGATAAATAGACAGACTGTACCCATGAGATTAAATCCCTTAGGAAACCAGACCAATTACAGCCTTTGATGTAAATGCCAAAAATGGTTCTGCCCTACTCATCCAGCTAAGATCTGTGAAATTGCATGCTATGAAAAATAGCATTTTTCTAATTGTTTTCCCAATGAACCTACTTAGAATGAGCTCTTTCCCAAAGTTCATATTTTCTGGAAGTGACAAAAGGAACAATTTTGACATCTACAGAAGGCAGACAGTGCCATTTTAGACACTTTCCATTGCTGCCCTCTGAGAAGCAGGGGTGTCCTGCATCTCCTGAGCTGTGTGTCCTTCATGCTGGGACCACCAAAACCTCCTTCATTTCCTTTGCATAGGCATCTCAGTCATAGAATTTCAAAATCCATGGTTGGAAGGGCAGAAATGTGAGAGAAGAAGAAGATGGTTGGCCTACAGGAGACTCCTGGTTATATGCACAAAGGAATGCCCAGCCAAGTAGGAGGGACAAGTTGGCTGACTCATGACATGCCTTTTTCCTACAGGATCCCACAAAGGCTGCAGAAACTGTGCAGTCTGTGTCTTATGGTCACATGTGAAAAACCCCACCTAGCTGGGGTGATACACCACACAAAGAGCTAATGCTACAATTCCAAAAGACAAGAAGAAGTATTATTCTCATCAGTACTTGGGAAACATGCAGAAAGAATGTAAAATTTTTAGAAGTCTGTGGCAGAGCCAGAAAATGAACCCAGAACTCTTGATTCTGATCTCAAAACATTACTGAAAAGCCCATTTTTCTCCCTTGGCAGCAGTGATGTCAGTGACATTAACCAACTACCGACCAGTACCATTGGGAACTGCACTCCATTCTCATATCCTTCATTTCAATTACAGGGAAACCTCAGTGGTGTATGAAGAAAGAACCTATGATTAAACTTTAAAAGCCAAGCAATTCAAGGGTATGTATGTGGTTAAGCTTTCTGGTTTACATTATAATGGCAGTGTAAATCAGGGCAAAGACAACCGCTTTCATTTTCCTGAGCTTTGTTTAGAATAACACAAGTAAAACCATGCAGTGAAATAACCTGGTTACAGGCTGGCTAAATATATAGCATGAAAAAGAAAGGAGCATGTGTGTAACGCAGGGGAAAAAAAAAAAAAGTGTTGGTCTCACTTTAAGAGCGATGCATCGGATCAGCAACTAACATTTGAGGCATCTACACCATATTGACACAGCACTTGGCTGTAAGAGGCAACAGCTATCACTTTTTATCTGACTAAACACTATGGCTCAAACACTGCTTGTTGATTCTGACGCCAAATTCAGAGCGCAGCGTTAGCATAATTTTTAATGCTTTTCACCTCAGCCTGCATGGAATGCTGACTTTCAGCTGGGGTTTATTTACCTGGATATACTTAAAACACATTTTACAATACCATATATATGCTTACCCTGGCTTTATAGCAACTAACTAAGGTTTTGGAGATGTATGGACTCTTCCAAGACATCTGGAGATTAGAGTGATTCACAGGCCTAAGCTCTGGGGTGTATGTAGTCATACTGAAAAATATTTGAAAATTTTGAAAGCCCAGAAGAGTCATTCCAGTAGCAAGATTGTGCAGGGAGACACCACTTGGCCATCCCACTGTAGATCATTGGTATAGCAGAAATGCACATATTTAAACGTTAATATTTATATACAACATCACTTTAAAGCCAAATATGTCCCTCCTCTCTCACACTCTCTTAGCTTATAGCCATTTGCACCTCACGGACTCTCAACCAGAGGCAGTTTCTGCAGTATGAGTACAGTTCTAGGGGTTTCTCTTCCATAAAGTTGCCCAGTCTTTCCTTGAACCCCACAAAATGTATATCCACAGAGCTCTGTATCAGGGCATTCCACTCCTTAACACCATGTTGTATGAGAAAGCATTTCCTTTTCCTCATCTTAAGCCAACCATAGACCAGCATGATTTGATGATACTAATGTGGAAAAGCTGCTTTTAGTTTACCGTGTCCTAATAATATAGCTTTTGAAGAGAAACAAGGTATTAAAAAATTAATTTCTTCCATCAAGCTTCAGAAGAGCCTTTTTTTTTTGGCTCTTCTCCTAAAATGATCTTCCCTTCCTCAGCTCTTCACAGAATCACAGAATGACCAAGGCTGGAAGGGACCTCAAGGATCATGAATCTCCAACCCCCTGCCACATGCAGGGCCACCTACCTCTTCATTTAATGCTTCTCCAGGATCTGCGTAGCTGAATTTTGTATGTAAAGTTAATTCACTAACTGCTAGTTCATATGGAAAGGTGTTTGGCTTGAGTTGCCTCTCACTGAGACGGTGGAGACCTTCCCAGCTGGACCTGAAGGAACTTTGCTTTGCATGGAGGCATTCTGCAAGCAAATGGGCGGAGTGCTGTGCCTCTCTTTAGCCACTCTTTAAAAAGAAGAAGGAAAAAAAAAACAAACATGCAACCCTGAATAGATGCATTGGAGCCTCCTGTTTGAAACACTATATACTCAAGTGCTCACTACTTACAAAGAGTCTTGGAAGCCAAGATTTCCATCAATTATAATGAATCACTTGTTTGTGATGAACCGACTGGACAACTACACTTCAGTAGAACTGGATGAAGTCCAAGCCAAGGAGCTTGATGAAAATGGTAATTCTCATCATTGTCATTTACAACCAAGCATTCGGGCTCTGTTTACTAAACTGAACTCTACCACTTAAGCAAGGCCAGCATCAAGCACAGGCAAAGTGAGCAGTTGTTATGGCCCAGTACAGGCTGCTGGCATGAGGGATTTCTCTTGCCAGACAGTGGGGATGGAAACATATTGATGGTTGCAAAGACACTATTGTAGAGTGAGAGAAGGGGAAAGAGAACTGCCCAAAGTTCTCCAAAATGAGGAGGAAGGGCTCAGAGAAGGCTACATGATGGAAGGGAAAAAAGATCCTCAAAATGTTCTCTGCTCTTCTTCCAAACTTAGAGCTTTGCCCTCTCCTTTTCTTTGCTCCTTCCCCATACACATTTTAGGATGGCTTACAGTAATTAGAAGCCTTCAGTCAGCTCTGCCTTTATGGCAGGATGAACTGCTTCAGAGAAGACAGAAGAAAACAGAAACTAGGAAGTAAAAGAGTGTTCTGACCCTATGAATATATCAAAATTCTCCCTCTGGTTTTCAAGCCTAGCAGATAACTGCAAGGACTCTGTTCAGTGGCATTCCAGCACCCATATGTACATGTAAAAGCATTTTCAGCTCTTCTCCAGCATTGAACCTTTCTGCAATCACAAAGCATACTCATGCCCTACCTTTTTAGGATATCCTTTAAGCATTTTGTCAGCACGACCTATCTTACTCCAGCAGATTGTACTCCAAAATGCTTCTGTTTAGGCTACCAGAGACAGAATTTGCCTCTTAGTATAGCTCAGGCACCAGAAAAGTTGTGCCCAGCTGCCTCACAGTGCTATATTATGGTCTGTCTAGAGCAGCCTGAGTCATTGTATTGTAGGAAAGTCAGCGCATGCCTAAATATACATGCAGATTTCAGACCATAAAATAGAAGAAGCTGCAGCACTAACCAGCTGCTTAAGTGCTTTTGGCCTTACTCTCGAAATGGTCTTGGAATTGACAGTTCTCCTTTGACACAGCAAAAGAGAAAGCAGATTTTGGAAATCCCTGGAAGGAAGCATCACCCTAACCCTGCCCACCGCTGCCCTCTCCGCTCCTATGCTTGCTCTATAGAGAACTGCACTGATTTCATTCTCCACTCTGACGTATGGAAAAACAAATAAACAACCCACACAACAACCACACAGCGACTCCTGTTTGGTTTTTTTCTTTCTTTTTTTTTTTTTTTTACAAGATTTAAACTGCCTCAGTGGCAGTAAGAAGAATAAAGTTAACAAGGATATTGGAAAGCTCATGAAATCACAACCAAAAAAAAGGGGGGAGGGGGAAGGGAAAAAAAGAAAAAAAAAAGAAAAAGGAAAAAGAGGGGGAAAAAAGAAAAAAAAGAAAAAAAGCAAAAAAGCAATGAAGGAACGGGCATCAGTTCGGGCCCGGATTTTCCGTCTCCCGGGAGAGACAGGAGGACCGCTGGGTGGCGCGCCCGGATAGCGGCACAGCTCGGAGCCAACGGGCACAACGCGGCACGGCCCGGATCGGATCAGAGGGGCTGGGCTCGGCACGGCTCCGCTCGAGGGCAAGCGGAGGAGTACGAGCGCTTCTCCGCTTCAGCCCAGCCGGCTCAACCCTCTCTGGGAAGCTCTCCCAGCCGGGCTCGCAGCCGGCGGCCCCGCTCTCCTCCCCGCCGGGACTTGGGGAGGGGGGTCGGGTGGGGATCCGCAGCCCCGCTGTGGCTGCCGGGGTGCGGGGGGCATCCGCAGCGGGAGGGGAACCGGGGAAGGATGGCGACTGCGTTCGTGTCTTTGCTATTCATTGCCCGCTCCCCTTCTGCTCACCGTTCGATGCATTAAGCGCGCAGAAGTGTGGTGCTTTCCTGGAGGAGTGGGAAGAAGGCTCTAAAGCCCTTCGGCCACCCTCTGTCCCGCTTTCGGGTGTGACCACGGGGCTCTCTGCTTTCTGCACCCGACCCGAAGGAGCTCCCTCTCTCCCAGTCTGCAAGCTAAATAGTTGGCACGGCTTTCCGCGATTCCGAGATAAAGCTGTTTCTAGCAGTGACGAATCTGGATAAAATTAGTGTCAATTCCAAAAGGAGGGCAGGAATGGTAGCACAAACACCGCGGGGGTGAATCGGAGCTCAAGGAGAGGTTGTTTTGAGAAGTAGAGAGACTCCGGAGCTGCGCGGAGACAAAACCCTTGAAAGCGTAAAGGAATGAACGTGCCCCTCTCCGTTGCCCGCGGATCCGCCTGTGCTTAAAAAGGGGATCGGAGATCCGCGTCACTTTTTGGTCTTATCAAAAAGAAACCCACCAGGACAGCAGGGTTATGCAGAACCCGTGACACCGAACCCATCGCCTCGCTTCACAGCGGGCCCGTGGCCACCTGCGCGCAGCGCTGCCCTGTCCTGGCTGCGGAGCCCCCCGAGCCCGTCCCTGCGCGTACCTGGCAGCGCCGAGCCCCGGCCGGGGGGCAGCGGCCACATCCACGCCGCGCCGGTATCCCCGCTCCGCCGCCGCCGCCGAGCACCCGCCGCTACTGAGCACGGGGCGGGGGGGAACCGCCGGGTCTTCCCAGGTGGGGGAGGGGATGGAAAAAAGGGAAGAAAAAAAAAAGAGAAAAGAAAAAAAAAAGAGCAAAGGAGGAGGAAGGGGGAGGGCCGAGGGGAGCCGAGGCAGAGCCCCTCGGATGGGATGGGATATGGGATGGGATGAAGGGACGGGACTCTGCCTGCGGGGCGGGGAGTGCATCGCCGCGGGGAGCCGGGGTGACCCGCGCAGAGCTGGGGCGGGAGCGGCTGCTGGGAGAGTAGGGGAAGGCGGGGACTGGAAGGGGGGGCGGCGGGCCCTGAGCCGGGAGGGTGTCCTCCCCTGGGGCGCCTCGCTCCGCCCGGGCCGCGCTCCTCAGGGCGTCGGAAACCGGGAGGAAACGTTCCACTCCTTTTCTTGCTTCTCAGAATCACAGGATCGCAGGGGTCGGAAGGGACCTCAGGAGATGATCGAGTCCAACCTCCCTGCTAATCAGATACCCTACAATAGTTCACACAGGTAGGCATCCAGACATGTCTTGAATATCTCCGTGGAAGGAGACCTCTCTGGGCAACCTGTTCCAGTGCTCCATCACCCTTAATGTAGCGGAGTTTTTCCATAAGGGACTTCCTATGTACAAATTTTACTCCTTGTCCTGTCGCTATGCACCACTAAGAGAACTTGGCTTCATCCATTTACCTCCACCTCCCTTCATGCATTTGTAAATATTAATCAGATCCCCCTTCAGTCTCTCAGTCTTCTTTTCCCCAGGCTGAACAGATCCAGATCCCTCTCTTTCTAACCTCTCTTTCTGTCTTCTCCTGCCCCGGAGCAGAGAGCTCCCAGAACCTTGCTGGTTGTAGCCTTGTGTGGAATTGGAGCGCTGGAGCTTTGATGACCCTTCCCTCACCACTCCCTTTGAGACTTCGGGCTGGGGTTTTCTGCTCCATAGGTCCTGTCCCAGTGTGGGGACAGTGTGGGACTTCTGAAGGGACCAGGAGACCCAGCTGGTGTCCACAGCCTTCTGTACTACAAGTACTCCTGAAGTATTCTGGTACTATGTAGATGTGCCACATGAAGAAACTCATTCATTAAGGTCTTTTGCAAGTGCTTGACTTGAGTCATTTCAATGAGCTCATCTGCTGAAAACAGCTCCCACTAGATGATGGCCTGCTTGGTTTGCCAAAACCAGCAGGAAATGTGTGGCATTGCTAGAAATCAAATTGGGATCTCCAGAGTGCTGTTTCATGTCTCAAGGATAAGAATCTTTCCTTTCAAAGACTTTAGTTTTGAAATTTAGTGTATCTATTATACGAATAGGATGGAAATAAACTATTGGCCATTCTTCATGATGTTCATTCTCTTGCAGTTTTGCTTGTGTTGTTGTTTGCATGTAAAACTTCAAACGAAAGTATAATGGTAATTATTTATGCACCTGGGAAAATGGGCTGAACAATTTCCATTTTACTAGACAAGGAGAAATAGAAATCCACTTTACGAGGCAGTTACATTTTGCTAGCAATTTCTTGAACATGAAGAACACATGGTTTCATCCAAAAATTTTTAAACCACAAGCCTATGAAAGGGTATTAGTGCAGGGCAAGATTGTGTAGTATTCCTCTTGAGAACTTTCCCTACCACCAGTATTTCAGTCTCAGCAATTTTCTGAGGAATGTATCAATTCTCTGCACTTAATAACCTTTACCTTCCCTTAAACCTATGTAGACTTTTAGTGTCCACAACTGGCTGTGGTGGCTAGTTCTACAGGTCAGCAAAACCATATGCCAAACCTGTCTCTGTGTATTGTCAACCTTGCTACAGCTAGCTCGCTTACACTCACTTAGAGACATCCTTCACATGCCACATCTAAATGTACAGGGCTCCATCATAGAGACCTTGTAGCCACTCTCTCACCTTGAAGGATTCTAGATAAGTTAGCCATGTTTTATGTGAAAATAACTCATTTTTTCCATCCTACTGCTGATGCACATGGACTAGAACATCATCTGGAGGATGATGGGGGCAAACACTTCTTGGTAGTGGCAAGTGCAAAATGAGGAGCAACAGCCATGTGCACTGGGAAGCTGTGCTGTATTAACAGCTACAACCTGGGAAGTTCAGCTTGGACATCAGAACCAAATCACCAAAAGGGTCATAGGATCATAGAATCCTTAGAATTGGAAGGGACATTTAAAAGTCATTTAGTCCAACTCCCCTGCAACTAACAGGGACTAATAGGCACAGCTAGATCAGGTAGCCCAGGGCTTAATCCAGTCTTGCCTTTAAAGTCTCCAGGGATGGGGCATCAGCCACACCTCCGGGCAGCCCAGAGTCATGCAGCATTGGCACAAGGTGTGCAGAGAGGTTGTGGAATCACTGCCCTTTGTGGTTTTCAGCCTTCAGCTAGACAGAGCCAAAGCCCTGATCCAGTGCTGGCAGCAGTCAAGTGGCAGCCTGGTCGGGGTGACCTGCAGAGGTCCCTCTCAACCAATATTTCTATGATTCTTTACCTCAAGATGCAGGCAAAGTTGGACTTCCATGGCAGCACAAAGGTGTTCTCTGTCCTGTGCTGATTTCCCAGCATCTCCTAGTTTTGTGTTGTTGTTGTTGTTTTGACAGAGGTTGAGCACTACGCTGATGTTCCTGTGAAAATGCTTTCAAAACTCCAGCACTCTCCCAAGAAGCACTGACCAGTTGACCTGCATTTTCATTTGTGAAGTAAGGACCATTTTTCTCCATGTGAACCACTTCACATTTGTCTAAATGGAACTCCATCCACCATTCTATTGCATGGTCATACCCCTTCACAAACCTTCCTGCAGTTCTTTGCTTTGTCTTTATTAACCTGTATAATTTGGAAGCCTCACCAGACTGTGTGGCCCAACCACTCATCCCTTTTCCAGATCATTTATGAACATGCAGAATAGCGCAGGGTACAACAGGTTGTTACTGCCAAACTGTCACCTCTACAAAAATTAGTTACTTACTACTAAATTCTATTTCTTGTTTTTCAGAAAATTAGGCTAACAGAGGTTTGTTTCATTAAGTGAACTCAGGGTGATGGCACCAGTTTGCTCATGTTGTATCACCCCACTCTATCCTGCTTTCTCAATCTGCTGTAGGTTAGTTTGCCCTTTTATATTTTTCTTTTTAACTTGAAGAATTGGCTAATAGGAATAGATTTTGTTCCTGATTTCACATTTCTGCCTCATCTCAGGTGACATTCATTAGACATTGTCAAGATAAAGTCTTGAAAAGTCTAAAAATTGTTTGAGAAAAAATGAACTATTTTAGTAAGTATAACCTATATATATGTTTTCTATTTTTCTTTTTCATTTTTAGCCAGGTTCTTGAATACTGTTTCATTACAATTATTTTATTTCTTGCAATAGTAAGATTATACACTGTGGATAATTCTCAGTGCAAATTTAAAGATTTTGGAGGGAGAGAATTTTTTTTTTTTAATTATTGCATTAAAAAGTACCTCAAAATAACTAAAGATTGTAAAAAGACATCAAGAATATGTATTTCATAGTAATGATTCTTTAGAAGCATGCTGTATAATATATGTGGTAGGGCTGTACAAATATAATTGTTGGGAAAGTTCCAGCATGCTAATTTTATCCTTCAGAAGTAATTTTACCTCATTAGAAGATTACTGAGCCCTTATGGTATTTTTACATGTCCCAAAAATAAGTTTGATATCATATACCAACTGAGAGACATTCACATGGAACTAAGCTTTGAAAGACTGATGCCTAAAAAAAATGAGGGTGGGAAAGTGAAAAGCAAATAAGTATTAACACTGACAACCTACTGTTTTCTGTTGAAGTTCTTCCCTGTGGATCTACGGAGAAAATAAAGCAAGTTTTTACCATCAGAATTAAATGCACTCGCAGAACTGTAATTAGCTGATAGTAGATAATTCACAAAATGAGCTACAAAATATTTCCAAATAAGATTCTCTTGGATTTCTTTCTTTCTTTTTTTCTTTTTTTTGCATGTAGAAATGTGAGATAGGAGCCTCAGCTTTCCATGTGGGCAGCACACACAGGGTGTGGACGCACCGGTTGCACAGCCGCTCCCGGAATGCAGTCTGGCCTTACAAGGCTGGACGAATGCATTCTGCTCCCAGGCAGGTTTTGCACATGTACAAGTAGTTTTGGATCATAGCAAGAAAATGTCAGTCTCAGGATCTTACTCCATGTAATGCATTACGCCTCAGCAGAAAGATAAACTTACCTACAAAGTAGGGGAGAGAAAACAGAGATGCCCCTCAGGAAAACAAAACAAAAAGTTGATAGATGTCAAAAAAGAACAGAAATGCCTATAACCAAATTAGAAGTTCAGTGCACAGTCCCTTGGCATATTCAGTGTGCAGAGAGTGAGTCAGCTTTCTCTCTTCTTTCTTTCATTCTGTCCTCCCACTGCTCATGTGCAGATGTGCACCTCATCCAAAACAAGCAATTACTTGGGGAGTGCAGGTAAGCCCATTTGGTCTCCCTTTAATTCTCAAGCTCATCTCGGTACTCTTCCAGTTCAGCAGATAGCATATATTTCACTTCCTTTTTACTTTCTCTGTCCCAAGAAGACCAATTTTTATGAGCCTTAACACTTTTGCAGTCCCCAAACATTACACTCGCGATATCTCATTGGCTCATGATGAATGGTTGTGAGATAATTCCTACTGCTTTCAGAACAAAGGGATGTGAAATACAATAGATCTTTCTTACTGGATCAAGAATGGTCTCCATGGCAGTGTCTCTTCTGTAGCAGCTTGTTGCCACAGAAGCTCTTTTGTTATGTGGACCAGTTGGGCTTGGTTATTGTGCTGCTCAGAGGTTCCTGTGACACAGTGCTGACCGATTAGACTAAGACGTTGAATGAAACAGAGCTCTGTTAGAGACCCTGGCACTGAGGACTTGCAAAATACGCAAGAACTGCAATAAATCACATCATTTTTTAAGAGTACACACAGCGAGGATAAAGAAGTATCACTGGCTCAGGACGATTCTGCATAGACCGATGGACTATCACAATGCAGGCCGTGAGGCAGTCATTAAATTTAAATTGGGTATAGGTGTACAAGGGAGTATGGTGCCAGATGAAGGACATTAGCGATGAAGGCAGTGTCATCAACAGAAGAACTTACAGATGAAAAAGAAATAAGTGGGATGTGGAACAAAGGGCATCTGTTTCAGACCTGATTTTCACCATGTGAGCCTATGAAATAAAGGTCAGGAGGAAAAAAAAAGAACAAGAAAAAATAACCCTACCATTTTGAGGTAGTACAAACAAAAAAAACCCCATTTCTGAGTTAAAAACTATGTCAGGCTTGTGGTCAAATCAAGAGGGTACTTTCTTCAGTGAAGCAGAAAGAAGAAACAAATGTGGAAATGTAAAAGTGTATGACCCGCAGGAAGGAGACTCTAAGTTGAAGGTCCAACCCCCACGGGCTAAGTCCTGCCTTCCCTGGTTTTCACTCCCCCTACATCTGCAGCTGAAGAGGAAGCAGTATAGACTTGTTGCTCTGAGATTCGTATGGTTAGTAGAAGAGCACAGCTGTTCAGTCATCAGTGCTAAAAGAACAATGCTTAAAATTCTTACCTGCTAAGAATCATGGAGATTAAATACATATATAGAGTGATCACTTTCCTTGTGGAAAATTTCCAGAAGGAGAGGTATTTCTGGAGAACTGTCAGCTGGCAAATATTTTATTCACCCAATATGTTGTCAAGTTGCCGGTTGGTGCTGTTAGGAGGTGAAAAATTCTAAAAACAAACCGAAGAAAAAACAAGAAAGTACTTTTGTGAGCTTACTACTTTGAAGCAAATGGTTTCCTCCAATTGACATTCCCACTGCACTGGAAAATACAGTGAACTGTAGATGGTAAACAGAGTACAGTGATATCCATAAGTGACATTTTGATGTGAGGAGAAAAGAAGTGAATGTCCGGAGTTTGAGAAGATTTGGAAAAACACCTGACTTTGCCTGGCTAAAGCTGAATATTCATTCCCTCCCCAGGCCTCTAGATTACTATAATGGAAGCAGCACATTGCAGTGGAAAATCAATAGAGTGATGGTGACACTTTAGATAAAGTAAGATTTTTAGCTACCATCAGCATGGTTGACACAACTGATGAGAAATGGATTCTAGGGAAATTAAAAGTATTGAGGGACATTGTGCCTAGTATCAGTATTTAAACTGGAAGGAGGTCTTTGGGAGTGAGACACAACATCTCAGAAGTTTGAGAACTCATAAGAAGTGAACATGTTACCTGAGAAAATTTGGCATTTGGCATAAAACTGAGTGCCTGTGGTAGTGAAGGACTCTTCTTGTGGAAGCCCAGTCAAGTTAGGAAAAGAAGCATTGACAGAAATTAAGTTTTGAAGAGCTCAAAAAAAGAAAACAAACAAACAACAAAAAAAAGAGATGTTGGCCTTGCCCATTGGTAATAAGAAATACAGTCTTCACTTATGTGAGGCCACTTCTGACTGAAGGTGACCGTAAACCATTTACTACAATCACAAAAATGCCCAGGAGAGTACAAGATTAATTTTTCAGCTACCACTGCATGGTTTATGGTTTATACACTGAATAAAAACATGAAGGGAAAAAAAAACAAAAAACAAAACAAAAAAAACATGCTTGAAAGAATCATTGATTTAACTGCATTCCAGAACAGCATTGCATTAAAAGGCAGATCTGACTGTTTATTCTCAGTAAGCTGTATGTATAAAGAAAGAGTTGAAGAAAACCTGGTGATGCCATTTTCAAATTCCATTCACAATCCTAAAATAGCTGGATGTTTCTGCTAAAATGGTTGACAGCCTAATAGCTAATAATGTTGAATTTTATAGGGTTTCATTTTAGACTTTAAGCTGAATATTCAACTGGAATGAGCCTAGTCAGTTTATACCTCTCATAGCCGTAATTACTATCTTCTGCCTAGGAAAACAACACTGGAGTAATTGCCAAAATCCAGGGTGAACACAGCATCAGGTTTGCCAAGAATGCCTTGTTGCTGTCCAGAGCGCGTTAAGAGAACATTATCTTTGGGTCTCTGCAGCTGGCAGGAGAAAAATGAGGGCCAAACAACATCCAGGACATATTTTTAATGCTTCTATCTTCTGCTTCACATCCCACATAGATCTCTCCTGTGTCGTCTCACCTCTGCTGAGCTGGTCAGGACACAGACTATTAACTGAGGGGAAGCACAGCTGCAGCTAACGTAATAGGGAATCTTTTCTGGGGGCGTCACTAAAGTACATAAATGCTCATTACTACCCTTCATGGCTCTAAACTCTACATATTTCTAATAGTTTTACTGTTTTCTGTAGGCTTTCAGCTTGCAGCTGGAATCATTTCCACATGCCAACAGCAAAGTGAAAAATAGAGAAGGGAGGCAGAAAGGCTTTGCCATGAGCAGAGTCCCCTTTGCACTTTCTCAGTGTCAACTTCTGCAGCAGTATTTGCACAGAATCCCACTTCCTGTCAGTCCTTGTGACCTTGCTATTGCTCTAAGGACTTCCAAAGGTCCAGTGTCATTCCCAAGATGTTACAGGCAGAAGTATCCTCAAAGACAGCACACAGTAAATATGAATAGATATTGAGGGATAGCTCAGCATATATTCTAGGTGTTTTTTTGTTTGTTTTTTTGTTTGTTTGTTTTCAAAGCCTGACCTAAAGTTCACATTTTTCTTAGTCAAGAGGTGTTTTCAGACTGTCCTGCAACTCACCCTCTTTCACTGCCACTTGTTGCCCTTCCAGGCTCAGGCAAGTTGCATCCTTATGCAGCCAGCGGGCCTGACTGGTGCCTCTCTCAGAACAGTAGCACCTTGAGTGAGGAAAGTCAGAAGGGGCAAGTTTCAGCATGCATTTTGTCATCCTGTAGCAGGCTAAGAACTAGCAAAATATTTTAATGGCCATGAAAAGAAAGTAGAAATTAGAAAATATGTTACTGTTGCCTTTCTCAGAAGTTGTTTGAGAAAAAATAAATGAGGGAATGAGTCATAGAAGAACAGAAACTGCTAACCATGGTATGAGCTGAATTTCTTAGAATATTCTGCTTCTGTTTATTTCTGCCTCAAAACTCTCTAGCATGTTGTCAAGTTATAATGCTTGTAGCAAAACATGCAGTGAAAGCAGAGCAGAGTGGATTGCTAATGATAGCTGCAAGTTGTTTATATCAGACCAGTGCTTTCAGAGGTGTTGTCTACACCACACTGGATCAACAGTAGCATGCTGGAATCCTTTTCATCCCAGCAGACCGACAATTTTCATTTCAAATGACTTTGTGAATTAAACATACTACAGAGTCCATTGTTGGTGGCATCTTCCATGGCCCTGCAGATTACTTCGTACCAATGTGACATTCTTCTTTGATTTATTTGCTAGTGCAGCTGGTGAGGTAGGAGAGACAAACCAAAAGCTCAAATGAGATGGTGGAAGGACTTTTTTTCACTTTCACAAGCATTTGTACCTGGTCTCGAAAGAGAAAAATGATGGTGAAGATTTAATATCCATATAGATTCTCTTCCTCTAATCATAAATTTTTTTGTTTCTGATTATCTCTCCGGCCCGTAGTCTTCCTGAATTCTTTAACTGTAATAAAGCAAAACAGATGCAAGAAGATTGACTTTAGAAGGAATTTAATGCAAGTTAAAATAAATGGAAAATTATAGCCCCAACTTGTAATGGAAAACTGATATTCATCTGAAGAATTATCACTCATCCACATACCTCTCCTTGGCCAAGATTTTTAAACTAACAACTGCAGATGACTCAGTTACCAAATCCTCATTAACAGTATGCATAGCCAAAACTCACTGAGATGGGGTTTGTCCGTCTCTTGTGTTTGCACGGACCTCACCTCATTTTCAGCAGAAGCCAATATTGTTATACATTATTAACAGAAACTGTAAAACTTCTCACTGGATAATTCTCTACTGTGGCAAGAATAAGCTATGAGCCTCCAGCTGTTGCTTCTTCTTCCCCATTTCACTTTCTTGAAGATGCCGAGTATTGTTATGGCACTGAGTCCTCTCTCTCATCCAGTATCTTCCAGTCATTAAATGTCTGAGCAAGAACCATCCTCCCCTGGTGTTGGCTCTCACCTCCTCATTCGGCTTTGAAAGAAACATCTCTGTTACTTCATTGTACCCTTTCAAATCTTTTCACAGAGCTCTCCCCACAGAGCTCTCATCTCTCTGTGATGCTTATAGGATACTCACCACACTTAGGCTACCGATGAGCTGTAACCAAGCACACTGTTATCATATTCTCTATTTGTAGTACCCTTTCTGTCCATGTTCCCTTAAAGATATGTATCGGCAGTAGAATCCCAGTTTAGGATGGAGATACTTTAAGCAATAACAGCACGAGTAAAAAAATACATTTTTTGCAGCAGGAGATGAACTACAGATGTGTACATACATTACTCTAGTTGCCACAGTGCTGGATATTGGAGAGATTTAAATACATAGAACTACTTTCTTGTGCCAGTATCTGTTCTGTTTTAATCATAATTACTGACAGCACACTGCTGCAGCAACAGCATTTCACCTTGAATATCTCAATTTTAGCAGTTCATAAACTGCATGTAAAAAATACCCACTGTTAAAAATTGGCAGTACAGCTACAGCCTATGAGCAGTTCCTATTTAGTTCAGGAATTTTATCTAAGAACAAAAGATACAATTGCTGTTCCAGAAAACATTCTTTCATATTATCATGTACAGAACTGACTTTGATGACATTGCTCTGTATTTCAATTATCTAAAATATGAACTTTTAGAAATATAATCCATTCACTGTTATCAGCTTTGTACTTCCTTGTCCTTTGATAGTTAGTGCTGAGTAGCAATAGGAACCCGCTGGCTGCAGTCCCATGGATTGGAGGAAGAAATACAGAAAGAATGCCAAAAAGCATATGGAAATGCCCATTCCTTTGACTTTGGCAGCTACATGCTGAAGACTATATGCCTAATTTACATGCTCACTACAGAAGAAAATGGCTTTTTGCCTTCCAAGTCAAATAAGTGCCTAGCCAGGAAAAAGGCTTCCCAGTCACTAACAACAGAATAAACAAAGGGGAGTCCTCCCTGACATTGTAAAACTTTTCCAGAGTGAGGTTTCCATGTTTGTTTGTAATTCCTTCTTCCAGTTTCTTTTCTTCATTCTCCCTCGTGGGAGGGCCTTACAATCTGTAAGTTTTACTCTTGCCTGTGCTGGGCCGTATGACTCTTGCAACGGTAGATTGAAGCTACAGAGGCCTTTAGGGACTCAGGCAATCCTTCTGCACCTTTCCTGCCAGATCTGTCAAATCACAGGGCAGGAGAAAGCAAAATCCCAGTCTGGTTGGCTTGACTTGCATTTAGCATATGATCAAAGACTGCCTGTTGCCAAGTTTTCCCACAGCTGGATACATTTGACCTAGGTCTAATGTGTTTGCCTCGCTACATGGAACTTGCTGAAAATCTGACTGTGGCAGCTAACAATATTTGAAAAGGGGACATAGGCGCTGTAACATCATAAACGTAATACCCAATGAAGTTTATGCAGCAATTTATTAGAATTTCCCAAGCTGTGTGGTTACACAGACCTAGACCAAAATAACCTCTGTCCACATACTGGCGTAACTGTACATATGAGTGGAGCAATGCACACAATGCACATGTGCATTTGCTGAGACAAAATAGTGCAGGCATGTCCTTTCTGCAATATTGCTAAATGGTTAATTAATTCATTTGATTAACTTGAGTATCCTGTGACACAACAGTGCACTACGAGATCCACATGAGTGATATGAGACTGAAGAAGCAAATGTGATGGATCAGATTGCAAGACAAAATTCACTATGACCCTCTCATTATTTTCTAACGATGTGTACAAACAGAGCCCACCAAAATTGCAATTGCAATTATGTGTGCAAACTGAGTGTGGGACACACCAACTTCTCACAGGAAAATTCCCCCAGGGCAGTAAGTTGCTCATCCAAATTATTTACTGGACTACAGAAAGCCAAGATTTTTAAGCAACAGTTAGCAATTCGATAGTTTACGAATATGAGTCCAAGGTTAAAACTGCAGAAAATGAAGTCCAAAGGGAATGAGAAAAAAATAATAATGAGCAAATACAGTATCTGAATTTTCCTCATGTATATTAGCACAGCCATACTTTCTGCTGAAATGCAAATTGCATTCCTGCTTAGTAGTGCTATTATCTTAACTCTAAAATATTCTATTAATATTTTCCCCACCTGGATTCTTTAGAAAAATACGATGGTGTTCCCAGGGTATGGCCCTGACTTCACTAATTTTTTTCTTCTTTCACTTGCTAGAAAGCATGGGAAACACCCAACTCAGTTCCATTAACTGATTTCTTTTTAGTAAAACATATAGAACTGCAATTGGCTGGTCTCAGTTTATAACTCCTGAATGGGTCTTTTTGATATGACTCCAGGGAAATGTCTTATTTCACAAGATGTTCCTATTTTGCTTCAATGAAATATTTGTTTTGACTTCTAATATATAATTGCAAAAAATAGATAGAACGAATTAATTACTGTCATTAATCAATAAAGTAGTGAAATACTATTGAATAAAGGTTTTAATGCATAAAGTTGGCCAAACTAACATTTTTTAAATGTTAACATTTGCAAATATCAAATTTCATTGCTTGATGATAAGCAAGCATTACACAACTGACAATGTCACTAAGGCTTAAATTACTAAAGATGTTAATAAGTCATGTAGGAATCAAGATCATATTTCAAAGATTGAAACTGGTATTGGATGAGTAGTTCAGTGGGCTAAAACTATTGTGTTGTTAGGCCATCTTGAGCAGATCAGCAAATTTGGAAGTGAGGCAGTCAAAACAGTAGATAAAGAAACAACCCTATAATCAATATGATATTGATTTAATCCAAACCTTTTCCTTCACTTTTCATTTGCAGCTAAAATGCCTTGCACAGTTGTATGGGAACTGCTGAGTCACGGCCTGAACCTCTGATTAATCACCTGAGGTGAGCAATGAGTCAGCCCTGGGAGCACAAGTGAAAGCAATTCACCTGTGCTGCAGGAAGGGGTGGAGCCTGGCTGCACCTCTCCTAGACCCATTTAAGAGCTGACTATCAGTGGGAAAGGTTCTCTCTCTATTCTGAAGATCCTCTTCACTGGAGTTTCCTGAGTGAGCCCATGGCACGGGTAAGCATCCTGTTTATTCTCTTTGTCTGGCTGTGCCTAACTCTCTTGCTTATTTCATTATTATAACACCTTAATATTATTTGATTATATAATATTCCTTTATATAATTTTCATTGATTATACAACAGTGCATTGAAATAGCTACGGATGTTGATTTTAACCCAAGTTACAATGCAAACTAGAGATAGAATGAATTTAACTAATCTTAAACCTGCTATCAACTGCCCTGTCATAGCACCAGGCATAATAGCTAAAGGAAAATATATACAGCCTTTTATGCAGTAGGGTTTATATCCAATTAACTGTCATAGCACCAGGCATAATAGCTAAAGGAAAATATATACAGCCTTTTATGCAGTAGGGTTTATATCCAATTAATGAGGAAGAACTAATAGCAAAGACCTGCTTTTACATTTTATCAGCCTAAGCTCCATGTGATACAAAGTCATCGAAGTGTACGCCAAGAAAAAATTCTCATTTGAGCTGTTTATTTCACAGTGCATTGTTATCATAGCTGTCAGTTTTCCAGTGCATTCTTTAGAAATGAAGTGGCCCTGGATTGCTGTCATGACAGCTTTAGCATCAAAGAAAAAGTTTCTATATTGTTTGTTCAGCTACAGTGCGTCATTAATCACAGTTCCCATGAAACGTGAAAATAAGCAATCCAATGCTACTGCAATGTGTCTCTGAAAAATAAATGGTGTATACTGGGCTTCATTGTAAAATGAATGACAGATATCTCTTCCCTGTGGTTGACTGCTTTCTTACATCTTTAGTGAATTTAGTGTATCAATATCACTGCAAAGGAAAACAAGCAGCAAGGTAAGAAAATAGTTGTGAATCCCTAATTAAAGGATTTAAGTCCAGAGATTTCTGGACTAAAGTCTGAAAGCTCAGGTTTTGTGGTACTTTCTCCTTTATTATTTTTTAGGACATTTCAATCATTAAACATTTTTGAAAATGGGAGCTTTAATCCAGATTTTCACATAAAGAATGTAGAATTTGTCTCTCCATGATTTAAAGAGTTTTATGGGAAGACAGGATCCATGTACCTTTTACAGTCTTTGCTACATATTTTTAACACTGAGACACAGTAAACACACCTAAAATATTTTCATCCAGATTTCACATGCTATTGTCTTACTTTCCTCTTGCTTTTAAAATTGAGCTAATCAGGAGGAAATAAATTCCAGTACTTCAGAGGTGATTGTTTACACAGATTCCTTTCTCCACTGTATAAGTTACAGAGAAAAGTGAAATATCAGTGTTATGTGCTGTCACACTTGCTATCAAGCCATGTATCCGAATTTATGGCAAGAACACTGAATTTTGAACTTTCATATATGAAGGCTCAAAAAATCTATCTGAAAGCTCCAATAGATTTACAGAAAGGGAAGGATTTCTTTCTTTCCATTTTCTTAACCAGTATTTTGCTTCCTTCTTTTTCACACTGTTCTGGAATTCTGGTACAAGATAATAATGTGCATGAAAAACAGTAGAAGTAAAATTGCACATGATACTGTAACTTTTTCAGAAGTTATGCTGTGAATTTTGAAAGGTCTATATAGATGTCAGAAATGTCCTAAAATTCAGCTGCTAACAAAAAAATTAAATAGCAATCTTTTTTTATAGTCCAGCCATCTTGTGATTATGGAGAATGTAAAAAATCCACATGAATGTCATTCATGTTTGACTTGTTCTTACATAAAAGAATGATAGAGGAACTAAATACAGGAATCTACAAGATGTTGTAGGTTTTACCTAGTCAAAATATCTCTTATTTCCATCTCACCAATGCAAGCTAAGGCTTGACTCTTTTACAGATAAACTGTCAGATCTTCATGCTACAACTACAGATGCACCGTAGATGAAAACCAGACACTAATGAGTATGCTCTGGGATTTTCATCAGTTGTTTTAACTGTGTAAGTACTTTACACAGTAACAATTCCTTTAGTTGTCTATGTGAATAAATATTTACAATCAAAACTGAACTGCAAGTTCAGGTATCAAAGGAGAACAGCATTAATTTTGATCTGAATTTGGAACATCTTTTCTTGCTTTCTTCTCACAATAAAATATGATTTGAAACTACATACTTTAATTATAAAAGGCAGAAACAAAATGCCATATTTTTAACAATTTTTATTTTCATGTTAATGAACTAACTGGCTGTAATTCTGTTAATATATGGCAGAGAAGTCAGTGTTAGTAAAAAGATGTACAAACAGACAAATTCCATCAGCATACTAACAGCCTTTACAGGTTTCCCAAGTAAAACTGTGGCTAGTGAAATGAAATACTGGATCAAACCCTGAGTGCAGCACAGCCTGGTCCAAGGGAGCCAGAGAAAACTAACAGATCTGAGAGTCTGAGCCTGAGGATTTCAACAGGATTAGCAAAGGCTGATGAGGAAAAGGGAGGAGGAGGTAGGAAATTCCCCCCTTGGCTCCTCTCCTCCACAAGAAAGAGGACTGCTGGTGTTGGAAATCTTTGTCACAGTCTTTTGGGTTAGAGGCTGCAGGGTTCTATGTGGGTTGTGAAGAAGAGGTGTGAGGATGTAGCTCTGTGCATGGTCATCATTAAGACCATGCTGTAAAGGAAAGATCTGGACAGCTGTTGCAAAGGGCAAGTGGAGAGTCAAGGAATCTGAGTGCTCAAAGGGTAAGAGAACATTACAGCAGCCTGGTGCCTGGCTGTGAGAGTGTCATTCAGTGAAGAAGATAGCCAAATTCCCACTTAATATACCAAGAACAAGTTTTACTAAATTACTTCTGCCTTTAGCTGTTTGCTTATCTACCTTGCATGCTGCATTCTCAAGACCAGGCATCTGGAAAAATAAATGATTTGTTTTCTCATGGAATATTTCTGAAGTTAGATCATAAACTTCCCTGGCAATTTAGCTCATGAAGATGATATATGAAGACTGATGTGTTAGGTTTCTCCGACTGGAGAAGAGATCAGATTACCTAGGGAAGAAATGGGAAAGGTTATCACTGGGACCTAAGTGACTGTCTCTGAGCTCCTGTGAGTTCTTTCATTTCTAAAAGTAGCCAGAGTTCAGCATGGAAGAAGGAATGGGGAGGAAAAGTTTTGGAAAATTTCCTCTCTCAGAAAACTCTTTCTTTTAAAATTCTCACAACATAAGCTAAATCCAACAAAAGTCTTCAGAAGAAGTAGATTTGCAGGTAGTCACTGAGTAAATTAAAGATGAGCATCATTTTGAAGATCTGCAAAAATATGTAGTAAGTTTAATGGGGAAAAATATTTACTGAGTGACTAGGCAATAAAATGGCAGGTAAAATTCAGTAGAGATTGCTGTAAGGTGACAGGTACAAGAAAAAAATGATTTCTTTGATGAACCCCACATTGACTATTACTATTTTGATTTGAAATCATGCCTTATAGATAGGCATTTCTATGAATATATCGCCTTGATGAGCAGCTGTTATGCAGATGGCAGGTTAGGCATTATTAGGAAAGAATAGAGAGCTAAATTTTACTACTCCACAGTAAAATATAAAGAAGTCCAAATATCTTGAATACCTTGTGCAGTTCTTTTCCTTATCTAGGAAATGATGTAGTAAAAAATGGAATGGCAACAAAGAAGATGCAAAATAAGAAAAAAATTCTATGCAAGAATATTTTCTACTCATTCTGAAAAACAGCTGATCTAGAAAAACAAGACAAAGGTTTATAAAATCCTGAGTGGTATGGAAGATAAGAAATGGATAATAAGAAATTATTTTTCTCCATCTTTCAAAAATGGGGAACATTCACACTAGCAGTTTACAGGTTCAAAATTAAGAGAAGGAAGTACTTTTACAAGCATATATATTTAGTCTGTGGATCTCACTGCTACATAATGTCATAGATGCCAAAATCTTGCATAAACTAGAAGTGGTCTGAACAAATTCATGTAAGCAAAAATCTGTTCCAGGATTTTAATGTAAATGGACCACCTCTAAATCAAATTCACCACCTCTAACTCAGTTGGTTTCTGAGCCAGAATTTAGGAGAGTATACTGGGAAAAGTCAGTACATTGTTTGACAGAAACCACTTGTGTTTCACTGTTTATTTGTTTTAACTGAGGTTGACTTCTATCAAGATCAGAAAAGCATGGTTTTCCTTACAGTGGAAGATGTATAACTTATTTTAGTCACAAAAACACCACACTTCGTGGAAATAGAAGAATTGAGACAAGTGATGTCAGTGAGTTTTCTCAAAAAAAAAAATGGAAAAAGACCAGTGTTGGAAACTCTGTCTCTGAAAGAGACATCATTTTTCTATAGATGGCACAGTATCTGATGAGGTTTTATGGATCTTGAAGATATAGTTTGAGCAGAAATTAACATTTCACATATTTCTTTATATGTGAAAAATTGCCTGTATTTCTTTATGTCATGAACTTGCAGGGAATTGCCTCCAGACTCTTGGCTCTCTGCCTTCAGTCCTCAAAAGGTATAATTCTTTGAGGGGTACAGAATATCTTTTCAGTTCAACATCAGTCCTTATTTCTTCTGTGTTCTTCTGTTCATCTTCATGAGCTGCAGGAAACTGTCTCTGCTCTTCAAATATTTAGTATGCTCACTATTCACATTTGGAGACAGTGTTTGGGGATAAGTTGGTCCTTTGTCTGATCCTGTTCAGTTGTTCTAATGTTTCCATTTGTCTAAGTGCTTTCCTATGTGATAAAATCCAGAGACCTGAATTAAAATATTTGCTCCTTGTGTGGTTCCTCTCCAACTCAGGAAAACATTGTGAGCTACTTAATTACTGGAATTCATTTTGGTCAAGATGCAGATGAAAGACTTCAACCCACTTGAACCCTCTTCTGAGGAATCTCTACTGAAGGAACACAGAAGTACTCTCCATCCTTCCTGGCCTTAGAATACGTTGTAAGCTTTAAGATCCAGCTCAGCTAATCAAGTTCTCTTTTGAGACATGGAAGATGTGGAAGACACAATAGAGCCATCAAGCCATACCAAGCTAGCTTGGTATAAGAAGGATGGTGAGCCCAAGGCTCCCATCTACTTGGTCATCTGTAACCACTAAGATGCTAGTGGTTGCAGTTCTGTTCTGCTTGTGATGATTAGATGAAGTCCTCCACCATTTTCTCTTTGTTACTAATGAGAATTATAAAGATTAGGGAAATAAAGATAAATATACATGCCTCAGGGGAAGTTGCCTGAATGAGACCAACAGCACTGCTGGGATTGCTGATTATGTTTCTATGAAAAGGAGATGGTCTGTTTACTTGCCAGATGAGCAGAAGACTTGATATGCTTATGCTGCCTGTATCATACTCTGAATGCCTTTCCCATCCACTAAAAAATACTGAAAAAAATACTGGATATGGCAGTTACAGCCTCTGTGCTGAAGGAGTCGATGATAAAGCCATGCTGTCCTTAATGGAAGCTAGAAATGATCCAATGTTTCAGTCTGTAAGGTTTATTATCACTTTGTCTTCCCTATTCATTGTGGCCAGCAGCCAAGCAACAACATTTCTTCAAAGTTTGGAAGTTAAACTAAAATGCTTAGGGCTGCCAATGCGTACAGAACACTATGTATGTGAGGTGTGTAATAAATATGGAATATACAATTCATATATGGATCTGACACTTCAGACTTAAGTCTGTATAATTAGACTTTTTGAAAGAGTTTCTTTACATTTGCAATGCTGCACATTCTGCCGTTGATCCTGTTGAATCTTACTGACAAAGCAATATCACTATCAAGTTAAAACCATCAGCAAGTGGCTTAAACACCAGTGTTTCCACTGTAGTTGGGAAATGAAAAATATTGCTAATATAACCAAATTAACAAAATGTACTGTTTAAAAACTGCATGTAAAAATTATTGTGCTATTATTGACATTTAAATGGGAGAGAGCTTGGTGATGGTTGCACAGAGCCTGGAGGCTTGGTTGCAAAAGCTTGGTGTTTGCAACCCATCAGTTTCAAATCAATTCCTTAATTCGATCTTATGTAATGTAGCAAAGCAGTAGTCAGTACAGGATTCATATATGTACCTTAGAAAGTCAGCATTTCATTTAGTGGTTAACTTCAGAATCTCTTTTTCTCTTTTTCTATTGCAAAGACTCTCTGTCTAAAAAAAAAAAGTGAGAATTAAAAATGACCTTTTTAAGTATTCCACAAATTAATTTTGGTTGAGGTTTAAGGGAAAAGCAGTATAGGTTGTTGGAAAATGAAGAGAAGATGTTTAAATAAAGAAGTTGAGAAATAAAATATCTAATGGCCTGCTCACTGAGTATGCATACTGTTGTACCTTTCTGAAGCAGCCAAAGTGCACACTGAAAATTGGGGAGAGTACAAAGCCCTTGAGCACAGTTTTCTGAATTCTCTGCTCAGTTTCACTAGCAACTCAGTGTGTACCTGTGCCAGCCCACCTGACCTCTGACACTCTACTACTTTTTCTGTAGTTTCTGGAAAAAAATAAATAAATAAAATTCTCAAACATTTTACTGAATGAAGGCCTTTCTCTTCAAGTACCTTAAGGCAGGTCTTTAATGTTTTGCTCTTCCCTCCCCCCAGGAAACGGCATCAAATATAGAATCATAGAACACCATCAAGGATATTAGCTGCCACCATAATACAAATTAATTACAACACCTCCTTTGTGCAAAGCCCAGGCTGGGTAACATCAAACCATGACCTTGCCCTTAAGTATAGCATGCACCTGCATATTCCCTGCCTGCTGGTTACTTGGACTGCTGACTGCCATCCGGGATCCATCACAACTGTGGCATGGTGTGGGAGTCTGCCTCTGCACTCAGTGATCTAGGTCTGAGCTGCACCTCCTGGGATTGTTTTTACTGTTCTACAGCTACTTACATCATTGCTGCTGCAAAATACATTACAATCCGGGTGCTGCTATGTTCTGAAGTGGTTTTGTAAGTAGTTTTACACTCATTTGTCAAATAAACGAACCTGACACATTCCTTAATACATTTAGTTTTCTTTTAACTAATCGTAAATCAGTCTTCATCAGCGAAAAGTAACTCTTCATGCTCTGCTGGACCTTAATCAAATATTATAACAAGTGATACTGAAACTGCGTATGACTTCAAATCGCTGCAGATTATCAGGATCATTGCAAAGGCTTTCTTTTCACATGCCCAAAGATTACACTTACAAAATATCTTCTTCTTGCTGGCTCTGCACCTTATTTTCCAACCGGATAACCAAACTAAGCCATACATCCCTGTCTCATTTAAACTGGAAAGTATAAAGGGATCAGAATTTCAGAAATTTCAGAAAAGAAAGTTTCCTACTAGAACTACCACAGGAACTTTGTGCAGCTCTTAGAACTGCCTTAGAGAGAGTTTTCATAGAATCGCCAAGGTTTGAAAAGACCTCAGTGATCATCCAGTTCAACCATCCACCTACCACCAGTATTTCCCTCTAAACAATGTCCATAGTACAACATTCAAATGTTTCTTAAACACCTCCATGGATGGTGACTCCATCCTCTCCCTGGGGAGCCTATTCCAGTGCTGAACCTCTCTTTCAAAGAGATTTTTCCTAACAAGCAACTGAATCTCCCCTGGCACAACTTGAGGCCACTCCCTCTAGTCCTATCACTAGTTAAGCAGGAGAAGAGGCCAACACCCACCTCGCCATAACCTCCTTTCAGGCAGTTCTAGAGAGTTAAAACATCTCCCCTAAGCCTCTTCTTCTTCTGATTAAACAATCCCAGATGATCAGTTGACTTCACCCTTCCAGGGCAGAACTGAGAAGCAACTGGTAAGTGCAGTATTGCTAGTCTCCCTTTGTTATTGGGTGCAAGTAAATTAGGGCTTGCTAATAACATGTTGCACTGGGAAAATGTGAGAGGAATATTCAAATGAAATGTGGGATTGGATAGTTAGGAGACAAGTGCCACCTCCTCAGAATGTTTACAGCCTCTTGCACATCACTTCCTAAGAAATAAGCACAGATACAGTGCTATATTGTACCTTAATAACTCCAGTGCCTTTTGGATGCTTTAGCTTTACATCCCAGCTCCTCTCACGAGTCTGGTTTTTCTTTCTCTAGTTCTCTGCAGAATTAAGAAACGTATGTCTGCAGCATGCGTACATCAGGGATTTTCAGAGAAAGAAGCTGAATGAGTTCAAATCCTTTTCAGGGTATGAACTGCAAAACTTTTCTGCCTAGAAATGGCTTTTTTACAATTTGCTTTGCACTTGCGCAAAAAATCAAATACTCACATTATCCACTGTTTACTGAAGGGCAAATTTTCTTGTGCTACTACCAAGTTACTGCTGCTGTTCCCCTCAAGCCTTTCTGCTTTCCTTATGCGTGCTAGCATACAACTGAGTGTAGATCAAAGTGCAGGTAATTTCTTCAGTAGGCCATAAACTCAGCACAAAATACCTAATTTCAACCCAATTCAGCTGCTACTCCACTTTACAAGCCGTCTACCAAGCGAAGGGACAACAGGAGGTGCTGTGGAGCAGAGCTGCTCAGGTCTGTGTCACGGTACCATGAAACATGGCAGCAGGGAATGTGGGCTGCTTCATGCCCATCTCTATTATTGAAGTATATGCAGCTCTATGAGTGCCTACTTACAGAGACAGATCACTTCTGTCAGCAGAGCGTAGTGTTTACTCCCTCTCTCAGAGCTGGAGAAAGGACAAGAGTGGTTTGTCCTGTAGGAACAATTAAAAGGCTGTGGAGAATTAATTAATTCTCTCAAGAGCCACAACAGTAGTGTAATGGGTGCTGGAGTCTAAGCTGGGATTTTCTGGCCCTCCCTGGGAAAGGATGTTTGGATCCTGACTCTGGGGCTAACAGAGGGAAGAGGAGAGGTTGCTCTTGCTCCTTACAGCTGGTCAGGAATGGCTCAGGCTTCCCCCCTTGCCTTCAGCTGGCTGAAGTGAGGCATGCCTTGTGCTACTGCATAAGGGTGTGTGTGTGGGAGGGTAGGAGAGGAGGTGGAATATTATATTATTATTTAAATAAAAGGTCAAATTTAAAATTAATTTTCCTTTTTTTTTTTCCTTTTTTTTTTTTTTTTTCCACAATAATATACATTAGAAAATGTTTGAGCATCAGTTAGATGACAACAATCTTTTCTTTTCCTGAAAAGCTGCCCCTTCCAAGCGCCACACAAGCTATAGGGACATGGTGATGTCCTTCTTTCCTTTAATGTGACAGGACACAGCCATTTCAGTATGACAAAGCACAGCTCCAAGAAGAATCACAGTAAATCCAGGCTGATTTCAGCTGTTACATCAGAAATGACCAGAGCCACACTGACTTCAGTAGAATTAATGCAAGTTACACAAGAAGGCAACTTTTGGCTTATGAAACTTCTGTAAAATATTTGTGTACAGTCCCTCCTGGTACAATTTGAAACAAAGCAGAGCCAATTTGCACATTTGAAATTGTCATTCTTCCCTTGGTTCACTGATTAGGTTGCTATGTAAGTCCTCGTCTTCCAAGAAAAGATTTGTTCTTTGTTATTACTGTACTAACCCTGTCTGAGAACCAAGTCTTTCATTGTTTTTCCATGCAGCTCACATGCCTCTATGTTCTTAATTCAAAAATAATTAAGGATTTATTAGCTATGTTTTTTTTGTGCACTGGGGCAAATTCCTATTTCGTTATTGTTGATGGAAAAATAATGAAGATAAAATCTGGTCTATATACTGTTAGACTATCTTAACTGCTAATTTATTTTTATTAATAGTTTATTAGTTCTATTAAAGGTTCACACAGATAAATGCACCTTGTCATAATCTTAGCATAATTGCTAGCAAAGCGGATGCGACTCTAAACTGAGCTGGCTTCAGAGTCTCCCAGTTTAGTGTAATCATCTCTCTCTCATCAGATAAACACAGCAGGAAGAACAATATTTTTAGAAAGTACAGGGGATGCTCATCACTCTACAAACTGCTTCAAAGGCCACCTACAGGTGTAAAGGAAAAGATTCACAAGTTACACTTATGCGACATGCTGCACCTGAACCCCATAAGAAATTCGAGACCTGCCACATGCTACTGAGGAGTTTGGGGTGCAAAGGGAATGGGGGCATTGAGAGCCACTGCAAAGCTGATGAGCTGCAGGGGTTAAGAGGTCTGCAACTGATAACAACTTTAGGACACAAGTCTACCTACCATACTAGCACTAATATGATGAGACTTATATGAATTATCAGAAAGTAATAATACAGAAATGTGAGATTTTCAGTTCTAGAGTGGAGCCAAGAGAGCATGTAGAGGATATATAGTTGATTCACAATGTTTTTCATATATAAAACACCATATAGTTTTTTAAGAATACATTGTAGTAGGTTCCATGAAAAAAAGTGTGGCCAGAGGAAGCAAATTAGAAAATGAAGCCATGGTTGAGAAAACACATTCATTTTCTTTCTTTTAAATTTCAAAATTAAATTCTAGCATAAAATATTTGATGATATTATCAGATCAGGAAACCATTTACTTTCATTGCAAAGCCATAAATGAAAGTGAAAACTATTCTGGGTAGCTGTTTTCTGTATTCAGATACATTAAAATTGTGTGGCTTTATAAACTTTAAACATATCTTATTGCTTATAACCCTCAGTAAGGAATGTGCACTTTAGTGCATACAAAAATATTGGTTGAGAGACAAAGAGGTTTGATATACTGCACATGCACCATTCATTAATTTTCCCTGACAATTTACATGCATAGCTGTTGGGTTATCCAAATATAAACTTGTACATACCCTGAGAGCTTGGAAGGTTCACACCCTTTTTAAATCCAGGCAACCTTTCTTCCCTGCCTAATTCCCATTAGGCCTCTATACAGTGCTTGCCAGAAGGCTGAAGCTCAGCAGGTGTGGTCTTTCTGTAATTTTTCCCCAGCTGATGTTTAAATGGGAACCTCTTGCACACATGAAAATATAATTTTCACCCAAATATTTGCAGGATTGTGACCTCGATTTGAAAACTGTGAGGTGGGGGTTACGTCCTGACTCCAGATCACAGTATTGCATGCCACAAACCAATAAAAATAACAAGTACTTGCAAATGTTATGCAAAGGCCCTGTGTTGCTGAAATATATGCCCTCATTGCAAATTTGTATTGTCAGTTTCATTATGATTTATAATTATAGCGGTATTCTTATGACATGATTAAGTTTCTGACAGCTTATATTTTTTGACCCAACCACAAAATGTTCTTCTGGCTATCACTCAGCATAGGAAAAGCTGTGGTGACAGCAACCGCTTCGTGCCATTTTAATTCTTTATAAGAGAAATTGTTTAAGGACTTAAAATCAACATCTCACAATGTGGGGAAGTTACTATGGAAACTCTTGCACTGAAAGTAGTCATTTTTTTTTTCATTCTTTTGACAAAGGGATCTTTAGGTCTAATTTATGGGACAAGATCTCTTAGTCATGCAGAAACACTGCTTCATGTGATAAAGAATATTGGCTTTTCCCTTTAACGTAGGTTAATGTTGCCACCCCTTTTTGAATTTCACAAGTCCAGATCTTCCACTTGGAGTCTGCATTAGCAAAGATAAATACATACTAATTGTTATACATCTATATCAATACTTTTAAGCAAGTCAGATATCCCATGATTTCTAGCCACATTTATTGTACCACATTAACTGGAATTGCTTTGGGCCCTGTATGCACTGCAAGAACTTTGTCCTTTATGTAGATATAATCTCAAAATGAATTGTTTTATTTTTATATTTGAAAGTTTCTATTTTTTACTAAGTTTTAAACAAACAAAAACCGTGTTATGAGCTCCTCCTGCTTAAGCAGAACAAAGTAGGTTTCCTCTATCATGCTGGCTTTAAGTAACTTGTTACTTCATAAGTGTCTGAGCAGCTGACTGTGGCAGAGGTAAGTTGCTTCTGTGCCCCAAAGTATAATGATCTGCAATTCGTATCCATCTCCTGCATTCCAGATTAATGTTGGCCAATCAACCATCAGAGAAGTTGTGGCAACAGATTTTTGGTTTGACCACAGACCTTAGGCATAGGAAATATGATAGTTGTTCTGGCTTTCAATGAGTGGGTAGTTCATGGTTTGTAGGTAATACTGATAATGTTTGTAGCCATAGTTCAGGTACCACAAATAATGCACAGCACTTTTTTGCCACAAGGACAAGTTCATGAGAACTTTTCCAAGAACTGCAGAAAAGATGAATGATATGCAGGATGATGAGAAAGTCTTATCTTTTCTAATTCATGAAGATATGTCCTTATGTCAGAGAGTTTGGTGAAAGAAAGGCTGACTGTACATGCACAGCTACAGGAGGGAGGTGGGATGAGACACAATACCAAAAGACTTCACAGTATCTACTGAGGTAACAAAATGGTAGATTAAATATTTAATCCCAGTGTTATTCACGTACACTGAACTGCTCTAATTTACTTAAGACTTCTTAGGAAAGTGGCCACGGAGCCAACACAGTGCTCATTCTCTGAAAATTGGCACTGACTGTTACAGACAGTAAGAAAAGTGGATAGAGTTTCAGAAATTATTTGTACAAATAAATGGAAAATTAAAGACAAGATATCAATGTGACATAAAGTTAGACACAGTACGTTTGCCTCCTGGACACAACCTGCATTAGCAGTCATGTCAACTCCAAAGGTTTTCAGTATAAGTAAAAAGTAAAAATTATTTATCTTTTCTCATACTGCAAAAGTAGGGGTCATCCAAACTATTATCCAGCAAGAGCTGAAAACATACAACATTCTCAAACAAAACATTTTCAAGCGCTATGTTGTTAATTATGAGACACAGTGCATCAAGGATATTGTGTAAGCCAAAGCAGAGGGATTCAGAAAAGAATCAGACAAAATCCATGGCTATTAGCTGTATTAGTCTGATGGTAAACTCTGTTTTGGGAAGTTCCTAGTCCTTGCAGTTTATTGCCTTGAACTGAGAGGGCATGCCAAGGGATGCTACATTTCTGAAAACCTTTCTTCAATTAACTATCTACTGCTTTTAAAACCAGGATGTTGTGATAGGTGGCCCTTCAGTATGAAGTACAAGAGTTTTCAAATTTTCCTACCTGTTGTCACGGTTTTGTGCATAGATTGATCTAGTTAACTCCGTGACACCTGTACATTAAACAACTGTTTATAAGATACTATTACCCATAAATAATTTGGCCTTGGATCAGTGTGATTAATATTGCCCAATCAGTGTGATTAATATTGCCCATGGCACACTGAGCCCTACATCTATGCAAAGCAAATCACAGGTGTTTTTGTGTGCGGTAGTGTCAGGATTCTGTGGCTGTAGACCTGACACTATGGCCCCAGCTAAGCTGAGCCCAGGGAGCTCATCACAAATAGATGCTTTCTGTGCTCACATTCTGGTAACAACAAAGTGATAGAGGATAATATCAGTGTTTAATGTTGGCATGTAACAGTGTGAAAGCTTCAAGGGTCATCTAAAAGGGTCATCTGTGTTCCAACAGTGCTTCTGCTGTTTTCTTTCACCTAGAGGTGATTTCCTTCTGAAGCCTGTTGCATGGTCTGTATGGAGGTGGAATTCACTGGAAATAAGTACCGTTCTGGTTTTAATGGGTATTTGGAAACATTGAGTAATTATGTACGGGAGATGCATAGCATAGTGTGAACATTCCCCAAAGAGTTATGAGGACGCTATAACCAGTAATGGTAGGATAGGTTAACAAGTAGTGGTGTGTAGCTTTTAGACACACTGTTTCTTACTGCTTTGAATAAACTGTTTTAAGACTGTTTGCTTCTTTATTTGTTTAGTTTTACATAAACAGTAATAAAAAGTCTCTTCTCGCTTCTTACAGATATAAATCAACACAAAAGCTTGCAGACTTAGTAAGAACTGATTATTTGCCAGGTAAGATATCTGATGCCACATAGTGATGCAGTTATCAGTCGTCTCTGTGTCCTTTATATAGAATTTCCCATTGAGTTGTATTTCTCCCTGGAGCTAATTTGTAATACAAATTTACTTAATTTTTTTTTCAGTAATGTTTCCTGAAATAAATAAACTATGCCCTTCAACTGTTCCCTGTGGTTAATTATGTTAACTGGGACAGCTATTCTTCAGACATTTTATAAAACACTGAAACTCTCATCTGAACTAGGCCACTAACTAATTGCTATGCACAGGCAACAACGCCACATTATTTCTGAAACCTTGTCATCATTGTCCTCTTTCTGAACATCCATGGTAATGGTAAATTATCTTCTGCAGGACTACTTTAAATCAGAAAGTCCCCTGCTTAGACAAATTATCTATTATTTCCTGTATTTGTAATGACAGAAAACAATGCTAAATGTTTTTACAAGTTAGGTTTCAGCAGAAATAGTCTTAATATTTTAAAATAACATAATGCTATTTGAAAAATACGATCAATACTCAAAATGGCCAAGGTAGTTCTTCAAAATATTGTCTTAGAAATATTGCATCCTTCTGGATTTTTGGTGTGGTGAGTTACTGTTTTATGTGGAGGAATACAGATTGATTTATTTGTGTTAGAAATCTTTTGGCTGTATTAAGGATTTAAGATATGTGTAACCGCTGCATAAAAGCCATTGCATACAGACTTCTAAGGGCCCAAATGTATAGAATAGCTCCTTAAGGACAAGATGAACAGGTTTGGCAGTGAATAAATTCATAAACTACTGACTACTATTTCCTAAGAAACTATGAGGTTGAGAATGACATAAAAAATGGTTTGAGAGAAATGCTCCTGTATCCTCTGGTGAAGACAGAGCTTAAAATAATGATCCCTGAATACTACCTTTGAGCCCTTACTCGTTGTTCTCTTCTAGGTCCTACACTTGTTAAGACTGTAGGTAATGCTATTTTCTCTTATGTTTCGTATTCATGCTGACGTTGTCAAGGCCTTATGTAACTATTAACAAACCAGGAATCATTGAAAGGGTTGCTCATAGAATGTTAGGATTGTTTGAGTTGGAAGGGACCTTCAGATGTCATCTAGTCTAATACCCTGTGGTTTCCTTATATCTTGTCTGTGGACTCTTGTTTAAGAATGCTACTCTTTGCACTGGAAGGTAGTAGTTTATTATCTCAGAAACCTTTGCCTTTTTCTTCTTATCTGCTGATTTTGGTGATTTTACCTTTCAATCAGTTTGGTCAAAATTATTTGTATATAAAAAATCTAAGTGCAGCTGGAATCTCATGCACTAAACCTCCAGTGCTTTGGCAAGTAAACTGCATGTAATAGACCCCACACAGCTTCCCATGCGTAAGGAAGGGTTGCTGATGAACTAAGGATTATGTTTGAGCCTGTGCCAACGTTTCTGTGAGAAGATTTGTTTTTAACATTGCTAATGATTTGGAAAACAAAATGGACTTTGTGGGACAATCTCCAAAATACTTATGGTAATTAGAATGTGTGGAGAAAAAGTCTTTAGCAGGCCCACAAAACCATCTGTCCTTGCATAGGAGAGGAAGTAGTTAAGACATTTCTGTGCACGCTTTGTCAGTTGCTAAACCATTAAAATTACTGTGCCAGACATAATGATGGTGAAAATGGAAGCGAATGGAAACAAACATCAGAAATGCACTCACAAAAACTATTCCAAAGTAATCCTAAAGGTGTCAAAGTTATTTAGAATTATGCCTGTAACTGACAGAGCTGAAAGAATTCATCACATTTTTATAAACAATGGCTTGGAGACTCACGAAGTTTCTGCTCTTATTGCTGGAACATACATCTGATACAGCACTTTAAGTAAAAATGCTGTTTGGGGCCTTTTTCTAAATCCTATTATTCTTAGCAATACAGTGAACTCCCAGTATTAAGATACAAATCATACAGTAATGTCATAGCAATTTTATTTTGGCACTGAATAATCCTCAGTTCCAAATTCATTGTTAACACAGCTAAAACAAAGCCAAGAAAAATTTGTTCTGAGATACTTAAATAACAGTCAAAGATTTTAGTTCTATTAATCCAAAATATTCTTCCATATTACCTTTAAAATATTTGAGATGGAAATGTGTGCACACTTTGTAAAACTATGTGAAGTGCACAATGAAGGTGTTAGCATTAGTGATGAAAAGATACTACTAACAAGATTTCATGTCTTTCAGATAAGTAGGCTTGGTATTCTAGAAATAACTGACATTCCTCATCACCAGCCAATTCAGGAAATTAATTCAAAAAGGATATTTCAAAGAAGATTTGCTTCAAAGTTTTTTGAATAGTTTGAAGGTACGTGATTTTCCACTGCTTTATGTAGGTTTAAGCTACTCCAGAGTATCTATATAACAAAATAGAACCATTTTATATCAACTTTGAACATATATTCTCATTCTTGTTGCATCTGTACATGTGTGAAGGATGTGGTCCATAAGTCAAAACAATAAAAGGTCTCATTCTGCCATAAGCAAACTGTACAGCAGAAATGAATGGTTTTATAGGCATGCAATTGCCCCTGTGTGTCCTTCTCCCTCCTCTGCAGTCAGCTGATGGAAGTAGCTATTTGTGTGTACTTAGTGAAAATTCTCTCATGGTGCTTCAACACATCTGTCAGCATATGCTGGACAAGCCTGGCTTTTTTTTTCTGCAATGCCTGGACTATGCAATATCAACTAGTAAAAAGTACAACAGGCATGTTTACAGTATATTATACTTAAATATTTTTAATATATAATAATAATAATAGCTATATTTATATTTCACTGGAACAATTTTAATTTCCATGAATATAGCATCAGCTTCCAAGATTGCAGATATTTATCACCAGTTGTTGAAGTTAAGTAGTTCAACTAGATTTAAAGCAAGTAAAGATTGAAGTGTTAGAAAAACTGTTTTTCTGAACTAGAGCCCATTGGCCAAGCAGATATGTGTCAAAGTAGAAAAAGAGCCAGAAATGAAGGAGCGAAATCTCTGAAAATTGAGATCATGAGGAGCAAAGGCCTTTAGCTGCCATGATGAAATTCTTGTAGATATGCCAGTGTGTTCAGAGAATTTGTCTTTCTCAGTATTGTGCAATTCATGAAATCACAGAAAAGTCCAGGTTGGAAGGGACAGCTGAAGGTCCTCCAGTTCAAAACAAGCCTAACCTTGAAGTGAGACTATGTCACTGTGGGCTTTGTCTCAAGTGTTGAAAATCTCCAGGGATGGAAATTCCTTGACCTCTATGTAGCCTGCTTTAGCACTCACCATTCTTCTGGTGGAAAATGTTGTCCTTAGGGCCAATTGGAGGTCTTCCAGGTGCAACTTGCTTCTCCTTCCTGTTGTCATTGCATGTCCTATCTCTGAGAATATCCTGGCTCTTCTTTCTGAAGAAGTGTCCACAGTGTCAGAGCACAGTGAGGGACAGTGTTTCCCTTGGAACCTGGGGGCTCCCCATGTGAGCTGACATGAGAGAGTCTGACCAGCGAAGGCCCACCCTACCATCCACAGTGAAAAAGCAGGGCAGTCGGGGGCAACTCGGGACAGTGCCTTGGCCAGGTCTGCTGCAGTGATGAGGTGAGGTCAAGCTGGGAACAAGAATAAGGGTCAGGCACAGTGTGAGGAGCCAGGGTCAGGTAAAGCTCATGATTACTGAGTGATGTAGTGATGAGGCCAGGCTGAGGGCACACTGGGATCGTCATGCTGGTTAGTTTCACCATGCCACGTGTTAGATCAGCAGGGCCCATGGCCAGGCATGGATGTAGCTGTGCCAGAGCTGAACACAAACTGGGACTGAGGGCATTAGGGAATTTGATGTGGTGTCTGGGGCTCTGGGGCTGTGGGCTGGGTGGGGAGAGCCCTGAGGAAATGGGGAGGGACACCAAGTCCCTCAGGGTGCTGGTACTCCAGACATATCAAAACTACCATTAGATTCCTCACTCAGCTTGAAGGGTACATTACTTACTTTAAAGGGAAAAAAAAAGGCAAAAATCCAAATTTGTCTTACAACACTTCTGTATTACCAAAAATTATTCAATTTAAAATTAAACAATAATATTGCACTGCTTATGCTATTTATTTTTTTTTCTTCTCCTTTAGCTTAGCTAACTAAAAATACACTTCCCAGTGACTAAAAAGTGTTCAAACTACCAAGTACAATTCTCGCTTGCTACTGCTTGTTGTAAAATGTTTACATAATAGAAATGTTACAAATGTTTCAGTTCTATTTTTAAATCATTAAACAATCCCCATTTTAAAGCTAACCTTGTGTTTCTGCCAAATTTGACATGATATTGCCAACTCATTCAGACTGCACCCCTGCAGGAAAGGACACAGGGTTACATCAGGCCACAAACTGAACATGAGTTGACGTTGTTGCACTATTGCAAAAAAAGCAAACATTTTACTGAGAAGAATAAACAGAATCACCACTGGTAAAACAAGTGAAGTAAACCTCTCTAGCTGGCTTAGGTGAGGTTTTGGCTGACAGAATGTGGCCTATAATGAGCCTGCAACAGCATTTCAGAAGTGTGATTAAGATGGTAAGGCAGAAAACATGACCTGGGAGGAGCATGGGAGGCTTGAGGGTCTGGGTAAGAGACATGATGGAATTCAGGGAAAATTCTTCTAAAATATCTCTTTCCTTTAAAGGGGAAGAAACTTTTCTAAATCAGTTGGTAACAGACCAACTAAAGGTCTTGATTTGGGCAAGTATGATATGAAATACAAGTCCTAAAAAACAAAAGGGCGGGGTGGGTGGGGAGGGGGGCATTTAATGCAATGCTTTCATCAGGATGTAGGATTTCCCCTTCTCTTCTTCTAAGCTGGTAGCACTGGAAGCTGACTTTTCCCCAGTACAGTACCACAGGAGATCCCAGAGTCTGCTGTAGTTCAAGCAATGGTTTGACAAGTCCCAAACCCTTTGATCAGTTGCAGCCCAACACAAGATCTCATTAATAACCACTTCAGCAACTGGGAAATCTTTCTTTCCTGTATGTTCTCCTCACTGTTGGATTGCCAAAGCAGGTTGCAAGGTTTTTTGTAGCTATCTAACAGTAGGTTGAGACATGAAGGCAAATGAGATGACATCCAATGCTCCTTCTAGTCACTTTTTCTAGGACTATTTCTTATAGAGAACTTTCCATATATCCATAATACAACTGGGGAGATTTGGCAGACAAAGACACACTAAACAACTGAATGGAGGAAGCAGAAGAGAGTGGAGGGTCTTCAAGAACAGCTACTTCAGAAAAATTTTCAGCAGGAATTTTAACTCTGTGCTGTATGAAACATCTGGGAAGGAGAATGAGGTGCCTGACAGAAGAACAGCAAAGCAGCTGTCAGAAATAACTTCATAATGTATAACCCTTACTGATTTATTTGAATGAGGGTTAAGTCTTTAAAAATACCATTATTGTATGCTCAGCCATAGCAAAAATAAATAAGAATAATAAAATCTGCCAGTTAAAAAGATTTTATTAGCTTTATTGTACAGTGCACTTTTCTGTAATAATCACCTTCCACTGCAGATGTAATTGTTGAGTATTATTCCTCTGTGGTTCAAATATTGGATACAGTCAGCATTAAAAGTCAGGGACGCAATATCATAAGAGATTTTGTTTTTATTAGTGGCTGAACATGATGAACAGAAATAATACCAGGGAGAATAACAGATAACAGAAATAATTGTACCAGAGGAGGTTTAGGTGAGACCTAAGGAAGAACTTCTTCTCTCAGAGAGTGGTCAGGCACTGGAATGGCTGCCCAGGGTGGAGTTGCCATCCCTGGCAGTGTTCAAGAGGCATCTGGATGAGTAGCTATAAGATATGGTTTAGTGCTTGTGGTAGCAATGGTAACAGGAGGACGGTTGGACTAGATGATCTTGGAGGTCATTTCCAACCTTGCAATTATATAATAATTTGGGGAAGATGGGAGGAAATTCATACAGCAAACACTGCAGTAAACTGTTTCTGAAGTCTGGTTATGTAAGGGATAATACGGCCACATTGACTTTCACCTGAATTAGCTGTTATATTGCATACCTTTAATAGCAGGAACAAGGTGAGTCAGGACAAGTTCTTAGCAGGGGTCAGATGTCACAGCTGTTACAGTGATTCCTGGTGTAAACTAGAGAGCTTTTTTCATTTTATTTTTAAATAGACCGTATTGCAACACTGTGATAACAATTACATCAGTGCACCTTGCTCTCTCTGGGACAAAAGTATCACCTTAGTTACCATTCTATCTATATGGTTTCAGCCTACCTGCGAAGAAATGGAAAAAAACCAGAAGTTTCCATTTTGCTTTTTATCTTTATCATGACCAAAGGAGACCTGCAGTGTGAGTCTGATGTCCCTGATATGCCTATTTAAGGTAAAATTCAGGACTTGGGCAGGAATTGAGCTATCCAGACAAGTCTCAGGAAGGCTTCAAATCTGAAATTTGTTCAAAACCTGTTATTAATATCACTCTTCACAGTGCTTCCTGAGGTGGTGGAGGCTGGGAGAGGTTTATTTACTGAACTTGCTGGTGACTAGCTAATCAAGTTTCAAGAAGCATAACCTGGAACCCTTCCAACTTCCCTTTGTTAATTAACCCCAAGTGAACTTTTAGGAGCTACTTAACGGGAAATTTGGAAAAAGTCAGGTTTGGGGAGAGCCTCTGTAATAGAAGATTAAGTAGCAGGATGGATACAAGGCCTACAGAACGAACGCAAAGAGGTAAGTTTAAAATAGTTTCAACGTTCTCATCTTTGTTGCTGCTTGACATTGCAACACCAGAGTAACAGCAAAAACCTCAGTCCCTGAGTAGTTTTCTTGTCATTTATTTAAAGCTGTGTACTTCCTCTAGCACGGCCGCAGCATCCATATAAAAGTTATTTCTCTTTACATCAACGAATCAGGAAGAACACAGCCACAGTCCTACAGCACACAAACGATTTTAGCACATGCGGCAAACAAATCCAACAGACAGTGGCACAAACTGGCCCAACACCTGCCTTGCACTGCTCTCCTCTGCTCTCCATCCCTACCAGCCGCAGTCCTGCTGCTCCTCCCCTCCCTGAAGCTGATAGCAGCTCACGCTGAGCACTGTACCGAGCTGTGCAGCCGATCCCCCCCAGAGAAGGGTAGATTTCACCGGTGTTTAATAATAACATAATGAAAGCGAAACTCGGTTCCTGTTGGGGCAGGCAGCCCCTACCGGAGGAGCGCTCCCAACTCAAGGCCCACCTGGGCGCGGGTCCGCCGGCAGCACCGCGCGCAGCACCTGCAGGCACGGAGCAGCGTGGCTCCCGGGGCATCGCCGCGTCATCTTCCGCACAAAAATGAGCGTGAGGAGGCAGGAGCGCTGTCGCAATTCCTCCCTAGCAGGGATTAGGGAGCAGCCTGTTGCCGGCAGCGCTCGGCGTTAGACGCAGCGAGGCGGGGAGCGGCCTCAATACCGAGGCCTTCCCCTCCCGGAGGGGGCTGGCTGACCGCCCCGGCCGGGGTGCGCCGGTGGGTGACTCAGCGCGGCGCCCGGTGACCCCCGCCTGGCGGCGGCGGCGCCTCGTCGCGGCTCTGCCCCCTCCTTCGCTCCCTCCCCCACTCTCTCTGTCTCTTTCCCCGCAGGATCATCCCACCCCGACGGGCGGTCACCTCAGCAGGAGGAGTCGCCGCCGCCGCTTCGCCTTCTCTCCCGCAGGACCTGACGGCAGTACGCCTCGCCGCGCCGAGCCCGTCGCCATGCAAGCAGGGAAGGCAGCCGGGAACCGGGAGGGCGGCAGGCCCCTGCAGCTCACCATGAAGAGGGGCTACGAGGTGCTCCGCGACCCGCATCTCAACAAGGTATGGGCGGGTGCCAGCCCTCTGCCCTCCGCCGCCTGTCTGCGGGCCGTGCCGTGCGCTTCCCCTCCTATGGAGCCTGCAGCTGGGCTTTGCCTTTCCCCGGGCTCACCCTTCCTCGCTTCGCAGAGCTCTAGGAGGATGCTGGTGGGCTTTCACGTGCGGGTGTGCTGCTCCGCTGCCGGCTACAGTGCTTCCCGGCCTCCCATCCACAGCGCCTTGCTCTGCTTCCTGAGATAGTGTGTGTGGCCTCCGTGGGTACCGGAGGGCTTTTGTCACGGTGTTTCTGCTGCCAAGTCCAATGCCCGTTCCCCCTGAGCCGCATCAGTGGATGCACTCCGCTTTTGAGAGATGCTGTAGCACAGGGAAACCTGTTTATGGCATCTCTCATGCACTTAAGGCACGCTCAGCTTGATAAAGTTTGTAAACATGTGAAATGACTTGGACTAAGAGAAAAGGTGAGTATGCATTTATACAGTGCTGATACAGCTGTGGTGTTCTGATAACAAATACTTCATTGGTTTGCTGGGCCTTGGATTTGTTGCTAAAATGAAATATGAAGAGGGTCAAAGGTAGGCAATAAGCCTCGTGTAACACATGAGACCTTGGTTAAGCCCATAGCCACAGCTTTGTCCTTGTGTATCAGCTTTACTGCTTGGCTTCTGTTTGTGCTCTGACTGGTACCTCTGCTTTAAGATGTATATACAGTCATTTTGCTTACTGCCAAGTTGTATGAATTGACAAAAACTGTGTCTTCAGCCTTACCGGAGAGGTTGACTCATCAGTAAAAGCTCCATATATTAGTTGGATGAATGGCACTTCTATTAGTGCTGGTGCTTGGATACACAGTTTCCTCAGCGGGTGTGTGGTGTCTGTGTGTGTCCCTTGAGGTCAGGTAAAATGGAAACTAACCAAAAGGTGAAAATCCCAAGAAGAACCGACGAGGGGCTGCTTCACTTGGGATTGCTTTTAGCAATTGCAGTGTTCATGGAGAAGACTGATTCAGAATAACCAAGGGCGACTGATTGCTGCCTTTTCCCCTCAAACATCTTTCCCTTGAACTGCATAGCTGCAGATGAGATGCTGAAGATGAAAGCTTGTGGTTAATTTCTTGGCTTAGACTTTGCTCTTCCTCTCCTCTTAGCTGTGTTATGGCACGCATGCTGCATAACAGAAAAGCCGGGAGGTGAATTCTCCCAGCCACCTTTTCCCAGCTCACAGAGCATTCTGAAAGATGCAGGAAAGGTTGGCTTACATCTCCGTGCTTGTCTGTGAGGAAAGTCAGGTTCACAGCCAGGAGGGGTCCAGCAAGCTGGTTTTGAGATAGGTGATCTTTGGTGGGTATGGATGTATCATATCTTACAAGATATGGAAGGGCAATGAATTAAAAAAAACAACAACTGAGAGCTTAACATGGTTACCTTTCTAATGATTTGTGATAGCCTGCATGCACAGAAGCTGGTACTCCACGTTCATTTTCTGGTGCCAAGGCTGTTAAAAAAGCATCAGGCTGTACAGAAGTCAATCTGAAGCTGACAAAATATCTCCTTTAATGATTCTAAAGTACAGGACTTGTTTGCAGTTCTGAAGAAGTGCCAGAACTTTTTGCTATCTCATGGACTCTGCTTAAGGGCTACAATTGCTTGGTATCAGCACTTTCTTTTCGGTACCGTGCCAGTTGCAATAGTCCTTCTTGCATACACTTGGCAAAAGTAGGCAGTGAGCACCAAGAAGTGGTATCTATCTGTGACCTAGAAAAGTTGTAGAAAAGTAAGACAAGATGCATGTTTGTTACTACTTGAATCTTGTTTGATATTTCTTGTCTCTCTTTTGTAAGTAAAATTCAGTTTTTGCAACTTACATTGCAAACTCCAGCAAGTCAAAGCTGAAACTGAAGAGTTGTTTTCAGGGACTCTTCAGCCACAACCATTGGCCTGGCAAGCAGATAAAGCTCAAATGTGCATGCTATGTGAAGAAACCTACAGCTTGAGTCCTCAAATAGTATCTCCATTTTATCAGAGAGGCTTAAAGGAAAATTTTATGAAGAATCATTTATACTTGGACTTCTTTTAAACATAGAAGTAGGAGGAAATAAGGAAGATGAGTTTGGATACCTATCAGCACGTAGTGTTCTGCTCATTCAATAATGAAGATGGATTTTGGCACAATCAGTGCATTTATGGAATTTTATACTTAACCTAAATGGCTGGGATTAGGCAAGAAGGAGGGCTGTAGGAAGGTCAGGGTAAACATCTAAATTTCTTCTTTTCCCTTTTATTCTACCTTGACAAAATTTCCAGACACAGAAGAGCACACATGACACTGAAATACATCCTTCACAATTCAGTTCTCAGATCACTTATTTTTCACACTATAAAATTCATATATCTACTAACTTAGTGGGATACGGCTGGATTATTATTATTATTTGATTTTCTTCCTTTTGGAGTGTTTTGCCCAGATAAGAAGCCATTACTTCTTTCTTTTTGATGCATCAAAAATCATTGGGACAGTGGATCTTAGCACACTGAGTCAATTACATGAGGATGCACAATAATGTAAGGACACAAGTTTAAGCCTATGAACAATAGTCATGGTTCAGTTTATCATATGATATTTTTAAACTCTATGGATCTACGGCATCTTTAGAAACTTCTTGTGACTTTTTTTCTTGCACAACTAAACACTATGAGTAGGAATTACAAGGAAAACAAACAGAGTTTTACTTCTTTTCATTGAAAAGAAATGCATTAGGAACTTTTGGCAGCAAGCTGGATGCTCCTTAAGCTGATGAGTTACAGCAGTATGACAACAATAGGCTCTTTCCTCCTGTAAATCTTTCATTTATGCTTTTCTCAATATGAGGGCTATTTTTAAGCACATAAATCATAAAGACACTTTATGCTAAACTTTTATCTCACGTTTACTTTTTTACCCTTAAATATTGTTTAAACAAGTCATAATTTCCCTTAACCTGCTTATTTTCAGACTCTTGATGTGAAGATATGCAAACATATATTTTAATTCCAAACTTTACAAATAGTCTTTATTGGTTGCCAAGTCTAAATGCTTGCCTGATTGAGAAACTGGGCCATTCAGGGACTGCTTTTATATTGCAGCAAAGCAATTCACTGAGCGGAAAAGAAGCGGTTCTGTTAAATCTAAGTGCTGGATGGCTCTTTTCTCTTCACCAGATGCTTCATTTTAACTACTCTTCTTTGACTGACCACTGTTGTTGCTAACTGTGGCATGCTTGTAAAATGCTAAAATGCTGAACCCTCTTCCTTCTTTCCTTTTATTCAATTTCTCCTAAAGTGGTGGAGGATTCCAGAACAGACCATTTGATGGCTCTGCTGAACACCTCAGGGTCCCAAATCTCAGTCCCACCTGCAATGGCAGTGATGTTTTATCTTTAGCACCTACTGTAAGTGAGGCACTTGGATCCCAAAGGATCCTCAACTTACTTTTACTGATTTTAACATGAATATTAGTTGTTGCTTGGAGTTGACTGTGAATCCATTGGCTTGCTACTGAAATCACTGTACAACAGCCAATGGAAAAGACCACTTATTCTGGTGCTATACTTCTGGCAGTGGCCAAAATGGATCCCTCAGGAAGAGTAAAAGAAAGGGGAGATCAGTTCAGTTGAAAGGGATACTAAAAGCTCCTCCAGTCCAACTTATGAAAGAAGACTCTGGTGACATTTTCCCAGAATAATAACTCCAGGCTGAGAGAATGAACAGTTTACGATGGGATTATTGAGATTTCAGTGCTTGGTTTTCCTATCAGGTTACATCAAATACATGTACTAATTTATTGAAAATATATTAAACTTAAAAAAAAAATTCAAGTAAAATAATTATCTGAGTTAAACATACATCTACTTCCTGCTTCACTCCTGTGTTTCAGGCAGTGGGACAAGAGTGCTTGTGACATAAGCTGTTTGTTCTAGGTATGGTGGTTTCACTGAAATCAAATTTGATTTGATGTAGGAGAATACAAATATAAGAAGCTGCTCTAACAAAATCTATGCTTTTACTAAATACTAAGCAGTAGAATTCTTTTCTCCTTCTGCTGGTAACATTTATGTTTTCACTTCTTAAACCTGTGATCACTTTGAGTCACCTACAATGGTCTGTGCTCACTTTAATCTTAGCTGATATGCCAAGAAGAAAACTGATAAATCTGGGGATGAAGGAAGAAAAACACTCTCTAAAATGATCTGTTAGAAGCATTTGTATTAACTTGTAAAATAGGTTTTCTGCAGGTTATTTAATACCATATGGGATGCTTTAGGATTAAGTGCTAGTAGGCATGACAACTCTGATTATTTTTTTCTGTCTGTGTAGTTGCTTATCATTCTCACAATCTTCCACCTCCTTTTCCCTTTTAGCAATTTTGCTCTTTACAACACCGTAATTCTTAACATTAATACTTCTGATCACCTGGCAGAACTGTTCAGATGTTGATAGGGATAAGTACATGCTGTTTTTTTTTTTTGTCTTTCACAAGACTAAATGATAGTATGATTATTTTAGTACAGAAAGCTTCATCAATCTGGTCTTTGTCTGGAATCTTTTAGAGAGAAATTTTATTGATTCTGCCTTTGTGTTATGTGAGCATTATAATATTGATCCATTATGCGGGCCTGTGAAACAGGAGTTACTATTCTGTGGAATAGCATCCTCAAAGAGGGAGTTCTTCAGGTGGGAGTTTTGTTCATACCAGAGCTGTTTGCTGTTTAAAAGCCATGACCATAAGTTGTAGATTGGCAGAACTGCAGCTACATTGAATGTTTGTTTTCTGGGGGCAAAGATGTGAGCTCAGTGGTTGCTCACTGTTACCTACCGTGCGGTTGGGTGAAGAGGTTATGATGTTAGCCCATGTATTCTTCTTTCTTGAAACACAGTTTCTGTTTCTCTGTGGATAAAATTAACTTGCATCTTGAACTGTATGAGACTTCCACGTCCTAGTTTCCTTATTGATCTTTTCCCTGCCTGCTCTTGTGGTTAGGGAAAAATTGAATTTTATGGGGTGCAAGGAAGGAGCTGTGATGCAGGACTATTTTTGTAGGAACTCTTTTATTGACAGTATGTGTGAAAGGGCTTTAAAAAAAGGTTTCTGTTCTTCATTCCATCTCTCTTATTTCAAGACAGGTTTGTCTGCTTAAGCAACCTTTGATGCAAATATGAGTGACTTCCCTTAGCTGCTACTGCACTCTACATTACTATGCTAGAAAGTTTGGGCAGGGGCAGCTTGTGGTGACTGCCTTACACAAGTTACAAGGACATTCTCACTGTCTGAACAGAACAACTTTGTGTGCAAGAGACAATTCCTCTGCTGGGGCATGCTGTGGTCTGAGAACTGTAAAATTGAGACCTGGTGCCATTTTCCTTGCTAACCTTCTGAGGGAGGGAAGAGGTCCAATTTCCTAAGTTGTGTATGGGGAGGACGTTCTGTGAAAGGAAAACTGCAGGCTATTTTAGTCACTGTTGATGGCAAGATGCTGTGGAGAAGGGCCTTCCACAGCCCATTCTGTGCCAGGCTTGGTGAGGGCGAGCTCTGTAAAAGTGGATCATTGGATGCAGTGCCACCTCATCTCTCCACTTATCCTCTCTTTTGCAGTAGCAAGTTAAATAGAGCAGCCCTGAGGGAGACCAGACTTGTCTGCTAGAGCAAGCAGCCAAGCAGGGCCAGAGGTGAAAGTTCTCAGGATGAGTAGAGAGACTAGAAATAATAAGGCAAAACCCCACTAGCATATGAAGTGTGTTCTTCCACCATGTCTTCTGCATTGAAGAGTCTCTTCTTGAAGGTGAGATAACCCATATAGCTGAGCAGGACAGAGCCCAGCCCTTTATTCTGGAAAAAACTTTGGAAGGAGAAAGGTCAATAGACAGTCCTACAGGAAAAGTAAGGAGTTAGTGATTGTAAGGGTACAAAGGGGTCTCGATAATGTGCACATGTGTAAGTAAAATGTGAGTTAAAAAAATGGTAGAGAAGAGTAGCATGGATCCAGGGATCTTCCTAAAATCAATTCAAGAACGTGCAGTTTATCTTTTGGGAAAATAGAGGCATTTCAATCAGTTTATTTTTCCATCACATTCTATTTTATGGGTACAGTCTGCAGTGCATTTTGCCTTCTGGTGTTTTTTTTTTTTTTTTTTTTCCTGATCAAGTAGGTAAGTTGCACTGGTTAGCATTATATTCCCTTCTTTCATTTGGCTTCTGGTTCTTTGCTTGCATTTATGAAAAAGAATGCTGAGTCAGCACAGCAGGAAGAAAGCTCTGTGACTTGAATTAAAAGCAAATAAAATAAATGAGAAGTTGCTATGTAGCTATATAAGTATAAGCTTCTAGCAACTGGAAGCTGGTATGAATAGTTGCAAGAAACTGAAAGAGTTGTTTTGCTGTGAAGTTGTTTCAGGCATTAAAATTAGTTTTGGTTATGTAATTTTCTTGTAAACTTCAGTAACTAAAAGCAAACAAACAAACTCAACTCTTTCTTGAGACTACTTGAATAGCAACAGTGCTGGCACAGAGCACCATCTAGGCAGGATTTGGGTATTTAAAGCAGATTAGATGTGGTTCTCTACAGTAGATTTTATAGAGAAGCTGGAATGGTATGCAACTTGTGGTGGTCTTTTTTTTTATTTCATTGACGGATGCTTAAAATATGATTGGGCTTGATCAGAAATTGTACTTCTATCTAGGTAAAATAAACTAAAAAGAATATGCTTTCTGCAGAAAACACGTCTCAGAGTCCATATGTTCTTATTTTGCACTTTTCCCTTCATGCATTAAATTCTGCTGTATCAGTCATTTGTACTGAACTGTTTCTGGAAAAGACAGAAGCTGAAGCTGTTGCAGACACAAGCTTCTCCTACCCTGCTTCCCTCTCTGAGGAGCTGAGGAAGTGAAATTCGTGTGACAGTGATGTTTGTTACTAACCTGTGACCCCAGGTTGAATTGTGCTTGATGGTTAAGTACTTGTACACGTGCAGTCTTTGCTTTTCATATTCTTTCTTTTCTGACTGCACAGTGATTCAGATGGAAGCTGTGCATTTGGTGCATAACTGACTTGTGATGATTGATGCTGGGATGCTGTGCTGAGGGCCTCATTGCTCCATGACTAAGTGGCAGGGGCTGTCTGCTGTCATGCTAGATGTTGTTGAAGAAGGTCCAAAACATCAATCCCAGAGAGCTCTGAGGTCCACTGTAGCAGGAAGAGTAACATAAAATATAGAGAAAAGGGGTGAGAACAGAAAGCAGAGTGTTGATGGTTGTGCATACCTGTGTGCACAGGGAGGTCTGTTCAGCCCCTGTATTTGAAACAAAGATTGTATTCTGCAAGCACTGGTAAGAGTTAAACAGTTAGCATGTGCTGGAACCTATTGGGCTGTCTTTCTATTTTGCTACACAGTAGTGTTGGGCACAGTGGAGTGCTTTTTAAAAAGACAAGCAAGCCGGTTGCATTCCTTCAGCACAGGTGCAGTGTCAGGGAGGAACCGGCATCTGCTAAGTGACAACTGGTGAATAATTGATGCTCATTTGTGTTCGTGTATCCATTGTCCTCATTCAGTGCTGGCTGAGATCTGCCTGTTGAGACAAGTACCTGTGAACTTCTGACCCAGAGATGTGCACACATGCCTATCAGCTGGGCATGGAACTGAATAAGGAGAACTGTATTTTTCATGGTGTGGTTACCATGATATCTCAGCACTGCTTAGGTTTCTCAGGCATCAGTGAGTTGAACTGCAAGTGGGTATAAATTAACCTGGATCCCTTCACTTCCATGAACAGTGGTTTATTTGATCTCAGTGTAATACACATGGTTTGTGTTTAAAAAGATGCTGATTTGTGAACTTCTTTTAAAAAGACTTTTTCCAGTCAAATTACCATCATTGGAAGACTCAATCTTAAAGCTTCTGAAAATAAAAAAGCATTTCATAACATGTAGTAAGTTAATAGGAATCTTAAGACTGCCTTAAGGGATTGTCAAGATTATGTACATTCAAGACACCTTCAGGAGCCTGATGAACCTTGACATACAGCCTGTGGAATCTGGGTTAGAACATAATCGCAAGTGAGGTCATGGCTTTTACAGTGATGATGCATACGTGTAGGGTGATACTTGAGAATGACTAAGGACTTAATTCTGGTGCTGCTTTTAGTAGTTTAAAATCAGAATAAATTAACGGTAAAGGGGTGCAAGAGGGGATACTGCTTCAAAACTGACACAAAATGAGCACTGGTGTTTTAATCCTACAGTAATCCTCCTTTGCCACCTTTAGAGTCTGAACCCCGTTAAGCTCCTCAGACTTTTAAGTCCTAATTCCAAGGAGCCCATCTAGAAGCAAAGTTTGAAATATGTATGTAGCGTGAAGGTTAAATAATTTTTGACTAACCAGATCTTTCTGAGATTATAAAGGCTGTAGTTTAATTTTAACAATATTAGATAATGTCTTCTTAAATAAAATAATGAAGATAACTTTAAATCTTTGTGTGACTTTGGGGGGAAAATATGTTGTATTTTTCTGTTATAGGACAGATCTCCAAATTAATTTTGTATTTGAATTATGTGTATTACTTTTTTAAGGAAATTGTTTAATAGAAAACCCCTTAATTGTATTCATAAGAAAACAAGTTTTGGTCTTATCACAGTTTAAGCTTTGCTAATGTAATGTGTTGCATAATTCAGGAAGCAAAAATCCTGACTTAGTAGAAGGTGAAGGTCACAGGGCACCCTGGAGAGAATTCTTGCAAGCTTTCTGTTGAAATCAGTCTCTGTAGTTTACTTGAATACTGTTCCCTAGTCCTGTGTGAAATACAACACTGCTTGAGGTTGTTTATGATGCAGAGGAAGTGCAGAGTAAATGCTTTATAGATGCATAAACTATACACAATGTAGAACTGGGAAAAAAAAAATTTTCTACTGATTTGAATACTTAGGACTTTTGGAAATATGTCAGGACATAATTGTCTGGCATAAAAGTTCAGAATGCAAATTCATCACCGTTTTGCTCTTAAAATGCATTGCTGCCCTATGCTTTTATATTATCTTTGCATGTTTATGCTTAGGTTTTGCTTACTCTATTGTTAAAGTAGCAAAAGTTGCATGTTTCCAGCTTAGAAAAAAAATATATTTTTCTCCAATAATTAAGTTAATATTAAAACAGAAGTCATTCTTCTGCATTTTTCCTCACATTTTCATAACATAAATACCTCTATAAGTGATATACAAAATTACAAAGACATTTTGTTCAATAAAACTTAGTTCAAATACACTCAGTCTTCAGTCCTGAGTTTGTATTTTAAATCAATCTATCTTGTTAATGGATAGCATGTACCTTACTGTGAAGTTTAAGTGATTTTGGCGTCTGGTTCAGACTGAGATTTCTCAAATTAGCTTTCTTCCCCTTGTTCCCAGTGAGTGATATGTTTTCAAGTTTGCTTCTGGAATGGAGGTATGATAGTATTGTATCTGTGCTTTTCAAGAGCAGAAAATAATTGTTATGAAGTACGTAATTCCCTTTCCTACAAAGGCAAATATAATTTTGGTTTTCACTAATGACATCCAAAAAGTCTTTGCCTTAAGTCTCTACTGGAGACAAGTGCACACTTGCGACGACAAAGTATGTTATAATATTTTCAGTAATAGCCTTTATCTGACTTATTGGATTTCCTTCTGCATGTATCTGACCTTAGAAAGCAGATTTGTATGTGGAGATATGCTTACAAAATAGACAGTAAAACCTCTTTATATAAATAGTACAATGGGCTCTGTTATTACAGATAGAAATCAGAATGGGAGAGCACTGCAGAGCTAAAGTAAAATGAATACCTGAATCTGTGAAGCCCTGAAACTTGATTTTATTTGGCTTGAATCTGTTGAATTACTGTGCAGTGTTATTTTGGAGGACTTAGGCAGGAGAGAGAGACCTGATGCAGAAAGCCTGTCTGTAAGTACATAAGTAGTTTTATAAAGGTATTATGGTGCTCTTGCATCTTTGTTCCTTACACACACTTCTCTGCCCTGAAAACTACTAGTTAATAAACTCAGGTTATACATCTTTGAGGATTAGATTTATCAACTACATTGTTTTCTCTAAACAGAGGCTGGACGAGGCCTTCCTCTTGCTTATGTGGTAGGGGACTTGAATGTTAATTTATTTATTAGGTCATTCAAGGGTCAGATATAGAAATAAGGAATGCCCCTTATATTAACTTGATAATTTTGAAATGCCTTTCACTTTGTTTACAGCATATAAATTTTGTCTTAGGTTTAGAACTCTGCTGTGGAGAAACTAAATATGTTAACTGTAGATGAGAATATTCAGTGTGTTTGTATGAACAGGTATCAGGAAAGGTAACTTATGTGCTAACTTTTTTTTTCTGCTTTGAAGGTAGCTTTCGCCACACTCCCTCATCAGATGCTTGAAAACAACATTTTATCTAAACTCAGAGAAAGCAGGAGATCTCATTTTGCATTTCACCAGAGAAACTTAACCAGTCCAACTTAGCCTTGTAGCCACTGGCATTGGGTTAACCAGCAAAAAAAAAAGTGTTCCATGTCAGGAGCAGGTCTGAAACTAAGATCCCTCGCTCTTCTGCCATACTGGAGAGAAAAGCCCTCTGCCTTAAAGGGATAAACTTAAAATGGAACATTTAAAAATAAAAAAATAAAAAAAAGCATCCTTCTGAGATTTAATTCTTATTCACACATGCACGTGCAAATACACAAAAGTAAGATAAAGAGAGAAACTCTTTGATCTAAGGCAATTTCCTAAACTTCTTATTCACACACAGGTTCTGCCTTCTGGACCTCCGGTTACTGAGTCCTCCAATTATTTTTCTGCAGTAAAGATGTAGAAGGTAAACATGGGCAAGAAGAGAAGATGAATATGGGAAAAAGGACAATTTATTTGTCACAGTGTTCCACTAGCAGTTCACACAGTGTGACCAACTGTCACTCTTTCTTGTTTACTACGAGGTGTATTTCAAAAACTTTTAATTTAAATTTCAGGGCTTTTTAATGAGTATGGGCACACACTCTTCCCACCCCTTTCGTGAGATCTACTTCTGCAGGAGAGACAAAATATTTTAGTAAGTTGGGCACTGACCTGGAAACTAGGTCAGTAATTTTGCTTTCTCATCTGTAAAAGGAAGCACTATTTGAGAATTTTTCAGAATGAAAAGCAGTGTAAACTATTAGATATTGTGAGGTGAATCTCGTTTTTCAGTGATCTTCCTGGGAGTTCTACTGTTGTTCTGTCTTACCTTCTCATGCTACTGTAGGAGAAATTTTTCTTTGTCCCAGCCTCACATAGCACGTGAAAATGCCATGTTTCATTCTTACTGTTAATGTCTTATGACTAAGTGTGTCTAATCTATACAGTTCTGATATATTTTGTCCATATCCTTCTACCTACTGCCATATTGCAGTTACACTTAGAGAGTGTATTAGTGGATGTGCAGCCTCCTGTCCGTGCGGTTTCCTAGATCCATGGAAATCCATTTAATAGGATCACAGAGTACGGCCAGTGTTGAATGCTGCGAGGGGGAAGGCAGATCTGAACAGGCAGGAACAAACGATCCATCTGTGTAGTTAAACCTGCTCCTGGCTTCAGGCCAGGCTGTGCCACATACGGATTAGTTCCAATTAGATGAAGTGGTAGCTGACCCCTGGCTGCCTTCTCTGAGCCTTCTGGTCCTGGGCAATGCTGGTAAGTGTCACATCCATTCCAACTAAGTGGGAAGAAGAGGAGAGAAAGTATTCGGTTATTGATGCGCTGAATGCCCGAAGCACAGATCAATACAGGCAAAACTTTCAGTTAACGACTAGTTGGCAGTTCTTAATTCAATGGAAAGTCATTCCTTCAGGAAGCTAGAATTTGTGATTCCAGGACTTGAATACATGTGATTATGTGAATGAAAGCTGTCTTTCTACAAGTATATTTAGCTGAAGACTTTTGCTAGTTATTGAATGGGCCAGGTGTTACAAATTTGAAAAGAACTCTTTTCCCACACTTTGGATTCCTATGTTGACTACCTAAAGAAAATGTCTTGCATTGAAAATGTCAAAATGCTGAGTAAAGCTTCTGCCATATTTCATGTAGTAGGAGATTGCTGTTGCTCGCAAAGACATCTTTTTTGTTTTTCTTTTCTGAAACATGATGATGCACTTGTGTCCTCTAAAGTACAGGAGCTGCGCTTTCTTTTTATATGTTTTGTTAGGGCATTCTCATTTTACTTCTTTAAATACCTAGCAAAGTAATTTGATCAAGGTCTAAAAACTAGAAAACTGAATTCATTTTCGTGTCAAAATATTGAATTCTGTTATGGATTTTCAAAAGTGATGAGAAGGCTCATCTACATAGACAATTTCTACATAGACAGCGAAGCAATAAGGCAGTAATTACTCATCTGGCTGTGGGAAACCGAGGCTGGACCTGCTACATAGTCTGTTTTGCATTCTGTGAATCTATTATCCATAGCAAGTCTTGTCACTGAAGGATAGATTTTGTTGATCTCATTTAGGAACTGTGGGTGTTGGAGTCTAAGTACTGCTATGAGAAATCCAACTCAGTTTGAAGGTGGTGAGACTAACGCTGGTTTTCCTACTTTTCTTTTTCTGTTGACAATATATGTTATAGGCAAATGATTTTTGCTTTGCAGTGCCTAATGCATGTCTGTGTGAACTCAACCTGTTCTGAGGCATGGTGTGAAGAGAACATCACATGTTCTGCCATTCTATCTTATGCCTGGGAATAAGTAGTTAAAGGCAAGTTAGCAAAGGAGAGGTATTGTCGAATGTGACATGTGGGACAGAAATAATCTAAGCACAACATGTCCAGCATGTCCTGGGCTTTAAAAGAGTACCTTCTAATCAAAATTAAACCTTTAATTTTCCATGCTAAGGAACTTGCAAAGAGTGTCCTTTATTTTTATGAGCTTTTGCTGTGATTTAAACTTCCTATTTTATTCTACAATCTGGCATTTTATCTGTCTATTAAGTTCTGTCAAACCATGTTAGTTTAATTTTGTGGAAGAATTGTTTGTGTATGTTTATTGCACTGTAGCTGGCCTATCTCACCAAGCTTTTCCAGTGCTTTGACTCAGAATCAGCTGGCTTACACAGATGTGTGAAACTAACTCGAGTGTGCCTTCAGGATTTTTCCCCTGCTTGTCTCAGAGTAATATCAGCAACAATAATAACAGAAACCATTTGATGTGAGAGCACTTTGCATTCCTGAACAGAAAGTGTGTGTGTTATGTGTCTGGATAATTTTTTTTTTTTTTTTTACAATGACTGTAGTTCTAAAAACTATAATGCCTCCTGAAATGATGCTTTGATGCAGCCTCTGATCATTGTGGTACCCCTATACTGAACTAACAACAGTTAAAAGGCAGCCTTTTTCTTGCCTCTATCCATGGCTGTCCCCACTTAGAGGTCATCTGTGGTCTCAATGAGTGTGCATGCCATTACCTTTTCCAGGTCACTGGCAGAGATGTTACACAGGACAGATCTCATTACAGACTCTTGCATTACTCCACTTCTAATGGCCACCAGGTGCATGGAATGAAACTAGACTAGAAGGAGTTTGGTAGGGCATGTGGGTATTTACTCTTTTTACTTTTGAATGCCTGTGAAAATCATGTCCCACTGTACTGACGTTTTGCTGAATGTCTCTGCTACTTCCGAAAAGGTTTGAAGCAACCCCCATGGCACTGACTCACCTTCCTTGCTGTAATCTTGGCCTGCACAATCTCTTTGGAGCTCTACAGCCTCAATCACCTCCATGAATTGAGAAGAGACTCATCTTCTCTAGCTACATTATTATGCTTGCAAGAGATAGGAATGAATGTAGAAGCCATAACGTTTGGTTAACGATTTTAAAAAAATATATACATTGGACCTGCACTTGACCTAATCAATTATAATAACATAGAAGTAACACAAAAAGTCTTGGTTGTTCAGAACCTCTGCTGACCAGGAAACTCTTCTTAGGGAGTAAGCCAAACCTGCTGCTGTTAGTCCTCTTAGGCTGTTTTTTGAATTTGCAGTTGGTTTGAGCCATTTGTAATTCTTTGTGACTGAATAATTCAGAATAATTTAATTATATTATTCTTGCTTATGTTAACGTGTCAGTAGAAATATAACAAGTTCACCATAAAAAAGAATGTGACGTTTTTCTCATCTGAATTCTGTTGAATGGAAAAACAGAGCACATGCAGTACTCCGTGCTCATGTTAAGAATAGTTTTTAATCCAATTTCTTATATCTTAATTAATGTGCTTACCCACACAGATTTGCAAATTTTAAGCAAGTAATAAACACTCTGTCCTCTGACCTGCAGTTTCAATAGTAATTAGTGTTCATCTGTCAACCAGATGATCACAGTATGTAATTGCAAGGGTTTCTTAAGACAATCTAAAGAATTCTTACTGCATTACATTTATTGTGTGTGTGTTTTCTAGTTTAGATTTTTTTTGTGTCTTTTCTTTTTGTGTGTTTGTTTGTTTCTTTGATGGGAATGGAGAGATTTAAGCATTTTTTGTTTGTTTGCCTTTTAATTTTGGGCTAACTGTGGTCTGAAGTCTGAATGGCTGTCTACAACTGGGACATACTGGTGGACTCCTGGGACATATCTTTTATGAGTTCAAAACAATTCAGTTCAAATACTTTGAGACTAATCCATAATACAAACCAGTTACAATAAGTGGGGACAATGAAGAAACTTGATTCAAAAGTGAGCATTCTATTACAAAGAAAAGAAACATAATGTGCATTCAACCTATATAAATCATTGAAGAAATGCTTTATACACCCTATCACCAGTAAAAATGATTCACAGGATGTTGTAAGTGCTGCTCTGAAAGTAATGCCTCCTATTTATTTCCATGAAAGCTACATCAGATACAAAGAACACAACAGCACTATTTGATAGAACAAATTCTCAGCTACCAAACACTATTTTTTAACATGGTCACCATCAATAACTGAGCATTTTTGCTGGCAGTGATCAAGAGCATGCTGAGCTCATAAAAATCTGCACCATTGGAGGTGACCTACTGTCTCACATCTGCTAGCATGGTGTTGTTGCTAGAATTACGTTGCCCATGCAGTCCATCTTTCACCAGACTGAACAGATGGAAGTCAGAAGGTGCCAAATCTGGACTATACAGTAGGTGTGGTAGGACAGTCCAGCCACAACGGGCAGTGTGCTCCATGGTCTTCAAACTGTTATGAGATCATACATGAGATTATTCTGTGGCATGTTACAAGAAAATGGTTATATTCTCTGAATTTATTCCAGAATTTTGAGCCTTCAGCTTAGTCACCATCATGATGTAATGGTCAGAGTTGATAGTTCCTTCAGATTCCGGAAAATCCAGAAGGATCACCCCTTTTCTGTCTCAAAAAATCAGTTTGCATCACTTTAACCACTGGGGCTTGCGTCTTGAGCTTTTTCTTGAATAGGGAATTCGCATGTTACTCCATGAACTCTGATTCTGCCTCACTGTGGTGATGCTACGTCTTGTTGCTGGTAATAATGTGATCTTGAAAACTATCACCTCCAGCTTTGCATTGATTCACTAAGACTTGACAAACTTGCCTACAGAGTTCTGTTCCTGTGTGAACATTCACAGGACCAACCTGGCACAAACTGCAATATTCCAATGTTATCCCCATAAATTACAACACACTGAAGCCAATATTAATCTTTGTATACAGTTCCCTGGTCATAATCTGCCAATTCATGCAGATGAGCTGATCAAGACACTCTTCATTTTTTAGTGTGACACCTGTGCGTGGCCGTCTGCAATGTGACTTGTCTTTAACACTGCTGTCACCACGGCTGAAACACACCACTCACTGCACTCACGTCTGCTGTTTGGTCTCCATAGAGCAAGAGTCAATGGGTACAATTTTTTCCACGTGGAGGAATTCAGTTACACACGTTTTCTTCATAAATGCTTCTGCTACAATCTGTCATGCAGAAACAAAATGCGACAGAATATTGGTGGGAAGGTTCATCCTCTATTGCCATACTGCCAACGTCTGCCTCTGTAGTTGTGGGCCTAAAGGAGCCTTTGCTTTCAGAGCAGCCCTTCTGTGTTACGCCTTAAATTTACACATACAGTAGCCTTCCTGAGGTTTCCACTTCAAACAGAATTTCATTTGATTGTTGGACCTGAAACATGGAGCGGCCGTGGCTCATAGTTGGTACTGATTTATTCTTTTTTTTTTATACCTTAGCAAACTTTCATAACAGAGAAACGTGAGAGTTTCCTCTGTAAATAAATAAGATCAGTGAGATTAGACACGCAACAAAAGGCATGCAGCACTTTCCTATGGGTATTCTGTTTATTCCTTACACTCGTAATGTGTATTGAGGTAGAAATATGTTGTTTGTAGAATATAGTAATGTAAGAACTATTTTAAAAAGATATGGAGTAACCTATATACAAATGCTTCTTTCCATTTACACATAGGAAAATCCTTCTCAGGTTGTTGGATATAAAGGCCAGGTCATGTTCTTCATAGGCCATCAAAATCTTTCATGTTCTGAGTCTGACTGAAAATATTTCTGCTACACTTGGTTTGCCAGTGTTTTAAAAATCAAGCGTGGTTCAATGCGTAGTCACGCTGAATCCTGACATTGAATGACTGGCTTAGAGTTCAGTGGGGCCAGTTCCTGTGTTTTTTTTCAGCTTCAAGAAAAGCAGAGTTGGCAGTTCTCTTCTGTTTCCTTCCTGACTTTTTTTTTTTTTTTTTTGTATGCAATGTGTATTAAATCTTTAGTAAGCATATTTTGAACTTCATTTCCTTGGTTGTTATCTAATCACTTTGAATGGATAATGCTTGGGTCAAGTGTATTTTTGGATGTTTACTCCAAACATTAGAATAAAAAAAACCAACAAAATAAAAGAGCTTTTATGGAGCAGGTAACATCCAGTCAGAAGATCTGATGCTGAAATTCCTGTGTCTGTTAGCATTGTTGGATGGCTGTTGCTTTGTTCCTCTGTAATGTCTTAGTTAAGTATTAATTTGTATGAAAAATTAAAAGGAATAATTTAGTTAACTGTGTTTAGGCCATTAAGTTACTAGCGTCATCTTACAAAGTCTCTCTTGCTGTTGTTTAATGCTGAGTAGGATGCAAACAGTGGAATTCAAATTAATGTTCATATGGGGCAGATTCCCCCTACCTCATCTGTTTCTCAATGGTTACGAGGATGCGATTCATTTTCATGCTGGCAGGAAGATAGGTATCAAAATTCCCTAATTCCATTGGCTCTGAAAGAAGCTTTCAGCTCTTCCTGTTATCTGTGTTTCTGTGCTCATGTTCAAGGCACAAACCTCTTAAAATACATTAATCATAGAATCATAGCTTGTTTCAGCACTGTGTGGAAATGGAGGGTAAAGAATCAGCTTTTTAGGTAAAGCATCTTCTGACATCCTATAAGACAAACCACAGAACAACTTTTTCATGAATTCTCCTAGAAATTATTGGAAAACATGATAGTGTTTTTATCCATTTACTTCATTGCATTATACATTTTTTTATTGATGTGTGCCTTGATTTTTCTTGCAGGTCACTGATGTGCGTGTACATAGGAGCAAACTCCTTACACAGTTAAAAATATATATATATATGACTGTCACCTGGAAAATTGTTTTTGGATGGCTATCTAAATCTTTCTGATCATAGAACCATAGAGTTGTTTGTGTTGGGAGGGACCATTTAAGGTCATCTAGTTCAACACCCACAATAAACAGGGATGCCTTCATCTAGATCCCATTGCTCGTAGCCCGGTTCAGCCTGACTTTGACTGTCAATGATGGCTTGACAAAAATAAAAAGGTTAATTTGCAGAATATAGAATGGGTCTGGATAGGGATTTTGAGGCAGACTTTGAGGGCAAGCAAAACAGGCATAGTACACCTTAGCGTTCCTAGTATGTCATAGCCTGGGAGGATTCCAGAAAGTTTTCTTATTGCAAAAGTAGGTATGTTTTCTCTTAATTTTTTACCAGACAAAGTTGATAAAGTGCATGCAAGAATCACCTCATTCAAGGAACTGGTAAGCTTCAGGTTTTGTAAATATATTCTGCTTGGAAAGTATCCTGACTGCTTATTCCTTCCCATTCCCTGCTTCAGAAATGACTTGTATGACCTTGCTATCTACTTTGGCTCAGTAAAGGAAATAACACACCACTTTTAATTTCAGTCAGGGTGCTATATTAACCTGGATTATATATTAGTTTCCATTCCATTGAGTACAAAACTGTTTTTGACCACATTGAAGCAGTTCTCAGTGTGCGCATGTTTTTAAAGGACTTGAACATGCTGTTCAACAGAAACAAGCTGCTACATTGACCAAAATTATTTAACCAGGCATACTTATTTTATGACAACAATGTTCAGAATTACTCTTGCAAGCTGTGTGAGGGCTGAGCTGTGACTACGCACAGGGCTGCTGCAGGGCTCTGCTGCTGCTAGTACCTGCAAGAGGAATTTGCTGAGCTGTTGAGCTTTGCTTCTGTCCTAGAAGATTTGAACTGATCTTCCAAAAGCATGCATCTGCTGGCATGAACCTCAGCCTTGCTGCTCATGTAGTTGTTTGGCCAGACTTTGTTTTTTCCTCCCCCAGGTTGACAAAACTGTATCTATTGCATTAATGTAGGCTGATCCTTTGCTGGATGGCTCTGCTTCACTGGTCAACCACTAATGATTGCTTTTTAGAGTATGCGCAATGTTACTGAAACTTTTTACCATCTGCACTGTTACTTTTTTTTATTTTTTAGTAATTTGATTCTGAATTACTGTTCTGTGTGCCACTGAAAATGATTCCTTCTGGAATTCATCTTTTCAGTGCATGTTAGAAACATGTATTAATCAGATCGTAAACACACTGGAGAGGATTGTTGAACTGCAAAAAATCCACCTGCTGAGCAATAGAATATGTATATATAAATATATATAGTATATTTATATTTTGATGATCCTCATAGAATCGATGCATTAAAAAGTTGCAGCATTGTGTATTGTTGTTTGTTTGTTTTTATGTAAGAAATGTTCAAGGTGATAACTGAACCCTCCAGCAATGTCTCTCTTGAAAAGTTTGCACTTCAGATTGTTTCTAAACTGCCAAGTAGTGTAGGATGAGTAAACACACTTGAAATAATGGGGAAAAAAATATTTGTCTCTCTGTAATTATCCGGGCTAAGCTGAAGGAAAAAAAAATCACATTATTTAATGATCTAACTTAGGAACAGTATTAACTGTGTTTAGGACAGTCCAAAGGAAAAAGAGATGATTATCTCTCAGCCACTAGTTATTCATGTAAATATTAATATAAGCCACGGACAAAGTAAGATTGTTAATTAGAAAAATGAAGTTGAGTTCATTTTTTCATAATATTGTCTGAAAAGTTCTCACCAGCGGATGCTACAGTAAAAATGATCTTAAAAAGAAGTGGAGTTCAAGTGAAAGAAAAGTTGCCACATTAGCAGATACTTATTATGTTTCCTTTTGTTGCAGAGTATTCACCCCTTTCACAGAAAAACAAATGAGCTGCTAGATTCTGTCCAGAAAATGATGTGGTGAGAAGAGGAAGCTATTGTTTGAACCTCTTACTCATTTTCCAAGATGAAAATGTGAAAATAAATGCTTCCAGCTCTCTTAGGAGAAATATTTCTGCATCTTTTTTGTTTGCTTTTTCAAAGAACTATTGCAGACCAATCCTTTCACTTTCTAAAAGCCTATGTTTAGGGGGAAAAAAAGGTCAAAACCCAGAAGATTCTGACAAGAACCATAGGGAGTAGCGGTGAAAGGGAACACAGACAAAGTTCAGGGGAGATAAGGAGACAAAACAGGAAAAGCCTACAAAGAGAAATTGCAGATTGTCCCTTTTCTCATTTAATATCACAGAAAATATATGGTAAAATACTTATCTGGGGGCTACACAGATTTTGAGAAGCTGAAAGAACACTGAAAATCCAAAATAAAACATTGGGCAGAGCTTAGAGCTGGCTTTCTAAATGGAATCTGAAGTAATTTTGTTTTCAAAGATAAAAGTACATATAGCCCAAAAATGACATTGCTGCTGAAGGGAGAACTGGTAGTGAAAGAAAAAGAAGCTTCAGCAGTTTCATGTGGTTTCTAACTGAAAAAAAATGTTACACTGGATGATGATCTGGATGAGACTCTCACGTGGATGTTGCAGGGGAATACCTTACCTGTGACTTGTTCTGATTTCTGCTTGTGTGAGGGGAGACGTAGGAACAATACTGAGAGATGCTTTCTTCAGACCAGTTCTTCCATGCTTCACCTAAACTCAAGTTTTCTTCCTCTTCTTGGGAAGTAGACCAAAGCTACTCTTCCTTCACTTAATGAGGGAAGATTAGACCTTGCTAAGGCGATTAGAACTTGCTAAGGTGAACAATATAGCATCTTTATTATTAAGCTGTATGGTGATACAGACTGTGTTATCAGTAAGCTTGAAGACTATGTGTGTGCTGGAAAGAAGGGCTGATTGGAACTATGTGAAATTCCTTAAAGGCAAGTGCATCTTAACCATGCATTTAGGGTGGAATAAGGCCATGAGTATATAGGCTGGGAAAGAAATAGAGAAAAAACTGCTCTGCAGATAAAGATCTGGTGAAGTTAAAGATGAGTTACCCGTATGCTTCTGCAGTAGAGAAAGCTAACTGCAATCTAGGCTGGATAGACAAGCTGGAATGTGAGAAATCCCAATGGATATTAAATAAAAAATATCACCATGAAGATGATCGAGCTGCCTGCAGAGAGCTGGAATCTGCATTCTCAGTGAGACTTGATGCTCAGCTGGAGATGTCCCTAGTCCTATAGCAGGTGAGCCAGGAAAACTCCAGAAGTCCTATCTCATTTGCATGATTCTGTTTTATTTATGGTTGACATGAACTATATGAATAAAATAAAGGCTTAGATTTAATGCTAGCTGGGTTATAATATTTTCTTCCCTTGAAATAATGCCTAGTTATCCTTTTCCCTCCAACTAAAAAAAAAAAAAAACCAAAAACCAACAAGACACCTTTTACCAAAAACTAACTTAAATATCTAAGAATTGCTTAAACTATAGGACACACATTTGCTAGTTTTTATTTTAAGCATGAGAATGCAGTACAATAGATGATCTGATTCTCTTTAATTCAGCTCAAGTGCCATCTATGCACAAGGTTAGATGCTACAAGGGGAAATCAACCCCAGAAACCCCATTTTCCTCTTTGTTACCCTGCCTTTCTTCGTCTATCCCAGTAGTATTTTTCAGTCTGTTTTCGTAAGTATAATCTAAAGACTAGTTTAAGGTTGTGTCATGAATGGTCTTATGGCTCTCACATACATTTTATCAACTTTAGGGCAAACAGTTTTTTTAAATCAAATAGTTTAGAAATCAAACTTATCATTACTTTCTTGTGGAGTTAAGCTAATGGGAAAATATGTAGTGATGTGATGTGACCATTCATTCTGAGCACAAAGTTATAATAATTTTGAGCTCATGTCAGAGAGGGAAAAAAAGATTTAAATATTTTTTCAGTTAACCTATGCCTGTTCTTTAAGGAAGAAGAATGGTTTGCTTCTTAAAACTGTCCTTTGTTAGCAGGTGGGCTTTTTGCCATCCAATTCTCAAAAAAGCTTGGAATGTATTTTGTGGTTTCCTCTATTTAGAAGGAAAAAAGTGGAAAAACCAAACAAGAAACATAGAAACAGCAGTCTAGACCCGCTCTATCTCCAGTGCTAATTACCTATCAAATACTGCTAACCTAAGCAGATATTACCAATTGCTGCTCTGTCATTTCATTATCCAATATGTTGGTATTGTGGGGGTGGTAGAGAGAAGGAGGTTTTTAATGTTGTTTTCTGTTACTTGGATACTGTTTTATGCAAGCTGACTGCAGTATTATTTATGGAATTGACAAATCCATTTCTGTATTTTAAAAGTCCTGATGTCAAATCGTACCTCTAAAATGAACACAAATTTTACTCATTATGAAAATTCTGTAAAGAAAAGAGCAGAAAGAAATAAGCTTTTTTTTTTTTTTTTTTTTTTTAACAAAAAAGTCAAATGGTCACTTTTATAGTACTTATGTGTATACATATCTGAAAAGCAGGACATGACAAGATTCCCAGTTGCTTAGGTGGAAGTTTTGCTTGAATGAGAAAGTATGCTGAAGTCCTTGGGATATTGTTCATCTGAAATAAAACTTTAGTTTTGAAAGTATGTGAATTTCCTGTAAAGTATAATTCTTCTTAGAAGGATCTAAGTTGACTGCTTTTTGATTTTTAAATGGACAGATTTTCTTAATAGTGTAATTAAAGCAAAGAATGAAAAAGACTTTAAAACTTGGCACAATTATGAATAAATGATCTACCAGAAAAGGAAATAGGAAGGGAAAGGACAGTAGTATGACAGCCAACCCAGAAGGTTCTGGCAACCTGCTTTTGGTTAGCAGTGACTTAGCTGACACTAACACATTAAAAATGGCAGATGATAGATCTACAGTATTGTCATAGGTAATAATCCAGAGAAAAACTGGGTCTTCATTACTTTGCATTCTAAAGTATAGCAATTTACTTTTGTTTTTTGTAGCAGTTGCTTTTTTCTTTGGTAAAGTCTATGGCAGAATCATCTAGTTCATCAAGAATATGTCTTCGTATGCAACAGAGTAAATGCTGTGGATTCTGTGTACATGAATACAGAATTTTTTAATTTGCCTTGTTTTTTTTGGTTTTGTATGTACCTTTTTCAATTTGTGCCCCTACTTGAAAAATATAAATGGTTAGTAATGTTTCAGTGCTGCTTAGCTCATTTTCCTACATGTGGGAGAAATTAGAGGATGTAGCAGGGTTTTTTTATTGTTTTCTGTAAGTATTACTAATAATAGACTTGATTAAGCTTTTAAACAAAAGCATTCATTTTGCGGAGGACTACTAAATAGTTCTGGTTGAACGCAGTTATTTAAACATTCCAGCTTTAATAACTTGCCAAGCTAGGAGATACTTTCCCAGGGGATGAGTTTTGAGTACCTGCTTTGTGTGGGACATCCTCACACCCCCTCCAAATCTGTGATTTGTAATTCCTTCTGAATGCCAACAGGGATTTGTATTTCAGTAGGGAAGTGCAGCATGTGAGAACTGGTTCTGACGTGCCTTTTGAGGAAAGGTTTTCCCAAGATGATAGATCAGAAATGCTGCCTTTGGACATGAAGCCAGAAAATTGCTTTATGCTCAGGGCCATCAGACTGGTGTTTCAAGACCATGTGGTGGAGAAGCAGCCTGGAAGGTTACACATAATTATGAAATGAATTGGGTACATGAACACTTCTGTCAAGGTGCGTGAAAAGAGTTTGAGGATGTTGATATTGGTAAATTTAAAATTTAGGTTATAACTACTGGAGGGAGAAAATAACTTGTCCAAGGCCATTAATTCCAGATTAGTGGATGTGTGTATCAAGGTGGAATCAAATACAACCACTCATTCATTGAGTTACAAGCTTTCAGCACTGCTGGAGAGCCCTGCCTCACTCTCCACTGCAGTGCCCATCTCCTCTACTACAGAGGCTGCCCTTCTCTGCTGAGGAAAAGTTACTTTTTGCAGTATAAGTTCAACTTTTCTTCTGGGCATAACTAAGAAGCAAAGAGAAAAGATGCCTTACATGTATGTATGTGGCGCATGAAATAGTTCGTGGCAACCCAAAGCTCTGTTGACAGGCTTGCAGCTTTTCAGTCTTGTATTCTTCTGAGCTCATTCTCTTCAGCCTTTGCATTCATGCCTTGGTGTTTCCATGGGTAGGTTGGACTTGCTCTGTGTTGTTCATGATTCACACCTGTGAGCTGTGTTTCACTAAGTTATCAATAGAAAATAAATCCTGTAGGCGTTTTACTTGCTTAGTTTGCTTTTCCTTCTGCTAAACTGTTCCACTCCCATTACTTTCTATCACAGCGTTTAACTTTTCTTCTGCACTCCTTCTCTGCTCAACTTTCTGTGGTGCTCCTCCAGCAGCTCTCAGCAGCTCCTTTTTGCGCCTTTCCTGTTTTTATTCTTTCCTAGAATGTCTGTGGCTCTTGTGAGAGGCAAATGGACAGAACCATGTTGGGGCTGTCCTCAGGAAGGCCAGTAACTGTCATATTCAGGCTTCCTGTGAGCAGTGAGAAGTGTTTTTTTCCTATAGGAAAACCAGTTTTTCTCATGAATCTTGTAAATGGATTTCTAAAGCTCTATCTGTGTAAATCACATTTCCTCCTAGAAAAATAAGCTGCTGTTGGAAAATTTTGCTTATTAAAGCTTTGACATATGGTCTTATTTTAAGTTCCAGTACAGATGAAAGAAATCTGTTCTAAGAACTATGCTGAGAGACTCAGAATTGACATAGTACCAGTCCAGTACCAAAAACTTTAAACCAGCCATTTGGAGCAAAAATAACCAGAGCAACCTCTCTATAAAACAACCATGCTCATTTAGAAGATTGCCAGGCCCTCCTCTCTCAGAAAATAGTTGTAGGTTTGCTAAAACTCAAAAACAATGGGGAAATAACAAAATATTTTTAGTTTACTGTTAGGCTTCAGATACCAATTCATCAGGAATAATTGTGGAGATTTGAAAGCTTTTATAAGTTCATGTGACACAGTCTCTGTAATAGTCTCTGCAATATTACTGCAGTACAGGTCGCCAAGATGCAGACAACCACTGTGAATTTGGCCCACCATTCCATTTAAAATTTCTGTCATAAGCTGTTTAAAATTCCAGAAAGATGTCTTAGTTGACTGAAGCTAAATAGCAGATTGATGTGCTTGTTAAAACACTTATGGCTCAATGTGTTCTGTCATTTGAGTTAAGAAATTGAGTATCTTGCTTTAATTTTTAGAGCCATTTTGTGGGGCTCCTCTCATCCTTTTGAGAAAAAGCTTGATATTTAGAAAAGTTGTTCAAATATGGGTAGAAATTGTGAGAGTAATAAAGTCCACAGTTGTGCCTTCAATTACATGACATGCAGTGGATGAAATGGAAATGTAACTTAGGTCTGTACTCTGCTTTCTGTTACTTCATCAGATATTGTTCTAGCCATCATGGAGCTTATGAACATTAAACTTCATTTAATAACAGTGGCAAAAAAGGGACTGTACTATCAAACAATGAAAGAAAACCTTTCATTTTGCATAACAGAGCACAGAAAGCTAATGCAGACCAAAGAAAGCTTTTTGGTGTTTTTAAGGTAGATTAAGGCTAGAAGCAAAGGGGATCTTATTAATGTTTATAAATATCTGAAGGATGGGTGTCAACAGGATGGAATCAGGCTCATTTTGGTGGTGCCTAATGGCAGGAAAAGGGGCAATGGCCATAAACTGGAACACAAGAAGTTCTATCTGAACATAAAGAAAAACTTCCATACTGTGAAGATAGCAGAGCACTGGGAACGGGCTGTGCAGAGAGGGTGTGGACTTTCCTTCTCTGGAGATATTCAAGATCCTCCTGGATGCTTTCCCATACAACCTACTGTAGGGAACATACTTTAACAGCTGATGATCCTTCACTACTCATAGCCTGAGTAGATTTCCCACGTTGCCTAAAATATGAACTCAAACAGGTGTCTTAAGCCTAAGGATCCCAGACACATCTAAGAAAATATCCTTAGATTTGTCAGTCCTGTAACTTGGACTTCTGCATAACCTTTGTTGGATTTGGGGAAATATTTTAGCTATTAGCCCGTGAATGCTCTGGTTTCCTGATTTATCTCCAAGCTATTTCCTCTCCTGTGTTACCATCCACAGTGTGCTCTGCTGTGCAGGTGCAGTGTTTACAGGTCTGCAACTCCATGAGTTCAGAACAGTCTTGCACCAAGGGCAGTGTTGAATACCAGCTCCAGATTAATCAGGTTTAAACAAGATATTTGTTCTCATTTTGCATGAGTGATGGATACAACACAATGCTTTCCCCTGTGGCAGTTACATAGCTAGAACTTTTTAATGGGATGGGATGATTAGATACTAGAAAATGAGAAAGATGGAAAGAGAGGGTCAACATTTTCTTTGGGGTCAATCAAGTATGCTTGTGTTTAACATTTACTCCCAGGATATGTTTTTCAATGTTCATGCAGGAAATGTTTTGCTTACAATAATTTCTGTTTCATTTTGCTGTTCTGCCTTCATTTTCATGATTATTTTTGTTTTGTTTTTAGACTAGGATTTCTGTGAGTGACACAGAAAGACAAAAGGATGAGAAAATCCACGGTTTGCTTTGAAAATGGTAGCAACTTGGAAAGAATCAGTTCTCCTGTGAGAGGATTCTTTGCATTTTTTCATCTTCAAAGATTTTCTTTCAGGTAGAAATCTTGTGTGTCTGATAGCAAATTCAGATGGTTTTATGTTGGCTGGTTTCCTTAACTACTATTCAGATTTTATTTCTATAATGTTCAGTTTTCTTAATCCAGTGTTTGCTTTTGATGAATCTAATTCTTTTGGAGAGCAGTCAAATGTAAAGAAAAGTGATATACCCCATGCTATCACAGTTTTTCCATATGTTTTTCAATCTGATCCTTTCTATGCATCTATCCCACCCTAAGCAGATACAACTGATATGCAGGTTGTATTTTGGCAAAAGCAGAATGCTGTTAATCCACTGGGTATATCTTTTTAAAATGGGATTACTCTGTCATCAGTAGAAATTTTCCTTTGATCAACTTTTTCCATACTCCAAAGGCTGTTGCATAACTTTTCTCTCTCTAGGTTACAAGTTAAATGATAGTTTTAAGTAATAAAGTCAGAGCTCGTGCTAAGGTTCTGGGCTCACTGCATCTTATTTTTCCCATTGACTGTAAGTACTAAAAGTTTGCCTTCTTAGTCATCTGATCCTTTCTTTTTTCCTCCCATATTAATTAAAATGATTGAAACAAAATTGATATTTAATTTCTGAAGCAAAGTTCAGATAAGCTTATCATGTTTTGTACAAATATTAACTGTAAGAACAAGCTATGTGCACTCTTCTATCACTTGACTGCTGTTGACTGGTGCTGAGATAATGTTTGCCTATGGTTCTAGTAATGAGAACAGCTATTGATGGCTCTGCTTAGTGCTTAAGAATGCAAAATAGGAAAACAGATCCTGTCATGAAACCAATACTCCATTCCTACACACTTAGCAAAACTGAAAGACAGTATATAAGAGGGAAAAAAAGCTATTGATTAAATCTAGGTTTGTTCACTAATTTTTGGTAATACTGATAACAAAGCATGCAAATGTGCTACCAACTGCTTCAATATATTATTGAAATTGAGAGGTTTTGATTACAATTGTGTTAGCTGTTTATGTAACTAGAAGAATTTCTTGCCCCCCAACAAGACTGTTTCATTACCAAATGCTTTAATTTATGCATGCTAAGAATCTTGTGAGGCCTTTTGTGATGCACCTTTTCAGAAGTGCTAGGTGCATGTCTGTTATCTGATTTTTTTCCTTAATATTTGAGTTCTTGACAATTGCAATGTGCTTTTATACTATATTCCACTTAGTAAAGCAAAGAGAGTGGTAGAGTAGCACTAAAAATTTAATAAAGCTGTAAAGGATTCAGTATTTGGCAAAGATCTGTAGCAAAATTTAGGATTTTTTTTTTTTTTTTTTTTTGCATTAAGCATGATAAAAACATTCTCAATTAATATCCGCATATATTTCTTTTCTACATTCTTGAATAGCCATCTGATGTAGCTTGGAAAGTAGGAGTTGTAGCCAATGAAATTGAATGACAATTTAGGTAATATAAGTCTGTCTAGCGTAGTTTATCAGACAGTGTGGTATAATAACCTAGTAACATAATCTTTCAATGTATTTTTTATTAATACTGTATAAGCCAATTAAGATGTCTAGAGTTTCTACTTACTAATGAAGAAAGCAGTACAATTTATTGGGTGCAGTTATTGGTTATGTGATACTACACTTAAAAAAGAAACTATTGGCTTCTAGTGCTGATCCAAAACTAACTAGCTAGGCCGTGAGCTTCAGGTCTGTTTTGCAGATTGCAAGGCCTGGCTGCATGCTTGGCCTAGAGATGTCAGTGTAGCAGAAGTCAGCTGTGTTACTAGAGTGATTTACTACTACAGCTGTGTACTATATAACGAATCTCTTGCAGTCTTTCCAAGACTATTCAGCCTATCACTGTATGCTTGTCTCCCGTTTCTGTATGCCTTTAATTACAAGTTTGCACTGTAACTGTCTTCATAGTTACAATAAAAAATTTAATTCTGTGGAGGCCTGAGAATGAAAAAAAATGTTGATTTTCAGTGCATCAGTAAATTATAGCAATATTGAATGGGAAAACAATGCATTGGTGATTAAAATTTCAGGGACAGATCTGCAACTCTGTGTAAGCACATTTTTTTTTCTTCTTTTGAGTAGAAATTAAAATGTCCTTTAATGTGGGAGTTGAGTCTTACCCATAACGTTTTAATATGTTATGTAGAAAAAAAGTGTTAGAAACGTTGACTTGTTCTTGTAACATCTGAAGAATTGCATCCATAACCACAGCAGCATATTTGAGTCATCTAGATTGTATGGCATGTTGTACCTGCTTCGTCAGTGCTTTTTATTACAGCCATATGTCTCACAATGCCAAGGAACACAGAAATTCAGAGGATTGTCTGTGAGAGTTCCATCTTAAAGTGAAAGCTTAGGATAGATTTAAGATCTACTAGATCTTAACTCCATTCACTGGAATGAAACTACCTCCTAAAGAAAACCACATGGAAGAAGAAGAAAGGAGTAGAATTTTGCTTAGCTGAAATGACCCATTGAAAAATCTCTCAAGAAAAGAGAAGAAAATGACTTTTACTTGAAAGAGAATGCTGCAAGTAGAATGCTTATTGTTTTTGCAAAATTATTATTAGATAGATTATCTGTCTGCTCGATAGATATTTTGTAGTAGATAAGATAAATTGCCAGATTAGCTGTGCTTTGGAAACAGGTGCAATCAGAGATTAAGTTTGGTTTTGTGTACTACTGGGTTCTGGGAACTAATGCCAAGGTTAGATGAAGCAAGTTCCCTAGACAGAAGACTTGGATAGTCTTTGCTATTTTCATATATTTATATGTTTCCTGTTCTTAGACTGAGATTATGAAAGGAAAAATAAGTTTCAAACCACAGAATGAAGAAATACCTGATACGCACGTAAAATGTGCTTTTATTGTATGACCAAAACAAATTAAAGATGATAGACTGTGTAATCCAGAATATGTCTGGATTACCTATGACAGTGGAAAGCTTTTAGTCCAGAATGGCTGTTTACACTACTTTTGGTCCAAAAAAGAGAACAGTGTTCATCTTAGTGAGCAGTTCAGTCTCTCTGTGGAGTAAGCAGGGTGCCCAGAGATCTGATTTAGAGTAGGACAGTGCTACACATCAGTCACCTAATAATATTCATCATTTAGGTTCAGTAAGTTTGATACCAACAGTTCTCTGGTCAAATCTTTATCCAGGCTACTCTTCCTGGAGCTGTATTGCTTAATAGGGAGTGTCCTATTAAGCTGCTGCTGTTGGTACTGTTGTAGGTGTGGAATGAGCTGTTTTAACATTCTAATCTTTGAGCCTTAGCCCCATGTGAGTATCAGCAGCAGTGGAAAGTCTCAAGGAAAAGTACCTATTTTGGACAACACGGGTAGAAAGGTGTAGAAAATAGATGTAAGTTTTCCCCGTGACAGCAACTACAAATCAAATAGGCACATAGTATCTTGGTCATGAGAGGAAAATTTCACTTTTTTTTAAGTTGCTATAATTAGGAAGATGTTTAAAAATAAATTTTAAGGTATGCTAATCTCTGTTAGAAGCTTTTCTTTATAGGTTTTTGAACTGCCTGCTAAACAAACCTCAAATTTGAGCCTCCTTTGCTGATCACCATTTCTTTCTGCCTGCTTCGTTTTGCATTGCATTATTTTAGACTTTAACTGTATATTTCATTTTGCTATTGTGGTGCTATTAGAAGAAGAAAAACTGCACAATTTAGATAGCGCTTTGCCTTACTCTAAGCAAATCTAAGCTACAGTATTTAAAATATTTATTTGTATTAATTATTTTTTATGCTGCTGAAGAGAAACTTGTCCTGTCAGGAGCACAGAACACAGTAGCTGATAATCGCTTTACTCTCTGAAAGGCAACAATAAAATCTGCTAAGCATATCAGGTCTATCAAATCCCCTCAGGATTTCAGGGCTTACTAACCTGTATTTGGATAAGTGGATATTTTAAACAGATGGACTTTTTGGCAGTCACTGAAATTCCTCATCTACCTACATGGAAATCTGACTGACTCAAATAATATCTGATTTTGCACATGTAACTGGCATATTGAAGACTGCATACGTGGAAACTGTCCTTTATATAATATTTATGATTAAATACCTTCATTTGGCATTTCATTTGGAAATGCTCTAGTTAGCAATATATGTCAGATGTCAGCTTATATTACACTTGTCTAAATTCCTTTCATAAATAAGGATTCCATGTTAGTTATTCCACTGATAGCATTGCAGGCATCCTTGAATACAGTTATACCAGTACTAACTCACAGCATCTTCTGCTCAAAAGAATTCATTTCTATAGTAAAATGAGAATTTCTGCTAAGGTCCAGTAAAAATTAGCGTCATCTTTATTTAAAAAAATTTGCTACCAGCTCACTGGTGGCTTTCAAGTGAGTGCTCAGAAAGCCCTCAGGGCTCTTGTTCCCCCAGTTGTCTGTCTGCAGTCCTCGGCTGCACACAGCAGCCACCTCCTTCTTGGAGGTGCCCCAGGTTGTGCAGCTCAATGGCAACATGTGCTGGGGGCCTCGAGCAGACCTGATGTTTTGCAGGATTCTGAGCTTATCAGCTCTGGGTGTTCAGCAGTGCAACTGTTCTGTGGTGCTCAGCATGTCCTGGGGGACTTCCACAGGCAGCTCTGTAGACTCAGGTGTCCTACTGGGGCATAGGGACCTGCAGAGCAAACTCTCACCAGCTCTCACCAAAGGGCTTTTATGACAACTCTGTATTACAACTGTATTACAAGGGACAAGAATAGTAGGGGAAAAGGTTAGAAATTATAGTTGATGCTGAAACATGTAGCAATATGCCAGAGAGCCATATTGGCATACTCACATTGAAAGTAATAGGATAGGTATCTCTACAGATATAGAAATAATAGACATAATATAGAATCACAGAATAACCTGAGTTGGAAGGGACCAACAAAGAACACTGAGTCCAGCTCCTGACTCCACACCTAAAATTTAAACCCTCTGTCTGAGATTATTGCCCAAACACTCACAGAATCACACACAGGATTGTAGGTGCTGGAAGAAATCATCAACTCCAGACCCGTGCTCCTTGAACTCCAGCAACTCATGGCCGTGCCCACTGCCCTAGTGAGCCTGTTCCATGCCCATGGCCCTCAGGTTAAGAATCTTTTCCAGCTTTTCCTAACCCCCACTGCCTCTTCAGGTCCTGTTGCTGTCACCAGGGAGCACAGCTCAGCACTTCCCCTCATGAGGAGCCATAGGTTGCCGTAAATTTTCTCCTCAGTCTCCTCTGCTCTGGGCTGAAAACCCAAGGGACCTCAGCCATTCCCAACTCATCTTCCCCATCTTTATAGCCTTCATTTGGATGCTCTATATTAGTTTTATGTCCTTCTTATACAGTGACTCCCAGAACTGCACGCAGTGCTCTAGGTAAGGCTGCACCAGTGCAGATATGAGTGGGACAATCACTTCCCTTGAAGAGGCGTGTAGGCAACTATGGCTGTTTGAGGTACACAGGAGTGTTGTGCCTGATGTTGTGCCTGATTTCCACCTGTTGCTGTCCAAGTATCCCAAGTTTTCTTGAAATTGATTTACAGCTGACATCATTGTCATAATAAGCTATGGCATGTTGATTTCTCAGGTGTCTTAGAACCTGTAACAGTAGGTTCTTACATGCGCACATCTGAATTTGGTTTGTAGGCAATACAGTCATTGGAGCCTAGGGAGAAATTTGGATTAATGATTGCAAGACGTGAGTTGGATCATTCTTTATCAATACTGTATATTGTATAATTGTAGTAAGAGGATAGGTACCTAGATGCCTACAAACATCTATGTTTAATGTCTAAGTCTAGATTCCGTCCCATGCCAAATTATATCACAACATGCTCTGTATTTTATACAGTATAAACTGATGACTTGTTTTACTCTTCAACTTCTTAATCTCTGCTGTTTGTGCAATGCAGCCATCACAGTCTTAAAGTGAGGAGAGGTTATGCAATGCAAAAAGATTTTACTGTATATATCAGTGTCTAATAAGACAAATATGTACCAAAACTTTCTTAAAATAGTTTTGATTGCCTTCTTTCAGGTAACTGTTTACAACAGATTAGAGGAAGATTGCCAAAATAAGAATGCAATGACGTGTCATTTCTAATGTGCTAGCCTGAATCGTGCTCATATGAAATCCCAATTACCAGCTCACTGCAAGGATGCCAAGCTGCCCACACATTCCCATGATGAATTTGCCAAGAGAAGCATGATCTCCTTTTAGCCATCTGCATTTGTTTTGACTCATAAGGCCTTGGATGTGTTTATTAGCTACTGTATTTATTCGTGGTTTATTTGTCACAAGCTGTTCGTGACTTTGGTTTCAGTTTTCCTTGGTGAGATGACTTTTTAAGTTTGAAAATCCAATGGACATAGAATTGAGCTGTGACTATAATTCAAGTCTCCTGACTTTCCTTGAAACTTGAAGTAATTTTATGTGCAATATGCTTTAGCAGATTTATTATGACTCCTGGAAAACAACATTGATGTTGTAAGTGCTAAATACCAGAATATAGCTCTTCAACTTAGACATTAGCTGCATTTAAAAATATGCACCAAATCGAACCCATGCCCCTTGACATTTTATAGTGGTAATAAGGGTAGTTTCTTCTTTCTGTGTGTGTGATCAGCACTCTGCCCATCACTGTGCATGGGTTGTCCAACGGTTGCAATAAAGAATTTGTATTTTCATGTTCAGTATTCACATCTGAGCTTCATCTTTGAAACTGATATTTGGCACGGGTATTGCTTTCCTGAGGTCCAAACAATGATCCTAGATAACAGGAAAGCCATTGCTTCAGTTGCAGTATTAAGCTCATTCCTTCTTTTTAGCTATAGTGGCACTTTGTGACTGCTCTGGCCTAAATTGCTGTTCAAAAAAGAGGAATTAACTCAGATATCAGAAATAGTTGTCTGTGCACGTGATATTATGTTGCAATCATGACAAGAATGTTGAAAGAAGCTAGCAGGATCATCTTTAGCTATACTTAGTAATCCAACCTAAATGTCTTGCCACGAACCACATCTGTTTTTAGAAGAATAAGTTTATTACTCAGCGCACATCAGAGTAATATTCTCTGTTTCCTGGGGTGTTGTCCCTTTAAACAAGTTTTGGATATGGAAAATGTAGAGTATTTTTCTGCTTTCTCCAAAGTGCAAAGTGAAAGGAAAAATTTGTAAAGCTTCATTTTTGATTGCACGTAGGGAATTTCTTTAAGTACAAATAATATAAAATATCACAAAGGGATTTGCGGATCATCAGACTCTTAAACATAGCTTAAAATGCTTGAAAATTCATGTGTGCCATATTCTTTTATGGAAATTTTAATAAAGTTATTTGAATACCTAATATTTACAGAAAAAAATATTCTCATATTAGAGGGAAGCACAATATTTTATGTGCTTGGAAATGTTTTTATTCAGCTCAAATGCAGCAGGACTATATGTATATTATGCTGTTTTCTCAGCCTATGAAGTCCTCCTTAAAATAAAGCAAAAGAAAATTGTATTTGTTTTGACTTGGATTCTTCCCTAACAGCACTGGTGTCGTATGAGGAGCCAAAATTATGAAAGGCAAAAGCAGGAGCAGTAAAGGATTTGCTTGAAGAGTGTTATACATACCAAAGTTTAAGTTTTCCAGAGGACCACATCTCATTTTGTTGAACTTCTGGAGACAAACTTGTGCATAAAATAGTGTGAGCAATATGGGATGTCCTGGGACTGGCAATTAATAGTGACATACCTGAGAAATCTTGAGGAAAAACTTTTCTCTGGTGACTGGAAAATGTTTTTAGTTCTTCAGCCAAAAGCTTACTTCTCATTTTATTTTCCTTTTTTTTCTTTTATTGTTATTATTTTTTAAGATACGGAACGGCAGGGTTCTGTCTGTAGGCATATTTCTTCAAAGAAGTGATTCAAATCTTTTTGCAGACTTGTGTTCCATGCAGCTGTAGGCTTTTCTCTGCACGTTGTGTGCCAGAATGCTTGTGCTCTGCTCTGAGTTACCGGCTTTTCCAGCAGCAGGCTGCAGGCGGTGGCTTGGAGCCAGCTCTGCTCCTTCCAGCTGCAGCCACAGATGTTCTGCATATCTGCATCCCTTGGATTTGAGTGGTTCTTTCCAGATACTGTTGAAATTAGTTCACTCTTAGCATTTTGATACGTGGAAAGATCTTTTAATTGAGAGATTTTTTTTTTTACTTTTTCTTGGCTCTGAGGCAATGAACAACTGTTATCTTCTGTCCCCAAGATATTTTAGAGACTGTGACTTTTATCTAGTAGTATCTTAGATCAGCAGTCCAGAAACTCTTTCTTGTAAACTAAATGGTACTTCTAAATACGTTTTCTTTTTAGTTTCCTCTTCCTTTCTTCCTCCCCCCCTGCACAGATCATTTATACTCAACTACTTGTGCTGTCACTTGAGTTTGGATGTTAGTGTTGCAGGTTGTCTTCTGAGTCTCCGGGATGACTTGAGGTCTTACTGGACTTTGCTATGACCAGAAGCTGAAGAAAGAGTCACTACTTCTAAGACCCTTGGATGTGAGCACAGTTTCATCTTTTAAGACAACATAGTCCTACATGCTGTAAGGTTAAGAGCTGTGTACAGTGAGACCTGCAGGTGGAGATAAGCCTTTTTTTTCTGAATGGATACAGGTTTCTAAAAATGGGCATTTTGTCCTACTAGAACAAAAGAGTACTAGGTCTTTAAAGAAATTGAAGGAGAATGTCTGAGATGAACATTTTGTTGAGGTAGTTCTGGCTACCCATTGATGGAGCTGAATCTCATTAGCACATAAACAGCATGCACACATAATTTTGGTGCAGTTTTTCTTAAGGAGTTAATGTAATCTTTGAAGTCTAATTTGTGTTAAGAGAACTTGTCTCTTTGCTGACTGTGAACTGAGACTGAGATAGCTCTTGAAATGTTTTGAATGAGCCCTCTGTCTCCTCAAGCAGAACTTATCGATTTGGTTGAAAGCTGGTGCAAAAAACTGTTTGATTCAAAGCGTTGTTTTTCTGTTTTTCCTGTTATATGGCTGCTACTGAACAAGGAAACTGATGTGTAATTGCATGAAAACAAGCAGGTAAGGGAGTGGGTTGTGGGAAAGCATAGAGGCTGGGCAGAGAGCGTAGCCAAGAGCTGAGTTAATAAACTGATAAAGATTAAACAACAAAAGAATACTGAACAATGTGTATTAATATAAATAATTGCTAAAAGTATTGCACAACATTGCAATCTGAGTGATGAATTCAGAATTAAATGTATTTGCAATGAGTTGAACTTCTTGAAAATGAAAAAGAAAAAAACAGACACAAAAAAACTTTCTGTAAAACTGAGAGTGGGAGTTATGTGTAAGGAGCAATAAAGTTTTAAAAAAATAAAAGCCAATTCTGCCAAATGATTTGTGAGAAAGGCAGGTAATGAGGTGGATGAAGAAGAACTCAAGGTTTTCCCAAAGCCAAAATGCTTAAAGAAGCATGTGAGACAAAAGCATTTAAGACTTCAAAACTCTTACCATGAGACTTAAACATAACTCAGTTTCTGATTACAATGGTATATATGTTGCCTTCTGAAGACACAAAGCAGTGAACAGAAGGAACAGAATATAGGTAAAGTTTAATGCTTACAGTTGCAGTCACTTGATCTCATGCTGTTTTTAGATTGCCACGCTATTGTTCTTCTTGAACAAATTATTTGTAATACAGAGTGCAAAATGAAAATGTCCACAGTTCTATTATAGTTGAGCTACGTTTACAGGTTGGAAGCCTGCCCCATCCAGGTGTGTGCACAATTAGCTCTCTACAAGGAGCATGTAAGCCAGGCTGAACTTAGAGCACTCTCTGCTGGATGGCTGGGAAACAACACTTCAAATACAAAGAATCCTGCAGTAGAAAACTGAATATGAAAAACTAGTACAAGAAATCTAAACCTAAGCCACAAAACGTATGTAGGCTGGCTCTCCGTATTATAAGATAAAACAGTGTATGAGAAGTGTATGACCTTCTCATTAAATCGTCATGTAATGTGTTTCAATCATAATTATTTTCTTGTAAGCATATAAAGTATCAGAGAAAAAGGGAACAAAAGTTCCATCTTATACATTTGAAAAATTCATGATATCTGTTCTAAAGAGTATACAAGCAGAGAATTTTAAAACCATATATAGGATAGTAGGTATAGATGAGTGTTGTGTTTTTGAAGTACTGCCCAAAAGAAATTAACATTTACTGCAGGAGCTGTAGCAACATGTGGAAAATATGCTATTCCAAGATGAAACACTTTTTTAAAAGGGAACTTGGCAAGATACAGTAACTTTTCTTGTGTCTGTTTTAAAATATAGTTTCCAGCAAGAATGCAAATTGCAGAGTAGTAATTAAAGTTCATATCTTCTTCCTAAACATGAATGTAAGCACAAACACTAAAAGTGAAGGTAAGCACAAATCTTTCTTTCAGAAGAATCCTCTCTAAGACGCACAGGAGAGGAGGGAAACAGAGGATAATTGGCTTGCCACTTTTTTGTCAGCGCTGATCCACTGAAACTGTGAAGCTCTCTTAAGTCCAAACATTTGGAACTGCTGCTGAAGGGTGTGTGTTCATGAGTGTACATGCACAGCTTTTATGTATTTCCTGGGGCAAAAGAAGTCTTCTGAGGATAGAGAAACCAACTTTGGAACCCCTGAGGAGTGTTAACTTTTTCTTCTTTGTTGGTCTTTCAAAATGTAATGGCAGCTGAAGTCACTCATGGCGTACAGGGCCACAAAAAAGTGATGTTGGATCAGGAAAAACACGGCTTTTGAAACCCCTGAGTACCTATATGCACGAAAAGCTGTAGCATAATGATCATTGGCCTTTACTAAACTTGCTTTCACTCACTTTCTTTGTGTGAAAGGACTATATCCAATAGATCCAGAATTGTTTGGCATTTTGAAAAGCGTTCGTCGTGAATTTTTCTTTTCCTTGTTCTGTGGTCATCTTTGTGCTTAGGGGTAACAACTCGATTAATGGCATTGTAGTGCAGTCAGTGTGAACAAAATGTGTACCATCTAAATGCAGATAATATGTAGACAGTGATGGAATTGCTGTTATTTCTTCTTTTTTTTTCAGTCAGCTGTGATGTAACTACTTGAAAACTATTTTGATGAAAATTAGCATAAGAAGCATAGAACAGTAAGAAGAAAAACAATTTTGTAGTATATTTCTTTCCGTAGAAATAAGTTCATTTCTGAAAATGGGAGCTTGTCCCTATAATCAAACTATCCAGACCAACACACCATATTTCATCACTAGATGTGTAAAAGGCTGTAATGGTATTGCATAGAGGACTGTGAATCTGATTTCATGAAACAATGTGAGTAGTTGGTACAGTGAAGGGTACCTTTTGCATTTGCAGTTGTCTTCTTTTTTTTTTCATCATTTTTTTACCTGCTAATTCTAAGGGTGAAATGAACAAAGAAATTTTGAAATTATATTTACAGAGATAGGTGTGGAGGTACCATAGTAGTATTTATTGTCCACAGGAGAATGAATGCAAAAATATTACATTGCTCTTTTTTTTCCTCTTTCGTGCCATGAATACACCCAAGGTTTCCTTATTTTTTCTGTTTTTGGAAGAACTGAAATGTTTTATATGTTTTGTACAACAGGTGTAGAAGACTAGGCAACTGTCTAATGGCTCATTTATTTTTACTGGTATACAAATACATATATTCTCTTGTTGAGTGATAAATGCTATCTAACCTCTAGTATGTTATATTTTAAATATGTTTAAGATGCACGATATACGTATTACAGAGATAGTACATTACAGAAATTTTTGGTGTAAACCTAGAATGAACACCTGCAGAACTGCAAGACATGCTCCAAGGATGTAAGAAAGGCAGGCAGGATGCTAAGGAAGTGGGACAATGTGTTGGTGAAGCCTCATGTAGTGGTTATAGTGTGAAACATGTATTGATTTGATAGGTCATATACAGAGAAAACCCTATCATGTTTCTTTTTATCTCACAAATCTGATTTCATCAACAGTCTTCTCTGGCTGCAGTTACTATTACAAAGCAAACTTTAATGTTTAGGACCCTTGGTACTGATGTACTACACACACTATCATCTTTCTGCTCTAAAGGCATACTATTTCTTTCAATAGCTTGAGTAATTTCTGAATATATTTTAGACAAACATATCTCATTCTAAAAGCAGATTTTTGCCAGATATTTGGCTGTCTACCAATTTTTAAGCTGCAAACATTGTGTTTTATGACTATCTATTTAACATTCTAACTACTTTTTAAAGTCTTCTGGATGCTATGAAGAAATCCAGAGTCTGAAACAAGATTTTTCTTACTGTAGCCGAATGCAAATTTGGAAAACAAAACAAATTTGGATCTGAACATATACCAAACTCCAAATGGCCATGTTTCTGTTGAGTGACTTCACCAGGCTCTGGATCAGCTTCTTTGACTATAAAAAGATAACAACTACTTTGTAGTTACAGCTAAACGATGGCATTCTGTTAAAAGTTCACGTGAACACCCGACATTACCCAGATCTTGAAAAGCTTTCAGATATTAAGATCATAATGTTTGCACTGAAATGAACATTATCCATGCTCTGTGTGAAGAAAGCCAAACAAATGAGTGTTTAAGAGCATTCATTCACCTTTCAAAACCTGTGAACTGTTGTTCTGTATTTGAGCTGTAGCTTAATAACTTTGCAGGGAATAATACTTCAGTGTTGGAAGATTTTAACTCATTCTGTTCTGGAATGGAGCTATTGCACTATGCAGGAATGTTCTCTTGTATTCAGTAATAAACTTTTTTTTTCCAGAATAATTTCATAACTTTTAATTATGTTTAGTATTAAATAGGTTCTTTTTCTGATGCTGAGTTCACCTGTGTTGTATTTTGCTGAAGAATTGTATTGAAAGATATCTCTCCATCTATATCTCTCTCATGCATATATATATTTATTGCAGGGCATGGCTTTTACCTTGGAGGAAAGGCAACAGCTGAATATCCATGGACTGTTGCCACCTTGCTTTCTCAGTCAAGATGTCCAGGTTTTGACTATTCTTAAGAATTTTGAAAGACTGACATCCGACTTAGACAGGTAAAATATGGCTATAAAATTGGAACCTAATTATCAAAGGTAGTCCTTTTTTGCTCTGTGATGGTAGATGAGATGAATTTTGAGCTGTTGTTGCTGTTGAAAATTGAGAACCATTAAAAGCTAAACTTGATAACATTTTTCTGTATATAGATACATATACTTACAAAATATATAAAATATCTAAAGCATTATAAAACTGCTCTGTAATATAGATTTTTAAAGAACAAAGCTGAGGCAGAGGGGAAGGATAGCATTTAGGAATACTCATTTGGTAAAACTACGTAGGTTACAGCAGCATTCCTCTATATTTTTCCCCTATGCCTTGCTTTTCTCTGTCGTGGCTTGTCTTCTTATCTTTATTAACCAGCAGCTTATAGATACCTGTCTATTGGTGTCTATTTGAAGTTCCCATAATGTTTGTTTTTCATATAGGCAAAATAATAGAAGCATGCCCTTCCTTGTCCATGCAGTGCACATGATTGTGGTATCTTTTCTGCATTAGCTAGCATCTAGTGATTTCAGGGTGAGAAATATCAGTTATCAGAGTAGTAACCTCTCAGGCTGGAATGATTGAGTCTCTACATGTAGCATAGCATAAGCTGTCACAGAGACACCTTCTTTAAACACATATATTACCATAGCAGTTAGTTTCTTTGGTCCTTATGTTTCCATTTCCTCCTTAACTCTTCTGTGAAAAAGTGCCTTCGTTACAGGACAATACAGTTGTTTGTTTCTAATTGAACTGCTGAATTTCCTATTCATCTGTAACTTAAAAGCAGGTAGAAAAGCCTTTTATACCATATTACTGTGTGTTTCTTAACTTGCAAGAAACTTTTGCTCCTATTTCAGGTTACAGGAAAAAGAAGCACTTGTACTTCTCATAACAACTCAGATGAAAAGCTGCAGATTTAACTATGCAGAATGCAAGAGGAGACTAGCCATATATATAAATCTTAATTCTCTACTTTTCAACTGAAATTTTTGGACGTTTTAATAGCCTTTTTCTTTTCTGCCAGAAAAGGAAAAAAAACACAAAGCAACTGTCAATTCTATATGACAGATCATTGAAAATTTGAATGCTGTGCCATTTCAAACAGAAACAATCCACAATATACCCATCTTTTGATTGCAGTGGTCTCCCACAATCATAGGAATAATTAGCAGAACATTTACTTTGTTACATTGGAAGAAAGGAAAGAGAAATCTATCTGACACTAGATGCCAGGAAGCAAAGATGAATCCAGGCTTTTTTCTGCTCTCACTGACCCTGCCTGGTGCAGGAATATGAGGCTGGCAATCTCCAGAGGGGTTTTACAACCTCAGCTGGTAACACGGATCTACAGCAGCCATGTAATATGCATTGAATAACCTTTGATCAATGTAAAATTGGGAAAATTAAGAACTTAAACATTTAAGCACTTAAAATTATATAAATTAAAAATATATAAATCCACAAGTCCCTCTGAAGTGAAATTCTTTCTTTAAGAAATCACATATGCATTCTGTGTATTCAGACCCAGCAGGTCTGAATTGGTTCTTCATGTCATGTTATATGATAAAGAAATACTATATGAATTATATTTTAGAGGTGTTTTCTTCAGTTTTTAGCAAAATAAAAAGACTTGAGTGGTAGATGTATAGGTATACATTTCATAGAAGCTTAGAACCTGTCCTGTCACTGACATCAGAGAGCAATGCACCCTGTGAAGAGTGGTTGGCTGCCATGAGGTCTCCCTTCAGCTCCTCTGCTCTGGGCTGAACAAACTGACAGACAACTTGGTAGTATTTGCATGCAGAAAACGCTTCCTTTACAGGTTATGAACTTGGGCTTCTTTTCAGAGACAAGATGTTTGTGTGAATTGAGTGTGAAAAGCTTGTGTGTGCAAAATGTGATTTGCAGCTGTCTGTATAATTTTGTTGGAGTGTGTCAGGAGACACCATGCTCTGCAAACATGCGCACTACATGTGTGTGAGCTCAGAGCCATTTTTTAAATTAAAGAAATACTGTCCTTCAAGGGCTATGTTAATTCTGGTCTCCTGTAGTTACATTCATGTTGAAATCTTCTAAAAGAAGAAGGAAATGTGATCCTGCTCCTGTATTACTACTTGAGTCCTATCACTGATGGAGACTGTCAGAAGACTTCGACTGTTTTAACTGGAAATTGAAAGACAGTCTCCATGGTGCCTGTACAGGAAGGTATTCAAGGACAAACTTGTATGAGAGCATGCATCTGTTGCCTTCTAGTGAAAGCAAAGATAAGAATTTTAGACAAAAAGTTACTTGCAGCATGCATTTAGTCTTCTTTCTCGTAAGAGCAGTGGTTGCGAAGAGAGAAAGGGATGCTATTGTTTTCTTCTTGAAACTAGAATTTAGTCCTGGGTGTCTATTGGTGTGTTTTACATCCCAGTACAAAAGATTACGTATGTGCATTTGGGTATGACAATATCAGATGCTACTAAGTGCTTTAGATAGAAGAGTATTATCTGATGAAATGTGCGCTGTGTAACACAGTGCTGGACGCTGGCAGGATTGTAGCCTGCTCTGGTTTTGATTGGAAAACATGTTTGTGCAAATTCATACAGCAAAGCTGATAGCACCATAGCATTACATGTTTTGGCATGGCTGATATTCCTTTGCTAACCTGTAGTGTGGAATTGGTGTGTTTCTGAAATACCACAGGTTCACATTGTTCGTAAGACAAATGTGAAACAGAAGCAAGTACACTGCCTGGTATGCTTGGCAAAAAAAAAAAAAAAAAAAAAAAAGCCAATAACAAAATAATTCTGCTCCTCTAACTTAATGTGGAAAAGCTGCAACGAATTCTGCAAGTAATATGATTTTTCCCCCCGTATGTTCCTAATTGTCTTTATTTTTGCTACATACTGACACTGAAGTCTTTGCCCTTTAGACAGACATCTGTTCTATCAGAGGTTTTCTTTCTCCAAACATATTATATTGGTAAAAATTTTACTGAACATGTTAGCATAAGGAGAGGGTCCATTGGTTCATTTTTTTCCCCAGAATATTGTATAATTATTTTTTTCTTTAAGTTCATTGTTTTAAATAACATTTCTGTATTGACATTGTTAATTTAAAGAAATCTATGTGACTTTACACAAGTTATACAAGCTATACATACACATATATGTATATTTCTTCCAAGTTCCCTTATTTACTCATGTCTTGCAAGCTAAGAGCAAACAAATGCTATTGTTTTTTGTTATGTTTTTGCTTTTGTTAATCCATGTTATTCCATTTTAATGTGTAAAATGAAGGTCAATAATGCACATGTAAATTATCCTAAGAAATAGTCTAATTTTCCATAGCTATATCAGTTTTCCTTTGGTTTTTGGATGATATTTGGTTGATATCCATTTATTGCTGCTGTAATTGATTCTATTTTTAATAGAATCATAGAATCATGGAATGGCTTAGATTGGAGGGGATCTTAAAGCCCACTCAGTTCCAACCCCCAGCCATGAGCAGGGCCGCCCCCCACCAACTCTGCCTGCCCAGGATTCATCCAACCTGGCCTCGAGTGCCTTCAGGGATGGGGCATCCACAGCTCTCAGGGCAGCTGTGCCAGTGCCTCACCACTCTCTAAGTAAAAAATTTTTTCCTAACATATAGCCTCAATCTCCCCTCTTTTAGCACTCAATAGCAATCTAGCACTACAAGTTCTTAGGTGAAATGAAGGCAAGGAAGCAGAATGACACAGGAAAAATGTGAATACTTGGCAGTTTCCACCGCCTTCCTTGCCAGTTCTTGGTTTTCTACTTCTGAACCTTTTCCTTGAAATCTTTGTTCATGACTGCTTGTATGAGAAAGATAGTATTTTTCTCCCTTTTTATAGCACAAATGATCATTCTCAACATTTTATTGCTCATTTTCACTATGTTTTTAATTACATGTGGTCTTTAGTAAAAGATTCCATGAAGCACTGCATTTTAAATGTATCTTTTTTAAAACACAATGCTGAAAACTTCTTCATGGTTTTAATTCTGTAGATTACTTGGATTTTGCTGAGAGATGCACAGTGGTTGTCTAATGCCTTATAACGAACACCACATTGAGGATGAGAGATTTTTGGTTTTTCTTCTTAAAAGGAATTTCTCAGAAAGCTGGAGCTCATAAGAAAGTAGTTTGAGGAGATATTTTACACCCACAGAAAATCAGCCTTCCAATCAAAATTGCTCTTATCTAGAAATATGTTTCTTCAGATAATAGTATCTATTATGCTGATTTGGTTATGGCCAAATATGCAATATTTTATATATGATTTTATTTACTGTGCTATTATTATCTTTGTAATTTTTTAATCATATCCCAAATATAAAAGTGGCATAATAAATACAAATAAGAAAATCAAATCTCAATTCATTGTTCAAGGACCGAAAAAACAGAATGGAGAGTTTTAGCAAACAGAATGGAAGCCCTTGAAGAAGCTTTTTAAAAGCCTTTTAATTTACCCTGTAAAAGATTTCTTTACAGCATTTGAAATGCAGAATTGCTCTGAGTAATTAGAAAGGGCAATGAAAAGGTATTCTAAAGTTTTAAATAGCTGCTTTTCATTTTAAATAAAACTGGTAAAAAGGAGAAAAAACATACAGGCAACTTGTTCACTTGGCTTGCATGAATGCTTGTAGTCTCTGATAAAGTGCAGGCCTAAATACACCTGATAGTCTCTAACACCACTTTGATACCCTCTGGAAACAAATGAATGCCCTCAAATGTATTTGCAACTGTACGCAAGGGAGCTTGAATTTCATGGTAAATGTTGGGATAATCATTGCCAGCTAAAAGGTTTTAATAAAGATAATGCTCCAGGAAGACAAGGAGTTTGAAAGACATGCCATATCATGATAAAGTGCTAGGAAAATTAAAGGTTGTAAGGAAATGTACTAATATGAGGGGAAATTAGTATATATGCATTTGCTGCTGAGAACTGCAAGTGTAGGGTATAATTTAACCCTGGAAAACATTCAAAACTTCCATGTAGAAGGGAAGGTAGTTCAGGATATCTCATGATGATGGTATTCAGAGTACACGTTCAACATTATGGTTTCAGAATCTTTATCTGTATGGAGGCTAGAACACCCGTAGTAACACAAGGTATTTAACTGGTTTGCCTCTTACTCCTGCCACATCACTGTGGTCTCCTCTTGCCAGAGGGGCTGCACTGACCATTTGTATTGGGCTTGTTGAATGCTTCTTTAGCTGATGGATAAAGTTAAGCTTTAACAAAACAGCTGAATATTTGCTAAATTGCTTAGGTTCATCAGATTCCAAAATATCAATTGTTCACGAACTGACCAGGCTCATACTTGAGAAATAATTGTGTAACTTGAAATCACTAGAAATCAAGACTCTCATTTGCAGGATCACCCAGTGATCCTGGCTGGGATAATGAGTAATTCAGTATTTATTCAGAGTTAGAGTGATGGTAGTCAAAAGTAGACCAGAATAAACAAGATATTTTTTCATTCTCATGTTTTAATACGGAATTTCTGCTTACATAAATCTAAAACTTCTTCAAATGCAATCCAAAATTGATTTTTGTTGTAAAATTGTAGATTTCATTACAAAGATAAAATTCAGTGTTGAAAGATATATGTCAGCTCTGTTTTTGAAATCTTTGTCCTGCAGCATACTGGTAAAGTATTTTTTGGAAGTATTTATCTGGTTTTGTGACAATTTGCTATGGAGGCAAGAGAAGAAAAAGCTGTATTTTCTAGTTTGTTTGTTTGTTTGTTTTCCTGCAAGTGAGTAATTTTGTTTAATTTTTCTTTTAATAACTATTTAATTCAAAAGAAATATTTTATTCATAGGGTTTAGGTTCTGAAAGACTAAAAATTATCTTGCATCATAATGTTTTATACCCGGATCAGCTCAGGTTTAACTTCCTGGTGGTGGTGTAGAATATGCTGACATTGTGATCTTTTCAGCTTCTCTCTGTCTCAACCAGTTAGTTATCCTTTATGTCTGAAACAGTATTGTCGTTAAGACAAAGAGGAATTTAAATATTCTAGACAGGAGGCTAAGAGGCTGTTGCAGTACAAACATAGCTTTAACTAATTATCCGGGCACCTTTTTGTTTCTGAATTTACTTCATATATTCACTTGATGCCTGCCTAATTATATTTAATTCTCCACAGATATATTCTACTAATGAGTCTTCAGGATCGAAATGAAAAGCTTTTCTATAAAGTGCTGACTTCTGACATTGAAAAGTTCATGCCTATTGTTTATACTCCCACTGTGGGATTGGCTTGCCAGCATTATGGTTTAGCATTTCGGAGGCCAAGGTATGTAAGTTTCAAATAAAAGTAATTGTATCTTATTTTCTTCTTGGCAGATTTTTGCATGGGGGGTTCTAACACTGCTGAATGTGAGCCAAAACTGTAATAGTTGAAATAAATCAAATTAAACTTTTGGTCTACGTTAAACAATCATTTGTGTTGTATTAAGAAGGTAAATACTTGTTTTAATTGTGTTAAACATGAATACATTTTTACTCTCGTTAACTTATTTTGACTTTCTTGCAATCCAAACTGCATGGTAGAACCCCATAAAAGAGTGGATCATTTGTCTTAAATTTGTTTTATCAATTTTAAGAGTATTGGCTTTTACTGATGTATTTACATTATAGGTGTTCTACATACACACACATATATGCAAACAGAATGCATACTGTCTAAGGGTTTGTTAAGTGTGTATGCATGAACATTATAGAAATAATAATCCTCAAAGCACCTGTCTCACTGCCTGATAATTTGTGGTTTCCTAGGCTACTGGAGTGCTTTTATTCTATATGTGGTATCTGTATTTATAGAGTGATGGGGAAGTGGTATGAAAGAGATAGAATTTCTGTCGACTTCTGTTTAATTTTGTCTCTTGAACTTCAGCCTACAGAGTCTGAGATTTATGGTGGTTGCTATTTGAGAACGTTGTGTGTACCAGCAGTACATTCAGACTTTAGGGCCTGTAGAAGTTGGTAATCTCTATAGTGAAGGCAATATTTTTGCTTCAGTTGGAAAGAGTTCCTGAGGCTTGGAAGTGTGAACAGTAATGCATCTTTGCTGCAAATACAAAATGGAACAATACTTTGGAGCGTTCTGTTCTATTCTCCAGCAAAAGAAGAGATAGATAGATGAGCCATATGTGCATAATTCTGTTAAGAGAAATGGATTTTTTTACATCAGTTGTTTTTTATTTTTACATTGATCAAAAACAAGAGGTTTGCAGGACTAAAGGAACAAATGGCTGCTGACATTGTCTTCAGCAGGAGGTATTTGAGGTACAAGGCTTAGGGCTCCAAGGTTTTGTTATTAATGTAAAAATCATTTTGGCCTTATGACTGAATGAGTCACGACCATCTGGCCAATTACACAATACAAAAATTCCCACTTCTATAGAGAGAAAAAAATTCAAAAATACCTCAAGAATGCTTGCTTAAACCTGTTTAGCAATCTGTGGCTTTTAGGTGCCTCGCCTAGCAAGAGAAGTCATCTTTTTTCACATCAGTGTTATCACCATGGAAACTTTATTAACCTTCCAGACTGCTAAATTTGTTGATAAGTTAAATCTAAAAAATAAAGAATTTACGCTCTTTAGTGAAAATTAGCAAATTCACTTAAATTATTTCGCTACTTCAAACTACTTACATAGTTTCCTTAACCTTTTAAGCCTAAAAAAACCCTGTATTATTTATAAAACAACCTACTATTTACTATTTGACATTTTTTCACTGCAGTTCAGCTGCTAATGAATGAAAGGTGTTTGAAAAAATATTAAGGGACTTTTCACTGACACGCCTTTCAGTATTCAGTTGTATTCTTGAGCTACTGAAATCAGCCTTGGCTGTATTCAACTGTCTACTGCTTTCCCAGCTACATGTGAGCTTTGTTTTTTATGACTGACTGTCTTTGGAGATGTGAAAGATATTTATAAAAGTCTGTTTTGTATCTAGTCCTGCTGGATTGCCTCACCACTGTCGAATAAGTGTTTTAGTGACTCATTTAAGTAAAGATGGCTGAAAAAACATCTACAGTCTTCTGAATCTCATGACAAGAACCTCATAAAATTTGTTGTTATTTTTTGTTAAGAAAGAACATCATCAGCCAAGTCGGATGTTTACTGTTCCTCTGCAATTCCCAATAGTTATGTTCACAGTGGCTTACTTCCTACTCTTACATTCTCCAAGCACTCAGCTGATTCCAGTGTTCATCAGAGGTCTCAGAAGAAAAGTCTGTAAAGTGTCCCCTTTGGCAGATTCTTTGCTACTTAAGAAATACCTATGTTTTGTCATCTTTCACTGCATTCTGTTAGATATACATATATATATACATATATATATATTTTTCCCCTAAGAGAAAGCTTGTTGTAAATTTTTCCAAAGCTGACTGTGAAAAGCAATCAACTTTATTTGGCTATATTCTATGGTGTGGCTCATTTAGTATTAAGTGTTACATCCCTCTGTAAGTTGAATTTGCAAAGAACAAATTGACATTTCAGTTAGCATACAAAAGGAAGAAAAGATGTAGTGAACTTTAATCATTCATACATTCATATCCTTATATTACTATAACACTGAAATTGGCAAGGTAATATCTTAATATCCAGTTTAAATCTGTAAGTTTTTTCTATATTTGGTTGGATCTCTGTGTGTTGTGTTGTGAAGTGAGCTTAAAACCCCTGCTTCACAAGTTATGTATTCAGTCAAGGAGTTAAGGAAAAATGGTTTAAAGATATGTGTCTAGTGGGATCAGTGAATGAGATCATCATTTGTGCCTCTCTTGCATGTTTTTAGAAGACTATATTGGCCCACAAGATGTACTTAGAGTTACAGAAGGACACTGTGGCTAAGATGAGATGTTTTTCATCCTGAATCAGTATTTTGCAATTGTAGAATGAACATTCTTGGCTGGTTAGCTGAATGTGTGATTAAGCAATATTTCTCAAGACAACCAGCTGCAAAATAACTCCATTCGCTGGTTTGATGCTCATCTGGATAACTGACACTTGTTAGTAAAATTAAAACTCAGAATTGCATTCCTCACTGTGAATATTTAGCTTCATTAGTATAATCAATCCATCAGTACTGTGAGCAAGCATCCAATGTTCTAGAAACCAGCAGATCTGGTAGCCAGTCTCTAACAATTGAAGAAGATGAGGGAAGATGAGGCTCCTATGGGGGCTGGTCAGTGAAGTAATACAGACCTCTTTAAGAATTCTCCCCACTCTATCTGTTTGATATACTGTAGGCATATACAGGGATTTAAAAAATGTACAGATAAATGTTTTAAAGGCTTTTGCTGGGAATATAGTGGAGTATCTCAGAATCCCTATGAGGTAACTTTCTGCTCAAGAGTTTCTACCTTTCATTTAAGTAAAGTGTTCTTTAATTGAACAAAGCATGTACGTGATACAACTGAACTCACCAAGAAACAATTTATTTCTATAATCGGTTTTCTAAAATACAGCAGTGTTTTCAGTTGCTTTATTCACAAAGAAAATATAAATATGGGAAAGTTCAATGGAAATTTCCTCTAAGAGTCCAAAATTAACTTTTTGCATAGTTGAGAGAACACCCAGGAGCTTCAGATTCTTGTGTAAACTCAGTGTTCAGAGAGGGGAGGAAAAATTGGCAAGTACTGCTATGTTGAAGACTTGGGATGTTGATAAATTCTAGGTGACTCTTTATGTATTTCCATTCCTAGAAGGAAAAGTCATTTCAAACATGGAAAGAGCTAACCCTGGTAACTATTGCAGCCACACAGGCATGTCAGAGCTCCTCAGGAGTAATTGAGGCAGTCATGTGCTGTTAAGCTGACTGGGTGCAATTTTAAAAGTACCTAAATTGAAATTGATGCTGTATATTGAATACTCAGATGCTGTCACATAAGAGGCAAAGTATGACAGCCTGAGCTTGCTTTTTTCCCCCCGTTTTTCCTTAATCCATTTATGTATAATTAAATCTCCCCAACTTCTAGGTACTTGTTCAATAAATTCTTCTCACAGAGGTTTTCTTTTCTAATAATTCATTCACCATTGCCCTTTTTCTTGTTTTCCTTCCTTGTATGACTAGAAAAAGGAAATCTAAATTTCTTATTCTCTCCATCTCTAAGCATGATTACATCTTGAATTGACTTTTAATAAGTATTTTAAAAATATGTTTGGTTTAATTCTTTTCATATTTTTGAAGAACACTTAGAGTGTTATTGGTGGTTGTTAGCTCCCATATTTCACAGAGCAATTTAGTATGTCAAATATTTAGCTTATAAATACTGAAGTTGTACTTGTTTGCCACTATATTGAAGTGTCTGATTGATTCAGCACATAGAAAGTCGAGATTGATTTCTTTCGTGGTATTTCTCAAATGGAATGTATCCTTCTACATTTGTTGCATGCATTTACAGATGTACTCTATTGGATGAGTTGTTTTGTTCACTGATATACTAATGTTTACCAAACACATTGAGATTCTCAGCTGCAGGATAGTGTACTTTTTTTTTTTAATGAGGAAATGGAATTAGAGAGGATGGAAATATTTGTCTCCTGTGACAGGGCTTACAAAATTTTAGAACTTGGCAGCAGAGTTGCAGTGTGTTTGCCAGAACAAGATTGAGTCTTGCAGTGCATTTAATAATTTTATCACAGTTTTTAATGAGGTTTTCACTGGAGACTTAATTTTATTTTTTTGTTAATTCCTTTGGATGGATGCCTCTGAAAACCAAGTCTCTTCAGAAACAAGACTTGACTTACAGGAGGCCAAAAACCTGTCAAGTTCTCCTGGATCACAAGAGCCAATAAAGTTCAGTTCCTGGAGCTTCCTTGGGAATGCCTGTTTCACTCACAGATATGTGCTATTTTCTTGATTGAGACCAGAAATTCTGGATTCATTTAACGTAACATCTTCACCAGTATAACTGCCCCGTGGATTTTTCTGGGCATCTAGATGGTTTTTCCTAGGCAAAACAGATTTATTTTGAGCCATTATTAATCTGATTGTTACTCTGAATAATTATTTTAGTAGTATCTTCACTTTGTAGTAATCAATACTTCTATAGCATAAAATTATATTACAATTTTATTAAGTTACAAAGCCACTTAAGAATTCTTTTTTTATTAATTGAACTGAGCATGACTGAATATTTAGGGCAGTCTCTGAAACTGAAATATGCTGTTACAAAGACATATCAAAAGCAAGATCCTTGTTTGAAAGTAACATATTGGAGTTCCATTCTCCAGCTAGTGCTGGTATGAGCTGTATGTGTTAACAATACAGGCCAGGTGGCAAGCTGTTCTGTAACATTATAAGAGATAATTAACAGGGCTATAGCACTTCTTCTAATTTTATACAGTCTTTCCGTTATTGGCTTCAAGTGTTCACCAGTAATGATAATTGCAGCCCGTCACAGAGCATTTTTGAAGTAAATGTTGGTTTGTCATTTTCACTTTTCTCTTTTGTGAAAATGACAACTGTTGACATTTTCCAGACAGCTTTCCTTTCTTTCTTTACTATTTTTTTTTTCTTTCTGAGCCTTTCCACTGAATTAAAACACCATAACACCTTCATGACACCCTGTAATTCTATTCTTTGGTACAGTTCTGGTCTTCTCTGTTACCTTCATCAAGCTAAAACTTAGCTTAGTATTCTGTTGCTTCCTCAGCTCAAAAGTAATGCTAATAAATTCTCCCAGTGTAACATTTTGCCATCCTCTGAAAAGCTGGAAAAAGAGAATTAGCATACAATGAGAATGTTGAATTCCTCTCTTCTACTAGACTTTCTTCTAGAAGATACTACACAAGATTGTGCACAAGGTGTGTTTTACTTAGTCTGTCACCAGCCAGCAACTCTGCAGACAGAGTTGTGAGAATCTTTGCATGGAGGATGTCAGTTGGCCTCATTTTGGTCTTAAGAGTGTTGTGTTAATATTAATCAATATCTGAGCCTAAGAAATAGATGAATGAAAATAGTTGTACCTTGATTTTGAAAGTATTAGGATAAAGGATTGAATTATATGTATGTAGACATCTGGTCTCTCTTGAACTGCATAAAATTCATGACTTTTGCTAATATGTTGACAGTAGGTTTTGCTATTTAGTCATCCTGTGAATTTTTCTCTTTTTAATAAACTTCTGCCTTAGAACAGAACCATTAATGATAACTTATGATAAACTGAAAACATATAGTCCTGATCTAATATTATGAAATATAATATCCTCCATGTGGTGTTTTTCTATGCACGTAGTGCATGCATGTAGGCTTTACCTACAGCTATAGTGGATGGATGGGATTTACAGGAGTCACACTTCGAGACAGTCTTTTATTTAGTCTTGTATGAGTTGAAGCTTTCATAGTTGTAGCTTCTTCCTACTCTCAAGCTGCATAGATGATTTTTTATGCAGGTAATCTTGGGAATTCTCATCATGATCATAAAAGAAACTTTGTCCCAAAACACATCACAAGGATGGAATTTTTGGCTTTCAGCCTAAGTTTGTACCTCTTGATGGTGTATTGCTCTGTTTTTTCTGGAGGGAGAACATCTGGGCCATGAGTAGGAGGAAATGAGGCCAGCGCTACTCAAAACATGACTCTCAAAATGTTTGGCAGCAGTCAGTACTGGATCATTTTGTTTCTCCTCTACAGTTTTCTGAGAAAGCCTCAGGGCCCTTCTATAGCACCATCCTTGGTGGTTTCTCTTCAAGGGTGCCAGAACGAATGTACTGGCCTTACATGTTTCCCTGTCCATGTCTTTCTCAAAATCCTGGATATTTCCAAGGGATTCCTGTTCTCATTTGATTCATAGTGTTGTATTTTACACGTTTCCATCACCTCTTGTGAGAAATCAGAGTAGAAATTTCCCTCTCCTCCATAAATTTGAAGGATTCAAATTTCTCTTCTCAAGATCATCTGAACTCAGAGACAGTGGAAACTTATACTTCTAAGGGTCTTGACATATTATGATTATCTTCCTCTCTGTGCATCCTACTAAAAGACTCCTCTGAAACACGGGATTTCCTTACTGATGCTTTGTAGCATATAGGAAGGACAGTTTGTGCAACAATTTTTAATGTGGTGATTCTCATTTGGGTTGCTAAAACAGTCATTTTGCAGATCTGCATGCAGGAAACTGTGCAGAAATATAGCGTACATTTCTCTGACTAATCTTTTCTCCCTAGTGCCAATACCTCATAAAAAGGTAGGCTGTGTGTCAACAAATTCACTATAGATATATGACTGCCTTTTTAAAGGAGTGGTTTTCTTTCAACAAGTAATAGTTTCCTATTAATAATTAGTATATGCATCAATATATAAGCACATTACTCTTCAATATCTTCCTTTTTTTTTTTTCCCCTGAATCTTTAGGGAGCTTTTGACTTTGTGCCAACCCACAATACAGTCTTCTGGTTATAAGCTTCCAGATTTCCCAAAGTTGTACATTCCTTAATAAAATGTACGGTGATTTTATTTAGTTTTATGCCTCAAATTGGCCCAAGTCTTATGAGCTATACTAATTCATCAGGTAATATTGTAAGGAAGAGGTCTACTTACTGGCTCTGTCCTACTCTGATATTTATCGACCACATTTTTTCTCTCAGTGAAACAGCCTCTGTCAACCTGCCAGATTTATACAGTGCCCTAACTGTCAACATCATTTGGCCCTGAAGCAAATTTTTTGAGAGCCGCTTGCTTCAATAAGAGAGTCGTAACTTTCCTTAGAACAACACTTTTTCAAGGACAGGCTATCAAGCTTTGGGCAAACATGTCAGCCTGAAATCTCATGGAAGGTTTTTTTCCTGAGACTGTATAGTTTGTGTTGCTTTGTTTGTTTATTTATTTTTAGAATTGACAATGCTCAATTTTCTGTTCCTTTTTAGGGATTCTTTTTATTAGTTGCTTCAGGAGGAAATACAAAAGTAGTAAAATGTTGAGTAGTAATTTGTTATTAGACAATTTTTTAGTCATAAATATTTTTATAATTATTTTTATTTCTTAGTTTTATATTTATTATTTTAGTTATAAGAAATGTATGCTAAAAATAGGCTTTTACATATAAGAGGTCTTGGTCTTTCATTCCTAAACACAAACTCAGTTCTAGTGCTATTGATTTGTTTAGTCCACAAGGAGGACTGAAGAATGGTTCTTGGTCTTCAGGATGCTTATGTCCCAGTCCAGATATTTATTCTAACACTCATACTGGTGTCCCCATCATAGAGAAGTTAATAATTTTAGTTTGGGGATGCAAATTCCCTATCTTGAACACTTGAACTTTTTTGGCCTTTGGTAGTCTTGAGTATCAGCTTTGCACTAAACTCTGTTTAACTCTGTTTGGGATGACTTTCAGGGAAATAATGTGTTAAATTTAATCTTCAGAAACATATTTAGTAATGAGGCATTTCTACCATATTTTGTTCCAGAGCTATGGCTACCATACCATCACTTATGACTTACATTATTTTGCTCTTAGACTTCTCTCTAGTGCAATGCAACTGATTTGCTGTGAGACATGAGGCATTTCAGTGCAGCCAAATACAGACAGGAACTACGAAGTCAGAAATTACTTAACTGTGTGTGTGGGGGGAAGCCTATGTTTTGATTAAAAGAAATTGGAAAAGGAGGACTTTTGTTGATATTGAAGTCTGACAGTTTCAGTGTTTGGCATGCTTAGCCTATTTGTTTGGCAAAACAGGTCTTTTTAGATTACATACATTACTTTGCGCTGCACTGAGGCATCAAACAGACTTTTGTTGAACAGACATTTTATCATAGAAAGGGGACAATAACTGCACGGATCTTACGAAGTAGTTAAAATGGAATTTCTTTATATCAGTATGTTGTTTCTTTCACATCTATGCTACAATGTCTTCTGTGACATCTTTGCTGTGTATGGTACATACCTGTACTAACAAACTATTTAACATTTTTGTTGAACTTACTGTTGCAGTGGAGTTACAGAATTGTAGCTGACAATTCTTCAGAATACATAGAAGTGGGTACTCTGAAACCCTCTTGAAGGTATTATGCAGCATTACTTAGCAGGGTACATTTATACATCGAAAAACACTTATAGAAGAAGATCTGCTACATTTCTGTGGCTGTTCTTGGAGATGTCAAGAGTGCCCGCTTACATATTCATGTGTGTTGTGTTTAAACTTGCAATTTAGTGCTTGAGAAGCACTGAGAGAAATGTGTGTGCTTCTTTCTTCCTTCCTAGGACTATGCTGTAGAAGAGAAAGAGCTATTCTAGCTATCAGTGGGATAAAAAAAAATATTAGTGCATGTGTTTATATTATAGTTATATTATATATTTGCTACATAAGCATGTAGCAAAGATCTACTACAGGTGATTGATAAACATTCAGTATGTTCTTTTACACTGAGGTCTTTGCAGAGTAAGAGGAATCCCACCCTCCAGCAATGTGCAGAGAACTTTCTCCAAATTTCCACTGATTCCCATTACTGTCTTCTTATGTTGCAAAATGAGGTGCCAGTAGTATTTCAGATGAGAAAACGCCAGTGACTTAGAAACATTACAATGCTTTTATTAGCTCATTCTGTATATATTCCTGTCCATGTCCAGAAGGCTTTTCCTATGGGGGTATGCTTACACTGGAAATTCTCCAGCTCTTGTTTTCTGTACATTTGCTGCACGTCCTTCAGCACCACCCAAATCCCCTGTTTACCTACTCAGCAGCTTCTCTGTCTATGTTCTCATTATTCAGCAGTCCAGCATACTCCTGTTGTTGCATTTTGAATGCAACATCCTATGACTTTAAAAATAGTCTTGTATTTGGTGGAGTCAAAAACAGAAAGTAAAAGCCTCCAAATCTGCAGTAACTTGGATATAGTAAAATCAGAGTGTTCTACCTCTGACTAGAGGCCTTCTAAATAGATCTTAAAACAGACAATTTAAAGTGAAAAGGAGGCATAGCAATTGTCAGCCTTCAAGAGCATGCTAATGAGATTATTGTGTATTTAATATGTCCTGTGTTTATATTATATTTATTATGATTATGTTTATCAGTTCTGAAGATTTTTTCACAGTTTTTGAGACAGTCATATGCCTCTCCTGGTAAGGAACTTCTGGAAAAGGCAAGAGATGAACATTTTGGAATAGAAATAAATATTACGGGGTATAATTAAATATACATTAAGTAGACAATATAAATATACATTTCTTGTTTTTTCTTTTCTGGTAAAATTTAAACACTCGTTTCCTTCGTGATTAACTTTCAGGGAAGAACTTGTTTGTTGCAACATCAAATAACATACTCTTAAAAATAGTCATGTATGCCACTCAATGTTTGTGCCTGAGATACAGTTGGACATACAGCTTTTTTCCCCATATAAAGCTTTTGTTGGACACAGTCGTAAGATGTATGTCTGGCTCGAATATTCATGCATGTTAAAAATTTAATAGGAAATACTAGGAAAACTAGTGCTAGCCAGGTTGTTTGCATTTTACTATTTTAAAACATTGTGGTTTTGATAGTGGAAAATATGGACATAACATGATGGAAAATATCAATACAGTAATTGAAAAAATTGGCTAAAATCGAGATGTGAAAAGAAAACAGTAAAAAGTAGATATCTGAAGAATGTGCAACTGAACCATTTGTATCCGAAGGATCTACTACCACAGCATATTTTTAAAATTAGAACTAGATCAATCTTTATTTTGACTTATTCTTGCAACATTTCATTGAATCTTCTAAAATATTTTAGCTTAACATCCATGTTTTAAAATTACTCAGATTTTAATTAAGACTCTAAACTATGAGATTTCAGCTACTATACCCTTTTTAAAGACATGTGCTTAAATAAAATTCAAACACTTGTTTAATTTGGAAAGTAGTCAGCCACAGCTCTGATTTTTACAATGTTATTATGGGTCAATCATAGTCAATCAGTAGTCTAAATAAAACACTGTTAAAGCTACTCCGTTTTTAAATTTGTAAGAATTTATTAAGTGATATTATGTAGTGTTAGTTTTGCCAGCAGGAGCAGGGAAGAGCTTGTCCCTCCCTATTCATCTCTGGTGAGGCTGCACCTCAAGTGCTGCATCCCGTTTTGGGGGCCTCACTACAAGAAAGAATTTGAGGCCCTGGAGCTTGTCCAGAGAAGGGAAACAAAGCTGGTGAGGGGTCTGGAGCACCAGTCTGATGGGGATTGTTTGGGGGACATGGGATTGTTCAGTCTAGAGAAGAGGAGGCCTTTTCACTTTATTGCTCTCTACAACTGCCTGAAAGAAGATTGTGACGAGGTGAGGGTTGTCCTCCCATGTAACTAGTGATATGACTAGAGGGAATGGCTTCAACTTGTGCCAGGGGAGACTCAGATTGGATATTTGGAAAAAATTTGTTCTCTGAAAAAGTTGTCAGGCTGCTGGGATGGGCTGTTCAGGGGGCTGGTTGAGTTATTTTCCCTGGAGATGCCCAAGAAACATTTAGATGTTGTACTAATAGGCATAGTTTAGTGGAGGAATATTGGTGGTAGATGGATGGTTGGACTGGATGATCTTGGTGGTCTTTTCCAACCTTGGTGATTCCATGATCTAGTTATTGAGTGATCCTAAACACTAAAATAACAACGAAAGGGAAATGACCAAACAGACTTTCTTCTTACAGTGAGAATAAATTAATACCAAAATAGTCACAATGTCACTAAGCACTGATTTATTTATTCTGCTTATCAATTTATAATCTGACATTTTCATGTGGGAAAACAAATTGCTGAGAAGTCAGTTCTGTGATAGGATGAACTGTCAATGGAGAAACTATGTTACTGTAAAGCATTGCCTCAGTGCCCTGAAAATTTCCTTCTTGGAAGGCTTCTTGTATTTCCCAGAAGCCACCAAAGCCTGGCTTCTTGGTCATGATGGTAGAACAATGGAATCCACTTTCATGCAGAAATGGAATAGAATAATGTGCCAGGATTTCTAACTATGAGTTAGCCTGTGCATAAACCAGCTGTTTTACGGTTAATGGTAAAAATCTAGACTGCTAACTGAAAAGATTTGCTAGTGAGGAATTTATGGAGTAGATGAAATGTGGAGGGAAAGCTGCGAAAGCATTGTCTTTGTATCAACTGTATTTCAGAAACAAGAAGGTCTCTATAGAGTTTTTGTAGTTAAGACTTTATTTTCTTGCATGCAGAATTCAGAAAATTTATAAGTGAGCGAACAGCTGAGTGAAAGTATAAGCAAGGAGCACCCTCACATCACTCAACATGGACATGAATACACTGCATGCTTGGAGTCTCTGAGAGTGGCAAGCTGACTGAAATAACATCCAGTGGGAACTCTTCTCTCTCACCTTGAAACCCAGTACTTTAGAGGTTTCCAGGCCACTCAGCACTTGGTCCAGTCCATGAAATCTGGGCCTGGGGTCTTTTATGAGGATCCAATAGGAAGACAAGGCTAGATAGGGACAGAAAAGGAGGTGAACATTAAAAGACTTTGCTAGGACATTTGCACTGATTCTGCAAGCTGAGCTGCATGTCAGGCAGCTTTTTTGGTCTTGGTGAATTCATCTGTTGAAAATAATTGATTTCAGAACAGTTTGGTTATTGAACATCAACTCAGGAATGCTTTGTTTCCTTGGTTAACTATATTCAATACTAGTCAAGGTGAGGAGTTTTTAAGGAAGAAAACGTTTTACTTTGTAAGGATTTAAAAATTACTTTGGTAGCTACATTACTGTCTCCTTGTTTCAGAAATAACTGAATATGTTTACATGTGGTGCCCTTTGAATGAGGGAAGTGGTTTTTTAGTTACTAATGTGTTCTTTAATTTGGTGTTACTTCTCTCACTCAGAGTAATGCTTGTCATGTGAAAACTTGTTTGGTTTTGTCCTGAGACTTGAAAAACTTGAGCTTATTCTTAAGATGTGTGAATAGTAAACCGAAAGTTTGTTTTTTTTTCCCAGCCTCTGTTGCCCACCTCTATGTGGTAAAATACAGGAGACCTACTTTCTATGGCTATTTTCTGTTAGAGTTTCCTCTGCTAGCAAGACTAAGTTTCTGTATAAGTTGCAGCAAAGCACAATGCAAAATGCTTTTAGTCTTAGGAGAAGCAAACTCTGCTAGAGTAGATATTTTCATTTTACCACTAACACTCCCCGCTAAAAAACGAGGAAAATTCATGGCCTATATCACATCTTTACCCCAAAGGAATCCAAATCAAAATAACTGCTCTAGTTGAAGCACTTGGACTGGAAGACTTCGTGAGGTCCCATCCAACGTTGGTGATCCTGCAATTCTGTGCCCTACAGATGTGGGTCTTGGAGAATGTGATATGCAGGTAGCTCAATCATGGATAAACCGGCCTGGAAACTAACTGACAACCTATTACGACAAATTTAACTTGTGTTCTTTCTACATTACCCTGCCTTCTTTCTGAATTTTGCCTCTTAGCACTACAGCTCTCTGCGTGAAGAGCTGTTGTATTGCTGGGACATGAACTTGTCCTCAGTCCCTTTTCAGCTGTGGAGGTCAGCTGCACAAAGGGAAGATAGTGTCTGTTTCCAGAAATGACTTCTTCATTAAAGTGGAAGTTGAGTAGAATGTGCCATAAAAAGAAGTCTTTTTAATAAGTCTTCACTTTTGTCCTTTTAATGGTTGTTGAGAGCAAATGATGTCAATTTAAAGGTCAATGAAAACTGGCTTAAAGGACCTTATTGTCTAAATCCTGGAGTATTTCCATGTTCCAATGAACAGAGACAGGACAAATTGTTGAAGAATGTATGTAGAAAGACAGTGATTTCACTTGTTTGAGTACTTCACAGTTTAAATAACATATTAAAAAATTTCTTTAAACATCAGTAGCATTGTAGGACTCCTAGTAGAGACATGATTGATGCTGTGATGATGGTTTTTTACACAGTATCAGCATAAAATAAAATGAATATAGTAGCTATTGAAGTGGAACAGCAGGATATTTTTGTCTTTAGAATTAATTTGTCTGGCTCTGGTGAAATGTTCTCTCAATCACAACCTTCAAAAAGTTCTATTTGAGTCTATTAGAGTGTAATAATTAAGTTATTTATTGAGCAACTGTCAGTAGAATTTAAGCAGCTTCCGGAGCAAAATAGTTCTGACTCTTAAATACTGTATTTCTCAGTGTCTATCTTTTGCTTTTCAGACAAACATATCCCATTTATAGGCCATTATGCTGCTGTAGTTCAGCAAGAATACATATAAACTGGTTGTCTAGATACATGAGATTTTTGAAATAGAGTAAAGAAATTTGTCCTTTAAGAAATGAATATTGAAGAGAGATGATTTTGTCCGCTCTGTTGTTATTTAAACGGATGCATCATTACAGTCTGAATAGTTAGACCATGAAGTGCTATGCTGTTAATTCTGTGAGTAAAGAAGGTGAGTTTTATCCAGATATGCAATAATGACTATTTTATATATATGAAAAAGAAATATATATGTAACTCGAAACCCTCCTATTACAAAGCCTATAAAGTGCTGTTTTTATCATGAAGAATTCAGAAAGAAGCTTAGAATCAGCTTCAGTGGCAACTATTTTCCTTACTGAAATAAATACTTTTGCACTAAAGTAATGGTATTCACTCCTGTACAAAGGGAAATTTTAAAGCAAAAAAAAAAAGAAAGAAAATCTATAAACAACTTCCTTTTTAAAATCAGACCATCAGTAGTATCTATTGGGCCTCAGAAGTCTTGGGGGGAGCATCACTAAGAAAAATAACTTAATGAGTTAAGATATAATTAAAAGCTTGAGTATTCTTTGTACGTGGCAGGAGACCATACTGAACAGTTACCATGAGAAATGCTATTATCTCTTGGTGAATAAAGAGCAAACCATTCTATTCTTGGGATTTAGGTACTCTTAGCTTCTAGTACAATGTTTATATTGTACCACTTTGTATAATTTTAGCACAAATAGAAGGGAATTTCAACAGAGGAACTATCTTGGCTTATTTTGCAAAGTGCAGGAGTTTGAGAAAGTGAAGACTCAGAAACTGAAGCCGCTCCCTGTGAACTTTTATTATTATTTTTAAGCTTGTTGATTTAGATGGCATGGGGAAGTGAAATCACTTCTATTATAATTTTAGATAGTCCATAATTGAAATAAAGTTTTGAATGTGAAGGGCTGTGAGAAAAGTTTGAACTTCTCCATTCAGAAATGTTTGGCATTTTCTATGTTAGAATACCTCCTGTTCTTATAAGAAGAGGAAAGAAGGGATTATTCTGTTACTCCAAAATATTTTTCTGAACTATACTTCAACAGAAAATAGACAAATATGTTGATGGTGAAACATTATTTCCTTGAAGCATGACAAAAAAATGCACTATTTAATTGTTTACTTTGTGCTAATAGATTAGAGTTCTAGTAAAACAAAGACAAATTATGTAATTCAGAACAACCTTAACACATGGGTAATATCTACAATACGGTGAAGTCAATGAACCCTCAAAAATCCATCCTTTTTTCAGTGGATCCTGATGTCCTGGCATGGGTTCACTCACCAATCCTTAGGGCTCTAGTCTTACTGATGCTGTGACAAGAGAAAAGAAGGCATAGTAACTTCTTTGCATAATTTTTGCTGGACTGTAGCTTCATATACTTTTTTTCTATTCAAAATGATAGGACAAGGGGGAATGGCTTTAAACAAAAAGAGGGCAGATTTGGATTAGGCTTTAGGAAGAAATTTTTAGTCAGAGGACAGTGAGGCCAAGACCCGGGCTGCCCAAAGAGGCTGTGGATGCCCATCTTTGGAGGCATTCAAGGCCAGGTTGGGTGGGATCCTGGGCAGCATGATCTGGTGGATGGCAGGGAGGTTGGAGCTAGATGGTCTTTAAGGTCCTCTCCAGCCTAAGCCATTCTATATTTCTATGAACGGGACAGGAATAGAAGTTATACCTTTGGCTAGACTGGTTTGAATCATTGCTGAAGTCTAACTGGAGCCAAAACAAGTAAAGGTGAGCATTGCTGCCTATGCACTCAAACACATGTTCCATGTAGATTTGCACTGTGCCAGGTTATTTGTTCATTTGCTGTAGCTGCTCCAGCCTGAAGGACTGAGTCAAACCCATGGACACAACATGGGCTGCCTGTTGTTTGATTCTGGGCAGTGAGCATTGCTGACATCACTTATGGTTATTAATGTTATATACAGATGACAAATTCTGTCAGAAGAAAAATTTTCTATAAATTAGTCCCATTCAAATTGTGTATCTTCCAGCCTGCAAAGTTCTGTGGCTTAAGATTGCTGCCATGCTCCTTTCTTAATTATTCTCATGGTTATGCCTTGACAGCCAAAATATAACCATCATGACTACTGGGTGGCCAAATACCTGGCTATCTAAATGGTTAATGTCTCCCTAACCCACTATTACAAACCTTATTCAGCTATTGCTATTTCTGGCCACTGTATAGTCTCCTAGATACAAAAAAATATATATATATGGCTTGCTTTTCTGTGGTTGCATGCATGTAGCATTGCCAGCCTTAAAGGAAAAGCGCTTTAACTGAAGACTTGAAAGACAAGGACAACAGATCCAAATAAAGAGATTCCTTTCTTTTTTCATATTCTTATAGAATAAGAAAGCTCTGCTCTTAAAATTAACAGCATCTTCTCAGTCAGGACAATACGTTCAGAAATGTGTTAATAACGTATAGAAAGAGTGGAGGGAAAGGTGGAGGGAGGGGAATAAAATGCTTTCAACACGACTTTGTTTACACTTTAACCCCTCTTTTTCATTGTTGTTTGAAAGTGATCCTTCTTGGACAGATTTCTGAAACGGGCTCTGAATACTTATTCAAATGTCCTTACAAATGTTTGGACAAAGTTCCTTCTGGAGCTGCCATCCTGCATTTATTTTCCTCAGCTGTGGAATTCACTCCATGGAGACCTTTCTCCCTGCTTTGCAAGAAAGAGGTCATTTAACCACACTAGGCTATTCTGGTGCTTTAGAAAATCACTACAAAATCTTACTTCATTTAACACCAATCTATTAGGTCTGTGTAAATTGGAGAGCGGGGAAAAGGAGAAGGGTAATATCTTTGGGTAGCTTTCTTTTTACATTTTTCATTCCGTTTAGCATTCTCATCTTTTCAGACTGGCCATCTCTGAATCTAGCAATTTTGACAAACTCTTTTATGCTTTATGTAAGCGGTTTACACAGCAGTTTATAAAACAGCTTATTATACAGTACATCAAAAAGGAAACATCAGCATTTATTTTGCCTTGCTTCTTTACAGCATTTTGGGAAGGACTGTCTTTTTCAGTTAAAAAGCACTCTTCAAAGTAAAAATGCAGTATGCTCAGCCCTATAGGGCAGACTAGATACACTTTCAAATTAGAGGTTTTCATTAGATGATTTACCACTTTAGTCTAATTAAATAAGTAGACTGTTTTCTAAATATATAACCAAACGCTCTTGAATTAATGATGATGACTTATTTCAGTTTTCACTCATAGATTAAAACTTCGGTGTATTTTTGCCTAAAAATGTTGGGACTGCATGAACGTTAGTGATCACTGCTATAAAATGAATATGTTTTTTCAAGTCAGTAAATTAATGAATGCATTTGAACACATCAAATACTTAGAGAGTTTTAAAATCTAGCTTAATAATTTGCGGAATTAAATCCTGCAGATTTTTACTGCTCAATGAATCTTTGAGCAGTTGCATTTTCTCTCAGTTACATTTTCTCTGACTTCTAGTAAATGCAGATATTTAATTCTCTTATTCCAAAGAAACTAAGCATTTATTGAACAGAATTTATGTATGTCGAAAACATATGCATGGAGTTAATTTATGATTTAAATAATTTAGAAGGGAATAATTGTGAGCTTGTGCATATGAAAAGTATTTATTTATTTGCAGAGGTCTTTTTATTACTATCCATGACCGGGGACACATTGCTGCAATGCTGAAGTCCTGGCCAGAAAGTGTCATCAAGGTAAGTTTGGTTTTGTTTGCTTGACAAAGCTGTTACTGTCAGAGAACATTTACTGCACTGTTTAATTTATTTCAGAGAGCTATTTATGTTTTAGCCAATTCTTTATAATTGAGATTTAGAAGAAGTACATATGGTGCACAACTGTTTTTTAAAAAAATATTAGTAATTGAATGTATGGAATTTTGAAATATATATAGTCTTTTCTTTGTATCATAAAAATTCCAGCAAATTAGAAAAAACATGAAAAAACATGTTGTATTTATGAGAGAAGTGGTTGTTGGCAACAGGAAGTGTAAAATTTTTAACACCTTCTTCTAGGCCGCGGGGTCAATTGCTAAATTGTGATCATATTTAATCTGTATTGCATTGAGTGTGTTTCACAATGTTTCTGGGGAGACCTTTGCATGGATTTTGGCAACCTGATGCTATGGAATGTAGGTGTTTCATTTGCTCTCTGAGAATTTTCCATGTCTTTACTACAGTAGTTGCACTTCACTCTTCTTGCTACAAGAACATTTTTATGGTGCTATCTACTTCACTGTGATTGAAATGTTAAGACAAGAATTTGACAGTTGTACTGTAGCTACAGCAGTGGCTTTTTATTTATTTTTACAATTTTACTTTATGTGAAGCTGTTTAATATTTTGTCTCTATCTTTAGATTTGTACTCATGAATATGTGGAGTGTATTTCTGCCATCTAATATGAAAAATCTTCCTCATTAGTGCATATAACTTTGTGGGTTTTACTGGGTTTCTCTATTTCTATCAGTAGAAACACAATCTCATACGTATAAATATGATAGAGCGTGTTATTTGCTCAAGAGAAAAACAAATACACATTCAAAGGCTAAGAACTAGGTGACTGTAGACAGCCTTGTGAAAAGCCAGCAGGAGTGGCTGGCTCTGGTTCTCCCGGAAACAGTGATGACGAAACTCAGGAGTCTGGGGATCTTCTTTTTGTGGATAACTTCACTTCCTACTCTGTTTTGATGTTGTTGACAGAAAAATGTTATAGGGAACAATGCCAGTTTCCTTGTAATGTAATATGAAATACGTTTCTAGTGTATTCTGAAAAGTTTTACATGCAAGTCCCATTTATGATGAAGTAAAAATCAAAAATAGTGCAACAAAAGCACAGTGATATACAATAAACCATTTCACAAATACAAATAAACAGAGGAAAAGAATCTGGGGGTGTTATCTGGCAGCTGGCTGAACACAAGCCATTAGTGTGCCTAGATGGCTAAGAAGGCTGGTTGCATCCTGGCTTGTATAGAAATAGCATTGCCAGCAGAAGCAGGGAGGTGATCATCTGTACTTGGCACTGATGAGGCCACACCTCAAGTACTGCGATCAGTTTTGGGCTCCTCACTACATGACGGACACTGAGGCCCTGGAGAGCGTCCAGAGAGGGGCAACAAAGCTGTGAGGGGTCTGGAGCACAAGTCTCAACAGGGAGTGTCTGAGGGAATTGGAACTGTTGAGTCTGGAGAAGAGAAGGCTCAGGAGAGACCTTATCACTCCCTACAGCTAACTGAAAGGAGGTCATAGCAAGGCGAGGGTCTGCCTCTTCTCCCAGGTAACTGGTGATAGGATGAGAGGTAATGGCCTTAAGTTGTGCCGTGGGAGATTCAGATTGAATATTTGAAAAAATTTCTTCTCCAAAGGAGTGGTGAGGCAGTGGCACAGGCTGCCCAGGGTGGTGGTTGAGTCACCATCCCTGGAGGTGTTCAAGAAATGTGTAGGTGTGGCACTGAGGGGCATGGTGGTGATGGGTTGACAGTTGGACTTGGTGATCTCAGTAGTCTTTTCTAACCCTAACGATCCCACGCATCTATGATTTCTTGACTTTTGTTTTGTTGTCGTTTTATTTGTACCAGTTGTACCTGTTTTTAAATGAAAATTTAAAGAGCACCAATATGATTACAGAATAATTTGTATGTACAAAAATGATCTAAAAAAGGACTGATTTTTAAACCGCTTTTCTTTCTTCCTCCAGGCTATTGTAGTGACAGATGGAGAACGTATTCTTGGTCTTGGAGACCTTGGCTGTTATGGAATGGGCATCCCAGTTGGTAAACTGGCACTTTATACAGCATGTGGAGGAGTGAAACCTTTTGAGTGCCTACCTGTGATGTTGGACGTGGGAACAGATAATGAGGTAAGTACTTTTCTGAGGTGTAGTGTTACCAGTTTTAAGGGAACTGCATAAAACCTGAACCATAAAACGTTGTCTTTCTCTATTATGATACGGTTTGCAACTAAGTGGAAACTAAAAAGTCATATGGAAAAAGTCTCATCCTAATGCACAGTATAGATTGTTTAATAAGGCTTGAGTGTGTATGAAGATATTGTCTGTAAAAATGTACTGTGAACAATGTAAGTGTCAGAAAGTTGTATGGCAAATTACGTCTCAAGAAGGCGGGGTTGTTAGAGTTAAAACTACGATAAAAAGCAGCATTCTTGCTCTACTTTTGCTGCAGATTTCCTCTGCAGTGTTTTCAAATGTGAGTTCATTCTGGGGGAACAGCTTGAAGCTACAGCCTCATATGCGTTCTGAGTGCACTTCTGTGTACTTCAGTTGTACATTAAGTTCAACTATAGAAATCTCTGTAATGCTATGAGTTTTCCCAAAATGAGGTCCTAATGTTTCAAAGACCTTGCCTTCCTTGAATGGTTTCCCGTTTGTATGAAGTAAAGAGATTTAAAGACAGCTATTTATAGAAAATTGGTTTTGTTAATTCCAGAGTGCCTGGAATTACTAATTACTTGGCCTCTCACATTCCCTTTTTTTAGCTGAAAGAATATTTGAATCTGGTGTCTCTTAATGATACCAAATATCATCAGTGATATCATTATGCTTTAGAAGAAGTTACACTATGACTGATGCAAGCATTAAACTTTGTGGATGATAAATGTATCAGAGATTTATGTGTACTGAAAATAAATAAAGCATTCTTGTACCAGTGAATTTAGCAGAGATTTCTAGATTGCTGGGCTGGGTGTGTGCAACTTCAGCTTCACCTCTGCCCCTGCCACGCTGGGATAGTTTAGAAAGACTACATCATGAAAGCATTACTAAAATTAGGAATAGTCTGCTATCTTCTTTCTCTGTTTCCCAAAAATCCTCTCCTGAAAGTGAACAGACTAACTTGTAAAAAGCATCTGATCACTGTAGGGCACAGCTGTATCAAGTCACATAAAAATCTTATTAACTATAAAATATTTTTATTCCTGGTTTGAGTAGGTGGGACAGTCATTTAATCTATGATTGTTTCTAAGCAGCAAATTTCATCCGCTACTTCTGATACTGCAATAGTCTTTCCATTTTTCTTTTATGCCAAATTTTGTTATCATTTTTTAATTTTTCATGGGATATTATTATCTTGAAATGTATTAAACACATGTAGGTCATGCTATAAGTATTGCCTCCTATTTATTTCCAAGGACACTACAACAAAGAGCACAGTAGTACTATTTGTTAGAGCAAAGTATCAGCTACAAAACACCATTTTTCAACACAGTCATCATCATTAGCTATGCATTTTCACCAGCGATGAACATGAGCCTGCATGCTGTGCTCATAAAAATCTGCCCAATTGGAAAGGACCACTGTCACTTTGCTGCAGAAACATGTCATCTACTGTCTAACTGCTCACATCCACTGTTTGGTCTCCATAAATGATCAGCAAGTGTTGACAAATATCAGTGGATGCCATTTTCTTTTCATATGGAGGAATTCAATGACACACCTTTGCTTAATGTGCAACGTCAGACCTCCTTTTGTCAGACTGCCCCTTTGCTGCCATTTGTCTCACAGCAACAACATGTAGTGAAATCTTGATGGGAATGTTCAACCTCTACTGCCATACCACCAACATCCGCTTCTGATATTGTGGACCAAAATTTAAAAAATAGCAGGCGTTACTTTCAGAGCAACCTCACTGCATGTGTGTGTGTGTGTATACGTAGAGTTCTACAAGTACAGAAAAAAAAAAAGTGTACATGTACTAGTAGTTCAATTTTTATAACACTTTTCTTGTGGCTAAACAATGAGGTCCTGTGGCTAAACAATGAAGTTTCTGAAAAGGTGGTCAACCTTAAGTGTTGCAAGATGCAAACAAACTCCATGAGCTGGTGTTTGCTGATGATCTGGCACTTCCTATCAGGCGGACTGCCCAGCCATCTAAAAGCCTCAATTAAATTTGCTGCTGAAAGAGGCCTTAAACTAATCTTTAGTGAATGGATGGCTGAATAAAGAAGTTT